>NC_139219.1:28320565-28992110 GCF_055691185.1 Crinia signifera | reverse complement strand
TATCCTTGGCTGAAGTGCCTGTAATACTGTTCTATTGTAATACTGGCAGTGATTGGACAGAACCGCCATACATGGGGCCTGACACATGTGATTGCAATGCTGACACAGCAGCGATCCTTTTTCAGTGATGGAACTGTGAGGCATTTCTAATGTAGACACCCGCTGCAGCCATCGCAGCATGCCAAGTATATTCCATCGCAAGCGCAAAGTTGTATGCATATAAGATCAGTTACATGCCTGCGTTTTTGTCAATCCTCTCTGTTACCTCTGTCAAATGGCATTTAGTTGTCTATCCCCCCGGTGACAGATTCCTTACTGCAAGGAGCATCATAGGAACAGTTACCCTGGCGTGTGGTCAGGGTGGCCCCGACGCATTTGCAGTGTGCCCAACATCGCTCAGTAGCAGCACCATCAAAGTTTACTTTGTATAATGCACATTGTGCTGTGTGGGGGGTAGAGAGCATGCAGCGCTCCAGCTGCTGTGCAACTACACATCTCAGCATGCCTCCCAGAATTGTTCTAGCATGCCAAAAGTAGTTTGGTAGCAGGTAAACGTTGACTTCCCTACTGTAGCGTATGGAGATGCTCCAGGTTTCTGACAGTTTTCTCTCAGGCCTCCCTGTTGGCTGGTCTACTGCACACGGTATGACCCATTAGCAATACATTATTCTGGCGGAAGGTCTACCATCCCTGCAGCAAGACTCCTCCTGAGTCTTCCATGGGACCAGCAGGCCGTTGTACTTCGCTTTGTAACCTGCCTGGTTTTATGACAACTATGTCATGCATCTGGCCAGTGGGATGCTGGAAGCTGAGACACCCTCCTGTGCAGTCCTAAAGCCTCAGTCAGCTGTATGTGGTATAGGACATGGTCTGTGCTAGTGAGGTTCTGCCAGTTTCTACATATTAATCTGTCTTTGGTTTGTGTGATTGAAAGGGTGACTTGATATATATAGCAGTCTGCTTTCTGTGTTGTGTATGGTAATCCTAGCTGTGATCCGTTGCACACCACCACCCAATGACCAGCTCTGTTCTCTTTAGGGTCATATAGGACGCATGTCGGTGAACTGGCTGAATGAGCCTCGGCAGACTGTCAGTATTTGCTATCTGCACCAATCAGATTTAGGGCTAAGTTCACACCTGGTTTTGTTTGCAAATTAGTGCTCATTCTAGCACCCACCATCTTTGAAAACCCCTGCAGTTCCTGTTCCCTGCCTGTGGTGTCACTGTCTGCTGTGGTGTTTCTTGCACAGGTCTGGTTTTAGTATTAAGTTTCTTATATAGCGCATACATATACCGCAGCGCTTTACAGAGAATATTTGAACATTTGCATCAGTCCCTGCCCCATTGGAGCTTACAATCTATATTCACATGTGTACACACACACAAACATTCTAGGGTTAATTTGTTGGGAGCCAGTTAGCCTACCAGTATATTTTTGGATTATTGGAGGAAAACGGAGTACCTGGATGAAACCCACGCAAGTACGAGGAGAATATACAAACTCCGCACAGAGCCATGGAGGGAATCGTACCCATGACCTCAGTGCTGTGAGGCAGTAATGATAACCATTACACTATCAATGCTGATATACAGACCACACTGTGCTGGAAGCACAACAGCAGACAGTGACACCCCCAGGCAGTGTAGAGGAACTGCAGGGGTTTTCAAAGATGGTGGGTGCTAGAATGAACACTAGCAAAACCATGTTGCACAGCAAGGTGGGGCATATGTAACATGTGCAAAGAGTTATGGTGCCCACACATGGTGAGATGTGTATGGTGCCCACACACACTGAGACTATACAAAGTGTGCTATTCGATTTGGACTGTACACACTGTGCGATTTGACCTACACCAGGTTTTGCCTACGCTTCAATAGAATGTTTGCGATGCAGTAGAAAAATACCTGCAGGCGCACACTATTTTGACATGCGATATTGACTAGGCGATTTGAACGAAAGATCAAATTAGCCCCTAATGGTGTGTACACACGGTACTTTTTGCCTTCCAATGTTGACGATATAGTCAACATCGGATTGGAATCGGATGCAGATCGCAAGGGTTTTAACCCTTGCGATTCCGATGCGCGTTCACGTATCGCAAGGCAGAAAGTCTTGTCTGCCATGACTATATAGTGCAGATCTGCACTATATAGTCAGACTTGTATGCAAATCGGATGTGCCTTCAGATACTATCCACGATCCGATCTGATCGGATCGTGGATAGTATCTTAAGGCACATCTGACCGTGTGTACACACCATTAGTCCAGAACTTTGTCTTTTAAATAAGCTAATTGGCCTTTGTGATTGCAGTGTGTGGTGTTATAAAGGGATGGACAGGCGACATCTCCGGCTCTTGTAGGATGTTTGTGTTTTGAATCTGTCTAATTTTGGGTAAGGGTAGGGGTGTTTAAAAGACCTGTGTGTGTGTGTTTCTTTTTTTCTCTTGTGTGTTTCTTTTTTTCTCTTCTATGCTCCAGTATGCTATAACTTCCTCCTCACACACGCACCCATTCTGTATATTTAGGAAATTAATTTAGTCTTACTTCACGCTAATTGAAGTAAATTGATTGTGTTTTGGTTTTTTTAAGATTGCTGTAGAACAGTTCTGATGTAGACGATAGACCGTGCCTAGGTCGACAGTTACTAGGTTGACCACAGTGTCAGAAGTCGACACAAGTTACCAAGTCAACGGAAGACTTTTTTTAAAGTTTTGTTTGGTGGATGTATAAGTGTCCCGCATCCTCTCGCATTGGCTTATGCCGGCAGGATACCGCTCTGCGCTCAGCGAACTGTTAGAATCTAACGGACCACTTCAATAGTTAACAAGGAACAAAGGGGCAGATGTATGAACCAGCGTTAAGTGCAAAAATGCACTTAACGCTGGTTAACTGGGGGGGATTACGATTTTGCTAATGTATCACTAGCGCACCTAACGTGCGCTAGTGACAGCCCGCCGAGTTACGCTCGGCGGGGCTGTCCCCTGCAATCCCCCCCAGGGATTAACGGCCGGGGCGCTGTATTAACAGCCTTCAAGGCGTTAAATCACCCCGGCCGCTTCGCCAGCTCAGGGCTAGCATTGTCCTATCCCCCACTATGGGACAACGCTAGCCCTGCTTCTGGCTCGGGCTGCGCAGGAGATCTCGCGGTTTTTGCGAGATCTCGCGCATGCCCATTAGAGACGGACCCGGGGGAGAAGCGCACTGAGCATGCGCAGGACGCCGGGGGAGCCGATAAGGAGAGCCGTTAACGCTGGGCATAACGGCTCTCCTTATCGGCTAGGGGGGGGTTAATACATTAGCAAATAACGGGTGCCTGCTTCTCCTCGTTATGCAGGAGAAGTGGGACCCGTTATTTCAGAAGCGCAAAGGGGGGGGTTAGTACATCTGCCCCAGTGTGTTTTGTATTTTTTTTTTTTTAAGAAATCGTGGAAAACTTGTGTGACCCTTATGAGCATCAACCTAAACATGTCGTCCTTATGTCATTGATGACATAGGGTATGTCAACCATTCTTAGGTGTCGACCTAGTCACTGTGGATTACAATTCATTGAGATCTATATCTCTATCTATCTGCATATATCTACTACAGTTATGTTTGGTCTGCTGTTGGTCAGTGGAAGATCTGCCCCCCTCCCCTCTAACATCAGGCTGAGATATTAGAGGGGCTGTATCCGGCCTCCTGCCCCCACATCGTCTTCCTGCCGGTGATACTGCGCTCCCAGCCTGCCACTTGGAGTTGCTGGTGTCGGCTGTGCCGGGATGGGATTTGAGAGGCTGCTGTAGGCTAGGCAGCGGAACTCCAGGCTAATCTCACTGTACATTATTTTTAGACTGATTTAAAATGATCTAGTTACTATGGAGACAAAGCGTGTCTGCACGGTGGCTCTACTGTAAATCTCTAGCTCACAGCGACTGCAGAGTTAAAATGTTTCGGCTCTAATACAGACTTCAATCCCGACACGTCGTTTACACGGTTTTCTCCACCGGATCTATAACATCTATATACTGTGCGTGCAGACGAGAGAGAGAGAGAGAGAAGTTGCTTTCTCCGCTGTCTGATCTACATAATCCTCCTGGGGAAATCCCTGTCCTAGAGGCACTGCGTGTATCTCACATAACTTCTCCCCACCACCGCCACTCATAATTAATAAGACTTAATTATATGAAGTGCTTCCCTTAGTGATGGCGTTATACATGAAATGCTTTTCTGCATGCAGGAAGCCTTGACAGCCCACCGACCATGTCTGGCTGATGCCATCAATATGTCTGTCTGATACTGGGCTGGCCTATATCGGTCACCCGCGATGGGTCTGACTAGTTGGGTTGTTGTGTACTCAGTACAGGAGTGGTCGTGGTGTGGAGAATAGGAACGTTGTACTAGTAAGAGGAACGTATGGTCTAATGCTGTGATCTCATTTAGTACGGAGAAGAGGATCATTCGCTTCGATTAAGGAACGTTTTGATGAAATTAAGGGGCGCCAGTGGAGGGAATACTCACTCTCTCTTTTTTGCATTCCGTTTATTTTGAGGTGTGGGGTCACCTCTGTGGGTGCTCCCACCACAGGCTGCCTGAGCGCACTAGACTGATTCTTTTCAAACTTCTTTTGCATATCAGTTGGGTTGTGATGTTTTGTTTTTGCTCCCAATCTTTTAGTATAGTCGTAGACAAACTGAAAACCTTTTACACATGGAGACACAATAGCACAACACATTGTCAAAGGATTATAACTGCATCCCGTCAAAAATACATGATCCGTAAGCCTATACAGCAAGAACGCGGACTATAATTTTACTTTATTATAAGGGACTGTAAAACGGCAATTTCCCATGTCTGCCGAGGTATTGTATCATTTCATTGCATCGGTCTGTGAATGAAGCGCTCTGAGGGTTCGTTTTCACCAATCTGATTCAGCATAAGTGTCCGCTCTTACGTAATACAGTAAGTTGCAAATGTTCCTCGGGGGTAGATTTATTAAGCTCGGTGAAGTGATAGTGTCTGGTTTTTATAACCGGCCAATCAGCTCCTACCTGTAATTTTTTCAAACCAAGCCTGTAACTTCACAGACAATAGCTGATTTGGCTGTGATTAAAAACCAGGCACGATCACATCACCGAGCTTAATAAATCTGCACCTAAGTGTTTTCTGAAGACCGCAGTGAATGAGCCCCAATGGGACCTTCTGCTAGCGTTGTAGCTGCCTGGCATGTTTGCCATTCTGCTCCACGGGAGGTTTCTGTCCTCCCTGAGCTCGCCCTAGGACACCTGAGTTAGTTTGACAGGTCTATAGCATAGTTTGCCATAGTGCAACTAAACCTAGTGCCAACTTAATGGGCAGCTCCGTGTCGCCTATTGCCCTGTTACCTACCTGAGCTTTGATTTGTTTGAATGGTCTGATCATAAGCAAAGATGCGTGTAACCTTCAGCTTCTCATGTGTGTCTTAGAACATTAGGTACTTGTTTCCTGGAACGGCGCCCACGATTTTGATCTTAGGCATCGCAAGGAAAAAAATAGTTTCGGTCGCATCGCATGCGGGCAAAAAAAACGCGTGCGATGCGACCGAAGCGATTACCGCGATTTTACATAGGGAACAATGTTAAATGGCCCACAGACCCCCAAATACCCACCCTGAAGTGTGAAATGGCCCCCCCAATTGTTAACGCCACCCCACCATCAACGTCAACCCGAAGCGTGGCGAGCCCGCGAGGGGCGGCGGTACGCGTCCTCCGACCTTTTCATACCCCCACTATCCACGTCGGCGTGGAGTTGAGAATAGAAAGTGTGGCGAGCCCCGCGGAACACGCTCCCGAAGCGTGGCGAGCGGACAAGGATTACTTAACATGTATTCCACGGCCCCTCGCGGGGCTCGCCACGCTTCGGGCTCGTATTCCGCGTCCCCACGCGGGGCTTGCCACGCTTCGGGCTCGGTGGCTCGCTGCTCTCGACACACTTTGTATTCTCAACTCCACGCCGACGTGGATAGTGGGGGTATGAAAAGGTCGGATGACGCGTACCGCCGCGCTCGCCACGCTTCGGGTTGATGGTGGGGTGGCGTTAACAATTGAGGGGGGGGGGGGCATTTCACACTTTAGGGTGGCTATTTGGGGTCTGTGGGCCATTTAACATTGTTCCCTATGTGAAATCGGGTCAATTGGGCCATTTAACATTGTTCCCTATGTAAAATCGGTAATCGCATGCGATTTTTTTGGGCCGCATGTGATGCGACCGATACGATTTACATTTTACCATGCATTTCTATGTAAAATCGCGGGCATCGCATTCCATTATAATGGCATGCGATGTACATGCAATGCCCGCCGTTCTAGGAAACAAGTACCGAACATTATACTGAATGTGGATTTAATGTTACTTCCTTTATTCTTTCCATAGGTTCGCGTGATGCTGAAGTACCGACACTGCGACGGGAGCTTGCGTATTAAAGTCACAGACGATGTAGTGGTAAGCAGTGCTGTTACTGTGTGCTCTGGTGTCTGTATACGGATGGCAACAGCAGCCATGAATGCTGTAGATTACACACACCCGCTAATAGAATGATATATCTAAAAGAGGTAAGGTGAGTACAGTGAATACGTAGTGGTCCGAGGTCACATGACAAGTGGTTTTAAGCAGATCACAGATCCATGGTGATGTCTGTTATCAGACTCGTTAGATCTGTATCTTTCTCTCTGCCCAATAAGAGCATCAGAAGTGCTGGTAGTTATAAGACATTGGGGCAGCTGTATTAAGCTTTAACAAGAGATACATCCAAGGGTGATAAGAAGAGATAAACGTCCAGCCAATCAGCGCCTTACTGACTTTTTTCAAACACAGGCTGTAACATGGCAGTTGGCAGGTGATTGGCTGGACGTTTATCTCTCCTTATCACCCTTGGATGTATCTCTTGTTAAAGCTTAATACATCTGCCCCATTGTTACAAGAAATGTATCTCTGAGCAGCTTAAAGGTGCCCACACACTAGAAAGATCTGCGATCATAAGATGTGCGCATAAATTAGCCTTCAAATCTTTTGTCCGATCTGGACAAAAGATTTCAGGCAAGCGCACATCTTTACCAAAGATTTTTCTTAAGATCCCGTGTGCGTTCCTATGGATCTTTTGTTAAATCTTCTGATCTTTTGTGCAGCACGTAAGAACAGAAGATTTAGCAAAAGATCCATGGGAGCGAGCATCGGCCGATTTTCGACCGACTATCGGTAAATCGGCCCAAAAATCGTTCTAGTGTGTGGGCACCTTAAGACCATCGGTCTCTAGATTTGTACCTTGTACATGGTGTCCCTTGCTGTCACGTGCTTTATATCCCATATCTACCTTTCCATCCTCTTCACTCACTGCTAGTGTTTAGGTGCCCACACACTAGAACGATTTTTGGGCCGATTGGCTGATTTTCGATAAATATTTACCGATAATCGGCCGATGCTCGCTCCCGTGGATCTTTTGCGAAATCTTCTGATTTTACGTGCTGCACAAAAGATCAGAAGATTTAACAAAAGATCCATAGGAACGCACATGGGATCTTAAGAAAAATCTTTGGTAAAGCTGTGCGCTCGCCTGAAATCTTTTGTCCAGATCGGACAAAAGATTTGAAGGCGAATTTATGCGCACATCTTATGATCGCAGATCTTTCTAGTGTGTGGGCACCTTTAGTGACCTAAATGATTACTCTCCTGTTAAGTTCAAATCGGTGTGAGAGAGTTATTTGTTCAATCTACATTCACAGACAGATCTTGCGTATTGCAATCACTGTAATATCCCATACATATGTCTCTGTGCATTATTAGTAGTGTCCAGAGCGCAGCTCTTCCTCACATCTCAGTGTAGCAGAAATATTAATTGCAAATATGGGCCAGATGGAATTTAAAGGCAAAAGGGGCGTATGAAGCAAAGTTGCTCAGAGCAGGTCAATTGGTTAAATGAAGGTGGCAAAATTGGCCCTGTATAAGCAAGTAAGGTGGCTCGGAGCCTGGTATACACCCGGATGGCAGCATGATGTCATAACCAGTAGATAAACGATGCAATGTTGTCCTGTCTCTTTCAGTGTCTACTGTACAGCACGGACCAGGCGCAGGATGTGAAGAAGATCGAGAAATTCCACAGTCAGCTGATGCGGCTAATGGTGGCCAAGGAATCACGCAGCGTTGCCATGGAGACAGACTGAGTCCCGGACAGGGACGAAAGTAAAGCCCGTGGCGCGATCTACGTCTGTTTTTTAAATTTTTGTGTCCACCAGGAAAGAGAAAGTGACTTTCCTGGAACGAGAGACCAGATAGAAAGTTCTAGATAAACATCGGTCCTATTTTTATCGTGTATCCGCAGTGTTGGAGAACCCGGAAAGTCTTATGCTTTCGTTCGAAAGCCTCTATTTATTTTTGAAAAATGTTTGAGTTCTCCTGTAGACACTTTTTTTTATTTTTATTTTTTCCCCCTCCCAAAACATCTTTGCGGTTCAGGCAGCAATGTAAATATAGTTAGGAGGTTGTGTTTCTGTTTTTTTCTTTTCTCTTTCTTTGGTTTATTTTTTTTTAGTTTTTGCAAACCATATATGGAGAAACTGACCTATTGTTTCAAAAGACCTGCCTTAGTGACTTGTTTTCCACTACATTAAATGGTATATGAATATGTAAAACTATTGCCCACTGTATTGTTCCTATCCTACACTCTGTCGTCTCGTGGAGCAGTGTTTATATACATGAACTCCAGTCCTGCCACCATCTTGTAAGCGCTGAATGTTGTGGTAGATGCTGAGCGAGGCAAGGAGATGAAACAAGTCCTGACACCTTTCTGAGCGTGTTAGTCCAGTTCGGGCACAGTGGCTTGCTGCGCTCGCCGCACTATATAAATTCAACTCCATGCCGACATGGATAGTGGGGGTATGAGCGTAGTAACTATAGTGGGTGCCCAACTAACATATAAGTACCCAGGATTCTTGTAAGTTGGAGAGGTGGTTATAGTAACTTCTATGTTCGTCCCACTGCTATATTGGGCAATCTTTCTTTTTTTGGAAGCAATCCAAAGATAGGAAAATATGTTGAACTGCGAATCCATGTCTTTTTCTGCGGGAATGGCTGCTAAGTCTTAAATTTTGCAACCGTTTCCACAAAGAGCTGCAGTTGCAAATATTCGCAAGGAAATAGCCGGGAGTGAATACTCCAAATCCTGTTATTTCCAAAAATCAGAACTAACGGGAACATTGAATACCCCTCTCTGATGGCTGTTTTCTTCCCTGGCTGTTTTCTTCCCTGGAGCTCGGGGAAGGGACAACAACTGAAAATTCAAATGACATTTGGTTCTTCTGCTCATCCTTACACCAGAACCTCCACTTTAAATGTCAGTTTGCTTTTGTGGTTTGAATTATTTGACTGAACGATGTGGAGACGGCTGAATAGTTTTCTAATACAAAATAAGCCATGGTAAAAGTAGAATAAATGCACAGGTACTTGTTTCCTAGCACGGCACCGTAGGGAAATCGCATCGCATGGGCCATTATAGCGGCATGCGATAGCATGTGATTTTGCGGCAGATGCGATGGCCTGGGGCTGAGAGAGAGCAATGAATAAATTATTCGCGATGCGATTTCATTATGCAGAATAGCCCACTAAGCAAATAGCTTAGTGGGCGCCGTGCTAGTACAATGCACAAATGAAGCAGCCCTGAAGTGTTTCACTGCATTCGTGTCTTTATCTCGGTTTAATAAAAATATAAAACAAAGTTGTATTCCATAAACTGGCCAAAGTAAATACACCAAGGAATAGACCATGTTGTTACAGTGCACCAGTAACAAGATAGCGGGTGTCTTTCATAGTGCTGACCTCTACAGGCACTGAGACGGTACTACATCACTATCTAGAGGCAGCAATGGAAGGAAGAGTTTATTTATTAACAGTTTCTTAAATAGCGCACACATTCCACAGCGCTTTACAGAGAATATTTGAACATTCACATCAGTCCCTGCCCCAGTGGAGCTTATAATCTATATTCCCTACCACATGTACACGCACACACAGACATTCTAGGGTTAATTTGTTGGGAGCCAATTAGCCTACCAGTATATATTTTTGGATTGTGGGAGGAAACCCACGCAAGTACGGGGAGAATATACAAACTCTGCACAGTTAGAGCCATGGTGGGAATCGAACCCATGACCTCAGCGCTGTGAGGCAGTAATGCTAAACATTACACCATCCGTACTGCCCAGTTCATAAGAGTTAGGTTTACTAAAGCTTCTAGAAATGCAAAAGTTTGTATGTTGCCTATAGCATCCGGTTTTATCCATCCTTTAATGATTCTATTCTCAGTAGAAATATAGAATCTGATTGCCATGGTCGCAAACTTCGCTTTTCAATTTTTAGTAAATCTTCCCCATAGAATCCATACTTTTTTTGTGTGAATTCAATACAAGTTGTGGCCAAGATCGGTTAGGTGATACTGCTCTGTGATCGTCTGTGCTGCCTTTGCTCATGCAGGAAGGTGAGGAAGTGCTCAGTAGCCATCTAGAGGCGCTAAGGAGTCTTCTGCTTCACTTTTGAATTCAATTTTCATATTTAATACAAATACAACTTGCAGAAGGATACCCTATAATCTGCTTTGTATAAATGGCTATATGCACAATATTTGCTGATATTCAGCTTGAACCGGTGGTGGTCCCTCCCTGCTGCATCTATGCCCAGTCTTCCCTATAAGATAATATGGAGCGGATCCCTCCTCGCTGGTAAGGGTGACCATACTCTTATGGTGATTTAGTTCACTTTTCACAATCTGCCTGAAAGGCTCAGGAATCTGTCACTCTTGGTTTACAATTTGGTTTCTTGGAGGACGATACATTTGCTGCATTTCTGCAGTGTCCTCTGAGACCAGTAATGGGTTCTCCTGGTCACTCTGAACAGCCACCCGTGAAAGGGAGACGCTGCTTGTTTTATTTATGGAGAAATTAGCTTTTCTGTAGACGCATCCAGGGACCTGGTTGGCTGCAGTCTGATCTTGGTGTAGGTGTCCACACTCTGAGGTCAGGAATTTGTTCCCTGGTTATCATTGGGAACAGGGCTTATGTAACAATGTTGTAGAAGGTGCTTTGGGAAAAGGGTGTATCATTAAACTTTGTAGTCCTGTATCCAGGGTAGGAGCGTCTGTCTCAGGAACCCTGTCCTAACAAATATAACTGACCATTTGTTTTTTAGAAGAGCTGTTCAAGTTAAATGAAGGGGCGGGGGCGCTTAATGCTCCTAACAAAAAAAAAATCTGAATCCCATTTACCAAATTAATCACTACATATTACAAAAACATAATGGTAAAATGAAAACATTTCTAAAATCAAGGGCCATGAGCAAGAAATGGCAGTAATCTAGCTCTCTTGATCACTGAATCCTGTCTAAATCTGAAGGAAACATTTTAGTTATGCAACCAGGGGATCCTATTAAAGAGAATTTGTGGATGGAGTTGAGATTATAATGTTAAGAAACTACAGTGCGATTGTGTTAAAAAAAACCTGGACTGTCTTAAAGTCTGTTTTGGAATCTTTGCCTTAGTGTTTGAAGTGCACACCGGTACTTAGGATGCTGCCAGGACTTAAACCTCTAGCAGTTGGAGCTTCCGCGATTGGCAGGAGACGGCAGGATAATTGGATGGACTAATAACTGCAGGCAAATGCAGGTTGTCATGGAAACCGTTAACAGGTGAAGGATTTTGGAACAAGGGATGACACTGATCTCTCAGCATAGTAATAAGCAAACTGGATGTGTTCATTTACCATAAGAAAGTATTGTGAGGTCTACAGTGCTGCACAATAGTAGCACAGGTGCAAAGCAGCTGATGGCTGATTACCCAGAGCTGAACCAGAGTCTGTATGCAGCACAAGGATAAAGCACTCTGACTACTGCTGTTTGTAAAGAATGTCCATGGTAATGAAGATGTTCTCAGTAGTCTCTTTAGGCAGCAGAGTTCTAATGTATTACCTGGGAAGCCAAAGTGAAAGTCCCAAGATATAAGGCATGCAGAGTATATAGAGCAGCCCAAAGTAAGATTGCAATGATCATAAGCCAAGGATTACAGCAGGCAGAAGAGCCGAGACTTAAGCTGTGTACACGGGGGTGATATATTGGCCAGTGTCTCCTTTTTATCAGCGACCAGAGATAGTCGCTGATGAAAGGGAACCTCTGCCGGCGGTGCCGTAGAGGTAATCAGCTGGTCACAGCAAGCTCCTGCGACCAGCGATCTTAAGAAGGCTAAAAAACGGGAGCGTGCACCCGGCGATTTATCGCCTGTGCACACTCCAATCTCTGGCAATACGGTCGCTTAGCGACCATATTGCCAGCGATAAATGCCTGGGTGTACGCACGTGTCATCACACACCTTCCCCCTAGAATGCTCAAAACATACTTGCGTTTTCCTGGACACTCCCAGCACACCTAGCGTTTGTTTTGGCTTTCCCATTAAACGTCCAGCTAACATCCCAGGCGCCTACTTCCTGTCAAACACCTTGCGAACAGCCAGTGAAAAAGTAGCAGGTTTACCCAACTCGACGCGGCCTTACTCAATGCGCAGTTTAACGATGATCATACACTGTGAGAATTATCAGTTCTGAATCGGGCCTAAAGTTGTGCACAAGCTGCACCTCTCAGGCTATGAAATGTCACCCTTGTTTTTTTATTCACATAGTTCATTATGATTCAGGTTGACTCGGTCCCCAGCGTATTTGCGCCAGGGACCGATGTTGCCAGGGACTGTACGGATGCCTTCAGCGTTTATCACAGTCACCGAGGCATTCACACACAGCGCTGCGGACAGGGGGCTGGAGCATGGTGATGGTGGGTGTGCCCAGAAAAACGCTGGGCGTCCCCATGTGAACACAGGCGGGTCGATGTCTGCACAGGACGTCAGCATCCAGCCCCTGTTGGGCCATCTCCGGCCCAGATAAAAGTAAGCGCAGACTGACCTTTATCTGCGAGCCTGCAACAACAACAAAAAATTTGATGGTCGGCGAACATTGAAGGATTTTTCACAATAACGGTCGCTTATGAATGTTGTACCAGCGAACACGTCCATTCGCATGCTGCTGCGGGCATTCGTTTGGTGCTGGTGGGAGGACTTTCACTCAGCTGGCGGGTGGCGTTTAAGCTGAATCACCCCCAAGGTTATATACACTTTAATGCATGTCTTTAAAAAAAAATTATATTTAATTTGATTCAGTATCTCATTGTGATTGTATTAATTGCTAAATCCAATATACATTAACCCTTCCCTTTTTATGGTTACAGAAATAAAGGCTATATATCAATCAATCACCACATGGGTTAAAACTGCACCAGAAAACGTCATCTTTTTCCTTTCCAAAAAAAACAAAAACAAACCCCAGTTTGCTATCCCCGACTGTAGATGAGGCAGGCTGCCGGTGGGATTCTCCCCCTATCAGTGACGGGTGCGGAGCTAATGAAAGGACCATTTAGGCTGTGAGAGATCGTCCGCTCCTGTTGTCTGCTGCACATTTATGTTTTTGAAACATTTGTTATTGGAATGCAGAAGACACCGTCACAAATGAGGCAAATGTATCCAGTAAGCCAAATACCTCAAACACAAAGGACATACTGTACACAAGGGGCCTTATTCAGTGTTGTACGCAATGCCGATATTCACAGAATTCAGCGATTATCAGTGTCCCGATTCTCTAGCGACTGCGGTTGCAAGATTTATTTGCAAAGTGATTGACAAACAGGTAACAGGTGTGTCCGAGCCTACCACTGCACTACTGAATCCAGCAAACATGGCGCCTGCTTCTCATTTCCCGCAACTATAGAGTAAATTAGGTCTGCGACAATCAAATAATCTGCGACCGATCCTGCGTCTTCTTGCGCAGTTGCTGGGATCTGCGACGCCACCTGTGGCCATCCTGGCAACTGGTCATTGGCATAATTATGCACAGTATCTGTGCACGGGATTGCGGCTGCAAATGCATATGTGTGCTGCACACCTGTGACTAAGGCCCAAGGGCCACAATTATATAGCTACAAGAAGAAAAAACAAAGGGTTTCTGCACATTTTTTCATGACTTGTCCTAATATCAACCAATCAGCTTCTGCCATTTCAAAGACTGTACTGATTGGTAGCTTTGAGAAACTTTGGAGGTGATTCTGATTGACCCACAAAGCAGCGAAAATTGTCTGCTTATGGAGCCATGTAACAAATGTACAAATCCCAAGTAACAGGGCTGGGACTGAATTCGGATCGGCCCCTTTATCTCCATCCAAGGCTTTAATACATCTCCCCATGAGTGTGTGTGTTTTCTGCTCCTGTATAGATTATACGAGTGGAATCTGTACCTATATCAGGTAGTACATTATCTGGATACTAAATAATGAAGTACCATAACTAGATGGCACCAGCACATAGAGATATACATAGCAAGGACCTGGCTGCTATCACATACAGTCATGTTCCTGAGAATATTATTTCCTTGGCAGTATACAACGGCCTTAGGACAATGCTGGTGCCCTGCCATGATCTGGGACGGGAGGAAACGGTGTCTGGCAGGGGCGATATGGGTAACACTGAAACAATAGGAAAGCAAATATGTCTCCTAAGAGACAGGGAGAGGGTCCTGCCCCAGGTCCCACATGCTGTGCTCTATTCAGTGCACTATCATCGTCAGTATGATCAGTCAGGAATAATTTGCTGTGTGTTCAGTTATGGCCTACTCACACTGCTGCCAGCCGTATACATCCAAACACATGTCCCGCACAGCCGCAGAGTACAAACCAGACTTGTGTAACATGGATACGACCTTTTGCATTACAGCAGCAAGTCTGTAGTGTCACTGTAGTGTGTGCTTCGTCATGATGAGATTACATGTCACACACCTAATGTCAGGCACCTGTGGTTCAAACTCAGCCCCCAGCACACTGACTGGGTGATAACGAATACAGACGGAGTGGGGAATGTTGTGCAGATACCCACAGCGCTCGCACACAGAAGTCCTGGTGGGGGGAGGGGGCATGGTGGGGTGTTTCATGGGCATTCCCATGCAAATTGCCCAGTGACGTGGGTGCGGACAGCTGACGGCAGCAAATGATTTCTCCCCTGCACCCAAGGCAGGGGGGGACGATCGAAATTTGCATCCATACGAGTGAACCAGAATAAGGGCCATTATGTATACCTGTAAAGCATTGTGCAGTGTGGTCTCTGATATTATGTACAACTGTAAAGCAATGTGCAGTGTGGTCTCTGCCATATTATGTACAGCTGTAAAGCATTGTGCAGTGTGGTCTCTGTGATAGTTATATAAAGCTTTAAAGCATTGTGCCGTGTGGTCTCTGTGATAGTATGTACAGCAGTAAAACATTGTGCAGTGTGGTCTCTGTGATAGTATAAACAGCTGTAAAGCATTGTGCAGTGTGGTCTCTGTGATAGTATATACAGCTGTAAAGCATTGTGCAGTGTGGTCTCTGGGTTATTGTGTACAGCTGTAAAGCATTGTGCAGTGTGGTCTCTGTGATAGTATATACAAACTAAGCATTGTGCAGTGTGGTCTCAGGGTTATTGTGTACAGCTGTAAAACATTGTGCAGTGTGGTCTCTGTGATAGTATATACAGCTGTAAAGCATTATGCAGTGTGGTCTCTGTGATATTATGTACAGCTGTAAAGCATTGTACAGTGTGGTCTCTGTGATAGTATATACAGCTGTAAAGCATTGTGCAGTGTGGTCTCTGTGATAGTTTATACAGCTGTAAAGCATTGTACAGTGTGGTCTCTGTGATAGTATGTACAGCTGTAAAGCATTGTGCAGTGTGGTCTCTGTGATAGTTATATAAAGCTGTAAAGCATTGTGCAGTGTGGTCTCTGAGATAGTATGTACAGCTGTAAAGCATTGTGCAGTGTGGTCTCTGTGATAGTATATACAGCTGTAAAGCATTGTGCAGTGTGGTCTCTGTGATAGTTATATAAAGCTGTAAAGCATTGTGCAGTGTGGTCTCTGTGATAGTTATATAAAGCTGTAAAGCATTGTGCAGTGTGGTCTCTGAGATAGTATGTACAGCTGTAAAGCATTGTGCAGTGTGGTCTCTGTGATAGTATATACAGCTGTAAAGCATTGTGCAGTGTGGTCTCTGTGATAGTTATATAAAGCTGTAAAGCATTGTGCAGTGTGGTCTCTGTGATAGTTATATAAAGCTGTAAAGCATTGTGCAGTGTGGTCTCTGTGATATTGTGTAGAGCTGTAAAAGATTGTGCAGTGTGGTCTCTGATAGTATATACAGCTGTAAAGCATTGTGCAGTGTGGTCTCTGTGATATTATGTACAGTGTGGTCTAGCCTGCACCTGGCACTGGAGGAAGCAGAAGTCACACATTACTCTGTCACCTATGTCCCAGTTATCTGCTGATCACAGGCTCGGCCTGACCCTGGGTACACAGACCATACTGGGCTACAACTCCCATCATGCATCACTGCACTCTGGTTCATTCTGGGAGACAATGTATTTTATAGCTGGCGTAGCAGACGAGAGTGTATAGCTGGTGTAGCGGGGGAGGATAGTGTATTGCTGGTATAGCAGTATATAGTCACTATCTACTGCTATACCAGCTATACACTATCCTCCACTATACCAGCTGTACACTATCCTCCCCTGCTACACCAGCTATACACTATCTCCTGCTACACCAGCTATACACTATCCTCTACTATACCAGCTATACACTATCCTCCCCCGCTACACCAGCTATACACTATCTCCTGCTACACCAGCTATACACTATCTCCTGCTACACCAGCTATACACTATCTCCTGCTACACAGCTATAAACTATCCTCTACTATACCAGCTATACACTATCTCCTGCTACACCAGCTATACACTATCCTCTACTATACCAGCTATACACTATCCTCCCCTGCTACACCAGCTATACACTATCTCCTGCTACACCAGCTATACACTATCTCCTACTACACCAGCTATACACTATCTCCTGCTACACCAGCTATACACTATCATCTACTATACCAGCTATACACTATCTCCTCATGGGCGTGCGCAGCACATTTTATTGGGGGGTGCACCACCTATTGTGCATGTCTAAAAACACCCATTGGGTGCGTCTAACACCACCAATCAGGCGTGTCTACCATCATCTATTGGCACTCCCTACAATATAAGTCTCTCAGCCACAACATAATCTCCTGCCTATTTCAGTCAGTTTTTAATCTTCTTATTACTCTTTGTAACAGTTCATGCAAATAAATTCAAAAATATATATGGATGACGCAGGTATGTAGTGATATGACAATGATCTAGTACAATTAACAATGCAAGACACACATAACTGATTGGTGAGTGCTTCTTTTAATAGAATACAGTTCTAAAAAGCAAAAGTCTTTGGTAAAAGGTATTGTTGGTATTGCTAGCGGCAGGGAGGTGTTTATAAGGGCAGGCACAGCATTAGGGGGTGCCTGTGCACCCCTAACACTCTATGTGCGCACACCTATGTATCTCCTGCTACACCAGCTATACACTATCATCTACTATACCAGCTATACACTATCTCCTGCTACACCAGCTATACACTATCCTCTACTATACCAGCTATCCACTATCCTCCCCTGCTACACCAGCTATACACTAATAAATTACTATCTCCTGCTACACCAGCTATACACTATCCTCTACTATACCAGCTATACACTATCTCCTGCTACACCAGCTATACACTATCTCCTGCTACACCAGCTATACACTATCATCTACTATACCAGCTATACACTATCTCCTGCTACACCAGCTATACACTATCCTCTACTATACCAGCTATCCACTATCCTCCCCTGCTACACCAGCTATACACTAATAAATTACTATCTCCTACTACACCAGCTATACACTATCTCCTACTACACCAGCTATACACTATCTGATAGTGTATAGCTGGTGTAGCAGAGATTATAGATGTAGCAGAGATTGACAGATGTAGCAGAGGGAGGTAGGTGTAGGAGAGGGTGATACAGATGTAGCAGGGAATTATACAGGTGTAGCAGATGGTGATACAAATGTAGAAGATAGTGATAGGTTTAGAAGAGGATGATACAAATGTATAGCGGGAGACAGATGTAGTAGTAAGTAGTAGGTAGAAGAGGATGATACAGATGTAGCAGAGGATGACATAGATGTAAGATGGTGTGACGCAGGTGTAGTAGGGGGTGACACAGGTGTAGCGGGGGTGATAGATGTAGCAGAGGATGATACAGATCTAGCAGAGGATGTCAGATGTAGGACGCTGTGATACAGGTGTAGCAGAGGGTGAAACAGGTGTAGCGAAGGATAAGAAGCAGGATGGCACAGGTGTAGCAGGGGTGGACACAGGTGTAGGAGAGAATGATAGATGTAGCAGAGGGTGACACAGATGTAGCAGAGGGTGACACAGAAGTAGAAGGGGTAACACAGGTTTAGCAGGGAGTGAAACAGGTGTATGAGAGGATGATATATGTAACAGAGGGTGACACATATGTAGCAGGGGGTGACACGGATGTAGCAGGGGTGACACAGGTGTAGCAAGGGTTATAGATGTAGAAGAGGACAATACAGATGTAGCAGAGGATGACACAGATACAGTAGAGGGTGACACAGATGTAACAGGGGTGATAGATGTAGCAGAGGATGATACAGATCTATCAGAGGATAACAGATGTAGAATGGTGTGATTCAGGTGTAGCAGAGGCTGATACAGATGTAGCATGGGTAACTAAGGTGTAGCGGGGGTGAAGCAGGTGTAGCAGTGGATAAGAAGCAGAGGGTGGCACATGTGTAGTAGGGGGTGACACAGATGTAAAAGATGATGATACAGATGTTTCAGAGGATGACACCGATGTAGGATGGGGTGATACAGGTGTAACAGAGATTGATATAGATGTAGTAGGGGGTGACACAGGTGTAGAAGGGGTAACAGATTTAGAAGGGGTGAAACAGGTGTAGCAAAGGATGATATATGTAGCAGTGGGTGACACAGATGTAGCAGAGGGTGACACAGATGTAGCAGAGGGTGACACAGATGTAGCAACGGGTGACTCCGATGTAGAAGGGGTGATACAGGTGTAGCAGGGGTGATAGATGTAGCTGAGGATGACAGATGTAGCAGAGAATGACAGATACAGTAGAGAGTGACACAGATGTATCAGAGGGTGACACAGATGTAGCAAAGGATGACACAGATGTAGCAACAGGTGACTCAGATGTAGAAGGGGTGATACAGGTGTATCAGGGTGATAGATGTAGCTAAGGATGACAGATGTAGCAGAGGATGACAGATACAGTAGAGGGTGACACAGATGTAGTAGGGGTGACACAGATGTAGCAGAGGATGATACATATGTAGCAGAGGATGACATAGATGTAAGATGGTGTGATGCAGGTGTAGCAGGGGGTGACACATGTGTAGCAGGGGTAATACAGGTGTAGTAGGGGGTGATACAGGTGGTGTAGGAGAGGTTGATAGATGTAGCAGAGGATGACACCGATGTAGGAGAGGGTGACACAGATCAGGATGTGGTGATAGTACAGTTGCAGCAGAGATTGATATAGATGTAGTAGGGGGTGACACGGGTGTAGCAGGAGTGCCACAGGTGTAGCAGGGGTGATACAGGTGTAGGAGAGGATGATAGATGTAGCAGAGGGTGACATAGATGTAGCAGGGGGTGACATGGATGTAGCAGGGGTGACACAGGTTTAGCAGGGGTGATACAGGTGTAGCAGGGGTTATAGATGAAGCAAAGGATGACACAGATGTAGCAGAGGATGATACAGATACAGTTGAGGATACAGTAAGGATGACACAGATGTAGAAGGGGGTGACTCAGATGTAGCAAGGGTGATAGATGTAGCAGAGGGGTGTGGATCGTTTTATCGACCATGCTAAGGTCGACAGTCATTAGGTCGATACTGTTGGGTCGACAGGTATCTAGGTCGACATAGGTGAAGGTCGACAGGTGTCTAGGTCGACATGGGTGATGGTCTACAGGTGTCTAGGTCGACATAGGACAATGTCGACATGTGTTTAGGTCGACGTAGCGTTAGGTCGACATTGGACAGGTCGGAAGGTCGACATGTTTTTGTTTTACTGTTTCTTAACCAAATGTCGACACAGTTGGAAGTCAACCGCAGCCCCTCGCATCACTTGCTTCACTGGCAATGCTTCGGGCACGGAGCCTGTCGGCACATGTCGGCTCAAAAAACGACCTAACCCATGTCAACCTAACACTATGTCGACATAAACACATGTCGACCTTGTCATATGTCGACCTAGACACCTGTCGACCTTCACCTATGTCGACCTAGACACCTGTCAACCTAGACACCCAACGGTGTCGACCTAATGACTGTCGACCTAAGTGTGGTCGACAATACGACCGTAAGCCGTAGCAGAGGATGATACAGATCTAGCAGTGGATAATACAGATGTAGAAGTGGGTGACACAGATGTAGGATGGGGTGATACAGGTGTAGCAGAGATTGATATAGATGTATTAGGGGGTAACACAAGTTTGGCAGGGGGTGAAACAGGTGTATGACAGAATGATAGATGTAGCAGAGAGTGACACATGTAGCAGGGAGTGACACGGATGTAGCAGGGGTGACACAGGTGTAGCAGGGGTTATAGATGTAGCAGGGGATAATACAGATGTAGCAGAGGATGATACCGATGTAGCAGAGGATGGCTCAGATACAGTAGAGCAGGCTTTCCCAACCACGGTCCTCAAGGCACACCAACAGTGCAGGTTTTGTAGATATCCAGGCTTGAGCACAGGTGACTTAATTAGTACCTGAGTGATTCTGATTAAACCATCTGTGCTGAAGCCTGGATATCACTAAAACCTGCACTATTGGTGTGCCTTGAGGACCGTGGTTGGGTAAGCCTGCAGTAGAGGATAATACAGATACAGTAGAGGGTGACACAGATACAGCAGAGGATGACACAGATACAGGAGAGGGTGACACAGATGTATGAGGGGTGACACAGATGTAGCAGGCGTGATAGATGTAGCAGAGGATGATACGGATGTAGCTAGGGGCAAAAGATGTAGCAGGGGTGGCGCAGATGTTGCAGGGGTGATAGATGTAGCAGAGGATGGTACAGATGTATCAGAGGATGATACAGATGTAGCAGGGGATGACACATGTAGGATGGGGCGATACAGGTTTAACAGGGGGTGAAACAGGTGTAGTAGAGGGTAGCACAGGTGTAGCAGGGGGTGATACAGGTGTCGTAGAAGGTTACACAGATGTAGTAGGGAGTCACACAGGTGTAGCAGAGGATGATACAGATGTGATGAAATAGGTGATGTAGTAGAGGGTGATGCAGATGTAGTAGAGGGTGGTACAGATGCAGCAGGTGATGATAGGTGTAGCAGAGTGTGATACAGACGAAGCAGGTGATGATAGGTGTAGCAAAATGTGATACAGATGTGATGAAAAAGGTGATGCAGATGTAGCAGAGGGTGGTACAGATGCAGCAGGTGATGATAGGTGTAGCAGAGGGTGGTACAGATGCAGCAGGTGATGATAGGTGTAGCAGGGTGTGATACAGACGAAGCAGGTGATGATAGGTGTAGCAGAATGTGATACAGATGTGATGAAAAAGGTGATGCAGATGTAGCAGAGGGTGGTACAGATGCAGCAGGTGATGATAGGTGTAGCAGAGGGTGGTACAGATGCAGCAGGTGATGATAGGTGTAGCAGAGGATGGTTCGGATGCAGCAGGTGATGCAGATGTAGCAGAGGGTGGTACAGATGCAGCAGGTGATGATAAGGGTAGCAGAATGTGATACAGATACAGCAGGTGATGATAGGTGTAGCAGAATGTGATACAGATACAGCAGGTGATGATAGGTGTAGTAGTGCGTAATAGCATAATACAGATATAGCAGAGGCTGATACAGTAGAAGCAGAGGATGCCACAGATGTAATAGGGGATGATAGGTGTAGTAGTGCGTAATACAGATATAGTATGGGATGAGAGGTGCAGCAGAGGGTGATACAGATGCAGCAGGGGATGATAGGTGTAGTAGTGCATAATACATATGCAGCAGAGGCTGAAACAGTAGAAGCAGAGGATGCTACAGATGTAATAGGGGATGATCGGTGTATTAGTGCGTAATACAGATATAGCAGAGGCTGAAACAGTAGAAGCAGAGGATGCTACAGATGTAATACGGGATGATAGGTGTAGCAAAGAGTGATACAGATGTAGTATGGGATGAGAGGTGCAGCAGATGGTGATACAGATGCAGCAGGGGATGATAGGTGTAGTAGTGCATAATACATATGCAGCAGAGGCTGAAACAGTAGAAGCAGAGGATGCTACAGATGTAATAGGGGATGATAGGTGTAGATGAAGTGGGCGATAGAGAGATACAGATGTAGTAGTGGGTGGTATAGGTGTAGCAGAGGAGGAGGACAAGGCTGGGTTGCAGGCACTGTGCTGCTGGGGTAGGTGTGTGTGTTCTGTGTGTTGTTGTGGCTGGTCGGCAGCCGGGGGTTAATCCGCAGGTCCCCGCCTCCAGCTGTATGTACATCCCACAGCAACCAGTGTCCGGGGAGGGGAGACCAGCAGCAGCCGCCGCTCAGTGTCCCGGGGACAGGGTGCAGCACACACAGGAGAACCTGCGGGGAGCGGGAACCAGGTCACTTATATACATTATATTATATACATGTCATTGTCATCCTACTGTGCTGCCTCCACGTAACCCTGCTGTAATGTATCACAGTGTGTAACACCAGCTAATAATGCATGTAGGATAATGCTGTGTAACAATGCTGCATACATGTAATAATTAATTAATGACCTCAGCTACTATTCTGCATATCTATATCTGCCACCCTAGTAATTGCTTCAGTGTCCTGTCCCCTGACAGAATTGCCTTTATTTACCATGTACTTGCTCTGCATTGTCTTGTGCTTTAATTCCTTGTTTAATTGTTTTTGCACATCTATGTGTTGTCAGACGCTGCGGAACCCTTGTGGTGCCATATAAATAACGGATAATAATAATACCCATTTTCTTCGGCATGTAATACAGTATGACAGTAACTCAGCCCCTGTGCTGTGGCTGCTGGGAGACCAGCCAGACATCCCTATTGTGCAAGCTCACACATTATTTATTATTTTATTATTGAGACGATTTGCTCCGATTTCGGCCGATTGCAACCAATCGGGCCGTTAAATCGGCTGACGAGTAGGTGGTCAGACCTGCTGCCCATCCGACCACCCATCCTGAGACCTCCCTCCTGGCGGCAAGATGGGTAGGAAGCAGGGATGCATGCGATCCATGATCACAACAAATTGTCCCAGGCGGCTCGCAGGGTATCGGGTGTCCGTACACTGCAGCGAGACATCACAGCAGTGTATGGGCACCTTAACAGTTTCTTATATAGCGCACATATATTCCACAACGATTTGTAGAGAATAGTTGAACATTCTCATCAGTCCCTGCCCCAGTGGAGCTTACAATCTATATTCCCTACCACATGTACACGGGCACACACAGACATTCTAGGGTTCATTTTTTAGTTGGGAGCCAATTGACCTACCAGTATATTTTACATTGTGGGAGGAAACTCTAGTACCCAGAGAAGACCCATGCAAGCACGGGGAAAATACACAAACTCCACAATTAGTAGCTGGGTGGCCAGTACTTTATCTCTCTCTCTGTCTTAGTACATTCCCCCCAGTATGAGTTATACTTCTGTCTATTAGGGTGTATTCTCATATTCTAGACCAGGATTTTGAGTGAACCTCAACCTTCGCCAACCTGTGGCCCTCCAGCTTTTGTGCTACTACACATCCCAGCATGCCTTGCCACAGTTTTAGCATTCCCTAATAGGCATGCTGGGACTTGTCCTTATGTAACAGCTGCTGAGCCACAGGTTGCCCAGGCCTGCCTTGGATTTTATAGAGCTATATGATATGTGTTGTTAGTACTTTGGTGGCTCCAGGCTGAAGGCTTCAGTATCCAGCAGAGATATGTCGGGTACATTGGTAAAATGCAGGTTTGGCAGATTTTGCCAACTGCTACAGCTACTTGACTAAGGGCAGATCCAAGCCTTGGAGAGAGATAAAGTGGTCTATGTACTAAAATTTGGAGAGAGACACAACACCAACCAATCAGCTCCTGTCATGTACAGACTGTGTTTGAAAAAAATGAGTTAGAAGCTGATTGGTACACTCTCGCTCGCTCTCTCGCTTAGTACATCTTCACCAAAGTTCCAACCAATCAGCTCCTAACTTTCATTTTGCAAACCCAGCCGGTTACATGGCAGTTGGAAACTGATTGGCTAGTACTCTAAAGCTCTGTACACACAGAGAGATTGTTCGCTAACCTGATGAAAACGAGGGGGAAGCCACTGGACCAGTGACCATTGCAGGGCTGATCATGGGACAGCACTCCTGGCCCCATACACACAGGAATATGGTCGCCCAGTGACCATATCCCCGGTGATTTTGACTGGATTTATCGCATGCAACTCCCGGGGAGCTGCAGGCGGATGGAGGTGGGAGGCGGGGTTCGCAGAGAGCCAGGCAGGGGGAGCCAAGCTGCAAGAAAAAACCCATACAAATGAATGGGCAGCCACTTTTTGGCTGAGAGCTCTCTCAGCCAATCAGCGGCCTCCCATTCGAGCAGCCATTGATTGGCTGAGAGCGCTCTCAGCCAATAATTGGCTGCCCATTGATTTGTATGCGGTTTTTTCTTTCTCTTGAATTTGCCTGCCACCTGCATCTCTACGACCCCGAGCTGGCTCCCAGCGTCCCCTTGCCCGGCTCCGGAGTCCCCCAACAAAGGAATGCTATACATCATGGGTGCTAATAAGCACCCACGATGTGCCGCTGATGGCTGCACCTAAGAATAATCGATACTCTTTACCTAGAAGGGCGCCCACGATTTTGATCATGGGCATCGCATGTAAAAAAAATCGCGTCGGTCGCATCGCATGCGGCCAAAAAAATCGCATGCGATGCGATCGACGCGATTTTACATAGGGAACAATGTTAAATGGCCCACAGACCCCAAATACCCACCCTGGGCCCCCCCAATTGTTAACGCCACCCCACGATCAACGTGAACCCGAAACGTGGCGAGCGCGGCGGTACGCATCCTCCGACCTTTTCATTCCCCCACTATCCACGTCGGCGTGGAGTTGAGAATAGATAGTGTGGCGAGCCCCGCGAGGGGACGCGGATACCTGTGAAGCCCGCGAAAGGACGCGTTTACCTGTGAAGGTATCCGCGTCCCCTCGCGGGGCTCGGTGGCTAGCTGCACTCGCCACACTATCTATTCTCAACTCCACGCCGATGTGGATAGTGGGGGTATGAAAAGGTCGGAGGATCGCGTACCGCTGCCCCTCGCGGGCTCGCTGCGCTCGCCACGCTTCGGGTTCACGTTGATCGTGGGGTGGCGTTAACAATTGGGGGGGCCCAGGGTGGGTATTTGGGGTCTGTGGGCCATTTAACATTGTTCCCAATGTTAAATCGGGTCCATTGACCCATTTAACAATGTTCCCTATGTAAAATCGCGGTAATCGCATCGGTCGCATCCATGTGGTTTTTTGGCCGCATGCGATGCGACCGACGTGATTTATATTTTAACATGGTTTTCAATGTAAAATCGTGGTCATCGCATCGGTCGCATCGCAAATGGCATGCGATGCCCGCGATGGGCGCCCTTCTAGGTAAAGAGTACCGAATAATCTTATGTGCAGCTCGCATGGAACTTGTCCTCAAGGTCCCCATACATTAGGCCGACTTGTCCTTAGGAAAAGTCAGACTCAATTCTCCTGGTAGCCGCTCGGCAGCTCCCCGGGAGGCTCACATACAATTTGGCACTTGATGGGCCATTTTTTACATGTGATAAATTGCTTGCGATTTATCACATGTAACAGGGAGCCTGCAGGGGGTGGGCGGTCATCATCATCATCTACGGGATGCCGGTGGCGTGCGGTGAGTGCTTTCACTAGCGGGCGGCGAGTCCTGACTTGGCCGGGCGGTGAACGCAGATATCATTAGCGGGATGGGCAGTGCAGTGGGGCGCCATTAGATTTTTTAAATAACCTGTCAAATGACTGTCCGTTCTCTGATTGGCTGAGAAAAAATCTAATGCTCGCCACTGCACTGTCCGGCCAGGTCAGGACTCGCCACTCGCTGCACGCCCCGGTGTCCTGCAGATGATGATGACCGCCCGCCCCACTGCTCCCCCGGTCAGGCATATATGCAGGGAGGTCGGACGTGATCTTATGTGCTGACCGTCCGACCTCCCTAATCCAGTCCGATGCGCACGGTACCGCGCATTGGATCGGATCAGATGTCACACACCTGCGATTTTTGGACGATTTCACCCGGTAATTGGCCCAAAGTGCCAAAATCGGATGAAATTGGCCCAAAATCGCATAATATATGGGGGCCTCTAGGACAAGTTGGCCTAATGTATGGGGGCCTTTAGAGGCAAATTACTTCTCAAATGGACTAAACCATGTGCACTGCAGGGGGGGGGGGGGGGGGGCAGATAGAGTTATATTTGGGTGGGGTTTACTTCAAAGTGAAATCTATATTGAAGTGTAGAAATAAAGCAGCCAGTATTTATCCTGCACAGAAACAAAATGACTCACCCAAATCTAATTCTCTCTGCACATGTTACATCTGCCCCATCTGCAGTGCAGCATGGTTTTTGTTCATTTGAAAAGGAATTTGCCTCTAATACCCCTTTTACACCAAAATCCCTGGTCAGACCCTGGTCTTTGAACACAGGAGTTTCCAGAGTTGGACCCCCATTTACACAGCACTGTGACCCAGGTTGGACCCAGGTCTGCGCCGTTTACACTGAACCTGGGTCAGCCCTGCTTTTCCCTATGGATGACATTAATAATGTCAATTTTAGGACTGATAAACTGCCATCCAACCTTTCCTCAATGATTTAAAAAAAAAAAAAATTAAAAGGCATGACTAGTTAGCATTGAAGAATGTTGGTTTGTTTATTTTGTAAAATATTTTTTCAAAAAGTTTTATTCGGTGCTCAAGCACACATAGTGGTATAAAAGTGCAGCATCACCCATGTGCTCTCTCCGGCCCCTTCCACTGCAGCAGCAGACCGAAACTCCCATGGGCTCCCCCCCCCCCCCCCCCAAAAAAAAAATAACATGAATAATACTGCATCCAATTATGATTTCTGTGTGCACTGCCCATATCCTTCCTGGCTGCTGTCTTTTGCCACTGCAGCGCACTGTGGAAAGGCGTCCAGCACTTCTGGTATCCTTGCAGCACTACCCGGATGTCCCAACCTGGGACCATTTACACCGCCCACAACCCAGGTCCAACCAGTGTTCAACCCTGGTCAGGACCTGGGTAGGAGACCAGTGTTACTGGACCTGGGTTTGGCCCCTTTTACACCAAAGCTGACCTGGGTCCAACCTGGGTTTTTCCTTAGTGTAAAAGGGGTAGAGTGAACCAGAATAAGGCCCATTGTTCTCCCGCCCGCTTGTTATCACGGTGTACAAACTTTGCATGTGACCTTGATAGCAAATATCAGTGCTGTATACACAGTATAATTTCAAGGATACGCATTGTAATTATTTACAGTTGTCTTATCCAATCCCATCCCCTGCCTCCTGTATTGTCAGTACATAGACCCTGTCAGCCGGTGTAACGTGATGTGTAACTGTCACAATGCCGGCGGGACAGGGCGACATTTAAACACGCTGGTCCATGGAGAGGCATACAGTAAGGCATTCATCCAGTAACAACCAATCACATGCCAGCAGCAGAAAGCTAACGGTGGGTTGTTCCGGATTATCGCACGGAATGTGTTCGGCCTTATCACTAGTTATGCCGTTATGTACAAGTGCTTATACATAGATTAACATTCCTTATGCGGTAATGACTTGTGAATCGGTCTCTGGAAACATTACAGTGCCATATACATACATGCCTGGATTTATCATTCTAGTTATCACTCATATGATAAACGATGCTCCAGCCAATCGGCTCATATACTGCCATTTTCCAAACACATGACAGTTATGGTGGCTCAGCGATATAGGCATGAATGGCGTCAATCACAGATACATCACATTGGCTGCGAAACACAACCGATGCCTGATACGTGTCGGCGCATTATGCTGTGTGTACGGGCGATCCGCCACCGATCCGTACACCAGCACGGGAGCCGTCTGTGATTGACAGCTCAACTGGGCGGGCGCATAAAAGTGCAACCACCCAAGAGTGACAGCAGGCAGGACGGAACGGGCAGTGTGTATGGAGAATGCAGAGCAATTGATCTACAGATCTATCTATTAAGTTGCGTACACACGGGGCGATAGGGGCTGATATAGCTGGGAATATGGTCGCTGGCGACCATATTGACAGTGATGGGAGTGTGCCCCGGCGATAAATCGCCGGATGCGCGCTCCCGTTTTCAGCCCCATTCTAAGCTCCTGCGACCAGCTGATTACCTCTGCGACTCCCCCGGCAGAGGTTCCTTTTCATCAGCGACCATCTCTGGTCGCTGATGCAAAAGAGACACTGGGCAATATATCTCACCTCCGTGTGTACCTAGCTTTAGAAGCTGATTGGCTGCGGCACAAACAAGTGATTGTAAGAATAGAACTCGTTAGTAAATCTGACCTTAAGTTCAGAGTCTGCCCTTTAAATCTGTGACTAAAGGTTAGATGTTAATTATACGGGTGGTACTTTATTACGCCACTCCTGTGCTGATGGCTGGGAAATCCCATCAGTCAGTATACTGGCAGCGATATCCCAACTGATCGCGGTAAGTACTTTAACCCTACCCCTAATCCTACAAAGGTCCTGACCACATCCTGCTGGTGCCACTGGATTGTGATATTTTGGTAAGGTCTTCCTTGCCGACTATATCCCACCAGCACCAAGGCTCCAAAAAAAGGGCAGAAGATTTGGAATTTGGGGTCCTAATGGAATTGGCATCTGTATAATTAACAAGTACCTAATGACTTCTCAATCAATCACAGTCTCTCAATTGGTTGTATAACTTTCAGTGGTAATGGAAGCATATATGGTGGTGGTGGGGGGGGGGTCTGATGTGAGGGGTTACGGTAGGTGGCGAGGGAGACAGGGGGGTCTGTTTACTCATGGAAGGAGATAAAGTACCAGCTCTTAACTGACATTTTTCAAACACAGCCTGCAACATTAGGCAGTTAGCAGCTGATTAGTTTCTACTTTATCACTCTCCACAGCTTAGATCCTGTTGTCCCCAGTACTAGGAGACATGGCTGGAGGTGAGTGCAGGTGGTCTCCAGGCCCTGAGGACAGTGTTCTGCCAATACTGTTATTAATGGGGGAATTTCCGATGTAATTTGTGACATTCCCTAGTGGGAAACCAGTATTACTGGTGCATTAGAGCCGATTAATGTAATCCTCAACTCTGACACAATCCAGGGACTGGAGCAAACTTTTCTTTTGTTCATAGAAATATGTCTTGCAATTTTTAACCTTTTAGTTAAGAATTGCTCTGTACACCGGCCCCTATTCAGACCTGATCGCTGGGCTACGAGTGTTCCGAGACCATCGATCAGGTAAATGTCATCCTGAACGTGCAAAATCCCACCTAGGTGCAAAGCTGCGAATACATGCACATAGGGGGGGGGGGGGGGGGGGGAACCATTCACCATAACCCGTCATCAAATCTCCTTTTTGGTAAATTGGTCCATACTTGCTCTGGTCAGTCGTTCAAGTTGGGCCTGATTCACAGGTGGATGCAGCGTCTCTATTGGATGCAAACGGCCAATGATTGCACACACGTACCGATCGCTGGTGGCGTAGAACCAATTTGGATGCGGAGAGAGACTTTCAGTGGATGTTCCTGAGTGCCAATGGCTACATTATATATAGAGTGTATAGAAGTCCACATACATGTACAGAAGTTGAGCTATTTCACATTTACATTTGGCGTGCGGCTGTGTTGTTCCCTGTAGTGCATTTGCTATTGGCCGCGAAGGGGTTACTGGACTCTAAATACACCCTCGCCAACGCCTCCCATTGTTATGTTGTTACAGAGACACACACACACACATGCTATAGGGCCCCCTCCCTCCCCTCTATTGTGTGTTACTGCCAGTGTGTGAGCTTAGCTTGTGCTAATCTCTGGTAATTTTATCACTCTCCATTGATAAAATAGAGAGTGATAACAACCAACCAATCAGCTCCTGTCTGACATTTTTCAAACACAGTCTGTGTCATGGCAGGTAGGAGCTGATTGGCTGGCTGTTTATCACTCTCCATTTTATCACTTTTGAAGCTTTGTGCATAGACTTGTCTGTAGGGTTTCCAGAGCCATCAGACTGTTCTATCAGGCATCCCTCCTCAATGTCCAGTGGCGGGATAAGATCACATTGGGCCCTGGAAGCGATGGGCCGGCTCGGCAATCTGTTAACGGTCCCTTACCACTGTTTAGTGACACTCCTAAATGTAATATAACATAGTACACAACTCTGAAAGATAGTCAGATACACTGTAGGCCTATAGTAAGGGGAGCAGAAGTGCAATTACCCCTCATGGGCCGGTACGGGTAGTCTTCAGACACTGCGCATGGTCCCTGACTGGGGTGAGAATGTGCCGCCTTATACCTACAAATGGGATAATCTCTCAGATGGGCCCAAATTCTACTGTCTGCTGTGGATTTTATATGTAAATTGCAGTAATTACAGATAGATTATTTCTGCACCAATGTTTCCTCAGGAATACAATCCTCTGTGATATATTTCCTGGCTGTACCCGCTGCTAGGTGCCTGTCATCTGGAAGCAGTTTGGGTCTGCACAGAGGTCGCCTCTCTGCACCCGGCCCGCTGGTGCGCTGCCTACAGGCTGCCCGTGCCAAGTGTCTGAGTCACGGCAGAAAAACAACTGAGGAAAATGTGAATCCGGCATTTTTACCTCTGTATAAATAGAAAGTGTGACTGATCCCCTGCCTACTCTGACTTGTTCTCTGTTTCTTTCAAAGGGCCAAAGATGGATTTATAAATCAAAATCTATATTTTTCCTTCTCTTGCGCAGCTTTGTTACCTGTACGGCGCAGCGGACACTTTGTGACGCCTCAAATAATGAAAGATAATCCTGATAACGTTGTTAATCTGTAACAAACATCTTTCCTCTTTGGCATTGGTGTAAATGCTAAAACAAGCGTCATACCCCTGAAAATCGATCATTGGCCTAATTCTGTCCTCATTGGTGGCCAGTCTGCACATTCACTGGCCACAATCACTCACATCAGTCCCTGTCCCACTCACTTTACAGTCTATGGGGTCTATTTGCTAACTGCCACAATACTGGATGGGGGGTCTATATACTAAGCCTTGGAGAAAGATAAAGTTGCAGCCATGTTACAGGCTGTGGGGCAGATGTATTAAGCCTGGTGAAGAGATAAAGTAGAAGGTGATAACCCACCAGCCAATCAGCTATGTTTTAAAAATGACAGTTAGGCGTTGATTGGCTGGTGCATCTCTTCGCCGGGCTTAATACATCTGCACATGTATTTGAAAAATGACAGTTTGGGGCTGTTGGTTGGCCTATCGTGCTATACAATAAAAGGCTCATGGCACAGTATTATTAGGGGCAGAACACAGGCGGTTGCCGAGCTCTGGGTTACGCGGCAGAACACAGGCGGTTGCCGAGCTCGGGGTTACGCGGCAGAACACAGGTGGTTGTCAAGCTCAGGGTTACACGGCAGAACACAGGTGGTTGCCAAGCTCAGGGTTACACGGCAGAACACGGGGTTGCCGAGCTCGGGGTTACACGGCAGAACACAGGTGGTTGCCAAGCTCAGGGTTACACGGCAGAACACGGGGTTGCCGAGCTCGGGGTTACACGGCAGAACACAGGTGGTTGCCGAGCTCGGGGTTACACGGCAGAACACAGGTGGTTGCCGAGCTCTGGGTTACGCACAGAACACAGGTGGTTGCCGAGCTCAGGGTTACGCACAGAACACAGGTGGTTGCCGAGCTCTCGGTTACGCGGCAGAACACAGGTGGTTGCCGAGCTCTCGGTTACGCGGCAGAACACAGGTGGTTGCTGAGTTTGGGGTTACGCAGCAGAACACAGGCGGTTGCTGAGTTTGGGGTTACGCGTCAGAACACAGGCGGTTGCTGAGGTTGGGGTTACACGGCAGAACACAGGTGGTTGCTGAGCTCAGGGTTACACGGCAGAACACAGGTGGTTGCTGAGCTCAGGGTTACGCGGCAGAACACAGGTGGTTGCCGAGCTCAGGGTTACGCACAGAACACAGGTGGTTGCCGAGCTCTCGGTTACGCGGCAGAACACAGGTGGTTGCCGAGCTCTCGGTTACGCGGCAGAACACAGGTGGTTGCTGAGTTTGGGGTTACGCGGCAGAACACAGGTGGTTGCTGAGTTTGGGGTTACGCGGCAGAACACAGGCGGTTGCTGAAGTTGGGGTTACACGGCAGAACACAGGTGGTTGCTGAGCTCAGGGTTACGCAGCAGAACACAGGTGGTTGCCGAGCTCAGGGTTATGCGGCAGAACACAGGTGGTTGCCAAGCTCTGGGTTACGCGGCAGAACACAGGTGGTTGCCGAGCTCAGGGTTACGCACAGAACACAGGTGGTTGCCGAGCTCTCGGTTACGCGGCAGAACACAGGTGGTTGCCGAGCTCTCGGTTACGCGGCAGAACACAGGTGGTTGCTGAGTTTGGGGTTACGCGGCAGAACACAGGCGGTTGCCGAGTTTGGGGTTACGCGGCAGAACACAGGCGGTTGCTGAGTTTGGGGTTACGCGGCAGAACACAGGCGGTTGCTGAGTTTGGGGTTACGCGGCAGAACACAGGCGGTTGCTGAGGTTGGGGTTACACAGCAGAACACAGGTGGTTGCTGAGCTCAGGGTTACACGGCAGAACACAGGTGGTTGCTGAGCTCAGGGTTACGCGGCAGAACACAGGTGGTTGCCGAGCTCTGGGTTACGCGGCAGAACACAGGTGGTTGCTGAGCTCTGGGTTATGCGGCAGAACACAGGTGGTTGCTGAGCACAGGGTTATGCGGCAGATGGTTGCTGAGCTTGGGGTTACGTGGCAGAACACAGGTGGTTGCTGGGGGTTATGCGGAAGAACACAGGTGGTGTATTAACTTGGGGTTACACAGCAGAACACAGGTGGTTACTGAACACAAGGTTACTCGGCAGATCACAGGTGAATAGGCCGCACTGTGATGTTTGTTATGGGGGTGGGGCCTATCCTGTTTCCTTCCCCTAATTACCCCTCATCAGTATCACAGCTACACGTGGCACTTGATCACCAGCCTTCCTGCTATGCAGAAAACACATTTTGGACTCATCATTTAAATTGTCCTGAGGTATACTTTATCATCTCACAGAGCTACTTCCAATTCTGTCGCTGGTAATTATTATGTTATGTTTTTTTGTTTTTTTGAGATAAGGGTCATCTGAGAAAACCGTGAGTAACCCCTTCAACACCAAATCTGCCATCTCTCACCAGTAGCACATAGGGCAGATGTAATGTGTTTCTGTGCATGTTAATCACCCCATAATCCCATCGTGGGATTGCTTGCTCGTTAAGGTGTCTCGTTAAGCACCACTATATACACACCTTGTTCTGCTTTTGTTTATTAATAGGATTAAGGCTATTGCCACATCTCCAGCTCCTGTACTGTGCCAGCCGGCAGAGCCGCCCTCCTATAAAACAAACCACACTTACAATGCAGATCTAGGTGGGGAAAGCTTTCAGCATCGCACAGGCCTTGTGCTTACTATAGGCAGAGCAGATTAGAGGGTACAGGTAAGGTGAGTGCATTTGGGGACTGATTCAGGGGTGATAAAGGGGCTGCCGCCGTCAGGTGAAGTTATTGGGGCAAGTTCCCGCTGTTTTACAACTTATACTAGAACCATTGATGTCACTCTCTGGATTCTGTGATTCTCAGCCATGTCTTTATATCATCCTGAGTTTATTTATGATGTCACAATGTTAAGCTGGCCATACATCTACAGATCAATTGTCAGATTGTGCTGGTTGGAACAAAATCCTGGTAGTATCTGAATGACAGTTTTTGGCAGTTTTCCAGCAATTCAAAGCAAATGGTCAACTATCATTTGCTCTCATCCATTACCAGGATTTTGTTCCAACCAGCCCGATCTGACAATCATCAGGAGACAAAGTCTGAAGAACAAAAAAACTCTACAGCGACTTATGGGGCCTACACACAGGGCAACCAGAGAACACTGTCCCTGACAGAACGCTCAGCATATCTCCCTGTGTGTAGGCCCCATTAGTTGACAGGTGTAATATCTGCGCTGATGTTCTAACAAGAGAACCCTTCTGTATAACAAGTGCCTGTGCTGAGTATACAATGATTTATTGCAGGTACAATGCTGCTTGAGATTGTGGTAGCCCTGGCGCTGGGGGCACTACTCTACAAACTTTTTTTTCAAGGAAAGGATGAGACCCTGCCCATGGGAGACGGATGGTGGGGGGCTGGGCAGAGACGGGACGATGACAATGAAGACATCCGGCCTTTTAAAATTGAGACCTCAGAGGAAGAACTAAATGTGAGCAGGTTTTGTGGTGACTAATAGATAATATATAGATATTATATTGTTGTTTGTTTACTGCCCATAATCTCCGCCAGTCCTTGGTTCGTATACGCCGTCGTTTGTTACAGTTTCAGTGGACAGCGAGTATTCTTCTGACCTATTATATTTTTTTCATTCCTGCTGGCTGCATGCTCAGGATTTTAATGTGGCTCCTTAAAGGGGTTTTACACTTTGTTTCACTTCTGCATTTATGACACCTACTTTTGCCGCTTCTGCAGGACTTGTTCAGTCGAATTGACCAGACGCGTTTCTCTGAGCCGCTTGAGGGGAGCCGGTTTAACTACGGTTTCAACTCCACCCATCTGAGGAAGGTGGTCTCTTACTGGAGGAATACCTTTAGCTGGAAGAAACAACTGGAAATCATTAACCAATACCCACATTTCAAGACCAAAATTGAAGGTACCGCTGTTTGTGTATGCGGAATTCTGCTGTGTTTGTGGTAATCGGGTACGGCGTATATTATGGATGCCGCTAGTTATTGCGGATTTAGTGGATGGCGATATAGATGTTGGCATTTTGTGAGGGTCCCCTAATTTAGAGGTATTTCCACTGTCTGATTCTCAACAGCTATAAAGTAGAAAATGGTAAACGGAGGTCACATTCGAGGTGGACACAGCACATGAAGGGCCTGATTCAGGTTGACTTGCTAAAAAGCATAAATTTGCTTAGCGAGCCAACTAACACTGCCTGCCAGGCGAGCGAATCACCGCCGCGTGTACATCCCCGGCCCATTGTGAATGGATGTTTAGAATAGCGTCCCCATGCGCCTGCCCCCACTCTGATCATTGCGTACAGATCAATGGCTATGCCATATTTCTCTAGTTGCCATGGCAGCCACATAACAATCATAACAGTCTGAAGAAACAAACTAGGGAAAAATATTAAATATGCAGATTCTGGTTAAAGCAGCAGTGATTTAAGTAAAAAAAAAAAAAAAAAAAGACAAGATGTTTTTATTGGTGTTTTTTTTTAATACAGTTATTGGCTTTCCCGTATTGGTTTTATTGTCAAATAGGGGTTAGCTACCGGTATATAAATGCCTCATCATGACTGCAGATTATCCGTGAGCGGAGCGCGTCTCACAGATCCTCCTTAATGAGTGCAGTCTAATTGACTCGCTCGCCTCCATTATCTCCTGTCATTTCTGCCCTACTTCTCTGCCCACGTCCAGGGGGACTATTACATGTGGGAAAAGTGGAGGGTTTTAATTAAACATGATTCACCCAGAATTAGTTAGAGACGGACGGCACTTGTAGAAATAGTTCATGCTTAATTAATTGTTCAATGTGCAGCTTCTGGTGTCGCCTCGTTTGAAGTGTATATTTGTCACTCGCTTTTATCTGTTTGGGGAAAATCAGGTTTTACTCCACTACAACTTTCCGAACAGCTGGAACACAAATACTATCGCCATGGAGGGGCCTATTGATCTGTGTACAGCGCCACATACGATGCCCGCACGGGTATTATCACCATCGGGGGAGGGGCCTATTGATCTGGGTACAGCGCCGCTTACGATGCCCACATGGATACTATCACCATCGGGGGGAGGGGCCTATTGATCTGGGTACAGCGCCACATATGATGCCCGCACGGATACTATCACCATCGGGGGGAGGGGCCTATTGATCTGTGTACAGCGCCACATACGATGCCCGCACGGATACTATCACCATCGGGGGGAGGGGCCTATTGATCTGTGTACAGCGCCACATACGATGCCTGCACGGATACTATCACCATCGGGGGGAGGGGCCTATTGATCTGGGTACAGCGCCACATATGATGCCCGCACAGATACTATCACCATCGGGGGGAGGGGCCTATTGATCTGGGTACAGCGCCACATATGATGCCCGCACAGATACTATCACCATCGGGGGGAGGGGCCTATTGATCTGGGTACAGCGCCACATACGATGCCCGCACGGATACCATCACTATCGGGGGGAGGGGCCTATTGATCTGTGTACAGTGCCACATACGATGCCCGCACGGATACTATCACCATCGGGGGGAGGGGCTATTGATCTGTGTACAGCGCCGCTTACAATGCTCGCACGGATACTATCACCATCGGGGGGAGGGGCCTATTGATCTGTGTACAGCGCCGCTTACGATGCCCGCACGGATACCATCACCATCGGGGGGAGGGGCCTATTGATCTGTGTACAGTGCCACATACGATGCCCTCACAAATACCATCACCATCGGGGGGAGGGGCCTATTGATCTGTGTACAGCGCCACATATGATGCATAATTGGAATCAACATCGGCCCTTGCACTTGACCTGTTATATTTCCATACATAGATTGACCGTGTCTAGATTGACAGTCATTAAATCGACACATGAAAAATGTCGATATGCATTAGGTCGACATGGTCAAAAGGTCAACACAAGCAAAAGGTGGACATGAGATATAGGGAGAATACAATAGTGTACCCTGCCTGAAGCAAGCCTATGTTGACATAGACACCAAAAACTGAAAAACTCATGTCGAACTTTTGTCATGTCGACCTTTCACTTGTGTTGACCTAATGACTGTCAACCAATCGAGGTAGACCAAATATTGTACATCTGTCAGCAGGGAAGTGTCCAGCCTCGTGGGAATCACGAGATCGCTCTGAACCTGAGAACATGCCGGCGGTATAACTGTTGACATTAGGAGTACATCTCCTTGCAGGTACTCAGACGGTCAACACAAGCATTAGGTCGACAATGGGAAGGTCGACATTCATTAGGTCAAAATTAGGTTTTCAAGTTTTTTTTCCCAAGGCAGGCGGTAAATCATACCCTACCATCCACTAGGGCGTGCCCGAAGCATGGAGAGCGCAGCGAGCCACATGCGAGGTCGCAGTACACTGTTCGTTGTCCATGTCGGCTTACGTCAAAAATCGAGCCAAAAAAAGTGAAAACGTCATGTAGATCTTTTGACTGTCGACCTTTCCATTGTCGGTTTGAACGGCTGAGTGGACCATCTGATCCTGTCGACCTTAACCATGTCGACCTATTTCATGGGTTGACCTAAGCCCCATAGACCTAATGTATGTCGACCTTCATAGTGTCGATCCTATGAGCCATAACCCTTCTGATGGCAGCCGTCATCCTGAGCGCTGGGATTATAATTGCATCCCGTCATACTTACCAGGTGCAGTAAGACAGTGGTTGCGCAGTTGTGGCTCGGATACACACTTATGCGTGGTACTGGTGGTGCTAGGGGATATGGTTCACTTATGCGCAGTGTCGGTGGTGCTAGGGGATATGGTTCACTTATGCGCAATGCCAGTGCTGTGAGGGGACGAGGTACATGTATGCGTGGTACCGGTGGTGCAAGGGTTAATGGTACACTTATGCGCAGTGCCAGTGCTGTGAGGGGACGAGGTACATGTATGCGTGGTACCGGTGGTGCAAGGGTTAATGGTACACTTATGCACAGTGCTGGTGGCATGAGGGGATGCGGTACACTTATGTGCGGTGCCAGGTTTGTGAGGAGATGCCATACACTTATGCACAGTGCCAGTGGCGCGAGGAGACGTAGTACACTTATGTGCAGTGCCAGGTGTGTGAGGAGACGCGGTACATTTATGGGCAGTGCCGGTGGTATGAGGGAATGAAATACACTTATGCGCAGTGCCAGTGGTGCGAGGAGACGCGGTACACTTATACACGGTGCTAGGGTTTGATCAAAAGCGGTACACTTATGTACAGTGCTGGTGGCAGGAGGGGATGCGGTACACTTATGTGCAGTGTCGGTGGTGCGAGGGGACGAGGTACACTTATGTGCAGTGCCAGGTGTGTGAGGAGACGCGGTACACTTATGCGCAGTGTCAGGGTTGTGAGGGGACGAGGTACACTTATGTGCAGTGCCAGGGTTGTGAGGGGACGAGGTACACTTATGTGCAGTGCCAGGTGTGTGAGGAGACGCGGTACACTTATGTGCAGTGCCAGGGTTGTGAGGGGACGAGGTACACTTATGTGCAGTGCCAGGGTTGTGAGGGGACGTGGTACACTTATGCGCAGTGTCAGGGTTGTGAGGGGACGTGGTACACTTATGCGCAGTGCTAGTGGTACGAGGTACACTTATGCGCAGTGCCAGTGGTGTGAGGGGACGAGGTACACTTATGCGCAGTGCCAGTGGTGTGAGGGGACGGGGTACACTTATGCGCAGTGCTGGTGGTGCAAGGGGATGTGGTACACTTATGCGCAGTGCCGGTGGTGCGAGGGGACTAGGTACACTTATGTGCGGTGCCAGGTGTGTAAGGAGACGCGGTACACTTATGCGCAGTGCCAGGGTTGTGAGGGGACGCGGTACACTTATGCGCAGTGCCGGTGGTACGAGGGGACGAGGTACGTATATGCTCATTGCCGGTGGTGAGAGGGCTTTCCTGTAGTTTTCACCAATTTCTGACCAGGGGTGGATTTAGGGGTGAGGGCGCCCGTAGGCACAACAATAATATCCGCCCCCCTGCCTAATTGTAATATTTTAATTGATTAGTTATAAGCCCTCTTTTGTTGATTTGCTTTGTAGGACAACTTACAGGGGCAGTATCTGCATGTCCTATCTATTTACACTCTATTCAAGATGGAACCTGGTGCAGTACAGTGGAAACATTTAGCAGTTACTGGTACATTTCAGGCTGACCGTACTAACACATGCATCCAAGTGCCGCCCCTAAACATGTGCCGCCCCTAGGCACGTGCCTAATGGGAAATTCGGTACTGTTTCTGACCAGAATTCTCTGACAACTTGTTGTGTTTGGGTTCCGCTGATTACCTTATTGCTTTGGTGGGACGGAGTCTTAATTAAATGACGCGGTGATTAGTGTCCACTACAAGCTTTATGAATGGAATAGAGTCCAATGGAATCTTTTATATTTCAGAACCGCAGAGCTGAGCCGCTGTATTCCTGTTCTTCCAGATCACGCTGATATTACATAGACGCCATGTCATTCTGTACCGTCATCGTTTTGCGCCCAGTGGATGTGCAGGGTTACGATATACCGCCATATAGACTTGCTTGTGTAGGTCTGACCGATTCTTACTGCTTGTCTGTTCCGCCAGGTATTGACATTCACTTTCTGCACGCGAAGCCGGTAAACCTCCCGCCCGGCCGCACCGCCAAGCCGATTATCATGGTCCACGGCTGGCCAGGGTCCTTCTACGAGTTCTACAAAATAATCCCGCTCCTTACGGATCCCACCAGCCACGGTCTGAGCGAACACTTTGAGGTCATCTGCCCGTCCATTCCCGGCTACGGATTCTCGGAGGCCTCTCACAAGCAAGGTACGTCTATAGCTGCTATAGGAGGGGATGGCGTTCATTCCCGCTGCCTCATCGCTGCAGCAGCTTCCATAGATCGCAGCTGTAGGCAGCATCAGCATTGCTAGGGATTATCAGCAGTGTTTGATGGTAAATGTGAGCATAGACGACAGTTCTGGTCGTTGTGTCCTCACGCGCGGTCTCTTCTTCTCCCTCTCCCAGGATGTAACTCGGTCGCTGTCGCTCGGATCTTCTACAAGTTGATGCAAAGGTTGGGGTTCCGGGAGTTCTACGCTCAGGGAGGGGACTGGGGATCCCTGATCTGCACCAATATTGCACAGATCGCTCCCAGGTGAGGATCCGGTGTGACTCAGACACAAACCACTGATGGATTGGATTATTCATTTGTTATATTGATGCCATTGAATTGGGTAATAATTGGGATTTAAACAATATGCTCACATATATTCAGCAGTAATGGTGTGTACACACGGTGAGATTTGACATTGGATTTTGAGTATATAGTAAAAATCGCATGCAGATCGCACAAGTTTTTTTACCTTGCGATCCCGATGCGCACTCCCAGGACAGTACAAATGGAAACCCAGATAGACAGGACAGCAATGATTATATAGTGCAAATATAATGCAGATTGCATGAATTGTATGTAAATAGTACAGAGATAAGCAAAGATAGCATAGCAATCACATCTTAAGTCGAATAGCAAGGTAATCTCGCTGTGTGTACACACCATAAATCTGTTGTTTGCCGGTCAGACCATAGGCTAAAGTCCATTACTCACTACTTATTCTTCTAGATCTTTCTGTTGCGTTTGACACTGTGGATCACACTCTTCTCATACATACTGTACAAACACTACACTCCCAAGGTCTTAATGATAAAGCCCTTTCCTGGTTTACATCTTACCTATCTGATTGCTGTTTCAGTGTTCGCTTCTCTGACTCTACTTCCTCTTCACTACCTCTGTTAGTCGGAGTTCCGCAAGGCTCAGTCTTAGGTCCTCTGCTTTTCTCCATCTATACTTCCTCTCTTGGCAAACTAATCAGCTCCTTCGGATTTCAGTATCACTTATATGCAGATGATACTCAAATCTATCTATCAACCCCAGAGTTGTCACCAGTGGTTTTGGGCCGAGTCTCTGAATGTCTCTCTGCCATCTCATCTTGGATGTCTTCTCGCCAACTCAAACTCAATATTTCCAAAACTGAATTACTTTTATTCCCACCAGCTAAGAACAGTTACCATCCTGACCTCTCCATCGCTGTTGACAACTCAACAATCTACCCTACCCCACAAGCTCATGACCTCGGGGTCATCCTTGACTCTGAACTGTCCTTTGTTCCCCATATTCAATCTGTCACCAAATCCTGTTACATGCATCTAAAAAACATATCCAAAATACGACCGTATCTCACACAAGACACTACTAAATCTCTTATCCATGCACTCATTATATCCCGCATTGATTATTGCAATAGTCTCCTAACTGGTCTTCCCACGAACAGACTCTCGCCACTACAATCCATTCTAAATGCTGCTGCTAGGCTGATCTTCCTTCCAAGATGCTCATCGTCTGCTGATCCGCTCTGCCAGTCCCTTCATTGGTTGCCTGTATCTTACCGTATTCAATATAAAACCCTTTTGCTAGCAAAATATACCGCACCAGCTTATATCTCTTTACTTATCACAAAATATCTCTCATCTCGACCTCTCCGCTCTGCACAAGATCTGCGTCTCTCTACTGCAAGGATCACCAGCTCCCATTCACTATTACAGGACTTTCATTGGGCTGCTCCCACCCTATGGAATGCCCTTCCACGCACAATAAGACTCTCCACTAGTCTCCAAACTATCAAACGTTCCCTGAAAACTCACCTCTTCAGGCAAGCCTATCATATATAAGTAGCACACGCATAACCCTCTGAGGCACTTATGTATTATATAGCTTCCCTTCTGGACTTGTAACTTGATGGGACTGCTATGCTATTACTGGTGCCTGTCCTTATGTTTCCCTCCTATGTCCCTATAGATTGTAAGCTTGCAGCAGGGCCCTCCTACCTCCAAGTCTGTCTGTCTGTTACCCAGTTTGTTTACAATTGTAAAGCGCAACGGAATCTGCTGCGCTATATAAGAAACTGTAAATAAATATTAAATAGGCTGATCAGCACAAGATTGGCACACTTATGGGGAGGGGAGGGGAGGACCGAGGTAGATGGGGGGGGGGGGGGCGCAGTGGTAGAAGGGGGTGATGGAGGCCAGTGGTAAATGGCCAGGAGGGAGGCTAGTGGTAGATGGGGCGGGAGGCCAGTTTAGGATGGAGGTCAGTGGTAGATAGGGGTGGACAGAGGTCAGTGGTAAATAAGGGGGAGGGCAGTGGTAGATGGGGGGCAGTGGTAGATGGCCGGGAGGGAGGCTAGTGGTAGATGGGGCGGGAGGCCAGTTTAAGATGGAGTTCAGTGGTAGATAGGGGTGGACAGAGGCCAGTGGTGGATGGGGGGCAGTGGTAGATGGCTAGGAGGGAGGCTAGTGGTAGATAGGGTGGGAGGCCAGTTTAGGATGGAGGTCAGTGGTAGATAGAGGTGGACAGCGGCCAGTGGTAAATGGGGGGGGAGGCCAGTGGTAGATGGCGGGGAGGGAGGCCAGTTAGGGATGGAGGTCAGTGGTAGATGGGGGGGGGCGGGTTGTAGGTGGGGGGGGGATGGAGGCCATTGGTAGATGGAGGGTATGGATTACGCTAATGGTAGATGGGGGGGGGGTCGCAGTTGTAGATATGGGGGGCGGAGGCCAGTGGTGGATGGGGCAGGGACGGAGGCCAGTGGTGGATGGGTGGATGGATCCCAGTGGTCAGGAGAGATTGCAGGGGGGGGGGGGCTATTGCGGGTCGCTACACTTAGTAATGGGGTCGGTGGGTTATTTGGTAAAGTTACTAAAATGATTTCCAATGTCTGGTATTTGTCCTCTCAGCAATGTGAGGGGTCTGCACCTGAACATGGTGTTTGCGGTGAATGGCAAGCCGTCCGTGCTGCTCTCCATACTGCTGGGCAAGTACTTTCCAGGGCTGTTCGGCATGAATGATGAGGACGTCCGGAGGATGTTCCCCTTTGTGAAGAAAGTTATCCATCACACTGTGAAGGAGAGCGGGTATATGCACATACAGGCCACCAAGCCCGATACCGCAGGTGAGCAGCCTCACTGGGGGTGGGGAGGAGGGTGGCGGCCTCACTGGTGGGAGTGGCCTTTTTCCTTCATTATCATGAATATTGCTCCAGGCCCTGATTACTGATTGTCACTGCTGGGACTGTCAAATGTTTGCCAGTGAAAGTGGGAGTGGTCTCATCTGAATGGGTGTGGTGTAGTTTGCAGGTGTGGCCTAACGGATTCTCCCAATAGGTTCCAGTCACTGTCTGGTCAGACAGTCAATAAGTCGGCCCTCTGTGGTTGTCCGTGCCCAAAGCATGGTGAGCGGACACTGAACATTTGGTGTCTATGTTGACATCAAAGACCAGTTGGTGTCTATATCGACATAGGCACCAAAAAACCCTTAAAAACTTGGGTCGACTTTGTGACTGTCAAACGCGTTCCCGTCAATCTAACGTTTGTGTCTAACTTTCGTGACAGTCGAACTAGACGCTGTCGGCTATCGTTTAACTAGAAGCGTTCAACCAAGAATGATCGCCTACGTCATTGTCGATCTACACTCCGTCGGCCGGATAACGTTCTAGATCAGTGGTTACAGGTCTGTAGTGGAATTTTGATCCAACGCAAAGAACCAAATTGATGATACCGTTAATGGCAAGGATTTTTTATTTTTTTTAATTCAATAAAAAAAATTATTTTTTTCATACGAACATACAAAAGAAAACCATAAAAAAAGTGCAGATGGTTTGTCAGCAGACTTACAGGCATTTGTGTAGTCAATAGAGGGATAGTAGCTCGTAATAACATGAGTAACTGAGATTCATAAAGTCGAATCCGGAAACAGATCCCCCAAAGTAAAGTGTTACACCACAAGCCTGTATAGCCTATCCCCAACGTAGGTATACTTGGTTTCCTAAACATGTTACCCCTACCCCTGTAGTCCTATCCCCACCAATTAACTAGCCCCACCTACAAGGAGGGACAATAAACGAATGACCCAGGACCGGGATGACACTGCCTCTCTCGCCAGAACATGTATATCAGGCCCGTGACATGTAAAATGTTTGGAAACAGAAATTATAGATTATAGGCATTGAACAACAATGGTCGTTGGTATTCAAAAAAACCTTTTCCAGCAATTAGGAACGGTGTAGCATTCAGTCCGGTCAACTGAAAACCGTTAAACGGCCAATGTGAAGCATCTTGAGAGTGAGAGAGCAGAATGCTAGGCTCAGGCCACGGCGGTTCAGGAGAAATAGCAATAGGTCCTGCGTATATAGATTTTCGGAGTATCCCAATATCCAGCAGTAGTAATAGAGACGTCAATGGGAGCAGAGGATTCATGCCAAAGATTTTGGGCAAATGGTAGCCAGGAGCCCGCAGGTTGTAGCTAGCCGGAGAGCGTATCCGGTCGGGTAAACAATATAAGTGGCAGGAGTATCATGAGTTTTAGGATTTGCACAAAGGAGCGTAGTATCCTTATCGCCAGCATCGGATACCTCCTGAGTGTCCAAAGATGAACAAGCGTACATTTCAGGCGCCGTGGAGGGAACAGGTATATAATCACCACAAAGCTTCAAAGCGGTCCCGGTCTCTGCAGCATTAGTCACATGGGTGCACGGATAGGGAGATGCGGTCGCCTGTATAATTCCAGTATATTATAGTAGCATAGTCATAGTATCTAGGTGAATAAACTTCGACCCCTTCAGCTCTATTCGCTGGGGGAAATGTATCTGAGGTTAAATCAGCATGGAGCATATTACTTTATGGAGCAGCCTGTGATTTGAGTCCTGGATGTACTGAAGTATTTGCGAGACATCCATGATAGAGCCGGGGATTTACACTGTGCTGCGTCACAATGGGGAATGCAGAGTCAGGCAGTTGTAAGGTGACCAAATATAAATGAAAAGCACAAGCCAACTCACAATGGCAAGTGCTCAGTACCCCCAACAGGCCACGTTGTCAGGAACACAGAGTTCACATTGCCAGAACCACAGAGGGCCACGTATGGCTGCCGGCTGAATTTGACCAGAGATGGGCAATAAAAAGAGCATAGATTTTCCGTCTCCTGGTTATCTGATCTAGGGGGCCGAATGTCCCTAAATACATCAAAGACCATTGCGGTTGTTGTGGTTTGCACTGTTGCCCAATCTCTTTGTACCGCCGCCTGTTCCCAGCTGCTGTGACCCCTGTTCTGGCTTCTAGTCATAAAGATGTTTTATTGCTGAGATTATAACAGAAACATGAGCCGCGGCCCCGTGTGTTATATTACATGTGGCCGCTAATTGACCTCGCATGTGGGGATAATTCGGCATTGTATTATAATGGGAAATCCAGCTGTAGGATTGTGTATATGTACCGTGATTTATATAGCGCACACGTATTCCATAGTGCCTTACGGGGAATAGCTAGTCAGTGAACTGATGGAGTTTACACTATAAGGGGCCTATGTACTAAACCTTGGAGAGGGCTAAAGTTCCAGCCAATAAACTCTTGTCATTTTTCAAACACAGCCTGTAAAATGGCAGTTAGGAGCTGATTGGCTGCAACTTTATCTCTCTCCAAGACTGAGGGTGGCTAACAAGATAGAGGAATCGCAACCTCAGCTCCAATATTATAAATATCAAACTTCTCTGGGGCTTCAGGGAAATATTGCACATTCATTTTATATATGAATACAAATAAAATAAGTGTTTCTTTTCTCAAGCAGGGATGGGGAACCTTCGGTCCTCCAGCTGTTGTTGAACTACACCTCCCAGCATGCACTGCTACAGTTTTGCTATTTGGCCATGCTAAAACTGTTGCAGGGCATGCTGGGAGGTGTAGTTCAACAACAGCTGGAGAGCCAAAGGTTCCCTATTCCTGCTGCTTTAAGGGTAATTTGCAGATAATATTATTTGAGCAATATAAGTTCTGATGGCGCTGACAGTATGACATAACGCACGCCTTTCAGGGGACATCTGTTGTGTCCTTGCCATGAATAAAGCCCATTGATTGGTGGTCTGAAATCTGAGATCAGCCTCTGTCGCCTCATTACAAGTATGTTGCTAAATGGAACTTTGATCCGTGGTATAACGGCATCTGCTCTTGCTTAGAGCCAATTATTAATGAGATATCGGGGCTGGGAGCCAAGTCCATTCCTGGCTGCTCTGTGTGTGTGTGTGTGTTACCTTTTGTGTGTTTGTGCCTACTCAGAATCTGCTTCCACACATCATTCTTACACAGATTAACCCTGGGGGCTTATTACCGCAGATATTCAGCGATTGGCTTACAGTACCCCCAGATTCTCACTCAAAGGCTCAGTAACACTAATTCTTAATATAGAACATCATTTTTTTGGTTTGTTACTAATTTAGATTTTTCTGCTTAGAAATTAGTAATATGTTCACTACAATGTTTCTCCTGCAGGCTGCGGCTTAAATAACTCCCCTGTTGGACTCGCCGCTTATATTCTGGAGAAGTTCTCCACTTGGACAGACCCGGATTTCCGCGACTATGAAGACGGCGGCCTGGAGAGGTAGATGGGGGGGGGGGATCTATATTGTACAATATTCCGTGTTTATGGTGTAACTTGGTGGTTCCCAAACGTTCTTGAATCATTGCCCCCGAAGGTATCGTCATTTTTTCCACGGCGCCCCCTAGGCATGTTGTGCCGACCGGTCATTCTCAGTGGGGACGGCCACATAGGTTATTATTGGCAGTTCCAAGCTTTCGTTTTGCCATTGACCATTATTCATTTTATTTGGTCATGGGCCAACAACCCCATTGCGCCCCTGTAAGTGCCGTGCGACACCGGGGGGTGCCACGCACCCAGTTTGGCAATGAATAAAATTGAGCTGCATTTAAACTTTATACAGTTTTAGTCCTTGTCGTTTTGTGCGCTCATGGTGTAACTAATGACTCTCCGCATTGTCCGCACATTCCAGAAAGTTCTCCCTGGACGATCTTCTGACCAACATCATGATTTACTGGCTGACTGGCTCCATCGTGTCTTCCATGAGGTTCTACAAGGAGAACATCGGCAAAGGACTTGGCGTGGAAAAACACGATAAGTATGTGTCTCGTTCTGCCCACGGCGAGGTGGTGTTAGGGGATCGTGATGGAGTTATGGACCGCTTGTAGATAACTATTATATGATATGCACCCCCCTGCAACATTTACTAACTGTATTGCTCTTCCAAGACTCTTTAGTTTCCGTGCCCTTGTGCAGGACGTAGCTGCGCTCTGCACTGTGTACAGTTATGTCCATAGAGAGACTTCTGTGCGCCGTGCATACAGTGTATTTAGTAGGTGGCATCTGAACGTTAATAACCGCCATTGTATAGAAATGTCGGACATTTAGTAGTGCTAGAAGTAGCAGATGTTTCTAGCACAGCTTGGGCTGTATTTTTGCTGAAATACAGATCTGAATGAGCTAGAATCCTCAAATCTGTAAATATTCCACAGTAGTTAAGTAGCTTAGGAAGACTATCGGCTCATTAAATATTCTGTGAGCCTTCAGCAGTCTTGTAGGGAACCTACGTAGCGGTGGAGAGCGATAAAGTACCACCCCGCACCTAACGATCATGTAGTAGTCTGAAAATGACAGGCACTATTGGTTGCTACTTTATCTCTCCCCACGGGTTATATGTAATAAAGTGAATGGAGATAAAATACCGGCCAATCAGCTCCTAACTGCCATGTTACAGGCTGTGTTTGGAAAATGATAGCTAAGATCTGGTTGGCTGTGACTTTATCTCTCTCCAACGCTTAGTACATAGTAGTACATAGACCCCCTAGGTCCTGTAATGTTCAGTCTGGCTCTATGTGGCTTATGCACCTCATACTATTTATTATTGCTCTTCCAATGTCTTCCAGGATACTCGTCAAGGTCCCGACGGGCATCGCCTCTTTCCCCAACGAGCTGGTGCACTGCCCCCTCCTGTGGGCCAAGCAGAAGTTCACCAACATCCTCTCCTTCAGCTACATGCCCCGCGGGGGCCACTTTGGGGCCTTTGAGGAGCCGGAGCTTCTGGCTAAAGACATCCAGCAGTTTGTGAGGAAGGTGGAACAGAAATAAGGGGGGGGGGGGGGGGGGGGGGGGGGGCGGAATGTGCAGCGTTCCGCAGGATGGACACTACATGCTACTCTACAGTTCAGGAATAAGTGTGCTTATATAGAACTGGGAAATACTTGTTATATAAACTACTGGTAGTTATTATAGAGGAGGGGAGGGGGATTACTCTGGTGGCAATTACAGCATCGCGTGCCTGGGGGGGGGGTAAATCACCAGCAATTCTAATTACAATATTAATCACTAGTTTGAGAAGTATCGAGGAAAATGCAGTTATTATTCAGGATATAAATGTGCCTTAAACTTAGCTGGAGCTTGCAAGTATTACATTATAACAGGGTGGGCGAGACTCGTGCAGTCTGGTTGTGTCTGATAAACCTATCACCCAGAGACCACTGCTCCTATTCAGGCTGGTTCATTGAGGGTTTATTTACCTGGGATCTAGCACCCCCTAGTGGCAGTTCACAGTAAAACTCTTGCTGTCCATCAGTAAACCTAGTTCTCCATCATGTCCAAGGTCACCTAAAGCCTGGTGCAGAGTTACAGCTGATACCACAACTCCTGTGGCCCTAAAATGGCGGCAATGCCAGATAATGTTTCCGGCGTGCTCCGTAGTCACTGTCAGGCGCTATAGAAACAGCATATAGAAGATCAATATCGGCCTGTAGTCCACTTCCATCTAATCAGCCCTTCTAAAGAAACCAATTAGAGGGGTGTTCCCATAGGTACCAATCGGAATCGAGCTATCATTTTATACAATGTACAGGTTACATGATTTCCATAATCTGATTGGTCACCTCTCTTCCTCTTTGGAATGCTTGATCCCCCACTGCTAGGCTATAGTAACCAATCAGGACGTCCTGATGTTACAGGCTGAAGGCTCTCACCCTATTGGGCCCCACACACGCTGAGGTGGGACGGGATTGGCAGGGATTAATGGGATTCGGATTCAGTAACAGACCTGGGTGACACCAGCGGCGTGACTTCCGCCAGCCCTGAATACTATAACGCGCGTCCTGACGCCGTCTGATCCTTTCCTGTAGTAGCAGAGATTTCTTTTTGTTCTTTTCTATTTTTCTTTTGCTATTTTTGTATAAGCAAATAATTAAATCCATGTAACAGAGACCGAGATCGGTCTGAAATATGGTAATAAAATGTAGTCAATTCTACACAGTATCAACAGAGTCATGAGGCTGATTCTTCACGGGCCTGTGTGCGCCCATGGATGTTATAAATCTGTGTGTGTGTGGGGGGGGGGGGGGTAAACAATAACTCCACCTCTGTGGGCAGCTGTCTCCTACTAGACCCCGCCATGCGCCAGGACACCACAGTGACAGCCTCAGCTCAATGACTTAACCTAACCTGGATACAGATAATTAGGAGACACCTGGTGCCACTAGTAATTCTCCCCTTTCAGTAACAGGAGCCATGAGATTGGCCGATAACATCCCCCATAAGCTGTAATATCTAGGCCCTTATTCTGGTTCACTCGTAAAGGCAAATACCTTCTCAAATAGACAAAACCATGTTAACTGCAGGTGGGGCAGATGTAAAATATGCAGAGAGAATTAGATCTGGGTGAGTTATTTTGTTTCTGTGCAGGGTAAATACTGGCTGCTTTATTTTTACACTGCAATATAGATCTCACTTTGAAGTAAAACCCCACCCAAATCTAATTCTCTCTGCACAAGTAACATCTGCCCCACCTGCAGTGCACGTGGTTTTGTCCATTTGAGAAGGAATTTGCCTTTGCGAGTGACCCAGAATAGTGGCCTATTTTCTCTGAGACACCGAGCACGCAGTCTGACACTGACAGGGTTACTAAGCACATTTGTGACTTATGCTGCTCATACACTTGTGAGATATTGCATGCAATCATTCGATTTCGACCACATCTGGCCGATCAATCGAATGATTGTATGCATTTTTAAGGGGACATTCGACGTGGGCACGCCGGACGAATGTCGGGTCTCAAGATCTTATGTGCTGCACATAATATTTATTGAATTGCAGGAGCAATCGCATGTGGTTTTTAACCACATGCAATGCTCAAATGCAATCCGCAGGTGGGGGTTGGAGGGAATGCTTTTTCATCAGCGTGGGGATGGGGAGAGGGGGCCGGAGGGACCGCTGGCGGTGTGGGAGACGGCGGGCAGAGGGCGGCATTATGAGTGCAAGAAGTAGCGCTAGAGGGCGGCGGGGGTCTGTCAGCGGTGGTGGCAGAAGTGTTTAAAATGCTGGGCAGCACTATGATTGGCTGAGATATCTCTGCCAATCAGAGAGCTTCCCAGTGTTTAAACGATTCTGCCGCCACCCCTGACTGACCCCCGCCGCCTGTTAGCGCTAGCGATTTTTGCGCTACATTATGCCGCCCTCTTCCAGCACCCGATGTGCCATCTCAAGATGACATCGGGTGCTGAAAAGGGGGCACTTTACCACCACAAGATGCGATTGGGTTTGATGGACATCGCACTGCGATGTCGCATCGAATCCGGTCGCACAAGTGTATGGGCACCTTTACTGTTGGGCGTTTGTTATTGGGTCTGCTAGATGGGCTGGACGTGGCCCGAGAAGGAAGTAAATGGGTAACAAGTACCATCTTTTACTATGGTATCACAGATGTTGTGAAACTACACATCCCAGGATGCTTTGCAATAGTTTTAGCATTCTCTAATAGCAAAACTGTGGCAAAGCATGCTGGGATGTGTAGTTTCACAACATCCGGACGGCCAACGTTGGACATGCCTGACCTAGGGGTTGTTGAGCAGGGTCCGTCTAGACCAGGGGTCCTCAAACTATTTTTCTCTGGGACCCCATCAGACAATAAAAATAAATTGCACGACCCCAGCAAGTTACTGCAGAAGGTCATCACATTCATGTCACATGTAGACAGCACATACATGGCAGCATTGTGGAGGAGTCTAAATAAACAGACAACTCAACAGATTTATTAAATCACTGACTGAGATTAGAAAAGTCATCAGCCTGATGGTCAGCAACATGGAGTCGCGACCCCATGCTGAGAAGGTCGGGACCCACTTTGGAGTCAGGATCCACAGTTTGAGAACCGCTGGTCTAGACCAATCAGAGTGCAGAATTTCTCTACACGCCTCCCAGCCAGACAGTGAAAAGCTGTCATTATGCTGATAGCTGGTGCAACCCACCAATCAGAGTGCTCACAGCCAGTCACTGTATGGAAGCATGTGGAGAGACTGCGCAGAACAGAAGTCAGGGTGTGTAGGGGCCCCAGTGCTCTACTTTATCCGGGGCCCATAATGCTGTTAGGATGTCCTTGTGGCTAACCCTTACATTGGTAGCCATGAGCCTAATACTGGAAGCTCCCAGGCCAAACAATACCTGGTCTGATGAGTCACGAGCAGGGGGGAGAGGACAGATGTTCTTTTTTAGGGTGGACATTATATTTAACATCCTTTTGGCGATTTAATGTTTTTCATCGTCTGATGATCTCAATTTTCCTTTACTACAAATAATATACATATGAAAAGGTTACATCAGCCAACATGAATCTCCCGGTCAGTGGTGTATAGGCCCCGTCCCACAGTTATGGAGCATTTATATCTAACCTATAATTACTGTACAATAATTACATGGACAATACCAGCAGGAGACAAAGGAAACCCCGCTTTGGTCAAACACTAATAAAAGCAGCCATTCCACATACACAGATGATAAAATGACTGTTTGGGGTTGATTGGTTTTCACTTTATCATTGTTTTTAGTTATGTCACTAATTACGGATACTTTGCAAACACGGTAACGAAGATATGGGTTTCAAGTAGGGATGGCCATCGACCATCGATGAATAGAAATCATCGATGGTTTATGGCTGATGTTGAATAGTGTTGCCATCGATGGGGGAGAACCAGATGGTTTCCCACCATCTATGTAAAGCTTAAACAAATAGTTTCGTTTTTGCTTTTTCCCTAAAGTGCCGGGACACGGAGCATAGCTGCGCCCCCGACACCTACGGAGCCCCGCCCTTGCATTTAAATTGGCCCACAGGCTACTCAATCACAGAAAATGGATGACCATCGATATACAAAAACATCGATGGTCATCCATTGAATAGTTATACACCATGGAATGGCCAGTTGCACTTTTGTCATCGATGGCAAAGGCAACGATGGCCATCCCTAGTTTCAAATTCACTAATAATTGTGTTTTTACTAGCAAAATATTAAGCGCTAAATAAGTAACACTAAAGCAGCAAAATATGGAGTTTAATTAATAAGACTTGGATGGAGATATGTGGGCCAGATGCACTAAGCTTCAAAAGTGATAAAATGGAGAGTGATAAACAGTCAACCAATCAGCTTCTGCCTGAAATTTTCAAACACAGTCTGTGACATGGCAGGTAGGAGCTGATTGGCTGGCTGATTATCACTCTCCATTTTATCACTTTTGAGGCTTAGTGCATCTAGCCCAAAGGAAATTATTCAGACTCGATCACACGGCTGCAAATTCGCAGGCGGGGCGATAATCGAGACTGCGCATGGATATGGCTCTTAGGACACATGCGCGAGGCTGTCCTGCGATAAAATCCTGCTACTTTTTTGATTGCTGGCCATACCATTCGCGAGTTGGCACAAAGCTGGCATTTGGTGGGTGGTAACCGACCGTTTTCTTGAGTGTACGGGAAACTGCGGGGTACCCAGACGTTTGGAGGGAAGTCATGTGACGTCAGCTCCGACTAGGGTGGCCAATCCCAGGATCGGCGGGATCCCGGGATTTGGCCCCCAAAACACTGGGATTTCAATCCTGGGATTGGTGTATCAGATCCCGGGATTAGACTGCGCATGTGCAGTCTCATGCCGTGCAGCGTCCGATGCTCAGATGCTGTCCAACTTCTCCTGTACCTGGCAGTGCGGCCCTGCGCAGTTTGACAAGGTCATAGCTCACGCTGCGCAGGCCGCACAGACAGCCAAGACGTGCTGATGGCTGGCTCCCGGAGACCCCGCCTACCCACCCGGCTCAGGGACAACTATCTCGTCTCTCCCCCACCCGGCTTCCTGTCTGCTTCTGCCTACCCACCCGGCTCCTTGCTCCCTGAGACCCCTCCCGGCTCCCCGCCCACCCTTCCGGTGACCCCACCCGGCAACCAGGTAAACATGCGGGGCATTTTTTTTAGGGAAGCCAATCCCGGGATTGAGCATTTTTCAATCCCGAATCCTGGGATTGAAAAAATGCCCTGGGATTGGCTTCCCTAGCTCCGCCCCTGATCAGCCTGTTTCTAGCGCAGCCACTGAGTAAGTCCTGGGCTACACACAGACTGCGCACACTGGGAAATCATTCCATGGTGAGGGCGTGGCCAGGTGTGTGAGGGGAAGTCATGTGATGTCAGCTTCGGCCCCGATCAGCCTGTTTCTATTGCACTGGCTGAGTAAGTCCTGGGCTACGCACAGACTGCACACACTGGGGAATCATTGGACGGTGAGCAGCGTGTGAATGGGTTTGCAGAGAATCACTGTTACAGCTGCGTGCAAGCCCTGCTAAACAATTCACTGGATTGGACGGAGCGGGAATTCACTGTTGCTGGATGGCGGATACCTGATTGCATGGCTCTGCAATTTAGCAGAGCAACGATCAGGTCTGAATAACCCCTAAAGTACCAATTATTTAGCTCCTAAATGTCATTGTTCAAACACAGCATGTAACATGGTAGTGCTGACTGGCTGGTACTTTATCTCCATCCACAGCTTAATAAATAGCCCTCTAAGTCACAGTTCTGCAGATCTCTTATACCGCCTTCAGACCGCAAATGCAAAGTCGCACCAGTTTCAGTGTCGGTTTGCTGACGTCATAGGGGGTGCGGCGGGGCGCCGCTGCTTCATCAGGGGCACAGGCAGCGGTTAGAGCTGGCACTGCTCCAAGCGCTGCCTCCTCCATAGTGTGAACGGGAAAAAGGTTTAACGGTTTAACCTGTTAACACTACACAGCACCCCGGCAACGAACTGGTAAGAACCCTTCCTTTTACCCGGTTCATATTGCTACCGGTTAGCTGCAACCAGTAACCCCTTTCACACCGCACCAATTAACGGGTTGAACGGCATGATCCCATTAACCCCTTGAGTGGTGGGTTTTGCTGGGGCAGGACAAACCTACTAGGGCAGGATTGTCCTGCCCCAGCAAAACCCACCACAGATTATAGGGGCCCCCTCTCACCTCTTCTCCGGCGTTTGTACACTAGAGCTCCCCTGCCACTGCCCCAGCTGTCGGCCACAAGCAGCAGGCTCAGGATGTTCGCGGCGGCTCGGGAGCCTGAACTCCCCCAGCCGCCTCGAACATTCCTAAGCCTGCCGTCTACGTCACTGCTGTAAAGTAAATGGTGGCTGTGGAAGAAGGGTTCAGGGGAGCTTCAGCGTATGATCGCCGGAGTAGAGGTAATGGGGGGGTGTGACGGGTTGAGGGGGGGCTCTAGAGGTGGTGCACACCTGGACACCACTGGCACCCACCTATTGCATATTAGTGGTATGCCCGAAAATTTTCCGGGACAGCCCGCTGCGGCAGCGCAATTTCCGTGCATACCACCCAAGGGGTTAATTATGTGCGATGTGAAAGGGGTATTAGTGAACAAAGTTACTAATACAAATAGAGAATGTGTGCATTGAGGGTATTGGAGTACATGCTAGTTCCACAACAGCTAAAGGTGTCTGTATAGGGGATAACACCCCCAGTGACGCGTGCAGGGGCTCCGCATGCCCCCTGGGAATCACCGTCTGCCTGTTCCCAGCATGTGCTGCTCAGACGCGCAGCTGTCCCAGGAGCCGGCTAGAGGCTCAGCCAGTTGTCTTTGAAGTATCTGCGTCTGTCACCTGCAGCTGTTCCCCAGCGGGGGGAGCTGTGATCCGCGTCCCCTATGGTTCTATAAATAGATTCTCACCCACTTACAAAGTCCAAGTGCAACGTGTAGATTTCATCGCTGCAACGTTCTGTAACAGATTCCCGGGATGCCGAAAATATCATCACATCGGAGACAATAAATATTGGAGGTTTTGTTGATAGATCACCCTCTCAGTAATGTTTTGTCCAATCCACAAAATATCTGCAAGCGGGCACCTCATTTCATGGCATTTAACAAGAAAATAACAATTTGAAACCCCCCTCCTCCTCTTTAATTCCTCCAATACACTTTTACCCAAAGTTTATGTAACTGGCACAGCCTGGGCAGCTCCTACACTGGTTGGGCGCTAGGGCACCATTCTGCCTAAGCATACAGACCAGTATGAGTTATTAGCCACCTTACGTTACAGCTGGCGTTCCCCACTATTGTATGCAGCACTGGCCACTAGCAGCAGTTGGGTGTAAAACTATTGGTGTTTGCCAAACTCGGGCCTCAAGGCACCCATACAGGCCTGGTCTTAAGGATAGCCCCAGTTGAGCAGCGATTATATCATTATTACAGCATTAATTTTGTGTTCATCCCTTGTGCTCAAGCATGGATAGCCTTAAAACCAGGACTGAATTATCTCTGGCAACTTGCCGACATGCTGACACAGAGCGACGGAATATGTGAACTACGCCCACTTACGAGGCATCTGTGCAACATGACAGTCTTAGCATCGCAGTTGGGCAGGCATTATTTGCCCGATAAGCTGTTGGCAGATTGTCTGTACACGTCTCCAAACATGCCAACACATTGGCTGTGCTGCATGGCTGCAACACACCTGTCAAACCGCTACTGAAATAGCAATCGTTTGATAGTATGGATGATACACTTGTATACTGACAGTACGTATCCATCCATAAGCTGGCTCTATCTCACAACGGTGTCATTCCAGCCAGTTAACCAGGGTATGTACTGTGAGGCAAATGTGCAGACTGACGTATCTGTGTGGGTGTCCATATATACATAACGCTAGGGCTATAAATACTGCACCACCGCTGTAGGTGAATTCCCCCATATGGCTGCTCGGATCTGTCAGAGGATTCCCTCCCGTTTAACCTCTGTCCTCAAATGCCGGGCCAGTTATTATAGAACCTGGCAGCCATTTTGGGAGGGATATTTTCATTGCCTGCAGGTGCAATGGGACCCCAGCGGTACGGGTGGACAGAGGTAGGACGCAGGTGGAAAAGAGGCGGAACAGACTGGGGAATCCCCTGAGCAGGTAGTAGCAGTTACCTGGCACCAGCAATGTTAACTAGCAGATCTCCAGCACCCACAAGCCACCCAATAACCTATTGTTACGCCACTGGAATGTTTACCACAAGTACGACCTTGTGCCACCAAAAAATAATAATAAGTAATAATAATATAGTCTTCATTACTAGCGATAGGAAAATATACAGCAAAATAAACATTTATAAAAGCTACAAGGAATAAGGCACAATAGCCGGTGTTGTCCGCAACGGTCCATCGTCGTCTGATTCAGCTGAATAAAGAAGGCAAACAGCTGCTTTCCGGACCCCGGCGGCCATGTTCTACTTCATATAAGGCACATAGTGTGGCAGCCATTTTATGCCGTGACCTACGCAGGGAGATGTCTCCTGCTTCCAGATTTAAAGAACCCTTTAATACTCGCTGTGGCTTTTGTGAGGACCCCCCCAACTAAAAATAAAATTATGATGTAACAAGAAGACCATACAAACATGGCTGCTTCCCAAACTCCAAATATACAGTAACAAAAGGTGCACGTAATGGGTCCATTGTAATATTCTAAATGTACTTTTGTAAGTCTTTGCTGTAGGCTGCCGCAGAGCAGCAAAGGTTAAATCCAGCCCCCCCACCTCCATGATCTTCAATACGTGAGACGTGTGTACACAGAGACGCTTCTCATTACGACACACATAAAAGTGTCTTTTCCCATTTCTTGAGAGTCCACACGGCCGGTTTCTTCCCTTTCACAATATCCTGAAGTGTAAATATACAGAGGTAATACAATCATGTGTCTCCCCCTTGTGGTGAACAGCTGCAAGTGCTGCCCGCTATCATGTGGACAGCTCCCAATATTTCCAAAAGTAACAGCTGCATTATATGCTGAATCTGTTCTCTCTCATGAGTCTGTAACCATCACCGACATCATGATTATAGTGCAATGTCTCCCCCTTGTGGTTATTCCTGGTCATCATCACTGACATCATGATCTTGGTGCAATGTCTCCCCCTTGTGATTATTCCTGGTCATCATTACTGACACCATGACGCAAAGTCTCCCCCTTGTGGTTCATTCCTGGTCATTCCGTCTCAGGAGAGTTACCTACAGAATCGCTGGGTGCTATAACAGGTGCTTCCGTAACTTCTACGGATCCATACGACTGGGGGGATCCTTTATCCAGAGCAGTGTCCTCAGAAGGAACAGCAACCAATACATTGGGCACATACATCTGAAAGGACAGTAAAATGAGTTAATAGAAATTATTTCATATATCAAACATTAACAGAAATTGTTCCAGATCACCTATTATTACACATATATACGGCTCTGCAGCAAAAGCCCATAACTCACAGCCCTGTATCTACAGCGAGGCACTTTTCCTAATGGTGGGGTTGATATTAAGAATATAAATATATTAGAACAGTGCAGTTCTGCTACCCACCAGTCTGTATCCCCTCCAAACTATGGCAGAGCAACATTACAAGGCTTCTCCACTTGGCCAACAGAGACCACAAAGAATCTACTACTGTGGGATTTGTCAATTTCCACAATGACCTTATGTTAGTGCATGGGAAACAGGGGGATGTGGTCTTCTGTAGAGACAATAAAAAAAAAAAAGAATATAAATATATTTCATGTTGACACTGATAAAATTTCTGTAACCTAACCCTCCAACCTGTGCTTAGCCTCAACCCATTACACTCCCCCTAGTGCCGAACCCTCCCCCTCCCACAGCCTAAAACCCCCTCTAGTGCTTAACCCTCCCCTCCCAAAGTGCAACCCTCCCCCTAGTGCCTAACCCTCCCCCCTCCAACAGCCTAACTGTCCCCCTAGTGCCTAACAACCCCCCCATTGCCTAACCCTCCCCTCCCACAGCCTAACCCTCTCCCTAGTGCCTAACCCTCCCCTCCCACAGCCTAACCCCCTCCTCCCACAGCCTAACAACCCCCCATATTGCCTAACTGTCCCCTCACACAGCCTAACCCTTCCCCTAGTGCCTAACCCTCCTCCCCCCCCCCCCCCCCCCCCCCCCCACAGCCTAATCGTTCCTCTGGTGCCTAACCCTCCCCCTAGTGCCTAACCCTCCCCCCTCCAACAGCCTAACCGTCCCCCTAGTGCCTAACAACCCCCCCATTGCCTATACCTCCCCTCCCACAGCCTAACCCTCTCCCTAGTGCCTAACCCTCCCCTCCCACAGCCTAACAACCCCCCTATTGCCTAACTGTCCCCTCCAACAGCCTAACCCTTCCCCTAGTGCCTAACTCTCCCCCTCCCACAGCCTAATCGTTCCCCTGGTGCCTAACCCACCCCTCCCACAGCCTAACAACCACCCCTATTGCCTAAGTTTTATACACAAACTAAAGAGTTCCCCCCCCCAACAAGGGAGTGCCTGTCTTTCCCTCATTCACATCCAACAGACTCTCCAGGGAGCACCACCACGTGAGTAATTGTCCCCAGACACTAATAGGGGACATAAGAAATTGTGGAATTGACAATTCTTAGGATATCTCAAACGCTAGTGAATGAGCCCCCCAATACACTTCCCAGCCCGCCCCCCAATCACCCCCCAACCACCCACTTGAGGCTACAGCATGTGTCAGCAGGTGGCACTATTACATAAATCACGTCATAACTCACCTGTGTTTTTCTGGGGGCGACATCGTCAACTGGTGTCTCCGTCCCCGGCCGTGATTCCAGTATCTAAATAATCAAACCAACAATACTGGGGTAAGAAGCCAAATTTACTGATTAAACGCCTACATCCAGCATAATTCCTCATGCAGAAGGACTCGCATGCCCATTGGAACAGACTTGCAACAACGCTACCCACTGACAGAAGTGATGAACAGCGCCACCCCTGGCACCTTGGCGGTACTTCAGCACAAGTTTGTTTTTGCAAATAAAAAATATATTAGCAAACAATTTACTGTTCTTGCAGCACTTCCCATTATCCATCATTCTAGGTTTATTCACAAAAAAAACTCCCACCTTGTAGTTGAAGGGACTGAGATGTTTGAAGCATCCAAAACAGGAGTACAGGACACTGACCAGGATGGTCACGGTCACAATAACCAGAGTGAAGAGCGTCGGCGCTTTGAATCCTAGAGAAACCCCAAAAAAATCTCCATTAGGAAGTTCCTGCAGCTGACTGAGATTCTTATTACCTGCGGCAATGACCACCAGGGTCAGGAACAGGCGGCGGACGATCCCAGCGGCTAAGAGTACGGAATAGGACAGTGATGGCTAACCTTGACACTCCAGCTGTTGTTGAACTACACATCCCAGCATGCCGTGCATCAGTTCTAGCATGGCCTAATAGAAAAACTGATGCAGGGCACTCTGGAATGTGTAGTTCCACAACAGCTGGAGTGTCAAGGTCAGCCATCACTGGAATAAGACAATAACAATATTGTAATTTTTGCAGTTTCATAGGAATATAAAGTGCATCCGGAAAGTATTGTGAATACTTCGCTTTTTTCAACATTTTGTTATGTAAAGGGCCCCATACATCGGCAATTAATTGTGACAATTTTCAGATATGGAGATGATTGCCACAATTAATTTTAGATGTGTGGGCTCCCCCTTTTGGCAATCCCAATCAAAATCGCCAAATCGATTGCTTAATCAGGTTTTTAAACATATTTAATAATCTGGTATTATCTGCGGATCTTTTTTATATGTGTGGGCATTCCCAATTCGTCTTCTTCATCTATTTACATTATGAACAGCTGAAATGACAATCGATTGGGCAATTTCCAGATATGAAGATGCAATCTTTAGATGGAAAAATCTGCCGATCACTGAAATAAATCTGTAATGTGTGGGCAAAGTCAGATAGATTGTAGAATCCATTTATCTGGCCAAAAAATCCCTGTTTCTGGAAATCCATAAATTGTGATTGCTGATGTATGGGGCCCATTACAGTCTTATCGCAAAATGTAATAAATTTATTTTTCCCTCAAAATTCTACACACACTGGGGCAGATGTATTAAGCCCTAACAAGAGATAAATTCAAGAGTGATAAGAAGATATAAAAGTCCATCCAATCAGCTCCTTACTGAATTATTTCAAACATAGGCTGTAACATGGCAGTTAGCAGCTGATTGGCTGGACATTAATCTCTCCTTATCACACTTGCATTTATCTCTTGTTAAGGCTTAATACATCTGCCCCAATACCCCATAATGACAATCTGAAAAAAGTTTTGGCGAGATTTTTGCAAATTTATTTAAAAAAAATTATAATTAGAAATCACATTTACATAACTTTTTAAGTAACACCAAATGAATCGGAAGAATGAGCTCCCTTACCCATCCGTAAAAGTGAGAACAGAAACATCCACATGAGGCACAGAATGGGGGCGGCCATGGACTGTGTGACAGCGGCAAAGTGGATTTTCCGGTCCAGCTTGGTGGGCAGATAAGCGTAGTACAGGTTGTGGCGATCCACAATATGCTTCATCAACATATAGATCAGACCTGGGGGGTAAAAGCCCCAACAAATATTAATAATTCATCAATGTAAACAGAGGATGATGCAGAAAACCGTTTCCCCCGGAACATACAGCATGGCTGCTTTACTAAAATGTTATTTTAGAACTTCAGTCCCGTATGTAGAATCTCCACCTCCTGGGATCATCTACAACCGGTCTCTAAATCCTACCCACCCTCCTGCGGACAACCGGCGGCAACTGCGTGGCACTGGGCTAAGCCTCTATGGCAGCTGCAGGTCAGCTATCATTGGGCTAAGCCTCTACGATTATTCTGTAACTTACCGAAAGGCACAATGATTGGACACGTGATGCTGTACGCCATGATGACGGTGAACACACAAAGCATCCCAGCATACATTGCTCCATACTGGTAATCAAAAGCCTGGTTCTACAAGACAACATACAATAATCAGTACAGGACGCATAAACTGATTCACCAGCAGATGTCATAGGTGCTGACTGTACGTCCCTCATCTCCCACCAGACCAGGCCTTGGCCAACCCGTGCCCTCTCCAGCTGTTGTGAAACTACAAGTCCCAGCATGCCTTGCCACAGTTTTGCTATTAGGGAATGCTACAACTGTGGCAAGGCATGCTGGATATACGTAGTTTCACCGCAGCTCGAGAGCCGTGGGTTGCACCAGATGGTCTGTCATGTTCCTAAAGGTGCCCATACACCTTACAATTGTTGTATACAATATCGCATCTCATCGCATATCGGTTTTGCAATGAGATGAGATGAGATGAGATCTAGTACAAAAGGATGTGCAGCACATTCTTTTTGTACTAGATCTCATCGCAAAACCAAGACGCAAGGAGATGCGATATTGTATTCAATAATTGTAAGGTGTATGGGCACCTTAATTTATGTTCTCTTTCCTTCCCATCCATGGACTGAGATGGTGGACTGCAGGACATCTTCACCCAGACTGGTCCAACTCGCTTGTGGCAGCAAATGGTGTAGAGGCCAGCAGCGACTCCTGAACAGACTGGCAACGGATGCTCCCTGACTGTTCCAGTTGTGCGGATTTAAATGCCACTAGCTGCACATCTCAGGAGCCTCTGTCTACCTCTGCGCCAGGCATGACCTTGAACCACATGACTGCAAACTACATGGCTGCACAGTTAATACATGGACCAATGAGCGAGTGCACAAATTACACCATACCAACTGATGATGGAGGAGACGTATCCAATCATCTCAGTGTTGTGTACTGGGTCTGATGGTTGTGGGAGACTGGATTATGAAGGTGCCACCGAATTGGAATTTGGATAGTAAAACCCCCATAGATTTGGGATGGTTTGTGTTATAAAGACAACAGTGGTAACTAGGAAGCTCTATGTGATGTGCAGAAGTCACTAGAATATTATCTATATTATTTATCACTCACTGGGATATCCTCTGTATTGTGGACCATTCATTTGAATGCTCTCTGCATTGTTTCGTCGCTAAAACCATCCCTGCAATTCAGACACTAGAGGTCACTAGAATGCTCTAATTGTGTATTGCATACGCTCTATATTGTGCAACACACATTACGGCCTTGTCTGAGCTGTACAAGGGTCACTATAATGTTCTGTGTTCTGTAGCGGTCACTATAATGCCCCCTGTATTGTATATACTGTTTATCAGGATGCTTGCGGCTCCCAGCTTTGTGCGGGTCACTAGAATGCTCCGTGTACCTGCTTTATGTTCCGCCTCTCCGCGACAGACTTGGCCGTCAACATGCGGATAGTGTATAAGATGAGTCCAGGAAGGCGCAAAAGCTCCATCACGTTCCCAACGAAAGCCGAGGCGATCACGTAATTCACAAAGAAGGCTCCTTGGTCAGGGAGAAAGACGCACCTGAAATGGAAATGTCCCATAATAAGCCATCGTTCTCCTGGCCGTGCAGAGACAATGATCCCCACTAGTGCTGTGTAATAGCAATGTCTGAAAACAGAACTACTTACTCCAGTCTCAGGGCACCATTCGTATCTAGAGATTTGTCAAACAGCCAACGGAAGAAGACATCTAAACTGTAGACGGGGAGAAAGAAGGTGAGAGGTCCTGGCTGGGAATGGGGCTTGGAGAAGCTCAGGTGAGGCAGGGTCCGATAAGCCACAGGAACAATTACTACAATCCTCCTTTATTGTCATACAGTCACACTGACAGAACGGACATAGAGACAGCGACTAGGGCAAGAAAACAGCTCGGAAAGGCCAGAAGCAGAACAGCAGGTAGGTAGTCAGCAAGCACAGCAGGCAGGTAACCAGCAAGCACATCAGGCAGGCAGACATAAAGCAGGGACAGGTAGGTAGAAGACAGGCACATCAGGCAGGCAGAAACCAGGGACAAGCAGGTAGTCAGCATCACATCAGGCAGGCAGACATAAAGCGGGGACAGGCAGGTAGCCAACAAGCACAGCAGATAGACAAAGCAAGGACAGGCAGGTAAAAAACAAGCACATCAGGCAGGCAGAAAGCAGGGGCAGGCAGGTAGCCAGCAAGAACATCAAGCAGGCAGAAAGCAGGGGCAGGCAGGTAGCCAGCAAGCACATCAGGCAGGCAGAAAGCAGGGGCAGGCAGGTATCCAGCAAGCACATCAGGCAGGCAGAAAGCAGGGGCAGGTAGCAAGCACATCAGGCAGGCAGAAAGCTGAGGCAGGCAGTAAACATACCAAATATAACTAACCTGGTGAGTCCAAGTGAAGGCAAAATTAGCACCATAAAAATCAGAAAGATGTACAGTTTATGCATCATAATTCTGTTCTCTGCAGATCTGTATAGAGACAAGTGTACCCAGTATAAACAGCACAACTCATGAATATGAAACTATAATCAGATAACTGACATATATCCTCACTTCTACATCGTACATACCAAGCTGGGGGCATATTAGGAATATACCAACCTGCACATGGTCAGATACACTCTACAGAGGATGATGCACAGTGGTTGGTATGCCTGCTTCTCCTCATTGGGGATTGGTTACATTACAGTGCTGCCACACAGGCTTTGATGCTGACATTTTACCAGAGTGAAAAAGTTCCCCAAGAAAGAGTCACATGATCAAGCAGTATCACTGCTCCGGGCCAGCAGGAAAACGCTTCCCATTTCTCCTGCATCTGTCAGACAAGCAGCTGAAGAACTGCTAAGTAAGATATTATACAGAGCTTCACGGTGGTTCTGCTGCCAGCTTGAAGTAAAGAGCTTTTTTTTTCCTGTGTGAACAGCTCGTGTGACCCCACCCAACTTCTATATAATCAGTGTCATTGCCTTGCTGCCGACATCTTCAGAACTGAACGCACTAGTGGCCATTATAGTGGGGGAACGTGTTTATCACATTGAGCTTTACATTTCTGGGTGTATATGAAGTAATTCCTAATCTATATTTTACAGGCTACAGCCACTAGGTCGATCCTACATGAGTTTTTAAAAAAAAAATTTTTAGCCAACAAGTGCCGACACGCAGTATTTCATTCTCTACCATCCACGGCGGCATGGCGGAGAGTAAAATATTGTGCCCGAAGCATGGAGAGCGGACGCGGTACACTTAGACGGTGTCCATATCTAGTATATTGACATTCGGGATAAAAAAACATGAAAAACTAATGTCGACATTTTGACTGGTCGACCTTAGCCATGTATGTTGACCTTCGGTGGTCGACCCAATGACTCATACCCTATTTTACTTCCTAATGAGATTTCATCAGCTTCTGCCAAATTGATATCTTACTTTGTCCAGTGAGCTTCGAAGAGGGTGGAGTAGTATACGATGGTGGGGAGCAGGGCGGAGAACGACCACAGCAGGAGTGTGGGGAAGAACTGGCTGATGATCGGGTTCTGTAAGACAGCAGATGTAGGGCAGTCACTGCATTATTCTCCTTCCCCTCCACACTGTACCCTATGGCTGCACTCTAATGCTGGGACATTGCTCCCTGCGGCAGCCCATTTCTCCACCCACACTCTGTGCTCTGTTTAACAAAGCTCTCTCTCTGTTGCTCTGTGCACGCTTCCATATATATACGTTACCATTGTGGCAGATTTATCCTCGCTCATTGCTGAGCCTATGTCTGCTTTCTATTTAATCTCTTGCTGTTGCTCTGTACACGATACCATATGTCATATTTACCATAACGGCTATTTAATTCACAGCTACAAACCCTCCGGCTGAGAGCCCCCTGCCGACGCTACTTACGTTCAGGTAGTAGATGGGCTTCGTGACGTTGAACTTGTCTATGGTGGTGATGATAATGGACGGGGTCGTCAGGAAGAAGAGCACGATGAAGAGGCAGAAATTAATCCCCAGGAAGCGGGCCCACCACTTTATTCCCTGCACCGAGAGATTACCCCTAATCACGGGGAAAACAAACACTTTGAAGATCTGACACAAGAACCCTATATTGTAAGAGACGAACACTGCTCCTTACCTCTATGGGGGGGGGGGGGTTCAAGTGTTTTAGTACAGGCAGCCACTAGATGGCGCCGGATTGAGCAATTTAAGTGCGGGTCCACTTTATAAGCTACAGCCGCACTACCCCAACATGGTAGTGTTAGTGTTCCCAACATGACCCATTCCATTAGGTGCAAAATACTCTGTTCCTGGACTTCCCTGCCAGTGGCAGTTACAGAGGTGGGGCTGCAGCACAGTCCAATAAACATAAAGGGGAGCCACATATACTGCCACCCCAAACATCACTGTCCTGGACTCACTGGCAGTTGATGTGACCCCTCTTTTTGAATTTTGGACTATGCTGGAATCCAACCTCTGTAGCTGCCACTGGCAGGGAAGTCCAGGAACAGAGCATTTTGTACCTAATGGAATGGGTCATGTTGGTGGGTATGACATTGCCATAGTGCTGCCGCTGGCACTTACTGGGCATTAGGTGCTAAAATCCTGCGCTCTTATTATAGAATCAATACATAATAGACAACAACGCAATATTAAGACCCAATAGGAGCACTGCTTACTAAAAATAAAAACCTGCTGCTGTAACCAGTGAATATCTAGCAGTAGCAGAAATGGTGCAGGTTACACAGAATGAGGCTGGCTGGTGACGGCTTGTGGTCTGCATCCTAAGTCTATCACTAGCTGCATGCTGCCCCCCTCCCCCAGACCCATACACAGACACCCCCTGCATATGTTGCGGTTTAGGTTCTGGTACGGAGTAACAGGGTCTCTTCCCAATGTTATTCTAGAGGGCTGTCTGCGACAGACGTCCAGGACAGGTCAGCCTACCCACCTCACCAATGTCTAAGATGGCCCCCCTCCATGGGCATGAGGAACAGATTTTACCCCGGTGTTCCTGCTAGCAACCATTATGCTGAAAAGAGATAACATGAGCGCATGGAGGTGGATTAAACCTCCAGTTACGCTGCCATCACATACAAGGGCCAACATTTACTAAGATGGCCGTTCTTTTTCACATGAGATGTTGCTATGGCCAACCAATCAGAATCTACTTTTTATTTATTTAGCAACTTCTAGAAGAGAAGAGATAGTATCTGATTGGTTGCCAATAACAACCTCCTATGTGAAATAGAACGGCCATCTTAGTAAATTTCCCCTCAAGATGCTCAGAGGGAGGTGGTAACAAAGGTTCGAAAGTCAGCCAGAGGGCCCTCCGCTGTCTCAGGCCCAGATGTATCAAGCTTCAAAAAGTGATAAATTGGAGAGTGATAATAACCAGCCAATCAGCTCCTACCTGTCATGTTCCAGGCTTGATTTGAAAAATTAAAGGTAGGAGCTGATTGGCTGGTTGCTTATCACTTTTTGAAGCTTGATACATCTGTTCCTCAGAGAGGAAACTGTCGGCACGATGATCTTATACCACTGACACAAAGAAGCCTGTACAGCGGACTATGGAGAAATGTCCCGTCTGATAACGGAACTAGTGCGCAGTTGTATAATGTAATATATTAATGACGTATTGTCAGATTACCATGAAACATTCTCGGGGTAGGTGGCGTAGGCGACAGACCAGCGGGAGACGTCCAGCTGCGCGCTGAACCTGGACGGCTGCGGCTCGGTGACCATCTTACACCCGTGGAATCTGATGGCGTTGAAGTCTTTGAGGATGCTGTAAAAATCAAGAACAAGGGCTTGGTATCGGCCCCACAGATGGGTCTTAGCGGGACACCCTGGAGCCTGGGCCCGTACTTACAAGGTGGCCATGGATTTTTCCGAAAATGTCACGAAAGCGATTCCGATGGACACGTTGCGGAACAGCTCCAGCTTCGCCGTGAATTCTTCCTCCAGCAAATCGGACATATGTTTGTAATACTCCATAGCTTCCACCTAGGTGTGCGAGATGTCGCAGGACAAATGGACACGCATAGGACTGATCAGAGCACGGGCATTACAGATGGAAAGGGATTACAGGGAGAGTCCCGGAATAGAATTGGAACCCAGATTACGTTGTGCGGCAGAAATGGGATTCAGTATGAAATCCCGGCGTTCAAAATCCCGACCGCTGAAATCCCGACAAGGGGGGGGACGTGGATCGCCCCCCCTTGCGGGCTCGCTACGCTCGGCACGCTAATTTATTCTCCCTCCAGGGGTGTCGTGGACACCCACGGAGGGAGAAAGTGTCGGGATTTCGGCGGTCGGGATTCCAGCGTCGGGATTCTGAACGCCGGGATTTAAACTGCATCCCCAGAAATGTTTTTTTTTTTTCATAAAAAGACAAATTACTGTACACATGGATAAAACGCCGGCACCGGCAGCCCCTGGGCCCAGCCAGACTGGTTCCGGATGATAGATCTACACTGTCTAAGTCAACACAAAAAGGTCAACATTGAAAAAGGGTGCTAGGTCTGCACTGACAAAAGGTCCACACAAGCAAAATGTCCACGTCAATGGTCAACACAAGAAAAGACTGACATGTTTTTTTCACAATTTTATGATGCACGTGGACCAGGATTGGGAGGGTTCCAGGTCATCAGTGCCACCAAAATACATGAAACACTCATGCCAACCTTTTTATGTGGCAAACTTTTCCATATTGACCTAATGTCCACCTTTTGTCATTGTCGACCTGGACACTGCCGACATTCCCAGGTAAAAGCGTCATTAGGTCAACAACTGAGGGTCAACAACTGAAGGTCGACACCTGAATTAGGTCAACATGGGTAAGGTCAACAGGGGCTGAAGGACGACACAAGTATTAGGTTCGACAATGAAAAGGTCCACAGTCAAAGTGTTGACATGAGTTTTTTCAAGTTTTTCGAGCAGACGTGCCGACAGGCAGTATTTCATCCCCTACCATCCACTACGGCGTGGGGGGAGAATCAAATGCTAAGGGACATGGTACACTTAGATGGTGTCCATGTCAAAATTCGGAACAAAAAAAGACCATGGAAAAACTCATGTCGACCTTTTGAATGTCATCCTTCCCATTGTCGACGTTACGCTTGTGTCGACCTTCAGACCCTGTCGATCTAAAGGTGGTTGATCCAACGACCCATTCTGACCTGGATGCCACCTGCATGCTGCAATACACTATTTGTCCACTAGTTGGACTCTTCTCTTCGAGCACCACCACCTGATAACTGGGTACCTACCCGCTGACAGTTCCGCGTCACGCAGCAGCACAGCTGCCCGCAGGGTTTGGGGTTAATGAAATGAAGCTCGCCCGTTCTGTTGTGCAGTTTCCTGTAATATACCAGGCTTTTCTCTGCTTTTTTCCTACAAAAGAAAAAATAAATCTACAAATATAATGGTAAGATAATTTGCTAATAATCTTATGTAAAGCTGTAACTTATTTTGACACCATGCTTGTGTAGTTATACTTTCACCGTGTGTGTGTGTGTGCGACCGATGGCGTTAGAACAAAATGTGTCTAAAACGTTTTAAACGACTTGGGACGGGACGCTCTAAAACAGAAATGCGGTAAAATGTTATCGGGTTTTACCGCATTTCCAAATGCTCTAATGCCTCTCCGTCGGGGCACAGCAGCATTTGCTGGCGATTCCCTACAGATAATGGGCTTCTTACTGCAGCACTGTGTGAGGGATCATCACGGATCCCTCCCAGCATGCCCCGTGGCCGGCACCGGCACTCTACTCATGCGCAGAGGGACTCCTGGGTCTCAGACCCGGAAGTCCAGAGCCGCATCACAAAAGATAACTCTGATCACAAGAGCTGTCCCTTGTGTTACTAATCGCATATGCAATTAGTAAGAATGTGAAGCCCAGCGAGGTGCGGCGGAGAATATGGGAGGCAGATCACAGAACATCCCGCCCTAGACTACAAACATTGAGCCAGATGTACTGAGCCGGGTGAAGTGATAAAGTATAAGGTGATAACACAGCAGCCACTCAGCGCCTAAGTGTCGTTAGAGGCTGGGTTTGAAAAATGTCATTTAGGAGCTGACTGGATGTTGCCTTATCACCGGCCACTTTATCACTTCACCCGGCTTAATACACCTGCACCAGAGATCCCACGTGCTGGGCAGAAAAGACAATGCAGCAAAAGGACTTTCTCACTGTTAAACACTTGGACTGGTCTTGCTTTATTCTGGGTAAAGTGGAAAGTCGGGAACTTACCACAACTACCACACAGCCGTGATATATGGCAGAAGACGTAAAGCATAGCGCGCTATATATAGCAGTAGCGAGCACATTACATAGCTGTATTGCCTACTCCGCCAGCGCTCTCTGCAGTAACGGCACTGCCGCGTATAATGCTTGTTTATAGGATTGCGTTACCTCTTGCTGGCGATCTGGATGAGGTCGGCTACGTCATAGCACAGTTGTACCTCCAGCACTCGACACGTAGGATAGGCCTCACTGGCAGAGGAACAAACATTAATCCAGTCATTACAATATAACACACCAGGAGCACAATCTGGGCCAGATGTATCAGGCTTCAAAAAGTGATGAAGTGGAGAGAGCGATTAACAGCCAGCCAATCAGCTCATGTCAAGTTAGAGGCTGGGTTTGATAAATGTCAGGTAGGAGCTGATTGGCTGGCTGTATATCACTCTCCACTTTATTACTTTCTGAAGCTTTTACATCCGGTCCTCTGTCTGATCATCACATACTCTGCTCCTAGGAGCATCTCTACATGACGTATCTGTCGGCCAGGTCCCAGGATACTCTGCAGCGCAGAGCGTCGCTTATGCTTACATAAACCGATGAAAGACTAAAAAACATTTGTAGGTGTCACTGATCTACGTGACGTGCGACTGGCGGCCTGGATCCTGTCACTGCTGCGGTTTGTATGCAGCGGAATTGAGTATATAAGCCAGCCCCGCAGCCGCTGTCTTTTGGGCAGAGGCACTGACCACTAGCGCTCAAATGCAGCCGCAGCTTTTTCTGAGTTCCGTTAATCTTCACCTGCAACGTTTTGTTTAAAATTAATTCCTGTGCAGTTAAAGTCACAGCCCGGTGTCTGTAGTGCCCTGTGCGGGGTGTTTGGCTGCATCTGCAGCTCCCTCACTTTATTAATCTCTCCCCGACCTTGCAAAGGCTGAAAAGGGCACTGAAAACCCACCCATCAAAATGCACCCATCCATATAAACTAGTACCGAGGCCACTCTTCCTACCCACCGCCTTATGTCCTGGCCATCCCTGCCATGCTCACTTTCTGCCATCAGGCCTCCTTCCTTGCTCACACCTCATGTCAGCCGTGTTGTATTATAGACTGCAAGCTCCTTGGAGCAGGGCCCTCTTCCCTTCTGTTTTTACAGCCCTCTGTCCTCACACTTCAAATACAGCTCTCTCCTACTCACCTACCATCTATACCTGCATCTCCTCTCACTCGTAACCAATTATCTCTTCCAACGGCAGCCGCCCCTGGCAGTACACGGACACCTCCACTGCTTCCCTACATCCCAGCTGTATTGTACTAATGTGCGCCCTATGTATGGCGCTGCCCCTGGTAGTACACGGACAGCTCCTCTGCTTCCCTACATCCCAGCTGTATTGTGTACTGAGCATTGTGCTGCTGTTACCTGTGCTGTTGTAGTGTCTCAGTCACTGTAATGTTCTGTGTCCCCTGTATTGTACTAATGTGTACCCTCTGCACGGCGCTGCCCCTGGTAGTACACGGACACCTCCTCTGCTTCCCTACATCCCAGCTGTGTTGTGTACTGAGCATTGTGCTGCTGTTACCTGTGCTGTTGTAGTGTCTCAGTCACTGTAATGTTCTGTGTCCCCTGTATTGTACCAATGTGTGCCCTATGTACAGCGCTGCCCCTGGTAGTACGCAGACACCTCCTCTGCTTCCCTACATCCCAGCTGTATTGTGTACTGAGCATTGTGCTGCTGTTACCTGTGCTGTTCTAGTGTCTCAGTCACTGTAATGTTCTGTGTCTCCTGTATTGTACTAATGTGTGCCCTATGTACGGCGCTGCCTCTGGTAATACACAGACACCTCCTCTGCTTCCCTACATCCCAGCTGTATTGTGTACGGAGCATTGTGCTGCTGTTACCTGTGCTGTTGTAGTGTCTCATTCACTGTAATGTTCTGTGTTCCCTGTATTGTACTAATGTGTGCCCTATGTACATCGCTGCCCCTGGTAGTACACCGACACCTCCACTGCTTCCCTACATCCCAGCTGTATTGTGTACTGAGCATTGTGCTGCTGTTACCTGTGCTGTTGTAGTGTCTCAGCCACTGTAATGTTCTTTGTCCCCTGTATTGTACTAATGTGTGCCCTATGTACATCGCTGCCCCTGGTAGTACACCGACACCTCCACTGCTTCCCTACATCCCAGCTGTATTGTGTACTGAGCATTGTGCTGCTGTTACCTGTGCTGTTGTAGTGTCTCAGTCACTGTAATGTTCTGTGTCCCCTGTATTGTACTAACGTGTGCCCTATGTACTAACGTGTGCCCCTGGTAGGGTAGTACATGGACACCTCCTCTGCTTCCCTACATCCCAGCTGTATTGTGTACGGAGCATTGTGCTGCTGTTACCTGTGCTGTTGTAGTGTCTCAGTCACTGTAATGTACCTGTGTCCCCTGTATTGTACTAATGTGTGCCCTATGTACGGCGCTGCCCCTGGTAGTACACGGACACCTCCTCTGCTTCCCTGCATCCCAGCTGTATTGTGTACGGAGCATTGTGCTGCTGTTACCTGTGCTGTTGTAGTGTCTACGTCACTGTAATATACCTGTGTCCCCTGTATTGTACTAATGTGTGCCCTATGTATGGCGCTGCCCCTGTTAGCACATGGACACCTCCTCTGCTTCCCTACATCCCAGCTGTGTTGTGTACTGAGCATTGTGCTGCTGTTACATGTGCTGTTGTAGTGTCTCAGTCACTGTAATGTTCTGTGTCCCCTGTAGTGTGCCCTATGTATGGCGCTGCCCCTGTTAGTACACGGATACCTCCTCTGCTTACCTACATCCCAGCTGTATTGTGTACTGAGCATTGTGCTGCTGTTACCTGTGCTGTTGTAGTGTCTCAGTTACTGCAACATTCTTTGTAATCTGTATTGTACTAATGTGTGCCCTCCACTAGTAGCACCTTATAAATAAATGTGATAATAATAATAAAAATTATAATCTGCGCTTCTACCTGAAGTGGCTGCTAATCGCCTCTTTCTCAACTTGTTTTGGAAGCCCCGTCACAAACAGCGTTTGTTTCACCTGCCAATGAAATAGAGGAAGAAGAGGACAGTCAGTGTTTCTACATTCACAACAGTTTTATATTGTTATAGCACAGTTATTCCATTTATTTTATGTAACACTTTCCATTACTTAACAAACAGTGATAACACCAGTTTCCAGAGATGGAAAATCAAATTATACAGTAAAATGGAAAATACCACAGGAACAAATACCGTCTAGCGCTACTCTTTAATGCTACAGTACATTTGATATACAGATAACATCCCATGCACTCCCATCCCAAGCCATCATTTCTGGCAGGACTCGCCTATTGACCCTGTTATTTTTTTCTACTAAACCACTTAACGCTGCTACAGCGGTACTCCCAGCACGCAGCAGGCACCTCCTCCTCATTCCACTCTACCATAATGCTGTGAGGTTGGGTCCGCTGGTTTGCCGGAACAGGTCAGTGACCGGTAATTGCTATGTTGCAGTTTTTGGTGATCGTTTGCAGACCTGCATGGACTTCGTGTACCTCACCACAAGGATAGAGTATTCCTTTAGGACAATGGCGCTCAGTTGGCCAAAATTGGGTATTATGGTGTAGGCTATAGCCCACATAGAGTGACATCAGTAGGATGAGTGGAGACGTTGCCTAAAGCAACCAATTAGAATCCAGCTCTCATTTAGCTAGGACACACTATAAAATTATAGCAAGATTCGGATTGGTTGCTATGGGAAACACCTCCACTGGTCCTCTCTAGAAGGTCTGCTGTGATTGGGCTGGGGGGGGGGGGGGGGGGGGGGGGGGGAGAGGGATGGTGAGCAGCCAGACAACATTACTACACCTACCGTATTCTCCTCCTTGTACTTGATGGCGGACGTATGATGTCGCATGAGCAGGACGATGGCGATGAGGTAAATGACGCCGATGACAGTGTGGAGCCATAGAAGGCTGTCTCTGCAAACACAAAGGCACAATGGCTGTACTGTATGAGCCACTAGTAGAAATCACACTAAGGGGGGTCAATTAGGCACGATGAAACATTGGGGGCGCGATGTACTAAACCTTGAAAAGTGATAAAGTACCAGCCGGTCCACCCCTAACTGTCATTTTTTAAACACAGCCTGTAACATGGCAATTAGGAGCTGATTGGCCGGCACTTTATCACCTTTCAAACTTAGTACATCTTGCCTAGGGATGCCAATTCTGGGGCATATTTTTTTTTTTAATCCCGGGACTGGCCTCCAAAATAAAAAAAAAATAAAAATGCCCCCGCACCCCCAAACTGGTCGCCCCGCACATCAACTTACATGGGCGGGGCAGTGCTGCCGGGAGCGGGGAAGGCAGCAGCGGTGCGGCAGTGCAAGGGTTCCACAGAAGCGGGCAAGTGGCAGCGATGCAGATGGGTGCGCAGCATGACCTCTGACAAAGTCACGCTGCGCAGAGCCGAATGCCGAGGTCAGAAACAGCTGGTGCTCAGACGCTGCCCGGCATTAGACTGTGCATGCCAGTCTAATCCCAAAATCCTAGGATTGGACGTTGGTACTTGTTTCCTAGCACGGCCACACCGATTTGTATCGGGGTGATCGTGTCGGAAAAATCATGTCGGTCGCATCGCATGTGACCAAATCACATGCGATGCGACCGACGCAATCGACCCGATTTTTACATTGAATCAAATGTGAATAGGGCCCCTATTTTACATTGGATTCAATGTAAAGTATTCCCCAGACCCCCAATTTTACCCCCTCAACGGCACCCCACGATTGACGCCAACCCGAAGCGTGGTGAGCGCAGCGAGCCCGCGAGGGGCGGCGGTGCACTTCCTCCGACCTTTTCATACCCCTACTATCCACGTCGGCGTGGAGTTGAGAATATAAAGTGCCCGAAGCGTGGCGAGCGCAGCGAGCCCCGCGAGGGGCCGCGTATAACTTCACAGGTATACGCGTCCGCTCGCCACGCTTCGGGCTCGCGGGCTCGCCACGCTTCGGGGTGACGCTCACAATGGAGTTGCGTAACTTTTTCACCATGACGGGGCCATATACAATGTGAAATGGGTCATATTGGCCCATTTCACATTGTTTCCTATGTAAAATGGAATCAAGTCCATCTCATCTTGTGCCATTATAATGGCACAAGACCGACGCGATGCTCACGATTTCAATGTTAAAAATATTTTAACATTGAAGCCTATGGCAAAATCGCGTCCATCGCGTCGGTCGCGTCGGGGGCCATGTTAATGCACGCGACCGACGCGATGCCCCCGATTTTGCCTTTGCCGGCAAAATGGACCTGATTTCAAAGGAAATCGGGTCCATCGTGTACTTTAACTTTAAGGTACACGATGGATGCGATTGTGGCCGTGCTAGGAAACAAGTACCGAAGTTCCAATACCAGGATTGAAATCACGCAAATTTAGGGCCAAATCCTGAGGTTCTGCCGATCCTGATCCCGGGATTTTTTGCTGCAGTGTGAAAAGAGCCAGTTTGCGATATTTCCCCCAATGTTTTGCCAATAGATAAATTGCGTCTCACTCTGACTTGCTGGGGATAATTGGACAGCCCCTGGTGAAGAAACTACCCATGGTTAATTACTAGGTTAATTACTCGCATCCCCCACACCCATCACCATGTACAGTACAATTCCCTCTGTCCCCATTCCGCTTTCCTCTGGCCTAATATCATATGGCCAAGATCCTGCCCCACACTCCCCGCTGTCACTCTCCATAACGTACATGCTTCCATTACCAGGTCACATAACATCCTGGCTACGGTCCCAATTCTGCTATCATTTACATGCTAAGGGCTTCCTGTAGGAAATGCAATGCACGTAATTAGTTCTGACCCCTGACCTGCGCAGTTCGGGTGCGGATGTAGGCGCACCGCCACCATGTTTCCCGTTGCAGCGGATACGTCACCAGCGTTGTCCAGACAACTCTCAGAAAATGCAGTGCTGTCAATCAAAGTGCGATCGCATCCTTCTGTGAAGTCCAAGTATCTGCGATCGCTGCGTACACCGCTACAGCCTATGTCAGCCAATCTATACATTAACATAACAGAGAATCTCAGCCAATACTCACTGGTGCTGCAGGTTTGCTATTGTTGTTCTGCCAAAGTTCATTGGATCATCATCTTAAAATACAATAAATATATACTTTATATAATGCGCATACTTACATCTATACACACACACACACACACACACACACACACAAAACCCTCATGTCAACCTTTTAATGTGTGGACGTTGTCAATGTTACCCTACTGACTGCCGGGTGCGACATTGGCCATTGGTGCAGTCGCAATCGATGGTTGCCATTGTTGGCGATACTGCAACCAGCCACCGATAGTAACAAACTATGTGAGGGATGACCGTCGATAGTTTTACCTATCGATGGTTATCCATTTTCTTTGACTGACTGGCCCACGGGCCAATAAAAACCTGGGGGCGGGGTTTTGGGTTTGTTGGGGGCACCCTGAAAAAACACGCACTAAAAAAACATTGGTTTTGCTGTGCCATCGAGGGAGGAAAACCATCTGGATCTCCCCTATAGATTGGCAAAAGTATTCAACATCTACCATAAACCATCAATGATTAAGAATCATCGATGGCCATCCCTAATCCCTGCCTGTTTCAGATGGAAATGAACCATCTGATGGACTCCCGTGACCTGGAATGATCAGTCTGCATGGAGCTGGTTACCAGGAGCTGGGTCCTAGGTGACCGGGAGACAGCGATCTCTATGATCACAGCTTTGGTCTGGACAGTGTAGTTACCAGAACACGTAGCTACAAACATCGGTCAGATAAGGAACATACCAAACTTCCCTCTATGTGATGCCATACATCCAAATCATTCTAAGGGGAAGATGTATCAAGCTTTGGCGACTGATCTAGTGCAGATGGCGCCCAACTATTGGCTCTGCGCTTATCTAGCATAGCCTGGGATAGGACAGTTGCCCAAATTTGCTTCTCTCCCGATACATCTTTCCATAATGAACACTACTGGTGCAGAAGATAGTTACCCAGTAAATTTCCAGTCAAGTTGACGGGCAAGATAACGGCCACGGACAGGACGCAGGCGATGACCAGGGCGCAAATGATGTGACGCTGGAAGGAGAGGTAGTGAATGGCGTCTTCTCCACATCGCTCATAGATGTCGTCATCACTAAAACAGAGGAAAACCAATCGTCACGCTTCTGTGCGCGCCTACCAATCGTTACATTTCTGTGCGCTCCAACGGAGCCGTTGTCTGACCCCAATACATGCGGCAGACGCTAGGAAATGGGAGCTGAATAATTCACATGAAATGTCTAAGGAGTAGATTTATTACAGCTTTAAAAAAGTAGCATTGTTGCCTATATCAACCAATCAGAATCGGTCTACTATTTTTTAGAATGCAACAGACAAATGATAGCCAGAATTTGAATGGTTGCAATGGGCAACATCACCAATCAGAGTCAATCTTTGAACAGGATGTGTTTGGAAAATGACAGAAGTTTATTGTTTGTACTTTATTGCCATCTCTCGCCAAATGTTCCCCTAGGTTCCTAGCACCCCAAGCCGTGTCTGGTGGCACTGTTCTAAATGGGTGATGGGTGAAGTGCGTGGAGGAGGGGGTGATAGGTCTCCCTGCTGCCTTGGGAAGACCTTAGAACCGCAGAATTTTTTTTTTCTTGAATACTTTTTTAATGAAAAGTTTTACAATAGAGAATAAAGGACTAGTTAAAAGCCCGTCAAAATAACGGATCCAAAAGGACAGCTCCAACCTCCTACCTCCAATCTCTGTCTTCACAGCTCCCTCTCTCCATATCTAGCAATTTTAAAACAGATCATTTTGCTTTCACTTTCTGTTAAGGAGTAGTTTGGTCTAGAGTGGCCTCTAGTGGTCACTGGTGGTACTTTACTGCAAAAAAGGCGAGCAGCATACACCAATGAAAGAGGCAAAATTGAGGCAGCGGAGACACGTTTTAAGGTGCGGGAGAGAAGACTATGTTCAAAACAGAGCAAGCCCAAAGCATAGCGGGGTTCAGCACACAGAGAGTGAGTCGGAGCTCCAGTTACCTATACAACAGGTAGGATGGGAGGTCAAAATTTAGATTCAGCTGAGCAAAGGTGTGTAATACCCCTGTCTGATAAAGACCACCCACCAAATCCACCCCACAGGTTAGATAGTGAGTACCAGTCACTGTGCGAGTACCAGTGATATATCCCAGCCCTGGTGAGGAGCCGCCCAGCACGCCAGGTTGACAGTTATGTCAAACCCATTCCTGGAGGACACGAAGGCCAAGAGGCAGCGGGGCACTTACAGGTGCTGTCAGCAGATGGGACACCAGACAGACAGCAGAGGCGGTTGCAGGAGAACATTAGAGCATAATCAGGCTGGAGAGCTCCAACATAACGCAGCCCTGTCCAGGTCACGCCCCTACACTCTCAGCACCCTCAGCATTCACAGCGACATGATTTACCTCAGATTTAGGCACCAATATTATAAACTTAGAAGTCTATGTACCAAGCCCTGGAGAGGGATAATGTACCAACCAACCAACCCCCCCTCCCCCCAAAAAAAAAAAAAACCATAGCACCGGTATTCATGTTCATAGTGCGACAAACGTGTTCTACACTGTTCAGTGCACATCTACTAGTTGGGGAAAGGAGTGGCATGCGCGGATGACTTCTCCCCCCCCCCCAAATCAGGGCACAGACTTACCTCATCTGGAAAGCAGCCGACATCCACGAGCAAAAACCCTAAAACACAATAAGAGAATATACAGTGAAAAGATAGACCGTCAGTAGGTTGGCAGTATCTGAATGTCAACAGTGGAAAAGGTCAGGACAGACCCTTACACCCTAGAACAAGAGTGACAGATGTCAGTGCAGCCCCCCACCTATTCAGCATGGGGCCCTCCAGCAGCTGTGGAACTACACATCGCAGCATGCCCTTACATGGTATTGCTGAGCATGCTGGGGTGCGTAGTGTGGCTGATCGGTGGCAGCGCAGTATCAGAAGTGTTATTAGGTGTAGTAGGTCTTGTGGGGTGTTACTGTATACTGTAGTATTACCAATACAGGCCACTCATATAGGGAACACATGTTCCCACACAGGGTGGCTGAGGTGGGCTGCCAGCGTACGCCAGCAGTGCCAAGTAACCTGCAGGATGTCTCGCTGTTCTATGGATGACAGATGGTACAGAGGAGATCTCTAATATAGAACCTGCACCTCAGTATAAGAGCAGCAGCGCCCATCCTCCTGCGTGCATAATATCTAGGCAGACCCTGCGTGTGTGCCACAGTCAGATTGCCCACAGTGGCACGCATGCACACTACATAGTAAACGTACCTTGTCCCTTTCTATTTCCTCATTAAATGAAGATGATCTTTGGTATAAGCGCTGAGGGCTGAAAGACAAAGTACAGCAGCATGGTCATATTCCCGGGAGGAGCCGCAAATCAATCATGTGATCAATGGTTCTGCGCAACGTCACGAAATCACAGCGGGCTACTGCAATGAGAAATACTCCCCCCCCCCCCCCCCCCCATATACCAGTGGTGATTCTGTACCGCAACATTCTTCTAGATCACAAGTTCTCAAACTCAGTCCTCAGGACCCTACACAGGTCATGCGCTCCAGGTCACCTGTCAATTTTTGAAATGTGGTGACAGTTGGTGAAACACAGTGCTCCTGCCGGGTAACCTGGAAAACATGGCCTGTGTGGGGGTCCTGAGGACCGAGTTTGACTAACACTGTTCTTGATCATAAAAGCACAGGGGACAGGGATCCATCATGCCTGGAATAATGAATGTACCTGATTCAGAGCTTATCGCAAAAGCTAAATCTTTCTCAAAGGGACAAAACCATGCTGCACTCCAGGGGGACAGATGTAAAATGTGCAGAGAGTTAGATTTTTGTGGGGTTTGTACGAAATCTAAATTGCAGTGTAAAGGTGAGTACAAACGGGTGCAATTTCATGTAAAATCGCTGGGAATATCGCCAGCTGCACGCTCCCGTGTGCACTGCCTAATGGTCGCTGGAGCATGCTTCTGCGACCAGCGGCTTTCCCCAGCCCCGTGCTGCTGCTACCTCCCTCCTCCCATCAAAGTGACAGCAGCAGCGTCTGCTGCTGCGCTCCCCCTCCGCCCCGTAGCAGTGTCTCCTTTTCATCGCTGATGAAAAGGAGAAACTGAGCAATATGATTGCTGGGGACATATTGCTAGCAATATATCCCCAGCAATCATATTACCCCGTGTGTACACAGCATTAGAATAGAGTGGCCTGTACTTACCCTGCACAGAAACAAAATAACTCACCCAAAACTCTCTCTACACATGTTACATCTGCCCCACCTGCAGTGAGTTTGAGAAAGAAACAATGTACCAAAGAAAAGTGGAGTCCCATGTAAGGGGATAAAATGCAACAAGCTACAGCCAAAAGGGCACACCGCGCAGGTCCAGCCCTGCAATGCAGCCCTGTCCACATTGTGTTTTTTTGGAAGGGGCGGAGGGAGAGGTGAAAGCAGCAGAGGGGGCCCTGGGATATTACTAGCGGCAGTCTGCAATGTGTAAACTAAATCACTGAATTCATCAAAGAAAGCTGAAAATAAAAACAGCGCGTTATCGGAGGAAGGAAACCTGGGATGAAATACCTGTCGGAATCGTACACGAGGGCTACACGGCCATAATCCCAAAATTTCTTCCGAATGATGGAGAAAGTCAACAGCAACAGCTAAAACGATATTAGACAGAGATTTATTATATATAGGCGTTGGGATCGTTTGGTCTACAGCAAGTTGGTCAACAGTCATTAGGTCGACAGGTCATTAGGTCGACACAAGCATTAAGTCAACAGGGTCTAGGTCAACAGTCAAAAGGTCAACATGGGGATTTTCACAGATTTTTGACCCGAATGTCAACACAGTCGACATGGGTACAGTTTACAGGGCACCACTTCGCTTGCAATGCTTCAGGCACACTATTTTATTCTCCCACCACACCCTAGGGCATGAAATACCACCCATCGGCACGTCGGCTCAAAAAACAGTGAAGAACCCCATGTCGACCTAATGCTTGTGTCGACCTAATCCCATGTCGACCTAAACCCATGTCGACCGACTTGCTGTAGACCAAATGGCAGTTTTCCATATATAGATGACAAAGACTTTAAAGAATAAATAATAATAAATATGTAAGTCCAGTATGTATAAGTATATATTTCAGCATCCTAGATTATGTTAACAATAACCTCATATCCGGAATACAATAAGAACAGATACTGAGAATTTCACAGTCAATATACACTAAGGGCGGGATGTATTAACATACATCGCCGCCCCCTGCCACGCCCCCTGCCACGCCCCCACCGCCTATGTACTAACATATGTGGCTAGCATCGTGGTGCTGTGACGCCAGCCCCCTGAGATACCTATGTTGTGGTGGCGATACCCTGCCCTGCGATGACGCGGAGACCGGGAATAAGTACAATTGAAAATGCTGTAAAACGGGGGTTTTACCGCATTTTCATCTTAGTACATCCTGCCCTAAAAGTGTTACTGCGCAGTCATACTAAGTAATACTTACAGAAAGTCACAGCACAAACACAACAAGTATATATGGAAAAAGAAAATTTCTGAACCTTGCGCTGACTATGTGCAGCAGGTCTCCTTAATTAGGGTTGATGCCCAACCCCAGAGAACAATTGTACAAAAGGTAGATTTCAGGAGCCTTGCGCTGAGAAAGTTTCTAATAAAAGATTTCTCAAAGGGACCTTTCTTTCATGGTCCTCTAAGCAAAGTTGTTCCACTGGATTCAAGCAGAAGAAACTCAACTTACAGTATAATTCTGGCAGGTGTACACGTAATGGTTTCTTTCAAATCAGCATAGTATACAGTATATATTAATAATGATCTACGTTTCTTTATATGGTCGTAAGTGCAAAAGTACATGAGTGCAACATGAGTGTGGATCATTAGGTTAACAGTCAAAAGGCCAACCATTATTGGTGGAAAGGCAGGTTAAGAGGTCGACACGGCAAAAAAGGTCGACGTTAAGATTTTTTCCGGCTTTTGGGATATTTATGTCGACATAGATCGTCATGGACACCGTATTAATGTACTCGCTGCGCTCTGAACTCTGCGCTCAGGGATGGTAACGTTTTTTTGGTACTTGTGAGTTATCCGGGCGCCCGATTTTTTGATTGTATGCCTTAAGTTAAGGCATACAATCAGATGCGATGCGATGCGATATCGCATCGCATCGCATCGCATGCGACCATCGGATGCGATGACCCGATTTTTCCATAGGAATCAATGTTAAAATGATTCCTATGGAAAAAGGGGTCCTTTTCATACCCCTACTATCCAAGTGGGCATGGAGTTGGATATAAACCTGTGGCGAGCGTAGCGAGCCACCGAGCCCGAAGCGTGGCGAGCGAAGCGAGCCCCGCGAGGGGACGGTATTCCGTGTCCCCTCGCGGGGCTCGCTACGCTCGCCACGCTTCGGGCTCGGTGGCTCGCTACGCTCGCCACAGGTTTATATCCAACTCCATGCCCACTTGGATAGTAGGGGTATGAAAAGGACCCCTTTTTCCCATTGAATTCCATGTTAAAATGGACTCAGTCCATTTTAACATTGATTCCTATGGAAAAATCGGGTCATCGCATCGCATCGCATCGCATCCGATGGTCGCATGCGATGCGATGCGATGCGATGTCCCGATCCGACCCGATTTTGAAATCGGGCGCCCGGATAACTCACAAGTACCGTTTTTTTTTTAAAGATCATGAAAAATTCACATTGACCTTTTGCTTAGGTCGACCTTTTGACCATGTAGACCAAATGCATGTCAACTTTTTTCCTGTGTGAACATTCTGCACTGTCAACCTAATGACCACATACCATGCAACAGATATTTCCTCATACATTTCCTCTCAATACGCCATAAGACGCGAGATGTGTGAGCAAGCCGACATGTCCCCTGCAACTCTTGAGTGGAAAATAAATCTTATTTGCACCACGATGTGAATAGGCTGCACAAGCCGACATAGGGCCAGATGCACTAAGCTTTAAAAGTGATAAAATGGAGAGTGACAAACAGCCAGCCAATCAGCTCCTACCTGCCATGTCACAGGCTGTGCTTGAAAAATTTCAGCCAAAAGCTGATTGGCTGGCTGTTTATAACTCTCCATTTTATCACTTTTAAAGCTTAGTGCCTCTGGCCCCTAATCAGTAACAGAACTTACCACAAAACAAATGACATCTAGGACCAAAACTGTAGGAATCCCACCGAACGACACCCCTTGCAGCACCGTGCTCCCCTCGTGCCCACTGTAACAATAAGGCTGGGATTTATTGGAGGCATTCCCTACTCGGAGCTCACTCCAGGTAGAGAAAGCAGGGGAGCGGTCACCATGATGGAAGGAGAAGAAACGCATCGTCATATGGTATCTGGAATGTGGAAAGAAGAAAAAAAATGTCAACATGAGGTAAAACCAGAGACGGGACACAAGGCCGACTGTGTCACGTAAAGGCAAAACACAACGCGTCTTTGATATTTGGGCCAAATGAAAGACGGGTTGTTTTCAGTTAGTGAACCGGAGATCTGTAATTACCCATATCGGATTATATTGCTGTGGTAATGTCAGACTGTATGCAGCAGATAAGCCACAAGCCAGCTGGAAAGAGATAAATCAGTGGGGGGGGACTTATCTAATATTGGATCGAGATAAAGTACGAACCAGCTCCTGTCATTTTCCAAACGCTTCCTATAACATGCAAATATATGAATAAGCCCCCAAGCCATCGTCAACGCTTGTCTGTGTATTTGGGGTCCCTATTGCTATATCTAGGTGCAGGGCATAGCAATAGGGGCCCCTAATAGGAGGGAAGCCTTGACAACAGCTTGGGGGCTTCTTCATACAGTTGTATAAATATATGTATATTATTCAGTGTGCTGGGAGGAAACATCCTATATTTTTCTCTTACTCAGCACTACCGGCCCTTTCATGCACCTGAGTGATATCACTAAACTATAGGGCCATACACACTGGGCGTTTTTGTCCATGCCGTGTATGGCCAGTGATGATGATCACATTGCTGGCCGGACAATCGCTCAGTGCATACAGACTGAGGGCGAGATGTATCAAAATGAAAAATGCGGTAAAACCCCCGTTTTACTGCATTTTCATAGGTACTATTACCCGGCCGCACCGATTTCGCCGGCCAGGGTATCACCACCCTTTGGTGGCCGCCGCAACCCCGCCGACCCCCCCCCTCTCCCCCTCCCTTGGGCTTACCTTCTTGCAGGTCCTCCAGGACCCCAGAAGGTAAGCCCTTCCTCCCCCTAGCAACGCAGCCGGACGTCCTTCCGGCTGCAGGGGAGAGGAGGAGGCGCCGGGTACAGCCTGCTTAGCTGTCCCCGGCGTGTAGGCGGCAGGGAGGAGATGGAGAACCACCGCACACCACAGTAAAGGTATCGCAGGGGGTCTCCGTTACCGCACCACGATGCCAGCGGCATATGTTAGTACATATGCGCTGGCATTGCGGCGGGCAGGTGGCGATGTATATTAATACATCCCGCCCTGAGCGATTTATATGGGGGTGACCTCACAGCATTGAGTGAGGTCTTGGGTTCGATTCCCACAACGACCCTACGTGGAGTTTGTATGTTTCCATGTATGTGCATGGACAAAAAATTTATATGCATTTAAAAAAATCACACAAAAAGTACAATATAAAAAAGCAAACTACTGGGGGGAAAATAGGCAAATACTATGGGGGATATTTAATCCCAGGTCCCGAATGTCAGTACGTCCCGGCAGTCGGGACCCTGGCCCGCTTTTCGGTCCGCTTGCTGTTTATCGGCAGGCGGGATTCATTGTCCTGCCTGTCGATCGGCGAAAAGAGGGCGTGTCTGTGAAAATGGCTGTGGATTGTCGAGATCCGGCGTTGATCTAGACAACCCATGGTCGTTTTTTGGCAAAATGGCCTTGAATGCTTTTAAAGATTTGTCTTTCTGACCGGATGCCGCTTCAAACTGTCGGGAAAGACAGCATTGAATGGTTGCCCGCCACTATTTCCCCCATTGGAAAAAGCAGCGGGATTGAATACCCCCCCTTAGTTCTTAAAAGTTCTTAATTAGTGTGGACTGCAACACCACACTAATGACCGTCATTCATATGTCACAAATTGATAATCTGCTAATTATTAACTTCTGTCACTTCCTAGCGGATACAATAAAGCGATATACTCGTGAGCCGGTGATTTTGCTGGAGATAGGATTTCCGTTTGTAGAGATTGCCCAGACTCACCTTCCATTGCGGAACCAATGCCCCTACACTGTTACTCAGCCGGAATCAACCACATCGCTATTGACCATTCTGACACATGTGCTTGGAAGGTGACCTCATAAAGCAACCTGACTGCTTGGCCCAGGTCACAGGGTGGTGCCTTGCATTCCAATTACTTTCTTCGGCAGCTAGGAGACACGTAATCTTATCATACTATTAAGTCATTAAAATACCATAAAGTAATTTAAAACCAAGCACATTAACACCTCTTTGTAGACAGATGTCGGGGTTTAGCTCTGAAACTGTAGGAGAACAGAGTTGCCCAGCAACTATCAAGCATTGGTTGCTACTGGCAACGTCTCCACTGCTCCATTACTACTACATGATATAATTTAACATTCCAAAGGGAAAACCAATCAGATCATGCCTGTCAGGACTGTTTGTCTTTTGAATCGGACTGGGCAGAGACTTGGAGGCCGGATATAGCTCCTACTTATGGACTTGGAAGGATATGCGATAGGAATGAGATATACTGCAGACTAGACATGTCCAGATCCGGATTTACCTAGATCTCAAAATGGGATCTTATTGACTAGCGGCTGTCGCATGTTCTGCCTCCAAAACATATGACAGCCAGATAGCCAATAAGATCCCGTTTTGAGATCCGGATCTGCACATCAATACCTCATACTAGGCTGAAAGAGAGAACGCTACTGCATGGACACTGTAGTGAGTGGACGATCACACCTGTGCCTAGTTTGTGCAAAGGACGAAATATTGAAATAGTGCAACCACTGGGTTGCATTAGGATAGTAGTCACCAGGATGAAAACCAGCATACTGGAGCCAGCGCTAAGCCACACTACTGGATACCGGAACTCTGGAGCTCTCGGAAACCACACTGCTAGGCTGTAGGCAACATGGCACTGGCAACAGCTACTTGTGCGGAAAGTCCCTTTATATACACTATGTAGCTGGCGATTGGCTGGAGCAGTTCATGGACTGAATTCTGCCTTCCCATTGGTGGTGCAGCAGTCACATGATTTAGACTGTCAAGGCGGCACCCAGTCATGGCAGGAATAGCCACTGGAGAACACCGGTGACCAGCAATAGGCCGCAGAATGGTTTTGTAGGAGCAGGACTTCAAACATGGAGGCAAGTTAAACACCCAGCAGGAGGGGAAAGCAGCCGTTTTGTGACAACGCTGCTGATTTGGAAGTATAATTATATTTAAGCAATATAGGCTATTTTTGATTACAATGTTTGACCCTTTCAGCAGCCAAAGTTGGCGAATATGGGAACGGAGTAAAGACAACTGGGGGACGTGCAGAGGCAGGATTCCAAAAATGTTACCAATTCAATTGTTTGCCATAACTTTGTGGGACTGTGTTTGTGGCTCATAATATTATTATCACCCATCACGGTGTTATCATATATGGGGGCAGAGGTTGGTGTCAGCATTCACCAAGTTTTGAATATCAGGACTGTAGTCGGCCCACCACTGACATCACCAACATAGACCGGGAGGTCGCGTGCTGGAAATGTGTACAGCGCCAGTGTCATGTGATGCCTGCCACCAAAGACTATATACATAAAGGTTGTTAAAGAACAGATAAGATAACATTAATTCAAGGTGAACGACTAGTAAAATAAACAGCCAACATGTCACGTGGATTTTTAAAAATAAAGGGTTCTTTTTTCTAGATTAGATGGGTTTAACCCTTTGAGTGCCAACAACTCTCTGTGAGAGATGTGCAAAATATCAGATATAAATGCCAGTGTCGCTCACATTTGTTATATAAATTCAATAAAATAAAATGTGTAAAAAAAAGATTAGGTACGTATTTCCTAGCACGGCGCCCATCGCATAAGATTGTATGCCTTAATTAAGGCCAATACAATCTATACAATTGAAAAGTCTTTTAATTGTATGTACAATATCGCATCTTATGGATCTCATGGAGTTGATTTTATATAGTGTGGCGAGGGCAGCGAGCCACCGAGGCCGAAGCGTGGCGAGCGCAGCGAGCCCAGCGAGGGGACGCAGACTACTTCACATGTATTCCGCGTCAGCTCGCCTCGCTGAGCTCGCCACACTATATAAAATCAACTCCACGCCGACGTGGATAGTGGGGGTATGAAAAGGTCTGAGGACGTGTACCGCCGCCACGCTTCGGGTTGGCGTCAATAGTGGGGTGGCGTTAACAATGGGGGGGGGGGCATTTCACCCATGAGGGGGGGTTAGCACTTAAAATTGGGGTTATGGGGGCTTTTTACATTGGAATATAAGTAAAATTGGGTCTCAGGGACCATTTTGACATTGATTCCAATGTAAAAATCTCGTCGATTGCATCGCATGCATCTTATACCGCACAAACACATAAGATGCATGCAATGCTTGCAATGTAAAAATCTCGTTGATCGCGTCGATTGCATAGCATGCATCTTATGCCGCACAAACACATAAGATGCATGCAATGCTTGAGATATCAGCCCGACACATACAATCTAGATCGTGGGCGCCGTGCTAGGAAATAAGTACCAAAGATTATAATTCCTATATATGGTAATTATGCTTGGCAATTTTAACACCAATTTTGACAAATTCACTTGGCACTCAAAGGGTTAAGGAAATTATATATATTTTATCAAAAATCATGTCAATGTGATGCCAGTCTCCCAGCCAATCACAAAAGCAAGACGCGGGTCATGTGGCCAGTAGCCAACTCTTACAGGTGGTTACATAATGGCGATGAGAGTAGGGCTGGAAAAAATGAATTTTTTAAACATACAACCAAACGGAATGGGATCATTGGTCAGACTGCATTTAGGTCTACAGTCATTAGGTCGACCCCACTAGGTCGACTGGCAGGAAGGTCGACCTGACTTAAGGTCGACATGGGCCAAGGTCGACATGATTTAAGGTCGAATTTGCATAAAGGTCGACATGAGGAAGGTCGACTGGTCATAAGGTCGACATGGGTTTTTCACTGTTTTTTTATCCGAATGTCGACACAGTCGGCAATGAGAATCGGACCCTCGCATCGCTCGCTTCGCTCGCAATGCTTCGGGCACGGTGTCTCGCTGCGCTCGGCACACTATTTTATTCTCCCACCACGCCCTAGTGGATGGTAGGGCATGAAATACCGCCTGTCGGCACATGTCGGCTCAAAAAACAGTAAAAAACCCATGTCGACCTTATGACCAGTCGAACTTCCTCATGTCGCCCTTTATGCAAATTCGACCTTAAGTCATGTCGACCTTGGCCCATGTCGACCTTAAGTCAGGTCGACCTTCCTGCCAGTCGACCTAGTGGGGTCGACCTAATGACTGTAGACCTAAGTTCATTCTAATAGATGACCGCATCCCAACCAAACCCCACCCCCTAGAAGGCAATAACTACAATGTTGCTCATTAAATGATTTAGTAGCCCCCTTTGGCTGCCTTTAATTCACCTGGTTATAAGTGCACTTCAAAAGGGATTTTTACATGCGTGTCCACATTGCAACACAAACCACAATTAAGTCTGGTTTATTTGCATAATTACACTAAAGGATCCAAACCCTTTCTAATCCCAAATATCTGGGTCACTTAAGGTGTTCCCTATAAATTCAAAACTGCGGCTCCAGACAACCAACAGTATCCGGTCCCTGGGTCAACAATGTCTACGTTAACAGTCTGTCGACAGCCAAGAATTGGTTAATGAGGTGTCCCCTCTTACACCTCGTTCTCTAGAGAGTGACCACATGTCACAGCCCCCGTTTCCAAGTGCGAAGGGTCCCGCTGGTGGTTAAGCACTACTGTGGAGGCACTTTCTGGCATAATTTTGGGGCAGAAATACCCCTATAAGGCACAAATTAAAAATAGCGAGAGCCGAATACAGCGATGATCCCGGAGGACGAGATGCCGGAAGTCACAATACCGATGACGGTATCCCGACTTGAGGCTATGTACGTTTACAGAATGTCAACATGAATATTAGTTCAACAAGCAACACACGTCAACATGGATAAAATATCAACATGTCCATAACGTTGACAGCAGAATGTCAACAGTTTTTGTACATTGTTGCCTATCCCTAAAAATAACACAACAATGTAATGTAGAGATTCTGAGGTCGACGTGTAAAAATTGATATCATTAACATGTCGACATTTTAACAATGCAGACATTTGTGAATGCCATTTTTTTTTTTGGTCGACATTATTTCTGTGTCAGCCGGATGACCGTTTGTCCCAGAGCCACACAAATGTCTGGATGTCGGTATATTTTGACTATGGTCCGTTAAGTCTAATGGGAAACCAGGAAGATGGCATAACAACTGGGCTGCTATTAATTAGTTACACATAATTTAAAAGAAAGGGGAAATGAAGCCTTGTCAGTCTGACTGGACACCCCTCCAGCTCTCACAGAGCCGTTACACAAGAGGCCAAGCGAGTTAGACCTGATTACACCATCGTCTCTGGAATAATGGGCCTTATTCTAGTTCACTCTTTCTGATAAAATCCTACTTAGATGGACAAAACCATGTGCACTGCAGGGGGGGGGGGGGGCGATGTAACATGTGCAGAGAGAATTAGATTTGAGTGAGTAATTTTGTTTCTGTGCAGGGTAAATACTGGCTGCTATATTTTTACACTGCAATATAGATCTCACTTTGAAGTAAAACCCCACCGAAATCTAATTCTCTCTGCACAAGTAACATCTGCCCCACCTGCAGTGCACATGGTTTTGTCCATCTAAGAAAAATTTTGTCAGAAAGAGTGAACTAGAATAAGGCCCAATGTTACAGGAAATCTCCGTATGGTACAAACACCTGTGTACGAGCTCGCGTCTTCCTGGACGAAGTCAGAGCTAGGACAAAGGGAAACCAATTGTGCCAACTGAAAAGTCGCTGTACTATTGCTTTACATTAAAGTAACTACCTATTTAGCCAAAATGTCTCGCTTCAAGCGGATACCAATACTTATAACGTGCAGTTTGTGAGGCAATAAGCAATATCACGATATATAATGCGTAGCTGGTGCACAGGTGCAGTCATTACTGTCACATTTCCCAGACCCCCTAGCTGGTGCACAGGTGCAGTCATTACTAACTGTCACATTCCCAAGACCACCTAGCTGGTGCACAGGTGCAGTCATTACTAACTGTCACATTTCCCAGACCCCCTAGCTGGTGCACAGGTGCAGTCCTTACTGTCACATTTCCCAGACCACCTAGCTGGTGCACAGGTGTAGTCATTACTAACTGTCACATTTCCCAGACCCCCTAGCTTGTGCAGTCATTACTGTCACATTTCCCAGCCCACCTAGCTGGTGCACAGGTGCAGTCCTTAATGTCACATTTCCCAGACCCCCTAGCTGGTGCACAGGTGCAGTCGTTACTGTCACATTTCCCAGACCACCTAGCTGGTGCACAGGTGCAGTCATTACTAACTGTCACATTTCCAAGACCACCTAGCTGGTGCACAGGTGCAGTCATTACTAACTGTCACATTCCCAAGACCACCTAGCTGGTGCACAGGTGCAGTCATTACTAACTGTCACATTCCCAAGACCACCTAGCTGGTGCACAGGTGTAGTCATTACTAACTGTCACATTTCCCAGAACCCCTAGCTGGTGCACAGCTGTAATCATTACGGTCACATTTCCCAGACTACCTAGCTGGTGCACAGGTGCAGTCATTACTGTCATATTTCCCAGATCACCTAGCTGGTGCACAGGTGCAGTTATTACTAACGGTCACATTTCCCTGTGGTGTACGGCGGAGGGGCTCAGCGCCCTGTGGAGTACGGCGGAAGGGCACAGCGCCCTGTGGAGTACGGCGGAAGGGCACAGCGCCCTGTGGAGTACGGCGGAAGGGCACAGCGCCCTGTGGAGTACGGCGGAAGGGCACAGCGCCCTGTGGAGTACGGCGGAAGGGCACAGCGCCCTGTGGAGTACGGCGGAGGGGCACAGCGCCCTGTGGAGTACGGCGGAGGGGCACAGCGCCCTGTGGAGTACGGCGGAGGGGCACAGCGCCCTGTGGAGTACGGCGGAGGGGCACAGCGCCCTGTGAAGTATGATGCACCCACAGGGCACAATATGGAGCTACAGGTGCTGTTGTATAAGTGGCTGTAATTATTACATAACGTCTATATCAGCAAGTGCAGGCAGGAAACACCAGATCTGATTAATAACTGTATCTGCCACATGGGCACAGCATACAGTACCCTTATATCATACAACCTGCAGGCAGTATAGGAATTTCCTCGCCCTCTATAACTGCCCAGTGACATATGTGAGTGAGCTCAGGGAACAACACATTGCAACACGGTCACATGCACAGACACCAGCTTCCCCCAGGCACTGGTACTAGCTGTATACCGGCTCCCCCCTCCAGGCACTGGTACTAGCTGTATATAACGGCTCCCCCCACTAGGCACTGGTACTAGCTGTATACCGGCTCCCCCCAGGCACTGGTACTAGCTGTATATAACGGCTCCCCCTTCCAGGCACTGGTACTAGCTGTATACCGGCTCCCCCTCTGGCACTGGCAGCTGTATACACCATATAAAGGCAGCACTGTATGCAGGGGGATCCGGCGGGGGTCTCACACACAGGACTATAGAACACAATACAGGGAAGTAGTGGGAAAGTCTCTCTTACCTGTTTCAGCAGCTGCTGCTCCCGGAGTTCCTGGGCTGCAGCCGAGTGCGGACGCGGCGGGGGAGGAGCTGCCCCTGGCACAGCCCAGGCAGCAACAGCTGGGAGTGGTGCGCATGCGCGCTGTGTGCACTGTGCAGCGTAACAATGTATCAGTGTCCTAATTAATAGGGAACGAACGCATCATATACTGTGCCACCTCAGTCTGTGTGGGCACTGGGCAGTGCTGCTCCTGCATAGGAAACACAGCTGCAGGCACAACTTGTCCTCAAATTGTACTTTTTTTGCATTACTCATTTCTTTACTATTACAATAAATGTATTACTATATCATTTGCTGTTTTCCCCCTTTTAAATGTTCTGCTTGACTAACACCTGACACCCTGCTCGGGACACCTGTAACACCATGATATGCAGCACCCCTGGGCATGTAGTAGTTTTTTGTTTTTTTTTGGTACTTGTTTCCTAGCACGGCGCTCCCGATTTTAATCGAAATGCATCTTTTGCAATTGCATCGCATGCGATGCCACTATTTTAGATAGCGTGGCAAGCCCCGCGAGGGGACACGGATTACTTTACATGTATTCCGCGTCCCCTCGCAGGGCTCGTTGTGTTCGCCACGCTTCGGGCTCGTATTCCACATCCGCTCGCCACACTATCTAAAATCAACTCCACGCCAACGTGGATAGTGGGGGTATGAAAAGGTCGGAGGACGCGTACCGCCGCCCCTCGCGGGCTCGCCACGCTTCGGGTTGGCGTTCATAGTGGGGGTGGCGTTGACAATCGGGGTGCATTTAACATTGTAAGCACCCATCAGGGTGCTTGTACAATTAAAAATCGCATCGCATGCCATTTGCTGGCATGCGATGCTATGCGATATTGCATTGTACAAGCACTCCTGTTAATTTAACGGAAAGATTGCACCGCACACATCGCACACCACTACATATTGTATGCAATGGGCACCGTGCTAGGAAACAAGTACCTTTATATTTTTTTTTTTGGGGGGGGGGTATTCCGTGATTTCCCAACATTTTCTTGATTTACTATCCAATTGGTTGGTCGACATAAAGGAAGGTCGACAGGAGTCTAGGTCGACATGGGTCAAGGTCTACATGGGTCTAGGTTAACATGGGACTATGTCGATAGGAGTCTAGGTCGACACATGTGTTAGGTCGACATGGGTTAGGTCGACAATCAAAAGGTCGACATGTTTTTTTTTACAGATTATGACATCATCGCTGTGTATGCACTGAGCGGCTTTCCCCCTGCCCGGCGCCGATGGAGGGGGGGGGAGAACGGCGTTGCATAGCTAAGCGCTATGCAAAGCCGTCCTGAAAGCCGCTCATCTGCTGGTATAACCAGCAGATGAGCGGCTTTCCCGGCGATGTTGCATGAGCGCGCAGCAGCGCTCACCGCCGGGCCATACACACTGGGCGGCTTTGAGCTTAAACTGCTGTTTTGAGCGACTTTCAGCTCAAAATCGCCCAGTGTGTATGGGCCTTAATTTAGTTCATTCTTCGAAATAGGCGTGTATCATTGGGTTATACGAAAACACACACACACACATATACCTGGTCAAAGTGGTCATTTAGAAGTCCATCCCTGCACCTCTCACTCCCTCCCTCCTTCCATGTGTCACCCCTGCACCTCTCCCTCCCCTCTGTAGCTCCCTCTTTCCCTGCACCTCTCCTTCTGTCTGTCACCCCTGTACCTTGACATCTCCGTCTATGGTCACTTGTGCACCTCCCCATTCCCCTGTCACCCCTGCACCTCTCCATCGCCCCTACATCTGTCTCCTCTGCAGCTCTCTGTCCCCCCATCACCCTTTGCACCCCTCTGTCATGCATGCACCTCTCTGTCCCCCCTGCACATCTCTGTCACCCCATTACCCTTGCACCTCTCTGTCCCGCCTGCACCTCTTCGCACCCGATCACGTCTGAACCTTTCTGTCCCTCTTCCCCCCTGCACCGCTCGGTCCCGTCACCCTTGAACCTCTCTGTCCCCCTGCACCTCTCCATTCCCCCCTATACCTCTTTGTTCACTTGTCACCCCTGCACCTTTCTGTCCCCCTATACCTCTTTGTTCACTTGTCACCCCTGCACCTTTCTGTCCCCCCTTCCAACTCCACATCGTATTACACCTTCCCATCCCCCCAGCAGCTCTCCATCCCCCTGCACTTCTCCTCCCATCACCCCTGTACCTCTCTGCCCCCTCCTCCACCTTGCACCTCTCCATCCCCCCTGCACCTCTTTGTGACACCTACATCTCTTTGTTCCCCTCTGCACTTCTCCTCCCATCACCCCTGTACCTCTCTGCCCCCTCCTCCACCTTGCACATCTCCACCCCCCCTGCACCTCTTTGTGACACCTACATCTCTTTGTTCCCCCTTCCCCCCTGCATCTCTCCATTTACCCATCACCTTTGCACCTCTCCGTCCCCCCATTACCCTTGGACCTCTCCGTCCCACCTGCACCTCTTCACGCCCCATCTCTCCTGAACCTTTCTGTCCCACTCCCCCCCACCCCTGCACCGCTCGGTTCCCTATCACCTTTGAACCTCTCTGTCCTCCTGCACCTCTCCATTCCCCCTATACCTCTTTGTTCCCTCGTCACCCCTGCACCTTTCTGTCCACCTCTACATCCTATTACACCTTCCCATCCCCCCAGCATCTCCCCATCCCCCCTGCACCTCTCTGCCCCCTCCTCTACCTTGCACCTCTCCATACCCCTGCACCTCTCTGTGACATGTACATCTCTTTGTTCCCCCTTCCCTTCTGCACTTCTCCTCCCATCACCCCTGCACCTCTCTGTCCCTCTGTCCCCCCATCAAACTTGCACCTCTCTGTCCCCCTGCACCTCTTCACACCCCATCACCCCAAAACCTATCTGTCCGCCATTCCACATCTCCATCCTATTGCACCTTCCCATCCCCCCCAGCACCTCTCCATCCCCCCTGCACCTCTCAGCCCCCTCATGGTCCCTGCACCTCTCTGTGACACCTGCATCTCTTTGTCCCCCCCTGCACTTCTCTTCCCATCCACCCTGCACCTCTCTGTGACACCTGCATCTCTTTGTTCCCCCCCTGCACTTCTCTTCCCATTTCCCCTGTACCTCTTCATCTCCCTGTCAACCTTTTAACATCTCACTCCCTAAAAACATAACAATTGTTCCCCAAAACCTTTTGTACCTGTCTTCTACCTAATGCACAATGGCCATATGCTGTTGTCCTACTGTAGATTTTCTATACCACACCCAGATAGAGAGATCGATATTAGATAGACAGACAGACCTCCCAATATGCAGGTTCTTTAAATAGGGACTCTTTTGTGGCAAAAAGGTGTGTCTTATGTAAAAGGTGGCATGGCTTCATGTGGTGCTCATAAGCCACACCTCCCATTTCATCGTTCTGTGAGCTGCTGGCATGCCCCAAGTCCCTATGCTAATTAGAGCAGCAATACCCAACTGCCCACCCATCACAGGACACTACTGCCCATCAGTGGGACTGTCCCAAAAATCAGATCTGTCCCGCAAAAATCTGGATGCCATTGTTTGGAGAAGGTAACGGCGGTAGTCAGATGAGATCCGCGCTCATATAAATATACGGGACATTTATGATGTATGAAGCAGCGATAATGTTTGATTGGTTGCCATGGGCCACTTCTACACTGGCTCACTTCTCCTACTTCATCACTGCTTCGTACATCTGCCCCTTAATGAGAAGAGTAGTGCAGGGAAAAGAAAAAGCAATGAGAGAGTGACAGCAGGGACAGAGAGTTGGGGAGAGTGTCAGAGAGACAAAGGGAGGGACGACATGGAAAACGACAGCAGGGGCAGAGAGAGTGACGACAGGGAAAACCAGTGGGAGAGAGAAAAGAAGCACTTACCTTAGGCTGTGATTGGCGGAGAAGACCGTGGTTGGCAGCAATGGTGTGGAGGTGGCTGTGGTCCGTGGTGGCAGTGGTGCGCAGGAGGCTGAGGTCAGCTGAAACGGCGGTGTGGAGAAGGCTGTAATCTTCCGACAGCATTGAAGAGGCAGCTCGACAGAACAAATCCATGTGTGTACGTATATATACCTATGTACACACATATCTATTTACACATGTATGAGTATACAGTGAGCCTGGAGGCTGGGTATGAAGGAAGTTCCAAGTCCTCCTCATCCCCAAATCTCGGATGAGATCCACCCGCAGCCCATTACCTCCCTGCCAGTGTGCAGCCACAGTACGGAGCGCAGGAGCCGGACTGCTCTGTACTTGGAGACCACCATTGTGGTGGTAGCAGCAGCAGCCTTTGGTTGGCGGTTGTCATGGTAACTGTCATGACAGCAGCAGCCTAGTCCCGGGCAGCGGGAGGCCAGTGACCCCACTACAGGGATGGAGTTAGGGGCGGATCTAGACTTTTCTTTTAGGGGGGCAACCACCCCCTTCGAACCCCCCTATCTGTGCCTGGCGGGGACCCACTCATTCAGTATGCACTGCGCTGGGTTCCCGCTCATTAGATATGCACGCACGGGGACCCACTCAGATAGCAGTGAGCCCGTGCATATCTAATGAGCAGAGACCTGGCACAGCGTATATTTAGCGGTTGCCGTTTGTGTGGGGTCACCGGGCACTTAGGCTCACCCACACGGGCTGTGGAGTCTCCTGCCCGGCTCTGAAAACGGAACATCAGGAGGCAATGGAGCCAGTGCCCCTTTAAGGCTGGTGCCCGGCGGCACATGACTCCATTGCCTATGAGCGTTCCACTGCTGGGTGTAAGGATTCTAGTGGCTGACCGATCCAATGGGTTCTGCCCAAACAATATGTGCATACACACTAACCAATCCATTGCCCAACATGCCTGGTCACTGGAACCAGCAGTGACATCATTATCGCAGTTCCTGCGGGCGGCAATCAGGTCTGACATAAGCTAGATTTAGGATGGTGTAAACAGCTTTAGGCCTATGGTAACATTCTTACAGCGGGAGAGGGATCTTACCGTTCCTCTCCCGCAGCCTCTGATTCTGATGCTGTGCACATGAGCAATGTCAGATTCCCACGAGGAGTCCTTTATACAGGGATGTAAATCGCAGAGACATTGGTTATTGCTACCACGGTCTCGATGAGTTACAGTTAGTACATAAGTGGGTACAAAGTGACAAAGGCTGCAAAACACATTGATAGGTAATGCGGCAATGTCGTACCCCTAAGCAAAACAATGGCGTACATAGGACGGGATATGGTCATTAGGCATAGTTGCTTCCCCTCCTGCATTCTGCAGGAGTCTCCCTGAAATAACAGCAATCTCCCTCTCTCCCTCATTAGTCTAGCAATCTCCCTCATTTCACCTGGCCCACATTACACTGTTACATCATAGTTACCTCCCCTCCTGCATTCTGCAGGAGACTCCCTGAAATAACAGCAATCTCCCCTCTCTCCCTCATTAGTGTAGCAATCTCCCTCATTTCACCTAGCCCACATTACACTGTTACATTTATGTGGAAATAAAGAATGATAGATAGACACAGTCACGTTGAATCATCAGCACCATTTCCCAGCACTTTACCAAGTATAGTGTCTCTTACTAACTGCTTTGGGGCTCATCTACATTTGGATATAAGTCATTTTAGAAGATTCCTCTCAGATGTAGCAGTACAGCCCACGCTTCTAGGTGCCACGTTCACAATCTCTCCATATATGGAACTAGACACGCCCACTGGGTGGAGCATGACACCCCCCCCCCCCCCAATGAGGTGCAGTGCAAAATTCTGCTACCAACCATAATCTCCCTGAAACTAGTTTTCAAAAGTAGGCAAGTATGTCATTAGGTGGACCCTATTAAGGTTGACATGCATTGGGTCGACCACTGAAAGTTGCAAAGCCTTAGGTCGACATGGCTCAGGACGACACAAGCATTATGCCAACAATAGAAAGATCGACAGTCAAAAGGTTGACATTAGTTTTTCACATTTTTTTTGAGCCGACAGGCGGTGTTTCATGCCGTAAAATCCACTATGGCATGGTAGGAGAATAAAATGGCACACTACCACGCCATAGTGCAGGGCTGGGCAACACCGGCCCTCCAGATGTTGATGAACTACACATCCCAGCATGCCTTGCATCAGTTTCAGCATGACCACATAGCAAAACTAATGCAAAGTATCCTGGGATGTGTAGTTCACTAACATCTGGAGGGCCGGTGTTGCCCAGCCCTGCCATAGTGGATGGTAGGGCATAAAAAAATACCTTGTGTCGGCACGTCAGCTCAAAATAAAAATTTTTTTTGACTGTCAACCTTCTCATTGTCGACCTAATCCTTGTGTCAACCTTCTGACTCTGTCAACCATAGCCATGTTGACTTATTTTAGGTGTCGACCTTCAGTAGACATTGCTGACCTAATTTAACCCAACCCATAACGTCAGTGATTTAATCTTTTTCTAAATATCTTTCAGTCATCACAGGTACCAAGAGAAGGGAATACCTGGAATTAATCTGACATATGACTCATTTCATACAGATATTTATATAGTTATATATACCACTTTCACTTCGCAATGTCAGCTTACCAGTTCACGCCGTACCATGAGCCAGGTTCAACCTAGCTTGCTACCCAAGGAGAAATGTTGGGTCGCTGGACCCAGCTTATTCCAAGTGGATGCTTCCACACTGCACAATACCCAGGTTCCTGCACGTTTACACGCAATAACCCGGAATATTGCTGGCCTTTTGACTGTGGACCTTCCCATTGCCGACCTAATGCTTGTGTCAACATTCCAACCCTGTCAACCTATTTCATTTGTCCACTTAAGCCCTGTCAATCTTTAGGGATCGACCGAATGTATGTCGACCCTCATTTTGTCACCCCTATGACCCATACCCGCTGGTAGTGTAAAAGGGGTCGCAGTTTATTTATTTATTAACAGTTTCTTATATAGCGCACACATATTCCGCAGCGCTTTACAGAGAATATTTGAACATTCACATCGGTCCCTGCCCCTGTGGAGCTTACACTCTATATTCCCTACCACATGTACATGCGCACACAGACATTCTAGGGTTAATTTGTTAGGAGCCAATTAGCCTACCGGTATATTTTTGGATTGTGGGAGGAAACCGGAGTACCCGGAGGAGACCCACGCAAGTACACTTGCGCACAGTTAGAGCCATGGCGGGAATAGAACCCATGTCCTCAGCGCTGTGAGGCAGTAATGCTAACCATTACACCATCCGTACTGCAGTTGTTCCAATAGCATAGAAGCAAAGGAGAGGAAAGTTTGAGTGGCAGTTAGAATCGCCAGTGGGATTATACTTAGCACGGTAGAGAGGAGGTTACATTTATAGGAAGAGGCGCTGGTAACAGCGGAGAGGTTACAGTGATACGCGAGGTTGGAACAAGCACCAAGACAGGCAGCGCACAAACCACAATGTAAAAAGGTTTCTGGAGCTAATATGCAATTGTACCGTGTATGGGCACCTCTACATCCATAAACAAATATCAATACAATATAGTGTAATACCCCTCTCAAAGTCTTAATAAAGTCAAATAGGGATATATTTACTAAAATGCGAGCTCACCAAAGCGGAAATGTTGACTAAAGCAACCAGAGAGTATACGGTCATTTGGTCTACAGCATGATGGTCAACAGTCATTAGGTCGACACTGGAAAAGGTCGACATAGGAAAATGTTGACATGGTTCTAAGTCGAAAGGTCATTCGTTCGACAATGTATAGGTCGACAGGCAAAAGGGCGACATGGGTTTTTTGACAATTTTTTGAGCCGACATGTGCCGACAGGCGGTATTTCATGCCCTACCATCCACTAGGGTGTGGTGGGAGAATAAAATAGTGTGCCAAGCTTAGCAAGCGATGCAAGGGGGGTTGGGTGCACTTGAAACTGTGTCCATGTCGACATTCAGGTTAAAAAAACAGTGAAAAACCCCATGTTGACCTTTTGACTGTCGACCTAGACATTGTGGAACTAATGACCTGTCGAACTAATGACCTTTTGACCTAGAACCATGTCGACCAAATGATCCCAACCAGAGTATGGGGGAAATTAACTAAGATAGGAGTGCTATTTCACATGGGTTGCTATGGGCAACCAATCAGAATCGACTTATTTATTTAGCAACTTCTAGAAAATAATAGATAGTATCTGATTGGTTACCCATAGCAACGTCCCATGTGATCTAGCACTCCAATCTTAGTAAACTTCCACCTTATTTATTTAGCACCTTCTAGAACAGGCATGACCAAACTATGGCCCTGCAGCTGTTGTGAAACTACAAGTCCCATCATGCCTTGCCACAATTTTGCTATTAGGAAATGATATAACTATGGCAAGGCATGCTGGGATGTGTAGTTTCACAACAGCTGGAGAGCCACAGTTTGGATATGCCTGTTCTAGAAGATATTAGCTACAACATGACTGGAATATATAAGCAACATCTCTTGTGTAAATCACGCTTTAGTCAATTTATAATGAAAGTACTCAATCGATCCTCATTTCTCTTCCTAAAAGGTACACAATGGCTGATATATTGACTGTTCGATTGAACGGCCGATATATCAATGTAACATCGGCAAGTTTGTAACAGTGATATATCTGTGAGTGGTTTAAACATCGGCAAGTTTGTAACAGTGATATATCTGTGAGTGGTTTAAACATATATCACTTTAGCTTTGCAAAAGAGCTGATGCCCGAAATATCGGTGTATCGTGCTGTGTGTATGGAGTATCTTCCATCTGCCCGTGATTGACAGCTCAACTAGACGGGTGGATGTAAGTTTGCTCACCCAGTTGTCACATCAGCGTCTTCAGGCAGGATGGATCAGGCAGTGTGTATAGAGAACACGTTGCCCGAATCAACTAGATATATATCTGAAGATCACTTTATCTGTAGATATATCTTCTAGTCTAGTGTATATCCAGCTTTATCCAAGTATAAGAGAGGTACCGTCACAATGAGAATTCTCATGGTAATGCACTCACAAAACATTGCTTCTGCTGTATTGTATTGTCAGATGTGGCCCTCTCATCCCGCAATGAAAATAAATCCTAATGCTGACATTTAAAGACAAAGATGCACCATCGGATGACCATCACAATCATCGGTCACTGTAGTGTTCATTTTAGCACCTGTCATATTTGAAAACCCATGCAGTTCCTCTTCCCTGCCTGGGGTGTCGCTGTCTGCTGTGGTGTTTCTAGCACAGGTCTGGTTTGCATATCAGTGCTGATATATAGACCAAACTGTGCTAGAAGCACTTCAGCAGATAGCGACACCCCAGGCAGGGAAGAGGAACTGCATGGGTTTTCAAATAGGGCGGGTGCTAGAATGAACACTAGTCACTACCACATCGCCACAAAACAGGGACATCACACCTCCGGTTTTGTAGCCCGGACCCTGGACTCAACAATAAAACAGATGCGGCTTGTGGGCACTGTGCTGTGTATTCCACCCCCTATCAGAGTGGTACCCAAGTTTAAGTACTACTCTGAATCAGAACCTTTGTGAGTTAATCTTACCCTTTGCCTATACTATTATTACAAATGTTACCTGTTGGTAAAAAGTTTTTGGTGAAAAAAACATTTACATAGGCTCAATAATTACTGTAACTTATGCAGCGTTACCCTTCTCTTGTGTTTAAATTATAGCTGTGGAACTATAAATATCAGCACAACTGGCAAAAAAAAAGTTATATTGCAGAAATTTATTTAAACAACTATACATGGTAAGAAATGCTGTAACCATCACCACTGTCATTGGAAGGGATCGTAACTTTGTAAGGCCCACAAAAAAAACGTAACAAAAATACATCATCTTGGATCTGAGCTGATATCAAAGTAAAAAAAAAAAAACAGTATTTTATAACAAAATATAGAAAACAAAACTAGATTTCCAGCACGAATGAACGTATTTAGTTACATAATTCCAAATCAGCACTTTTTTTAAGCCTCCCAGTTTTCTGTAAGTATCTGATCATGCTTGGTATATCAATCCCTTTAAAAGCAGGATGTAGAGCAGCAAATTTCTCAAAAGCGCTGCTGACCTCAGACGCCTCCAGATGTTTGATGCGGCTGAAGAAGACTTCTGTGGCATTACTTTTATTAACTGCTTCCGATTCCACATTGGAGCTGCCCGCACACTGTGGCGCAGAAGGGACCGATTTATCTGGTGTCTCTGGACTACGACTGACGCTTTCTGGATCAACTCCACCTGTTTGTACTGGAGCCGAGGGAGTGCTGGCGCAGGATCCCTGTGCCACCTCTGCGTTGATTTTTTGTTCCCGAAACGTCACCAGCACTTCCGTGCAATTCCGAGTGATGTTTTTAACAAACATTGCATCCTCATCGTTTTGTATCTCAAAGTCTCTCATGTAGGCCACGAATTCACCAATGTGTTTAAATTTCAAGATACTCATATTTTTCCATACTTGGCTGTCTACATCGGCATTTCTTTCCAGGTGCTCCGCCAGCCTCTTCGGTTTAGATTCTTGGGAAGGGGCAGAATCTCTGCTTAAATCCATGCGACTGGGTTCTAAAGTGTCCGTTACCACCCTGGGCAAAACAATAATGTCAGAGGTACGTTTGGACACTTTGGTCGGCATTGGGCCCTCGGCGTCGACTTTCGTCTCTTGGATTTTCTGTCTCCCGTGCTTACGGTGGATCTCCACCGCAGAGGAGCGCAACGCCGTTACCTTACTAGCCCTATCTGTAAACTGGTCAATGTAAGCCGATGCCTCCGGGTGGTGTCTATCCAGGTACTTTTTCAAATGCATAGTCGCCTCTATATGGTGGACTATACCTCGTCGGTCCGTTTGTATGGCGCAGAGGTGACAGCGGTACCTGTAGCTGCCCACCTGGATTTCCTCAATGTACTCCAGGCCCAGTAGGGGCTTATCCCTCACACAGGTGTCCAGGAAGTTCTGGAAGCTGGGTATGAGTGGCACGGTCACCATTGCAGGACAATAACGTGACAGGACCCTTTAGTGAGTCTTCCCCAAGAGGTGAGAGTTCACAGCACACTGGGCAGGTATTTGTCGTGCACATTTGTTTTTGGAAGTTTCTATTGTTTTCTCCCCATGCCTGAAGTTCACAAAGCCAGGAAGCAAGGTTTATGCATCGATGGCAGCAATAGTTTCTTGGCTTGCATCGCTAGGCATCGCTACCCCGGGCATTCACCCACTTCCGGTATGTACAGGTAGCGGGGTGTAGACTCCAGCGGCTTCAGAGTACATAGTGCGCAGGCGCAATGGGTGTACGCAGTAGAGTGCGCAAGCGCCGTAGCCACTACGAAAATAACGTAGAGAGATTGCGTACCTGGTAAATCCAGAGTGCTGGTCAATGACGTAGTATTATCTTAGGGAGAGTTTTAGCTATTATGGCAAATAGGACTGAAAGTACATGAAGTGGTGTGATGCGTAAGAAAAAGTCCTATATTTATATATAGATATGTGTGTTATATTTTTTATGTGATGAGGTATGTAAATAACATATTTCAGTCTAGCAGTTTCTGGATCATTCTCTGTGTTTCCGCTATGTACTAACAGCCTAATGCTAGTTTTTCCAGAAATCCACGGAAGGCTCATTACAGGTGCAGATCACAGTCCTAATTATTGCCAATGGGAGCTACAATCTGAATCCCTAAGTAAAAAACTGTGAACAGTTTGGCACAGTTGCTTTGGGGAGGGGCTGGTGACTTAATTTGGGACTATGTAAAAACCGGACCATACCCCGGACCAGACATCAAAATCTGCAGTCCGGAGCTTGTAGTGTCCGGTCTGGGGGGTGTCTTGTCCGGTGGGGGGGTGGTGGGGGTGGTGGTGGTCCCTGTGATAGCTTTCACCAGGGACATGTGGAAGGGGAGACTAGGGGGGAGATTCTGTAAAGCAGAAATGCGGTAAAAACCCAGTTTTCGGGGTTTTTACCGCATTGCTATATGCCCCCTCCGCAGTGCCAGCGCTGCGGAGGGAATCGCCAGCAAAAGCTGGCGATTCCCTGCAGAAGCCTATGGGCTTCTTACCGCAGCGCTGTTTGAGGGATCCGTCACGGATCTCTCCCAGCATGCCCTGCGGCCGGCGCCGGGGTCTGCGCATGCGCAGATGGACTCCCTGGTCACAGACCCGGAAGTCCAGTGCCGGCACCGCATCGCAAGGGACAGCTCTTATCGCAAGAGCTGTCCCTTGCGTTAATAACGGCATATGTTACAGCATATGCCGTTATTAATAATGCGGTAGCCGGCGATAATGGGCGCGGATGTTACAACATCCCGCCCTACAGCTGCCCCATGTTTTTTTTCTACATTCCCGGATCATACAGGGAGGCTTTATTCTGAACCCTCCTCCTCTCCCAAATGCAAAGCTTGATGTCCGGTCCGGCAGTCTTGTCCTGGTCCGGTTTTTACCCATACCCCTTAATTTTGTCTAAAAATTGCTGGTCGCTGGTACACAGTGCATTGTGCACCAGCGACCAGCAATTTTTAGCCAAAATTGAAGGAGCATGCTCCTGCGACCAGCGACCATTAAGGGCTGGTCGCAGGAGCCCACTCCCGGCTATATTTCGCCCACAGTACATAGAAAACATTGGCAATACGGTCACTCAGCGACATACTTTTTTTTTTTTAATATTAAATTTTTATTGATTTTACAAATTCAAATAAAAAGTACAAATCAAACAACAAAAACAGAGGGAAAAGAAAAGAAATAATTGCATACAAAAAAAATAATAATAATATATAAATATATATATACATATACATATGCACATAGGTGTTACGACATAACAGGTATCAACTGTAGACTAGGGCATGTCAGGTTGACTAGAGTATATTGAATAAAGGCGAAGAATAAGTAAAGGGACTCTATTGTAGGACACTGGTTATGCAGAAAACAGGGAAAGGACCGGTTCGGGTTGCTCACAGCAATTAATGATCAGAACTGGGATTTTGCCCAGGCGAATCCAGTATAGATAGGTCTATAAGGGCATTACGGGTACATGGCTGGCCTGTTCTTTCCCTGTATTCCCTCCAACTGTTCCATTTGAAGTGGATGGAAGATGCCTTGGAGGAATATACCACATCTGATGTCTCAAAGAGGAAGTGTTTATGGATCTTGTTTTCAATCATATGGATGTTTGGTATGTCGGGTGATTTCCAGAACTGGGCGATAGAGGCTTTAGCCGCGATCAGAATATGGCCAAGGAGGTAATTATCGCTGCTAGAAAGCACCCCTGGGCAGTAGTGGAAGAGAGCAATAAGAGGGTCCATATGTACAGAGTGTTTTAATACATTGGAGATGAGGAGAAATATTTCCTTCCATAAGGAATGCAAAACTGGGCACGACCAAAAAACATGCAGAATGTCTCCAACTGAGCCACAACCTCTCCAGCACTGGGCGGAGACGGAAGGCCAAAACTGATGCAGTCGGTCTGGGGTAAGATAGGCCCTATGGACCAATTTATAGTACATCTCCACGTGGTTGATGCATTTAGAAATCTTGAAGCATGAGTGGAAAACAAATTTCCACACCTCATCTGAAAAGACGTTTGGCAAATCCCTCTCCCATCGGTGTTGAGAAGGGAACTTACTTTTCAGACAGTTGGAAATCAGATATTTATACCAGCGGGTGATACCACCTTTTGTGGCTGAGGTTCCAATGAGAGCTAGTAGTATTTTAGGTACCGAAAGCTGGGCGGGGGGTTTGGGAAGGCAGCTACTAAGCCAATGCCTAATCTGTAAGTACTTATAGAAGTCCTGTTTTGGGACATGGTATTGTGATTGTAGACGGGAAAAGGGAACTACTGTTCCCTCGTCGAGAATGTCATTCAGAGATAATAATCCTAGGGCCCCCCAAGAGTCTACACTGAGGTCTGGGATTAGATTTGCGATGGTTTTCAATGCTAACTGAGGAGATGGCAGTGAGATGTTGGCACTAGAGGCAACCAACCTATGCCATATGAGGAGTGTAGTATGAACAGCTTTACACGTACTACTTTTAGATGTGGCAGCTGTTGGAGGCAGTCTAAATAACTCAGCGACATACTTTTGAAAACTAGTTTCAGGGAGATTATAGTTGGTAGCAGAATTTGGGGTACTTGTGTACTTTCATGGCTCCCATCACATGCCATATGTAGAGGCATGCGATGGGATGCGATTTTTGCAGTTTTTAAGCACTTTTTAAAAAATCGCATGAGATTTTTTTAACAGAAATGCATCCAAATGCATTGAAATTAGTATCAAACATGTTCAATGGCCCACAAATGTCATTTTTCAGGCTGTACCACCCCCACTATCAACGCGAACTGTACGCGTCCTACGACCTTTTCATACCCCCACTATCCACGTCGGCGTGGAGGTGAGAATAGAAAGTGTGGCGAGCCACCGAGCCCGAAGCGTGGCAAGGGGACGCGGACACCTGTGAAGCCCGCGAGGGGACGCTTATACCAGTGAAGGTATCCGTGTTCCCTTGCGGGGCTCGCTACGCTCGCCACGCTTCGGGCTCGGTGGCTCGCTGCGCTCGCCACACTTTCTATTCTCAACTCCATGCCAACGTGGATAGTGGGGGTATGAAAAGGTCGTAGGACGCGTACCGCCGACCCTCGCTGCGCTCGCCACGCTTCGGGTTCACGTTGATAGTGGGGGTGGTACAGCCTGAAAGATGACATTTGGGGGCCATTGAACATGTTTGATACTAATTTCAATGCATTTGGATGCATTTCTGTCAAAAATCGCATGCGATTTTTTACTATGCGATGGGCATCGTGGGAGCCGTGATTGTACACAAGTACCGAATTTTGCACAGCGCCCCATTGAGGGGGCGTGTCATGATCCAACCAAAGGGTGTGTCTAGTTCCATATATGGAGAGATTGTGAAAAGAGATTGTGAACATGGCACCTAGAAGCATGGGTGTGCACTGTTACATCTGAGGGGAATCTTTTAAAATGACTTATATCCAAATGTAGATGAGCCTCAAACAGAACCGGATTATAATGGGGGCACAAGGGTTCAGTACCCCATGGTCCCCTGTGGTTGGCATGTATTTGAAAAAAAATAAATAAATTTTGGTACTCTTTACCTAAAACGGCGCCCGCGATTGGAATCGCGGGCGTCGGGGGTAAAAAATTGCGGTCATCGCGGTCATCGTAGTGCACATAAAAAAACGGGTGCGACGCGATGCCCGCGATTTTCCCATAGGGATCAATGTTAAAAGTCAGATTGGACGCGATTTTAGTGTTAAATGCCTCAATGGCCGCGATTTTTACATAGGAAACAATGTTAAATGGGCCACAGATCCCTAATAGTCCCCCTGAAGTCTTAAATGGCCCCCACAATTTTTAATGCCACCCCACGATCAACGTGAACCCGAAGCGTGGCGAGCGCAGCGTCCTCCGACCTTTTCATACCCCCACTATCCACGTCGGCGTGGAGTTGAGAATAGAATAGTGTGGCGAGCGCAGCGAGCCACCGAGCCCGAAGCGTGGCGAGCGCAGCGGATACCTGTGAAGCCCGCGAAGGGACGCGTTTACCTGTGAAGGTATCCGCGTCCCCTCGCGGCGCTCGCCACGCTTCGGGCTCGGTGGCTCGCCACACTATTCTGTTCTCAACTCCACGCCGACGTGGATAGTGGGGGTATGAAAAGGTCGGAGGACGCGTACCGCCGCCCCTCGCGGGCTCGCTGCGCTCGCCACGCTTCGGGTTGACGTTGATCGTGGGGTGGCGTTAACAATTGTGGGGGCCACTTCAGACTTTAGGGTGACTATTTGGGCTCTGTGGCCCATTTAACATTGTTTCCTATGGAAAAATCGCGGGCATTGAGGCATTGAACACTAAAATCGCGTCCAATCTGACTTTTAACATTGATCCCTATGGGAAATCGCGGCCATCGCGGGCATCGCATCGCACCCGTTTTTTAGTGCATACGATGGTCGCGATGGTCGCGATGGGCGCCGTTCTAGGTAAAGAGTACCAAATTTTTTAAGCTAAAGGTTTTGTGCATGGGAGTGGGGTAGTGCTGCAGCTAATGGTGTCGACCTAATGACTGTCTAAAAACTTGCTTGTGACTAACTGATCCACACCCCCTCCCTGGGGGACTCCAAGCTGGCCGTGCTTCTTTCCTCCGCCTCTGGGCAGGCTGCAGCAGGGTGTCCTTCATGCAGATGGGGGCCATGGCTGCTGCCTGGCCACCTGCCGCTGCGGTCTCCTCCCTCCAGGTCCTGCATGTGGTGTGCTGCTGCGGTGGGGCTAGCGCGCACACGTGTGTTTGTGTGGCGCAGCAGCCCAGCGCACAGCCGTTCTGAGACTGCTCCCTGCCTCGGCTCCTGGTCCTGGTCTGGACACCTCGGCTCTCACTCTGGGCGCCGGTAAGTCACCAAGTGCAGCAGTGAGAGTGACAGACTTATAATGGTTTATAATGGTTGAAAATCCCATAAAACGGTTGCACAGAGAACACAATCGCGATGGATAAAACAGGAAGTAACAAGCTGTGACCCGCAAGCCGGCGGGTGACAAGCAAGCGCCAAACCCAGGAGATCGTGAAACCGGAAGTTTAGCTCCGTATGCCACCAGAGATGGTCGCTGATGAAAAGGAGACTCTGCCGGGGGAGCCGCAGGGGGAAATAGCATGCTCCTGCGACCAGTGACCATTAGGGGCTGAACACTGGCATGCACACTCTGCGATTTATTACCCACAGCAAATAAAAATCACTGGCAATATGGCAACCGTAACAGCAACCATATTGCCAGCGATATGTGCTAAATATATCGCCCCCTGTGTGTACACAGCTTAAGTCCCAGGCTACGCACAGACTGCGCACACTGGGAAATCATTCCTTGGTGAGCGATTGCGATTGGATTTGCAGCTAATTATTTATTTAAGTTCACCAGTACCAGTTTCTTATATAGCGCATACATATTCTGCAGCGCTGTACAGAGAATATTTGAACATTCACATCAGTCCCTGCCGCAGTGGAGCTTACAATCTATGGGCCTTATTTTGGTTCATTCTTTCTGACAAAATCCTTCTTAGATGGGCAAAACCATGTGCACTGCAGGTGAGGCAGATGTAACATGTGCAGAGAAAATTAGATTTGGGTGGGGTTTTACTTCAAAGTGAGATCTATATTGCAGTGTAAAAATAAAGCAGTCAGTATTTTCCCTGCACAGAAACAAAATTACTCACCCAAATCTAATTCTCTCTGCACATGTTACATCTGCCCCCTGCACTGCACATGGTTTTGTCCATCTAAGAAGGATTTTGTCAGAAAGAATGAACCAAAATAAGGCCCAATATTCCCACCCACATACCACACACACAGACTTTCTAGGGTTAATTTTTGTTGGGAGTCAATGAACTACCAGTATATTTTTGTATTGTTGGAGGAAACCGTAGCACCCGAAGGAATCCAACACAAGCACGGGGAGAATATACAAACTCTGCACAGTTAGAGCCATGGTGGGAATGGAACCCATGACCTCAGCGCTGTGAGGCAGTAATGCTAACCATTACATTGTCTGTGCTGCAGCTAATTGCAGAGCTGCAATATTTGCACGGGGTGGGATTTCACTCTGGCTGGGCAGCGATTACGTGATCGCAGGGCTCTGCAAATTAGTAGCACAGCGATCAGGTCTGAATAACCCCCAAAGTTTGTAAGACATTGTTGAAGCACTGGGACATTATTCGTGCTAGGGGTGCCAACAGAGAAAACACGGTAACGGATACAAATGATCCCATCTGTGGTATACGGTCACTAAGTCGACGTGGGGAAGGTCGACATGACTGAAGGGCGATATTGGGTTAAGTTGACAGGGTCATAAGGTCGACACATGCATTAGGTTGAAACGAGGTAGGTCAAAAGGTCAACCTGGGATTTTTCTCTTTTTTTTTTGAGTCGACAGGCGGTATTTCATGCCCTACCATCTACTAGGGCGTGGAGAGAGAATAAAATAGTGTGCCGGGCACAGAGTGGCACAGTTCCCGAAGCATGGCGAGAGCAGCGAGCCATGCAAGGGGACGCGGTGTAACATTATGGTGTTCATGTAGACTGTGTCGACATTTGGGTTAAAAAAAAAAGTGACAAACCACAAAACGTGACAGACCTTTTTACTGTTGTTCTTCCCCTTGTCAACCTAATGACCCTGTCAACCTAACCCCATGTCGACCTTCAGTCATGTCAAACTTGAAGCATATCGAACTTCAGTAATCGACTTAATGACTGTCGACGTTCCTATTTCCTATTGTCACCCTATGATCCATACCCCAGTCCGTAATGGTCTGGAAGTTCATAAGTGCCATTACTACACCCCGCCATGCAGTAACCATGAATCCTTTTCAGTCAATGGAATCCCCGTCATTCGCATGGAGAGTAACGAGGGGAAACATATGCTGTTCCTCTGTCCGAAGTGGTGCGGGACATGCGTTTTTTTTATTTTACACACTTGGATGCCTACAGAGACTGAAGAGTATACGATCTACACTGGATTTGGGTGAGTTTTTTCTTTTTCTCACAGGTACCCTAATGGATTTCTACAAGGAACGTGGAATGAGCTCGCGTGTCAACATAGGTAAGAGAGAGAGTGTGTGTGTGCGCGTGTATATATATATATATATATATATATATATATATATATATATGAAACTTATACTGTCAGTAAAGCTACAAGTGACAGCGAGCCCTTTGCTGTCCCTCATACTGGTACTTGGAGTTCTCCAAGTACCAGCATACGGGGGAGGCTTGCTGGGACTTTTATTTGGCTGGTTATGCTTTAATATTAGCCCTTTTTTGACTTTTACATAGAAGCATTGCATGGATATGACTGATCCATGCGATGCTTCTGGGTCATCCTTGTTTTGCTGCGGTAAACTCGGCAGCCAAATACAAATGACGTCACCATCGGAAAATAGGAATACTGAGAACTCATCAGCTTAGTAAATAAGCTCAAATATTTAGTCTCTGGGCAAGCATCAATTAGGACCTTCCTGTGCTAGTACCCTATGATGTGAGATGGAGCAACAGCAAACATTGCAGTGTGTGCACTCGGCCGCAATCTTTGTCTGCTCTCCATGATTGGAAGGACCTCAATGAGTTACCCGGACTTCCAGTCACTTCCGGTATCTCGGCTTGTATCTAGGTGTAGAATCCTAGGGTTTAAGAGGATACAATGCTTAGGTGCAGCTCTTAAGGCCCCCATAGACTACGCGATTTGGGCCAGATTCCAATGGATCAGGCCGTGAAATCAGCCCAAATCGCATGTGTATGACATCTGATCCGATGTGCGGTCCCGCGCGAATTGGACCGGAGTCCGAACAGCAGTGCTGCTATCTGCGGCACATCATGGGTGCTTTTTAGTGCAGCATTATGGGCGCAGAGGCATCATTGTCTGGAACACAGTACAGTGAGGAAAGACTACCACTCCCAGTATCAAGGGCTGCTGAGAGCTGTAGTTTATTTTGAACTTCTTCAGGGTACTGTAGCGGGGTGTAATGCCGGACACCAGTGCCAAGAACACTGCACAGGTGAAACAGTCAACATGACTTTGTGTCGACAGGTTGCGAGGTCGACATGGTTTTTTTCACAGTTTTTTTACCCGACATGCCCTACCATCCACTAGGGCAGGGCTGGGCAACACCGGCCCTCCAGATGTTAATGAACTACACATCCCAGGATGCTTTGCATTAGTTTTGCTATGTGGCCATGCTGAAACTGATGCAAGGCATGCTGGGATGTGTAGTTCATCAACATCTGGAGGGCCGGTGTTGCCCAGCCCTGCACTAGGGCGTGGTGGGAGAATAAAATAGTGTGCCGAGCGAAGCGAGCGATGCGAGGGCTTGCGGTCCAACTGTGTCCGTGTCGACATTCGGGTAAAAAAAAACTGTGGCGACCTGTCGACACAAAGTCATATTGACTGTTTCACCTGTACATTCTATATGTCGGTATTTTGACCTTATTGGATTTTAAATGTCAGGATTTTGTTCTTGTCGGGATTTTAAATGTTGGGATTTTGACCTTGTCGGTATTATGACCCATTCGGTATTTTGACCGTCGGGATTTCATACCGAATCCCTTCAGGGTGGGGCATATTTGGTCAGTGATGGCTAACCTTGACACTCCAGATGTTGAACTACACATCCCAGCATGCCCCACTACAGTTTTGCTATTTGGCCATGCTAAAACTGTTGCAGGGCATGTTGGGATGTGTAGTTCAACAACAGTTGGAGTGTCAAGGTTAACCATCACTATATTAGGTGCGCTCCACGTCCCCCCCATGTCGGGATTTCGGCGGTCGGGATTCCGACCGCCGGCATTACATATCGGATCCCCACCAGCAATGTTTTTGCCTTTTACAATGACCATAAATAATTTAAATTGCCTCTAGACCACTAATCCAAGGCACCCCCCTGCAAGTGTCCCGAGGCACCCCAGGGAGCCTAGGCACACCGTTTGGGAACCACTGGAATAGCTTAAAGCAGTGGCTTTCAAATGTTGTCCTAGGACCCAAACAGCTCATGCTTTCTAGATAAGCTAGCAGGTGCACAGGGGTACTCATCACTCACTGAAATATTTCCCAGGTCACCTAGCAGGTGCACAAGTGTACTCATTACTCACTGACATATTTCCCAGGTCACAGCGCAGACACACAGGTGTACTCATTACTCACTGACATATTTCCCAGGTCACCTAGCAGGTGCACAAGTGCACTTATTACTCACTGACATATATCCCAGGTCACCTAGCAGGTGCACAAGTGTACTCATTACTCACTGACATATTTCCCAGGTCACCTAGCAGGTACACAAGTGTACTCAATACTCACTGACATATTTCCCAGGTCAGATAGCTGGTGTAATCATTTTTCACAGATACAGGTGCACAAGTGTACTCATTACTCACTGATATATTTCCCAGGTCAGATAGCTGGTGTAATCATTTTTCACAGATACAGGTGCACAAGTGTACTCATTACTCACTGACATATTTCTTAGGTCAGATGGCAGGTGTAATCACTATTCACTGATACAGGTGCACAGGTGTACTCATTACTCACTGACATATTTCAAAGGTCAGATAGCAGGTGCACAAGTGTACTCATTACTCAATGACATATTTCCCAGGTCAGATAGCTGGTGTAATCACTATTCACTGATACAGGTGCACAGGTGTACTCATTACTCACGGACATATTTCCCAGGTCACCTAGCTGGTGTATTCATTACTCACTGATACAGGTGCATAGGTGTACTCATTACTCACTGACATATTTCCCAGGTCAGCTAGCTGGTGTATTCATTACTCACTGATACAGATGCACAGGTGTACTCATTACTCACTGACATATTTCAAAGGTCAGATAGCAGGTGCACAAGTGTACTCATTACTCAATGACATATTTCCCAGGTCAGATAGCTGGTGTAATCACTATTCACTGATACAGGTGCACAGGTGTACTCATTACTCACGGACATATTTCCCAGGTCAGCTAGCTGGTGTATTCATTACTCACTGATACAGGTGCATAGGTGTACTCATTACTCACTGACATATTTCCCAGGTCAGCTAGCTGGTGTATTCATTACTCACTGATACAGATGCACAGGTGTACTCATTACTCACGGACATATTTCCCAGGTCAGCTAGCTGGTGTATTCATTACTCACTGATACAGATGCACAGGTGTACTCATTACTCACGGACATATTTCCCAGGTCAGCTAGCTGGTGTATTCATTACTCACTGATACATTTCCCAGGTTAGCTAGCAGGTGCACAGGTGTACTCATTACTAAATGACACTTCCCAGGTCACCCGGCAGGTGCACAAGTGTACTTATTAATCACTGACATTTCCTAGGCCATACGGCAGGTGTACTTATTACTCATTGAAACATTTCCCAGGTCCCTTGGCAGGTGAACAGGTGTACTCATTACAAATACATTTTAAAAAGGGGATGCAGTTATAATCCCTTTGGTCAAAACACCGGGATGCAGTTAAAATCCCGGCGGTCGGGATCCCGGCGTTCAGAATCCTAACACTTTCTCCCTCCGTGGGTGTCCACGACACCCCTGGAGGGAGAATAAATTAGCGTGCTGAGCGTAGCGAGGCACCGGGCCCGCTGCGTGGCGAGCGCAGCGAGCCCGCAAGGGGGGACGATCCACATCCCCCCCTTGTCGGGATTTCGGCGGTCGGGATTTTGAACGCCGGGATTTCATACTGAATCCAAAACACCTGCCCCGGAACTTTGAAATGTATCAGGTTGCCGACACCAAAATTCCAACAGCCAGCACCCCAAAGGCGGCAGGTTATCAAGGCCAGTGAAGGAGAGGTTAGGTTTAGACACTAGGGCAGGCATTCCCAACCACGGTCCTCAAGGCACACCAACAGTGCAGGTTTTAAATGTGCGTACACACGGGGGAGATATATTGCTCAGTGTCTCCTTTTCATCAGTGACCAGAGATGGTCGCTGATGAGAAGGAACCTCTGCCGGGGGAGCCGCAGAGGTAATCAGCTGGTCGCAGGAGCAAGCTCCTGCGATTAGAATGGGGCTGAAAACGGGAGCCACCAGGGCACACTTCCATCACTGGCAATATGGTCGCCAGCGACCATATTGCCAGTGATTTCAGCCCCTATCGCCCCCGTGTGTACACAGCTTTAGTCACTAGCGGGGAGTGTTAGGGTCAGGATGCAAGCACAAAGGGTTAGAGTTAGGGCGAGAGGGTTAACCCACTTACAGAGCCCCTGTGCGGGTTCTCTGTATCGGAGAACCCGCACAGGTCAGTCATTTAACCACCTGCATCTGCCAGGATCTTTTATGAATCCATTTAAAAGAACCACTGGTGGACCCAATTATTTAATTTAGGATTCCTTGAAGAAACATGGAAAGCATGCCGTGTGGGGCCTCGAGGGCTTGGATTGCTACATTCAGACTAAGGAATTATGGACAGTCATACACACACACACACACACACACTTTTTACTGACTGACTTTATATCTACGGATCGCAAAGTTCCAAATGCGGTCTTCAATGGTACCCCAACATTCCAGGATTTAAGCATCTCCACGTTTGGCCACAGGTGATTTAAGATCTCAGTCAATTTGATTTAACCATCTGTGCGGAGCCAGGAATATACCTGAAATCTGGACCATTGGGATGCCTTGAGGACCGCGTTTGGGAACCTCTGCTACAGCCTATTGATAAGTCAATAAACCAATATCTATTTGTCAGTTGCTGATTTTATATGGGCACCCTTACAATGAAGTTGGAAGGTATCAGGACTGGCACATGTGCATAAGCGGCGACGGCTTCTGCAAACCCCCTGGAGTTTATGGACTGCATTGGCTGCAGCCCATAGAAGCCAGCTCGGTCCTACAGGAAGCCTCTTTGCCAATCGCAGCCCGCTCTGGCAGTCCCGAAGGGAGGGGACACCTCTCATTCGGACTGGCTGTCATGCGGGTGACTGACTGGTAGTACTTCCAATAGGAAGTCACTGCCAGTCACCGTGTAGTTTGTGCAGATTTGGACTGCAACTATCTCACTCCCGCGGTGATGGAATTTACCAGAGGGGGGGCAGCCCATAGGTAAAATTCACCACTGGATAAATGACATATAATGAGACATTCCAAAACAGAACCTATAAGTGAGTACTAAGTAGGTCAATACAGGCCATATCACTGACCAGGGCCTCCACTGGGCCCCTCCGTCAGACCTGGGGCAGGATAATTGGTACCCCCTCCCCCCACTCTTGGCACCCCTGGCTGTGGCGTGCCCCCGGGCTACCCAATCAGCATTGACTGGCTGCAAAGCAGGCAGAAGCTGGGAACCAGGAGGCAGAGTGACTGAAATGATGTGCGCAGGGTAATGGCAAGGGGTGACAGGCACAGGGTAATGGCAAGGGGGTGACAGGTGCAGAGTTATGGTGAGGGGGGTAATGATGAAGGGAAGGTATAAGGTGGGTAACAATGATGGCGACATGTGAGCAGAGTTATGTGCGAAGGGGCGACGTAAGCAGAGTTACGGCGAGGGGAGCGATCCGAGCAGAGTTATGCTGAGGGGGCGATGCGAGCAGAGTTATGCTGAGGGGGCGATGCGAGCAGAGTTATGCTGAGGGGGCGATGCGAGCAGAGTTATGCTGAGGAGGCGATGCGAGCAGAGTTATGCTGAGGGGGCGATGCGAGCAGAGTTATGGTGAAGGGGCGATGCGAGCAGATTTATGCTGAGGGGGCGATGCGAGCAGATTTATGCTGAGGGGGCGATGCGAGCAGAGTTATGCTGAGGGGGCGATGCGAGCAGAGTTATGCTGAGGGGGCGATGCGAGCAGAGTTATGCTGAGGGGGCGATGCGAGCAGAGTTATGCTGAGGGGGCGATGCGAGCAGAGTTATGCTGAGGGGGCGATGCGAGCAGAGTTATGCTGAGGGGGCGATGCGAGCAGAGTTATGCTGAGGGGGCGATGCGAGCAGAGTTATACTGAGGGGGCGATGCGAGCAGAGTTATGCTGAGGGGGCGATGCGAGCAGAGTTATGCTGAGGGGGCGATGCGAGCAGAGTTATGCTGAGGGGGCGATGCGTGCAGAGTTATGGTGAAGGGGCGATGCGAGCAGAGTTATGGTGAAGGGGCGATGCGAGCAGAGTTATGGTGAGGGAGCGATGTGAGCAGAGTTATGGTGAGGGGGTGATGTGAGGAGCCATTGTATTAATTTACGATGACCATAACCTTTGTCGAAACACCTTTTCTTATCCTCCAACCGGTTTAAAACAGGTGATGGCAATCAAAAATGAAGAGGGAAGTCCGGGAACAGAGGATTATGTCCCTCCTGGAGAGGGTCATGTTGGGAGGTACTGTATGTACATTACACATACACACACAAAAGTAGATAGATAGGATTCCCATAATATCCATTTACTCCAGGACATTTAAGATTTACAGGTTCAGTGGCTCACCTGGTTTTAATCAGCCACAGAACCTGTGTAAATCATAAATGCTGACAATTAAAGTATATTCCCATGTGCTTGACCTCTATTAAACCATTAGATACTACATACTCCCTACAACAGCATCCTGACTTTGTTGATGACTATTGAAATGTCATGTCCCGTTTTATTAATGATTATAATACTACTAGGTGATTCATCGCGCCCTACGGGCGCTCTTCACACCGTCGTAAGGGGCTGCGCCCCCTTAATTTGTGAACATTTGCATATGAGAAAGATGGTTAGAATTGTATGTAAGATGCCTGTATTGCAACTTGAGTTATAGGTGAAATGTGTTAAATAGAGAGCATATGATGTGGAAGGGGGTGTGTATTGTTTTGTTTAATTAAAAAGCGGTTACAGAGTAAGATGGACATTGATAGTGTGGATGGTACAGTGACATTTGTGGGGGGGGGGGGGGCTGTGTGTGCATGTTGTTTAGGTGTGTGTGTGCAATAGTATAGTAGGGTGTTTCTGAGTCAGCGGCTCCCCACTGGCGGAGGTCACAACACAGGAAAACAGGAGGCTGGGTAGTGATAGGGGTGTGTGGGCATAAGGGGGACTAAAGAGGAGGGTGGGAGATACTGTGCAGCTTCTGCCAGTGGGTGAGGGTCCAGCGTGGCAGTACAGGAGTACAGGATGGTGGCCCTTAGTCAGTGTCTCCTCCTACTGGGTGGGAGTTAGTGTCCATCACAGCAGGAGGCTGGGCTATGAGGCATGATAGGGGCATGTGGGCAAAACAGCATCAGCGACTCCCCAGTGATGGAAGTTACGGTTCAGGAGAGCAGGAAGCTGGGTAGTGATAGGGGTGTTTGAGTATACGGGGGACTAAAGAGGGGCTTAGGGGTGCCGTGAATTGTGGGAGGGGCGCGGGGGTGCCGTGAATCAAGGGAGGGAGGGGGCGCAGGTGTCGGGGAATCGCGGGAGAGGGGGGGGTACGCAAAGCGTGGGAGGGGGCGTGAATTGCGCGAGGGGGGGGTTGCGAATCGCGGGAGGGGGGGGTGCGCGGGTGGTCTGTGAATTGCGGGAGGGGGGGGCACGGGGCGCGATGAATCACCTAGTTGGTTATATATTCTTGTAGAAGGATGGTAGGATGTTGCTGTCCTTCAGAATGCATTTACATAAACAGTAATAGTAGCAGTAAAAGATCTGACTTAAAACACCTACAGTAAAACAGAACAGGTGTTATATATTATACAAAGAATTGGTTGATGATGTGTAGGTTGACGTGCACATAGTTCATATTTGTCACTGGAAAAAAATTGCTACACGAAAAAATCAACACAGAAAGTTCAACACATGTAAATGTTGACATAAGTGTGGCACTTCATCGGTGTCCATGTCGACACATGAGAATGAATATGAAAACATTCAAAAAAAGAAAAATAAATCTTCAAAAACTCATGTCAACCTTTTTCATTGTCGACCATAGCCATGCATGTGCCATTTAATCCTGGGGTTGCTTTGAATCGCGTGCGGGGGTGGGGGGGGGGAGGAAGGAGGTGAGGGGTGTCCGCGAATCACGGGAGGAGGGGTCGTGGGTGGATGCCGTGAATTGCGGGAGGGGGGGTCGCGGGGGTGTGGGTGCCGCGAATCGTGGGAGGGGGGGCGCGGGGGGTTGCAGTGAATCGCGGGAGGGTGGGTCGCGGGGGCGGGGGGTTGCCGCAATGACAGGAGGGGGGGTCAGGGGTGGGGAATCGCGGTTGGGGGGGTCGTGGGGGGCACCGTGAACCTCGCGAGGGGGGGCCTGGGGGGTTGGCACAAATCGCGGGAGGGGGGGTCGCGGGGTGGCGCGAATCGCAGGAGGGGGGGGTGTAACGGGGTGGGGCCGCGAATTGCGGGGGGTGTGCTGCAAATCGCGGGAGGGGGGTCGCGGGGGGTGCCGCGAATCGCCACAAGAAAAGATCAACACAGAAAGGTCAACACATGTAAATGTTGACATAAGTGTGGCACTTCATTGGTGTCCATGTCGACACATGAGAATGAATATGAAAACATTGAAAAAGTGAAAAATAAATCTTGTCAACCTTTTTCATTGTCGACCATAGCCATGTCGGTGTTTTGCATGTGCCATTTAATCGTGGGGATGCCGTGAATGGGGGGGGGGGGGGAGGTGCATACCTCCCAACATGACCCTCTACAGGAGGGACGCATTGCTCTGTTTCTGGACTTTCTTCTTAATTTATGGATTACCATCACCTGTGCTTAAACACCTTTCTTATCAATTACCCTGTTTAAAACAGGTGATGACAATCATAAATTAAGATGGAAGTCCACAAACAGAGCATTCTGTCCCTCCTGGAGAGGGTCATGTTGGGAGGTATGGAGGTGTGGGGCGCTCACCTGGTGTGTCTGGTGAGTAGCTGTGTCTTTGCTGTGCCACTGTCTGTGGGCTCACTGGGCTGGTTCTCTGTCATGTGAGTCAGTCATGTGAGTCAGAGGCTCCACTCAGCGTTACAGCTTCAGACACACTTTGAGTGACAGATGTAGCCAAATATATAAGAGATATATTTGGGATAAACAGATGGAAGTCCGCCAACACAAGTTGGATAATTTCCACCAGGTCCTCTATTCAGGTCTGTTGTGCCAAAATGTATCTGATTTTCTTACTAGATTTTTAGTTAATTGTGAGAGATCCTGGAAAAAGCATACATTGGGCAAGAGCAGTCTAAATATAAGACCCAGTGATTATATATATACACACACACACACACACACACACACACACACACACACCTCCCAACATGACCCTATCCAGGAGGAACAGAATGCTCTATTCCTGGAGGGAACAGGTGCTGGCAATCATAATTTAAGCTCCAGGAACAGAGCATGTGTCCCTCCTAGAAAGCCACCGCCCAGACAGAAATAGAAAAAGTCACTTATTAAATTGCAAAAGAATTGCAAATAGATCCCCCTGCAAATCCAATGGCAATTTCTAAACCATCGAACAGTTTTTGGCATATGTGCAAATGTTAGTAAGCTTGAGGCTTCCACTAATCTGCGACTGGCGGAGGTTGTAATCGCCTTCATCACAGATCTTTCTCAAATAGGCCTGGTCACACTTGCGGTTTTTCAAACACACCCAGAAAACGACATACTGCGACTTCATACGGTTCATGAATTTTGGTGCTATTTACGAAGTTGCTGAATAGAGACCAATCCTGAATTATCCCTATTGTTAGCCATCACTAACTATATCCGGGGGGAACTATATAGTGCTAAAACACTCTACAATATCATTAATGATATTGTTCAGTGACATCACTGGGAATCCCGTAAAATATGCATTCGCTTACAATATTGTCAGATTTGACTAAGTGTTCAAATGACGGGGGGGAATCACTAACGACCCGCATATTTACTTTAATGTTGTGAACGTTATCGTACATATTGCTAAGTTATGTGCACAGCTTAACAGTGTTACGACAGAGAGATGGCTGCATTCTATCAGATAACAAACCCATGTTCAAGTTACATTACAATAGTGTTCAGATCATTTGAGGATAGCACCGAAGCAGCAATATTTGGTGGCTATACAGACTCCATATAGTCTTCCAGAAAATACTATCATTATAGTTAACAGACTGCTTACATTATTGGATCTCCCAGTTAGTATACACTTCCGGAAGTAAAAAAAAAAAAAAAAAAACAGCAAATAGATGCAAATTTTCAAAATTATATTTTAAAATCATAAATGACATTTTTGTAGCTATAACATGTCAAATCATCACGGGTTTTTAAGTTTTCCCGTTTGCTGCAAGTATCTGACCACATTTGGAATATCAATCTCTTTTAAAGCCGGATTTGTAGCAGCAAATTTCTCGAAAACGCGGCGGACCTCGGACGCCTCCATATTTTTGATGTTGCTGAAAAAAATCTCTTTTGCGTCGCTTCGTTTGGGTGCTTCCGGTTCCAGCCTGGAGCTGTCGGCACACTGTGACGCAGAAGAAGTCGATTCTTCTGCCGTCTCTGGACTATGAGGGGCATGCACTGGTTTAGCCTCGACTGTAGGTGCTGGGTGAGCGATGGCGGGGGTTCCCTCCGCTGCTGGGTTTTCTTGCTTTTCCTGGAACATGGTTAGTGCATCAATAAGGTTTAGAGCAATGATTTTAACAAACATGGCGTCCTCGTCATATTGTGCCTCAAAGTCTCTCATATAAGCCAAAAATTCTTCGTTGTGTTTAAACGTGTAATCCAGATTTTTCCAGACTGCTCTTACTGGAGGATTCGTCAGGGGGCCGGGGAGGTCATTTTGAATTGAGGCGAATTTGGCCACTTTGGCCGGTGTCGGGCCCTCGTTGGCAATTTTCTTCTCATTAATTTGTTTTTTCCTGTGCGCACAGATCGTCTCAGTGACAAGGGACTTCAATGCTTTATTCCAACCAACCACAAGAGCAATATTTTTTATGGAATCAAGTTTTTCGGGGTGGTGTTTCATCATATAGCTCTGCAAATGTGGCACAGAACATAAATGGTGGAGTATGCTACTCCTGTCTGCCACCGCAGGGCAGAGGCGGCATATGTACCTGTATCTGAAGTCACCTATCTGCAGCTCCTCAACCTGTTCCAGGCCCAAGAGAGGGGCATCCTTTACATAGGTGTCCAGGAAGTGCTGCAGGCTGGGTATGAGGGGCACCATGGCAGGGCACTCCAATTCCAGCCTTCTTCTGTGTTTGTTCCCCATGACGTGAGAGTTCATACTTATGGCTGAGACACAATAGAAATTGCAATAGGTGCAGACATATGCCTGACACTCTGTATCCGTCTGCATGACTAGCTGAGGCGCCGGCTGCTGCTCCTCCATTTTCACTGGTCTGGTCTGGCTGGCCGGGTTCTCACTTCCGGTGCTGAGCTATGAAGCTGGGTGTAGACGCCTGCTACTTCAGAGGAGAAAGTGCGCAGGCGCGGCACGGAAACTGGTGACTTGCGCAAATGGCGTAAGCGGTACGGAGTTGGCGCAGGCACAACGGAGCTAAACCTTTTCTCCTGATTCCCGAGGCTCCGCCCAGAATTCTCACACCACTGCTCTGAGCCCTCAGCCCTGTCAGTCATTGTGGCTCTTATACCTATTACCCACTTACCCATAATGTTGTGCCTATGGAGCCGATTCAGAACTGATTGCTACAGGTTCGATTTCAAATCCTCTGGCGATGTTTGGGGTCTGCGCATGCGTATTACCGCCAAAGCACACGTGCAGGCATCCTTCGGCTCATTTTTTTTCTTTGCCAGGGCACTCGTAGCTTCAGTGACTGGTTTCTGGGTGGACCGCCATTGTTTCATGGGCGTGTCCACAAAAACAGTGAGAGCGCCCATAGAACTGCTGGGCGTTCCCTGCCTGCTCAGAACGTCCCTTACACATTATGACACACGCTGTAATGCCTATTTCATATTATACAACACAGTTATGCCGCTGACACAATATTGTCAAAAATATCACTCAGAAAAGGGCTTCTGAGCGATATCGTTCACAATATCGCCTAGTGTGTAAATCAACATGATTAGTTATGCGCACTCCCACGCATCATTAAGGATGATTGAGGTCTTTTGAAATTGCAGGGCAATTTGGCTGTACATCGGTGGCTGAAGGTCGACAAAGGGAAGGTCCACAGTCAAAAGGTCATGAGTTTTTCACCCTTTTTGTTGTTGTGCCTACAGGCAGTATTTCATACCCTACCATCCAATAAGGCGTGAAGGGAGAACACTGCGACATGTACTAACTTTTATTCCAATCTTGACTATATAGTCAAAATCAGAAGCTCAAATCGCACCATGTGTATGCACCTTTAGTGAATTTTCCCCTAATAGGTTAATTAGCATATTACTTCTTATGTGAGAATTAAGGATGGCCATCATCGCCATCGATGGCAATTCTGCAACTGGCCATCGATAGTGCTAAACTATGCAATGGCCTGTGGGCCAATCAAAATGCGGGGGGGGGCTTCACGGGTGTCCGGGGGGCGGGGCTATTCTCTGTGCCCCAGCACTTTAAAAAAAAAAAAAAAGTCAGATTCTCCCCCATCGATGGCAAATGTATTCAACATCGGCCATGAGTCATCGATGATTTCGAATCATTGATGGCCATCCCTAGTGAGAATGGGAGTCATTCAAGACCCACTCGCCGGGCTGCTAGCAATTATCAAATGACTGTGCATGTGCACGGTACGCAATGCACATGCTCGAGCCTTCCACCCAAAGGCAGCGAGCGAAAACTAGCTTGATTGACACCCTGTGAGCGTTTTGTGGCTTGCCCCTGACGTTTTCTGGGTGTCTCCCGAAAACACAGGTGTTCCCCGCCCATTGGAAGGGCTGCTAAAGACTCCTTCTCCCTGCTGCAAACAGGGAAATAAAAACCATTCGATGGTGAATGATTGTCCCCATGAGCACAGCTGCATATGCGTCCGCAGGGGAGGTGGCTACCTGGTCACTGTGCTGCAAACTCTCGCAGCCCAGCGAGCAAGCCCGAATTGAGGTGCACAATCAGCCTCGGGAAAGGGCTGCAGCGGCAGCACAGACTTAAGCCCACTACACACTAGCCAATCCCTGACAGCGGCAGCCCGGCATCGCCAACTGCATACACCAGGGGTTCCCAAACTTTTTAGAATCATGGCACCCTATAGTTACAGAATTTAATCCACCGCACCCATAGGCCAAAAGTTTGATGATTAAAAATTAAATCAATTGTGTGTTTACATCATCTTAAGGTTTAATTATGTAGTGAGGGACAAGATTTGTTTCTATTCTGTACACATTTTATGGGCCAGAATCAGTTTCTCTAAGATTCAAAAGTGATAAAATAGAGTGATAAACAGCCAGCCAATCGGCTCCTGTCTGACATTTTTCAAACACAGTCTGTGACATGGCAGGTAGGAGCTGATTGGCTGGCTGTTTATCACTCTCCATTTTATCACATTTGAAGCTTAGAGAATCTGGCCCTATGATTGGCAGCCACAAGCACTGGTTTTGCCTATTACGTTGATTGTAATTACCGTAATTTGAATCGGTCCTGGACCACCAGCCGGAGGCACACAGTTTGGGAACCACTGACATACAAACTTGCTGATGCTGGGGATGTAAGGGAACGAGGGTAATGTGGCGGCTACAGTATGACCGTCATTAACGAGGATCTCCCTCATCTGATACGGGGGTCATTAACGATACGCGAGAGCGCACACTGTTAACGTAGTGTACACACTATTATTGTCTAGTGTATATGGGGCTTTACCATGAAGATATGTGTAACCTGAGTAGCTGGCACTGCACCCCAACTTGGATGCCAAAATCTAAAGGAAACACTGAGTACACTGCAGGACAAGGAGATAAGATATGAGCAGGTTATCAGAATATGCAGGAAATAACCTCTTCTATGATAGGTCATTGTCATTTTGAGTAGTAATGATTACAAAGTACACCTGTGTTTTTTTCAGCATGTATTACAGGTCGAGTATCCCGTATCCGAATATCCGTTATCTGAATTATTCCGAAATACGGACATTCCAGAAAGTGAAAAAATTTATTTTTTTTGCTAAAAACTCACTGGGGACATTTGTAACAGCATCACTGGGGACATGATATGTAACTGGCACTATACATGTGCAAGACAATGATTGCTTGGCATTCAAATTCAGTGCTGAGATAGTACACACATTTTGTTTCACGTTTTGAAACCTTGTTTTTTGAACAATTAAAATATATTTGTGTGTATTTTATGTGGTAATAAAATATATTTGTGTGTATATTATGTGTTTATACAGCATAAATGCAAGATACTTCAAAATACATCATTGAAATATTAAAATATTCCGAAATACGGAATAATCCGTTATCCAAAATTCTCCTGGTCCCGAGCATTTTGGATAAGGGATACTCAACCTGTACTATAATCTCAGCAAGTAGCGCATCCCATTACTAGCAGCTAGGGATGGCCATCAACCATTGATGATTTGGAATCATTGATAGTTCATGGCCGATGTTGAATATTTTTGCTATCGATGGGGGAGAACCAGATGTTTCCCTCCATCGATGGAACAGCAAAACAATGTTTTGCTGTTTTTTGTTTTTTTTTAAGTGGCGGGACACGGAGCATAGCTTCGCTTTGACACCCGCGAAGCCCCGCCCTCGTGTTTTAATTGGCCCACAGGCCAATCAATCAGACACAATGGCTGACCATTGATATGTAAAAATATCGACGGTCAGCCATTGCATAGTTTAGGGCTATCGATGGCCAGTTGCAGAATTGCCATCGATGGCAATTGCAACGATGGCCATCCCTACTAGCAGCTTGAGTGTGCAGCTTAGACCCCCTATATTTTCTACAGTATGTGTATATTTGTACACTTGAAGATTGAGATTACTTCAGTCTTGATTGGCGCCCCTCCATACCCCCATCTAAAGCTGGGTACACACTATATGATATTGCTAGCGAACAATATCGTTGAACACCCAGGCAAACGATACAGCACATACACACTGAACGATATCGTTCAGTGGGCATAATTCACGTTCATTCAGAACTGGGTGACTTCGGCCCTGTTCCGACGTTTGGGGGTCTGCGCAGACCCTGGCCTTTTTAACCAGAGTGGCTTATTTCATGTTCTGAAGAATCAGGGCTAAGCCAGCACGTTTGTAGACACAGACGACCATAAAAGCTGACACGTGACAGGGTCCGGCCGGGGCCTAGAACCATCCAAGTTACTGTTTTTTTGCTAAGCTGGGATCAGGGATATTACACGACTGATGAATATCTCTCTAGTTGGAGTTAGATGAGCCCTAAATTAGGAATTGAGGGAATGTGTGGCTGTTTTTTTGGGATATGGTCATTCGGTCTACAGCAAGTTGGTCGACAAGCGTTGGGTCGACACTGTTAGGTCAAAATGGCTCTAGGTCGACAGGTCATTAGGTCGACACAATCATTAGGTCGACAGGGTCTAGGACGACAGTCAAAGGGGGTATTGTACTGTTTTTTTGTGCCGACAGGCGGTATGTCATGCCCTACCATCCACCAGGGCGTGGTGAGAGAATAAAAGTGTGCCCGAAGCATCGCGAGCGAAGTTACCGATGCGAGGGGATGCGGTGCTTTGGAAACGCCATGTTGACCGTGTCGACATTCAGGTAAAAAAAACTGTAAAAACCCCCATGTCAACCTTTTCACTGTCGACCTAGACCCTGTCGACCTAACGCTTGTCAACCAACTTGCTGTAGATCAAACGATCCCAGACAATTTTTTTTTATAGCAATAAAAAAAAAAATATCTACGTGTAAGCATTTATTTATTTTACAGGTGGAGTAGTCTGCAGTGGACCATGGCTGACAGAGCATGCTGGCACTTGTGGTTTACCAAGAACCAGCATATCCTAGCAGCCATAAACTTTAGGCATGACTGGGCTTGCTGGGAACTTTGGTTGACCAACAAAAGAATAAACAATATAAAAAAATGTATCACCTCTCAGCCACTGTTATACTATTGGAAGAGCCATGGCAGTATCAACACAGGGCTGGTTTCCCCCAGGGGGCAGAATATTTGTGTACCAACTGTATTAGAGACACAAGCAATAATGCGTATGGTGTGACCCATCAGTTGGGATCCTGACGGTCAGTATACCAATATCGGAATCCCGACCACCAGTACTCCGATGGGGCGATGAGCGCAAAGAAGCCCCTTGTGGGTCTGCTGTGAGCTCGGTTGCACGCCACAGGTTGTATTCTCCCTCTATGGGGTCGTGGACCCCCACGAGGGAGAATAGCCTGTCAATCAGGATCACAACTGTTGGGGATTTGAACAGTTGGGATCCAGACTGTTGGGCCTTCATCCGTCACCCAGCAATATGAAGACATTTAGTTTTGTTGTACGTTAACATCTGAGAAATAGGAAACAACTCATTTTGGTAGAGCCGATAACTCCAGGGCAACCATTGTCTTTCACTATAATAAAATGAACTTGTTATTTGAAATCACACAACTGTTTGGACTATTTGCACAGCCCCCTTATGTAAGGGAATATACAGAATAGTGTCCTGATGATATTGGGGTATTTATATCATAACATTTTTAACCTTTTAATAAATATTTTTTTGCAATATGGTCAGCAATTAGAGTTTCATTTATTTATACAGTATTTGCTGCAAATATAGCTCAAATATAATATAATGTCCCCAGTTGGGTACAAAAGCAGTGTTCATTCCAGCACCCACTATCTTTGAAAACCCATGTAGTTTCTGTTCCCTCCGTGGGGTGACGTTGTCTGTTGTGGTGTTTCTAGCACAGGTCTGGTTTGCATATCAGTGCTGATATACAGCACACACTGTGCTAGAAGCACTACAACATACAGCGACACCCCAGGCAGGGAAGAGGAACTGCATGGGTTTTCAAAGATAGCGGGTTCTAGAATAGACACTACAAAAGCAAAATAATTTCCAAAAAGTATTTTGCAGCCACACAATTGAAAAATGTTTCAACTGAAGCGGAACCATAGAAAAGGAACAATGAAAGATTTTTTCGGGACCGCGAGAATTTTGGATAAGGGATATTTACGTTTTTTTGGAATATTTTTTTTTTTTTTTAATACTTACCTGGTCCCCCGGCGTCCATGGAGGCCTTCTGGATCCTCGTCAGCGGTCCCAGAAGTGCATTGCGAAAGTTCACGGGCGCGCCGATGACATCACAGACGCGCCCGTGCACTCGCTCAATGCACTCCTGGGAACGCTGAAGATCCTGAAGACCACCGTGTACATCTGGGGACTTGGTAAGCATGAAAAAAGGGGCAGGGGTGAAAAAAAAAATGAAACAATTTTGAAAAAAAAATTTTTTTAAGAAAATCCACAGTTTTTGGAATATTTCGGATAACAGATCTACAGCAGACTTGACCTGTATAAATCTGACAGTAATTAGAATGAATCATGACTTTATAATGCCAAATTGTACATAAATGATAACCTCAAAATACATCTTAGATATCCCCGCTGAAATAAGCTTTGGAGGTATGGGAGGAGGGAGAGTGGGGTGTCTGAGAAGTTGTGTGGTTAATAAACCAACATTACAGAAAAAAATCATTATGACAGAATAGTTTTGAGAATCGTGGTTTTTAAAAGTCTCCCAGTTTCCTGTATTTCATCACATTTGCTACATCAATCCCTTTAAACGCAGGATTTGCAGCAGCAATGTTCCCCAGAATGCTGCTGACCTCAGATGCCACCATATTTTATTTTCTTCAAAACTTTATTTTATTGAAGGGTTATAAATCAAAAAAAATATAAACATATTGCGTACATATGTCAATCTACAGTCCGTATAACAAGCTTTTGTCAAATAAAAGGAGTATAACAGTACTACGGCATAATATGAGGCTGGAGTGAAAAGTATTTCCTCCATGTATATAGGTTTTTATTTGTGAACAGATTTGAACACAATTTTTTTTTGTACATGAGAACTCCGTTTATCCTACATGTAATGCACTATCCACTTTTCAACATAGTCTCCTTCCCTTTCCATGGATGTGCGCCAACGCTTGACGAGTCGGGCAAAAGTGCTCTGTCATCTTTGGGAAAAGGGTTGCAGTGCCTGCAGTTCAAGGAGGTTCTGGGTTCTGCCACGGAGACTTTCACCTCTTCCCAAAGATGAAAGAGCACCTTAAGGGTCCACACTTCAATGACGATGAGGTTTGTCCGACTCGTCAAGTGTTGGCGCAGATGCGTTGAAAAGTGAATAGGGCATTACCTAGAGGATAAATGGAGTTATCGTGTACAAAAAGTGTTCCAATGTGTTCACAAAAAAAAAAAACTTATTATATCAATGGAGGCATTACTCCTCAATCCAGCCTCATAGTATTCATTGTTTAGAAACATCTACAAATACACAGAAAAATATAAAATTAAAATCATAGGAAAGGTCTGTCAGCTACCACCACAGTACCTTTAAAAATAAAAGGGAGAGTAGTAGTCACCTGTCACACAAATTAATATGGTACACACATCATGCAATATATGCTTCAATACATTTTCAAAACCAAAAAGTAAAAATACTGATCTCCAAGAAGCATCCTGGAAATAAGCAAATTCATCAAAATACATAAGAAACTAACAGATACAAAACAAGGACAGTACAAGAAATTGAAATAGAACCGTCAGTCATAACGATTAATTCACAATCAATAAAAAAGTGCAGTTTATTTCTCATCGTTACCAAGATCGGAAATCTTTGGGAATTAAGATCTAGGAGAAGATGTGTGAGTGAGAAGAGGAACCTCTAGATGGGCTACCCGAAAGGATATGGGCCCAGGCATCAGCTGGATTGTCAAATATATACATTTTCCCATTATCGATAATTCTAAGTTTAGCAGGGTACAGCAATTCAAACCATGTGTTATTATCAAGCAAGTATTTACAGACTAGGGAAAATTCCTTCCGTTTCTGGACCGCCGCAAACGGTAAATCCTCATCGATAGAAATTTGTCTACCATCTATAGTCAAGCCTCGTTGGTGCCTGAAAACATTTAGGATTCTTTGTTTATCGTAGTAGTCCACAAATGTTGCTATCACAGGACGAGGGTTGGCGTTGGGTTGCTCTTGTTCAGGGCCTATTCTGTACATTTTTTTTAGATTTGGCACCCCTATTTCATGCTGTAAATGCAGTTCTTCAACCAACTGTTTGGTTAGATAATCTTTCAAGGCGGAACCTTCAAAATGTTCGGGGATGCCCATGAAGCAGAGATTAGTTTGTCTATCGTGATTTCCCAAATCGTCCCGATTATCATCAGGTACTTGATAAGAGGACACACTGGAGTTACAGGATGTCTGTAAGGTATGCAGACTTGCCTCCATATTTTGGAAGGTGTCATTTTTACCCACTGCTTCCAATTCCAGGCTGGAGCTGCCAGCATACTGTGACGCAGAAGAGACTTGATTATCTGATGTCTCCAGACTAGGATATACCCCACCTGATTGTGCCTGCTGGAACTCCAACAGAGCTTTTTTACAATTCTCAATGATGCTTTTAACAAACATGGCATCCTCCTCATTTTGTATCTCAAAGTCTCTCATGTAAGCCAAAAAACCACCAGAGTGTTCAAACCGGGTAAAATTCATATTTTTCCGTATTCCGCTCTCCGTGGCATCCACTCTCTCCAGGTGCTCTGATGGCGTGCTCAGTCCTGTACCTTGCGAAGGCACATGGTCTCTGCTTAAATCAATGCAAGTGGGTTCAACGGTGTCATTTTCTATCCTGGGGAGTTCACAGTTCTGGCTGCGGACGTCGATACTGGAGTATTTGGCCATTTTGGCCATTATCGGTCCCTTATCACCGTGTTTGGTTTCCTGGATCCTTTTTCTCCCATGCCGAGAGACAAGCTCTGATACAGACTGGTTCATTGTTTTCATCTTAGTATTAAAGTATCCCTCTTTACACTGGTTGATGTAAGCGGACACCTCGGGATGGTGTCTATCCAGGTACTTCTGCGTATGCAACACCGCTGTTATGTGGCTGAACATAAAGTTCCTGTTATTTTCGAAATCACAGAGGTGACAGATGTATCTCATTCTGAAGTCCCTGTTACTCTCGATTTCCTCAATGTACTCCAGGCCCAGTATTGGCAGATCCGGCAAGTATGTGTCCAAGAAGTGCTGTAAGCTGTGTATGAGGGGAATTTCTGACGGGCAAGCGGTCATCAAGACCTTTCTGTGTCTAACCCCTAAGGCGTGACCGTTCAGTTGTTCGGGTGAGGCAAACTTAGCACCGCAATATCTGCAGGTGTAAATTTTATCATCTTTCCGGTCACCCATCTTCTGCTTGTTCCCCATCTTCTGCTTGTCCCCCATGGCCGATGTACTCTGGACGTCAGCACGGGAGTTGCTGATGTACACACCTGCAGTCACTTCCGGTCTGTGTGTACGTAGCTGGGTGTAGGCTCCAGCGACTTCAAAATAGGCAGTGCGCAGGCGCAGTGGGTAGAGGCGGCGGAGTCCTACGGAGTCGGCGCAGGGTATTGCGTAGCCAGGCAGATGCACAGCGGAATGTGCGCTCGTTTGTTAGGGCGTGTCATATTATTATATATATATATTTTTACTCAAAAGCAGACTAAATATTTGCCAGGTGGCCACTTACGGCACATAACTGTGTTTTATTTACATGGTTAATAAGAATGAAGAGCTGTATATTTCCTTAAGGGCTGTTATAATCTACCAAAGTTAGGTAGTAACCATCCAGGCATGTCCAAACTGTTGCCCTCCAGCTGCTGGGAAACTACACATCCCAGCATGCCTTGCCATAGTTTTAGCATTCCCTAATAGCAAAATTGTGGCAAGGCATGATGGGACTTGTAGTTTCACAACAGCTGGAGGGCCATAGTTTGGACATGTAAGCTTTTCTGTAGGCCAGCGGAGTTTTTGGGCACTACAAGTTCCATCATAGCTTTCATAGTGGGACTTGAAGTTTCTGCAACAATTGAAGCATTTATTGCCGGCAGGGGGGGGCGGCATCAGCAAGTGCATACACGATGCCTGCTCTGACGTGAGCAAAGGCAGGGGGAGTGACCGCCGTGCTGACCAATGACCTCCCGGTACTTGTGTAATAGCAGGGCGCCCACTAAGCAATTTGCTTACCGGGAAATTCTGCGCAAGAAAATCGCATGCGTGCGATGCAATTTCCCTATGTAATTTATTCACTTCGCTGTGGACGCGGGTGCAATGCAATCGCATCGCTTGCGATCGCACGCCGCCGCTCGCCACGCTTCTCATTGCATCTCATACAAATGTATAGCAAAGTCAATGGCATCGCAACCTATAAAATCGCATGCGATTTTGCGGTGATGTGCGATCGCATCGCACCGCACACGGGTAGAGAGCAGTGAATAAATTTCATAGGAAAATCGAATCGTATGCAAAAAAATCGCATGCGATGCGATTTCCCTACGGTGGCGTACGTATGCTAATTGGGCGCCCTGCTAATACACAAGTACCGACCTCCCTTATCCGCAGGAGTGCGAATCATTATGACAGTGAGCGTACATACTAGACAATATTGTGCAGAGACGCTGGGACTCAGGCAGCAGCCAAGACACGTGGGAACTGGGGCTCAGTCAGCGGCCAAGACACATGGGAACGGGGGCTCAGTCAGCGGCAAAGACACATGGGAACGGGGGCTCAGGCAGCAGCCAAGACACGTGGGAACGAGGGCTCAGGCAGCAGCCTAGACATGTGGGAAAGGCAGCTCAGGCACCAGCCTAGAAATGTGGGACCGGGGGCTCAGGCAGTGGTCAAGACACGTGGGACCGGGGGCTCAGACAGCGGGCAAGAAACGTGGGAATGGAAGCTCAGGCACCGGCCTAGACACATGGGAACGGGAGCTCAGGCATCAGCCTAGAGACATGGGAACGGGAGCTCAGGCTGTGGCCTAGACACGTGGGGACAGGGGCTCAGGCTGCAGCACAGACATATGGGGACAGAGGCTCAGGCTGTGGCCTAGACACGTGGGAGCGGGGGCTCAGGCAGAAGCCAAGACACATGGGAACAGAGGCTCAGGCAGCGGCGTAGACACGTCCGGACAGGGGCTCAGGCACCGGCCTAGACACGTGGGAATGGGGGCTCAGGCACCGGCCTAGACATGTGGGAACGGGGGCTCAGGCACCGGCCTAGACACGTGGGAACGGGAGCTCAGGCATCAGCCTAGACACATTGGAAAGCGGGCTCAGGCTGCAGCCCAGGCACGTGGGAACGGAGGCTCAGGCTGCGGCCTAGACACGTGGGAATGGAAGCTCAGGCATAGGCCTAGACACGTGCGGACGGGGGCTCAGGCAGAGGTCAATACACGTGAGACTGTGGGATCAGATAGTGGGCAAGACTCGTGGGAATGGAATCTCAGGCAGCGGCGTAGACATGTGTGGATGGGGGCTCAGGCAGCGGCGTAGACACATGGGGACGGGGGCTCAGTCATGGCCTAGACACAGGGGGACCGTGACTCAGGCAATGGCCTAGACACATGGGAACGGGGACTCAGGCACCGGCCTAGACACGTGGGAACAAGAGCTCAGGCACCAGCCTAGATACATGGGAACGGGGGCTCGGGCTACAGCCTAGATACATGGGAACGGGGGCTCGGGCTGCAGCCCAGACACATGGGGACAGCGGCTCAGGCTGCGGCCTAGACACATGGGAACGGGGGCTCGGGCTGCAGCCCAGACACATGGGGACGGGGGCTCGGGCTGCAGCCCAGACACATGGGGACAGAGGCTCAGGCTGCGGCTTAGACATGTGGGAATGGGAGCTCAGGCAGCAGCCAAGACACGTGGGAACGGGAGCTCAGACAGCAGCCTAGACACATGGGGACAGGGGCTCAGGCAGCAGCCAAGACACGTGGGAACGGGAGCTCAGAGAGCAGCCTAGACACATGGGGACAGGGGCTCAAGCAGCAGCCAAGACACATGGGGACTGGTGCTCAGGCAGCGGCTAAGACACGTGGGAACAGAGGCTCAGGCAGCGGCATAGACATGTCGGGACGGGGGCTCAGTCAACGGCCCAGACAAGTGGGGATGGGGGCTCAGACAGCGGCCTAGACCTGTGGGGAAAGGGGCTCAGGCGGCCCAGCCACATGGGAATGGGAACTCAGGTGGTGGCCAAGAAATGTGAGAACGGGAGTTCAGACATCAGCCAAGACATGTGGAAACGGGGGCTCAGGCAGAAGCCAAGACACGTGGGAACAGAGGCTCAGGCAGCGGCGTAGACACGTGGAAACAGAGGCTCAGGCAGCGGCGTAGACACGTCCGGACAAGGGCTCAGGCACTGGGCCAGACACGTGGGGATGGGGGCTCAGGCAGCCAGAGCCGGCCCTAGCCTAAATGACACCCTAGGCAAGATTTTGTCTGGTGCCCCCTAGCACCGTCACTAGTTCCGCCTCTGACCCTGCTCCCCTTTCCCAGCACCATCAACCCTCATCATAGCAGTCATAATTTTGTTGCTCCTACCCGCAATATTTTAAATAGAAACAGTGCACACATTCGGTGCGCAGCCCAAACAGGGGTGTGTTCTTGCTGGGAAGGGGCATAGCCACCCAATAGTACCCCCAATTCAAATTATGCCAAACAGTAGTGCAACTTTATTCACATTATATCATGCGATGGTGTCCCTTATTCACGTTACATCACACAGTAGTACCACTTTACCTTATGTACATTACTCCTCACATTATTCACATTATACACCAGGACGATTTGGCATAAAAACCTCCGATTTCGATGGGTCGTACGAGCGTTTTCTATGAATTGGTGCAAAATCGTTTGTTTTAAGCCCACAATTCCGATCCGATGTGCGTACCCAGGGGCGGATCCAGGATAAAATGACAGGGGGGGGCACCAAGATAAAAGAGGGTTTAGGTGGGGGAGGGCCAGTGTTAGTGGTGCCAGTGTACATGCTAAGAGAGCGGCAGAGAGAGGGTGGCAATGGGATTAAAAATAGGCCCACCATGGCAACAAAAGTAAAGGATGTAGTTGTGCGCGCCGAAGGCGCGCTCTGGAAAAGGGGGTGTGGTCACTCAACAGGGGGCATGTCCTTGAGTGTAGTGTACAACACCGTATACAACTTCTACACATTATGCTACAAAATACTAGACCCCATTATACTTGCCCCTTACACATGATGCCAAATGGAATGAGCCAAAATTCAAACAATGCCACATGGATTGTGTCAAAATTCACATAATGCCACACGGATTGAGCCAAAATTTACATTATAACACACGGATTGAGCCAAAATTCACAAAATGCCAAATGGATTGAGCCAAAATTCACATAATGCCAAATGGATTGAGCCAAAATTCACATAATGCCACATGGATTGTGTCAAAATTCACATAATGCCACACGGATTGAGCCAAATTCATAAAATGCCACACGGATTGAGCCAAATTTATAAAATGCCATATGGATTGAGCCAAAATTCACATAATGCCACACGGATTGAGCCAAAATTCACATAATGCCACACGTATTGAGCCAAAATTCACATAATGCTACACGGATTGAGACAAAATTCACAAAATGCCACACGGATTGAGCCAGAATTCACATAATGCCACACAGATTAAGACAAAATTCACAATACGCTTCATAAACAGGAACATTGTCCACCAAAGGCGCGCATTAAACATTTACACCATAATGTCCATTGCACGTTTAGTTACACGGCATGATGTCCATTATGTATTATGCCAAACACCATAATGCCTATTAAAAATTATGCTACATACAGTAAGTGCTGCTTATCTACATGCTCATTGCCAAGGGTTCCATGCTCATTGCCAGAGGTTCCATGCTCGTTGCCATGTGGGATTACATGCTCATTGCCAATGGGGAATACATGCTCGTGGTAAATGGTGGACAGCCGCCGCCATGCAGAAGTGATAGCCACTGACAGTGGCAGAGCCTTGCTGTATTCAGAGCACTGCAGGTCCTGGCTATTTGAAATAATACCCATTTCACACCAGAAAATGCATTCCCAGGTTGGCCCCTTTTACACCAGCCTAGTCCCTGCATTTTCTAGTGTGAGGGGGAGAGAAAACCACCCCTCCTCCCCTTTAACCAGTTATCTCATTTAACGGCTATATCTTCGAAACTAACTGACCCATTTACATGAGACAAGTATCATATTAAAGAACTTTTGAGTGGGCTTTGAGTGATTTTGGTCCAGTGAAACTGGAACGTTTGGTTCCAGAGTAATCTGCCCTCAAAAACCATGAACAGCCATGAAATTACATTTCAAAAATAAAAAAATCGATTTACACGCTATATCTCTGGAAACGATTGACCGATATGGACCATCCTGGTATCATATTGAAGGCCCAGCGATTTGGAATTGAATGACATCAACCACAAGCTTCTGTGATGCCAGGGCGGGAACTGGCAGCCGTTGGAACCGGGTGGGGGTCGGAATTGACGGGTCCCATATTATCCTATGGGGAAAAAAATTTACAGCTTTGCCAGGCGATATCTCCGGTTCCCGGGGGGCTAGAGACATGGGGCTGGGCTCGTTGGAAAGCTCTGGTCCTCATCTACAAAATGAATGACAGGGGGGGCACGTGCCCGGGTGCCCCCCCCCTGAATCCGCCACTGTGCGTACCCACCGGTCGTAGGTCGGATTGAAGATCCTACCTACTGCAGTAAAGATCTGTCAATCCGACCTCAGATTGGGGGGCGATTGTATGCAGATTGTGAGATGATCGTGTGCACTTGCCTCGTCAGACCGTCGTCAGATCCTGCTTGTTTATACTCATTTCCTGGTCACTCCCTCTGCAGCCATTTTGTGAGACTCGTGGATGGTACAGGATAGCAGTGACGGAGGATCCTGGATCTCAGCCAAATTTCAGACAGGTATTTGGACCTTCCCTACCCACCAATGCATTAGCTGCCCACCAATGCATTAGCTGCCCACTGCTGCCCACCAATGCATTAGCTGCCCACCGCTGGCCACCAATGCATATAAGCTGCCCACCGCTGGCCACCAATGCATTAGCTGCCCACCGCTGGCCACCAATGCATTAGCTGGCCACCGCTGGCCACCAATGCATTAGCTGCCCACCGCTGGCCACCAATGCATTAGCTGCCCACCGCTGGCCACCAATGCATTAGCTGCCCACCGCTGCCCACCAATGCATTAGCTGCCCACCAATGCATTAGCTGCCCACCAATGCATTAGCTGCCCACCGCTGGCCACCAATGCATTAGCTGCGCACCAATTACCCCCCAGTGCATTTGATGCCCACCAATGCAGTGCAGTGATATATCTGTGTGTGTAAATGGTAAATAGCAAAACCACAGCAGGTCATGCTGGAATGTGTAGTTCAACTAAAGCAGGAGTGTCAAGGTTGGCCAACACTGGTATAGATGAAGCTGTGTACACTATCACTGGTACTTGTGAGTTATCTGGACGCCCGATTTTTTGATTGTATGCCTTAAGTTAAGGCATACAATCAGATGCGATGCGATATCGCATCGCATCGCATCGCATCGCATCGCATGCGACCATCGGATGCGATGACCCGATTTTTCCATAGGAATCAATGTTAAAATGATTCCTATGGAAAAAGGGGTCTTTTTCATACCCCTACTATCCAAGTGGGCATGGAGTTGGATATAAACCTGTGGCGAGCGTAGCGAGCCACCGAGCCCGAAGCGTGGCGAGCGAAGCGAGCCCCGCGAGGGGACGGTATTCCGTGTCCCCTCGCGGGGCTCGCTACGCTCGCCACGCTTCGGGCTCGGTGGCTCGCTACGCTCGCCACAGGTTTATATCCAACTCCATGCCCACTTGGATAGTAGGGGTATGAAAAGGACCCCTTTTTCCCATTGAATTCCATGTTAAAATGGACTCAGTCCATTTTAACATTGATTCCTATGGAAAAATCGGGTCATCGCATCGCATCGCATCCGATGGTCGCATGCGATGCGATGCGATGTACCCGATCCGACCCGATTTAGAAATCGGGCGTCCAGATAACTCACAAGTACCCTATCACCTTGTTTACAATAAAAAGGAAACTGGTTGGTGAAACTTTAAACTTTATTGTGATATTAACAAAAGTGAAGCTGAAATAAAAGAAGTGTCTTAACAATATATAAACTATAATCATAGGATTTTTAAAAAAAAATTTTTTTTATCTATTTTCTTATAGACATGTCTCAGGATCTGGCAAAGGAGCGCAACTTCGTCGAAGCGTTTATCGACAAATACAGGGAGTACGAATGTCTTTGGAAGACGAAGTCCAAAGACTACAGTAACAAAATTAAGGGCCTTATTCTGATCTGAGCTCAGTACAAATTTGTTCTTAAAATGGGCAAAACCATATGCACTGCAGGAGGAGCAGATATAACCTGTGCAAAGAGAATTAAATTTGGGTGGGGTGTGTTGAAACTGAAATCTAAATTGCAGTGTAAAAATAACGCAGCCAGTATTTACCCTGCACAGAAACAAAATAACTCACACAAACCTAACTCTCTCTATACATGTTACATCTGCCCCACCTGTAGTGCACATGGTTTTGCCCATTTTAAGAACAAATTTGTACTGAGCTCAGATCAGAATAAGGCCCTAAAAGAGCAAATGTCCTGGATGAGTTGGCCGATTTCAGCCGTTCGTATCACCCTGAAGCCAATGCGGAGTGGGTGCGGAAAAAAATCCAAAATCTCCGCACTGTGTTCCTAAAAGAGTATAAGAAAATGCAGACCACCAAGAGATCTGGTGCCCGAGCCGGCGACGTGTATGAGACCTCCTTGTGGTACTACAATCTCTAAACATTCACCCTGAGTCAGGAGGCACAGAGGAACAGACTGCACCTCATGGTGGAGAGCGAGGGGGGATGAGGTGTTGCAGACTGTGGATGAAAGTTCCCAACCATTGTCGGTAAGTACAGACCCAGTATTGACACATGTCCTGCCTCATTATTTTTTTGGGCCCGTAGAATAGGTTCAGTCCATACATGTCTTAAATGTGGTTCTCCTGCCAATGGACAGCACCCACTCCATTAAAATAGTCCTTGTACTGGTCTCTAACCTGCATGGCGCGTGTAGTCCCCCTATACTGTTGCGCCGGCGTTTCCACGGAGGATATCTGCACTACCTCCTTTGGCTCCTCTGGGACCTCTGGTGGTGCTGGTCCTGTAGGCCTTTGTGGTCTTTCCTTGCCGCGCAGTAAAATGTGCAGGACACAGCACGCCATGACGACCCAGTCTATTTTGTCCACCCTCAGGTTGATGGCAGTATGGAAAATGCGGAAACGGCTTGCCAGGATACCAAATGCACTCTCCACAAGCCGCCGTGCCCTGGAAAGCCTGTAGTTGAAAATTCTTTTGTCTTGGTCCAGGCCCCTTTTGGCATATGGCTTCATGATGTGCTCATGAAGGGCAAATGCCTCGTCTGCCACGAACACAAAATTGAGCCCATGTTTGGTTTCCTGGACCGACGGCAAGTGAAGAGTGTTGGAGGTGAGCCTCTGGTAGAACTTGGTATCCTTCAAAGTTCCACCATCCGAAGCACGCCCATTCCTGCCAACATCCAGGAAGATGAACTCGTAGTTCGCATTAACCACAGCCATTAGAACGATACTAAAGTATCCCTTGTAATTGAAGTAGTAGGAACCACTCTGGGCAGGCTGGTTGATGCGGACGTGTTTCCCATCAATGGCTCCTCCACAATTTGGGAAATTCCATGTCTCTTCAAACTCTGCAGCGATGTTTTGCCACTCCTTCACACTGGTAGGGAACTGTAAAAATAATAAATAAACTTGATTAATAAATTGAACTTTGTATTTGTTTCCACAGCAACACAGTGCAGAGACAGAACATTCATCGACCCTGGACCTGTCTGGATTGTCGGAGTCTCCAGGAACATCGCAAGGAATAGCCACTACACCCACACCGCCACAACAGGCCTGTAAAAAACCACGCCGCAAGGAAAAGAAAATAGCCAACCCAGAGGAGGAATTACTGATACGGGCCGAACAGGTTCTACGTAGGCCTCCCGACCGATTTGATGCTTTCGGGAAATATTTGTCAGACGGCTTACGCCATTGAAGGCATAAGCAGCGAGCTATTGTTTTTTGGCCATTTAGACCGCCTTACATTTGAATGCAACATAGCTGGCCTTCTTCCTTGCCAACAACCACCAGGGCCTACTCACTCAGCACCCTTACCAGTCCCTTCCTCATTGCCAAATCACTCTCCACCTGTCCAAGCATCCTCCGCACAACCTTCAACTCCAGCCCGCTATACCCACCTGTACACCTCATTATTGCCTGAGTTCACAGGAGAGCAGGACCCTCCGGTTTTACGCGAATTGTAAAACCAATTCTTGCCCTGTTGGTATGGAGCAGTATGACCGATGATGCTTGTGGCGCAGATAAAGCCCATGCTCACGTGGCGCATGGTGCGGAGCAATGGGGCGGGACCACTGCTTCTGCACTATGCACCGCGTGTGCATGAAGGTACTTTGATTATCTGCGCCACAAGCACCGTGTGTCCTACTGCTCCATACCTCAAGGCAGAAAAGTGAAATGTTTTATATATTTTTGGACATGTTATTGAACTTTGGAACAGTTTGCAGTTATGCGTATCAATGCGTTCTATTTTTGTACCATTTGTATTTAATCCCAAAAAAATGTAAAACTAAAAATGTGTGGATGTCAAAGTTTGATTTATTTTAATAAAACATTATATGTTTCCACTACAAGTGTGTGGTGTATTTTTCCTTACCTTGCAATACTTGTGCTGCAGTACCTTCACGATTGCTTTGCAGGTCTCGGGGATGATGAGGCCCAAAGCTTGCGGGGAGATGAGGGATCCAAACTTCAGGTCAGCCAGAGACCGTCCTGTAGCCAGAAACCTCAGGGTCACCACCAGCCGCTCCTCAGCAGGGATAGCCATGAAATAGTTGGTATCTTGCTTCTAGATGTGGGGGGTGACAAGACGCAGCAACTCATGGAAGGTGGCATCATCCAAACGTAAGAAATTCCGATAATCATTGGGATTATTCTCACGAATTTCCAGGAGCAGTGGCATGTGAGAAGGAGCCTGACGGCTCAGCAGCCACTGCTTGGTCCAGCATGACCTAGCTCTCCTACGCTGGGCCCTCAGCCGCCTCACCCTGAGCACAGCATAGGAAAGCAGAAAATCTTGCTGGTAAGAATCCATCACTGCAGACTGCATAATGGACACAGGAAAAGCACACTTTGTAATGCCAGGCAAAAACATAGCAGACCAAACAGCTATGTACAGCGTTCAGCAGGTATAAACCAAGCCTCACTAGTCACAAAGCACAAATGCACAGATCTAAAATGGCTGCTGTTATTTGTTCCCCACAACTAGTCCTGCCCATTATTTACATTTCAAAAACGTCAGTCACTGTGCACACACGATGCACCAAAACGACAGTCGGGCGACCATCGCAATAAAATCCTGAGAAAATATTGTATTTTAAGCACCTCCATGGCCACACTGCAACCCAGCACAAAGCAGTGTGTGCTGGGCAGAGGAGAAGAGCTGCAGCTGCTGCTGTCACTTAAGGGGAGGGGGCCCTGGGCCCCCACTGCGCCCTTCCTTCAGATTTGGCCTGGGTAATTTGTACCCCCTACCCCTTTCTCTCGACAGCCCTGATACTACCACACAGTAATGCCCAGGGCCGGCGCTACCCGCTCAGCACAGCCTGCAAAGCAGGTAGGTGCCGGCCCTGAGAGGCGCTCCGAGTCCCACCCGCCAACTTACAGTATCCCACTGTTGCCGGGTGCATTCTGCAGCCGGTACCTGTCAAACTATATGACAGGCAGCGGCACCGTCAGTGAGCTCAGCGCGCCCACAGGCAGCACAGCGGAGCCCAGAGTGAAACAAACGGTGAGCTGCTGCTGCTGCTGTCAGCGTTAGCCAGCCTGGGGAAAGCAGGTGCAGGAAGGTACTTCCAGGAAGTGACTCTTTGCACTTGAAGCTGACCCAATTGAGACTTGAGGTGCTCACTGCAGTGCTGAGTGCCAGGAAGAAGGTAACTAACTAACAATTAGAGGAGGGGGCAGGCTGCACATTGTCCCAGACACCCGGAGGCAATATCATTTTGGTGCCCCCCAAACCATAATATATATATATATATCTTATATATTTGGCTACATCTGTCACTCAAAGTGTGTCTGGAGCTATAACGCTGGGTGGAGCCTCTGACTCACATGACTGACTCACATGACAGAGAACCAGCCCAGTGAGCCCACAGACAGTGCCAGACACCCTCTGCCTCTCCATGTTACACAGCAAAGACACAGCTACTCACCAGACACACCAGGTGAGCGCCCCACACCTCCATACCTCCCAACATGACCCTCTCCAGGAGGGACAGAATGCTCTGTTTGTGGACTTCCATCTTAATTTATGATTGTCATCACCTGTCATTTTAAACAGGGTAATTGATAAGAAAGGTGTTTAAGCACAGGTGATGGTAGTCCATAAATTAAGAAGAAAGTCCAGAAACAGAGCAATGTGTCCCTCCTGGAGAGGGTCATGTTGGGTATGCACCTCCCTCCCTCCCCCCCCCCCCCCCCCATTCACGGCATGCCCACAATTAAATGGCACATGCAAAACACTGACATGGCTATGGTCGACAATTAAAAAGGTTGACAAGATTTATTTTTCACTTTTTCAATGTTTTCATATTCATTCTCATGTGTCGACATGGACACCAATGAAGTGCCACACTTATGTCAACATTTACATGTGTTGACCTTTCTGTGTTGATTTTTTCTTGTGGCGATTCGCGGCACCCCCCGCAACCCCCCCTCCCGCGATTTGCAGCACACCCCCCGCAATTCGCGGCACCCCCGGTGACTCCCGCGATTCGCGGCCCCACCCCGTCACACGCCCCCCTCCTTCGATTCGCGGTACCCCGCGACCCCCCTCCCACGATTCGCGCCAACCCCCCGGGCCCCCCCTCCCGCGCTTCACGGTGCCCCCCACGACCCCCCCTACCGCGATTCCCCACCCCTGACCCCCCCTCCTGTCATTGCGGCAACCCCCCGCCCCCGCGACCCACCCTCCCGCGATTCACTGCAACCCCCGCGCCCCCCCATCCCACGATTCGCGGCACCCACCCCCCCCCCCGAGCGACCCCCCCTCCCGCAATTCATGGCATCCACCCACGACCCCTCCTCCCGTGATTCGCGGACACCCCTCACCTCCTCCCTCCCCCCCCCCCACCCCCGCGCGTGATTCACGGCAACCCCAGGATTAAATGGCACATGCAAAACACTGGCACGGCTATGGTCGACAATGAAAAAGGTTGACTTGAGTTTTTGAAGATTTATTTTTCTTTTTTTGAATGTTTTCATATTCATTCTCATGTGTCGACATGGACACCGATGAAGTGCCACACTTATGTCAACATTTACATGTGTTGAACTTTCTGTGTTGATTTTTTCCAGTGACAACTATGAACCATGTGCACGTCAACCTACACATCATCAACCAATTCTTTGTATAATATATAACACCTGTTCTGTTTTACTGTAGGTGTTTTAAGTCAGACCTTTTACTGCTACTATTACTGTTTATGTAAATGCATTCTGAATGACAGCAACATCCTACCATCCTTCTACAAGAATATATAACCAACTAGGTGATTCATCGCGCCCCGTGCCCCCCCCCCCTCCCGCAATTCACGGACCCCCCGCGCACTCCCCCTCCCGCGATTCGCAACTCCCCTCGCGCAATTCACGCCCCCTCCCACGCTTTGCGGACCCCCGCCCTCTCCCGCGATTTGCCGACACCTGTGCCCCCTCCCTCCCTTGATTCACGGCACCCCCCGCGCCCCTCCCGCAATTCACGGCACGCCTAAGCCCCTCTTTAGTCCCCCGTATACTCACACACCCCTATCACTACCCAGCTTCCTGCTCTCCTGAACCGTAACTTCCACTGGGGAGTCGCTGACACTGTTTTGCCCACATGCCCCTATCATGCCTCATAGCCCAGCCTCCTGCTCTCATGCACCCGAACTCCCACCCAGTAGGAGGAGACACTCACTAAGGGCCACCATCCTGTACTCCTGTACTGCCGCGCTGGACCCTCACCCACTGGCAGAAGCTGCACAGTATCTCCCACCCTCCTCTTTAGTCCCCCGTATGCCCACACACCCCTATCACTACCCAGCCTCCTGTTTTCCTGTGTCGTGACCTCCGCCAGTGGGGAGCCGCTGACTCAGAAACACCCACTATACTATTGCACACACACACCTAAACAACATGCACACACAGCCCCCCCCCCCACACCCCCCCAAATGTCACTGTACCATCCACACTATCAATGTACATCTTACTCTGTAACCGCTTTTTAATTAAACAAAACAATACACACCCCCTTCCACATCATATGCTCTCTATTTAACACATTTCACCTATAACTCAAGTTGCAATACAGGCCATCTTTCATACAATTCTAACCATCTTTCTCATATGCAAATGTTCACAAATTAAGGGGGCGCAGCCCCTTACGACGGTGTGAAGAGCGCCCGTAGGGCGCGATGAATCACCTAGTATATATATATATATATATATATATATATATATATATATATATATAATGTCCAATCTGGCTTTATTATCTCTTATATATTTGGCTACATCTGTCACTCAAAGTGGGTGTCTGTGTCTATAACGCTCTGTTCCTGGACTTTCCTCTTAATGTGTGATTGCCTTCATCTGTGCTGAACACCTTTCTGAGAAATTAACCTGTTTAAAACAGGTGATGGCAATCATACATTAAGGGGAAGTCTAGAAACAGAGCATTGTGTCCCTCCTGGAGAGGGTCATGTTGGGAGGTATGTGACAGAGAACCAGCCCAGTGAGCCCACAGACAGTGCCAGACACCCACTGCCTTCCCATGTTGCCCAGCACTGCTACTCCACAGCCACCAGGTGAGCGCCCCTCTCCCGCGATTTGCGGCAAAACCTCCCCCCCGCGTGCCTCCCCCCTCCCGCGATTCGCACCAAAAACACCCGCTCCCCCGCGACCCCCCCTACCGCGGTTCGCAGCAAAAACACCCCCCGCGACCCCCCCTCCCGCGATTCGCTGCAAAAAGAACCCCCCCACGACCCCTCCCGCAATTCGGGGCGGCACCCCCCCTGCGACCCCCCTCCCGCGATTCGCGGCACCCCCCCCCCCCGCAATTCGCAGCAGCCCCAAGATTAAATGGCACATGCAAAACACTGACATGGCTATGGTCGACAATGAAAAAGGTTGACATGAGTTTTTGAAGAATTATTTTTAATTTTTTTAATTTTTTCATATTCATTGTCATGTGTCGACATGGACACCAATGAAGTGGCACACTTATGTCAACATTTACATGTGTTGACCTTTCTGTGTTGATTTTTTCTTGTGGCGATTCGCGTCACACCCCCCCGCAATCCCCCTTCCCGCGATTCGCGGCAACCCCCGTGACCCCACACCTCCCGCAATTCGCGGCAACCCCCCACCGGAACCCCTGTGAACCCCGCCCTCCCGCGATTCGCGGCACCCACCCCCGCGACCCCCCCTCCCGCAATTCGCGGCACCCCCCCGTGATTCGCGGCAGCTCCAGAATTAAATTGCACATGGAAAACACTGACATGGCTATGGTCGACAATGAAAAAGGTTGACATGAGTTTTTGAAGTTTTTTTTTTCATTTTTTGAATATTTTCATATTCATTCTCATGTGTCGACATGGATACCAATGAAGTGCCACACTTATGTCAACATTTACATGTGTTGACCTTTCTGTGTTGATTTTTTCTTGTGGCGATTTGCGTCACACCCCCCCGCAACCCCCACTCCTGCGATTCACGGCACACACACACACACACACCTCCCCCGCGATTCTCGGCACCCCACCCCGTGACCCCCCCTCCCGTGATTCACGGCACACCCCCGCGACCCCCCCTTCCATGATTCGCCGCAACCCCCGCCCCGTAACCCCCCCTCCCGCGATTCGCGGCACCCACCCCCGCGACCCCCCCTCCCGCAATTCGCGGCACCCCCCCCCGCGCGATTCGCGGCAGCTCCAGAATTAAATTGCACATGGAAAACACTGACATGGCTATGGTCGACAATGAAAAAGGTTGACATGAGTTTTTGAAGATTTTTTTTTCATTTTTTGAATGTTTTCATATTCATTCTCATGTGTCGACATGGACACCAATGAAGTGCCACACTTTGTCAACATTTACATGTGTTGACCTTTCTGTGTTGATTTTTTCTTGTGGCGATTCGCGTCACACCCCCCCGGAACCCCCACTCCCGCGATTCACGGCACACACACCCCCCCGCGATTCTCGGCACCCCACCCCGTGACCCCCCCTCCCGTGATTCACGGCACACACCCCCGCGACCCCCCCTACCATGATTCGCCGCAACCCCCGCCCCCATAACCCCCCTCCCGCGATTCTCTGCAATCCCTCCCCTCCCGCGATTCGCAGCATCCACCCCCCCACAACCCCCCCTCCTGCAATTCGCGGCACCCCCTGCGACCCCCCCTCCTGCAATTCGCGGCACCCTCCGCGACCCCCCCTCCCGCGATTCGCGGACACCTTAGTTGCAATACAGGGCATCTTTCATACAATTCTAACCATATTTCTCATATACAAACGTTCACAAATTAAGGGGGCGCAGCCCCTTACGACGGTGTGAAGAGCGCCCGTAGGGCGCGATGAATCACCTAGTTATAATATATGTGTCCCTGCACTCCACTTAAAAAAAAAAGAAAAATCTGTTACCTTCCAGCAGCAGCTCCCTCCCAGATACCCAGGGTACTGCATCAATTGACTTCTATGCCCCCGGCAACTGTTGTGGGCGTTACACAGTGCTACTATTGTCGGCAACTGGTGTGGGCGCTACGTATAATCAACGCTACTAATGAGGGCAACGGTGGGCAATATGTATCAGCACTGCTACTACTGTGGCCATCAGTGGGCATTATGTGTAAGCGGCGCCACTACTGTGGACATTATGTATGTGCAAGGGTTCTACTACTGTGGGCATTATATGCAGAGGCGTAGGGAGGGCGGAGCCACTGGAGCTCACGCTCCGGGCGCCGATTGGTTGAATGGCGCCGCTGGCCCGCCCCCCCTCCGCAAATCATCCGTGCACTACATCTTAAGAATAGAATTTAACAGGCAGTGGCCAGCGTGCGCCGGCGGCTGCCCTGCCCGGCGCCTGCCTCCTGCCCTGCTCACCCGGTCCAAACGTCAAAGACCGGACGGTGAGGCCGGGCGGCTAACTCACTGCTCTCTGTTGCTGTTGCTGCGGCCGGCTTCCGGGCAGCGCAGCATAACTCTAGACTCCTCTTACAGTCACCTGCCCATGCTACCCTCCTCCCTGGCTACATCAGCGTCATCAGCCATCCCAAGCACTGGCTGTAGCCTGGAGGAGGAGAAGGTGTTCTGCTGCTGCCCTGGACCTGCTGCAATCATTGATCCTTATCCAAGGTGAAGGTGGATTTTTTTTTTTTTACAGCTAATTCATGATGTTATAAACTTGGTATTATAAACTTGGGGTTTGCGCGATTGGTGGGGCCCGGGGGAGGAGATGCTGTATTTATTTACAGCATCTTATATAGCGCAGCAGATTCCGTTACAGCGTCTTATATAGCGCAGCAGATTCCGTTAGTGTCTTATATAGCGCAGCAGATTCTGCTACAGTGTCTTATATAGCGCAGCAGATTCCGTTACAGCGTCTTATATAGCGTAGCAGATTCCATTCGTGTTTTATATAGCGCAGCAGATTCCGTTACAGTGTCTTATATAGCGCAGCAGATTACGTTACAGTTTCTTATATAGCGCAGCAGATTCCGTTAGTGTCTTATATAGCGCAGCAGATTCTGCTACAGTGTCTTATATAGCGCAGCAGATTCCGTTACAGCGTCTTATATAGCGCAGCAGATTCCATTAGTGTTTTATATAGCGCAGCAGATTCTGTTACAGTGCCTTATATAGCGTAGCAGATTCTGTTACAGTGTGTTATATAGCGCAGCAGATTCCATTACAGTGTCTTATACAGCGCAGCAGATTCCGTTACAATGTGTAATATAGCGCAGCAGATTCCGTTACAGTGTGTTATATAGCGCAGCAGATTCCGTTACAGTGTGTTTTTAAGTTTTTTTCTTTTCAAATGTAACATGCCAACTCATGTTAGCCACGCCCCCAATTCATTACCGGGGAGGGGGTGCAAAATATGCCCTTACTCCGGGCACCATGACACCTAGCTACACCGCTGATTATATGTATAAGCAGCGCTACTACTGTGGACATTTTGTGTAAGGGGCACTACTCTGAAGTGTAATGTGAATAAGGGGCACTAGGGGCTGTGCAGGGCCATAAATAGGTGTGTGCCAGTGGTGCCTTTCCCATTTGCACTGTGAGTATCCCATCTGGAAGTACCACTCACCGCCATTTGCCAGTCGCCACTGCTATCAGAGCTTGTGGACGGAAAGCTGCAGTTATTGATTGGCTGTTGGACCGAGAGCTCCAATTGGCTCATGAGCTGGTGCCATACTGTGATGCATATTGTGGAATGGGCATTACGGCATGTGGCATAATTTGTAATAACAGTGGTTATGGTACTGTTATGTGGCCATGCCCCTGTTTTCTCTGTGGTGGTGGTGGGGTCACAATTTTGTTTCTGGTGCTCTGGTGCTGTGTAATGAGAATAAGATTGTGCTACTCGGTGGCATAATTAGAAATGGAATTACTATTGCGTGGCCATGCCCCTTCCTTGTAAGACCACACATTTTCTTTGGTGTGCACTGTCCCTTTGTAAAGTATGAGGGGGCGCAAATTTAAAGTTTGCAGTAGGGCACCAAACACCCTAGCACCAGCCCTGGTAATGCCCCTTACACATGACACACATTATTAATGTCCTTATAACCATAATGCCCCTTACACATTATGCCAACCTTTATTAATGCCCTTCATACACATAATGACACACATAATGCCCATTACACATATGTTGCACATTATTTATGCCCTTATACACATGACACACATAATGCCTGTTACACATATGTGGCACATTATTAATGCATTTATACAAGACACACATAATGCCCCTTACACATATGCCGAACACTATTGCACAACCAACCCACCCACAGACAGCACTTGCACAGCCGCTAACACTGTGACCTCTGCCTCTGCTTGGATACAGATGTTTCCTCATACATCTTGACTCAATAGGCCATGCAGCTCCTGGCCAGTTCTGCTAACGTTGGGTGCATTTTTTGCTGAAAATTCGTCATTGTTATGATAAGCACACACAAGGAGCTTCCGATGATTAAAATGATATGTGGCATGCCTATATTCTGTGTGCGACTGTGGCTGTACCTGCATACAGAATGCTATGTTACAGTGATTTCCATGAATACACTATTTCATATGCAGATACAGCCTCACTCACACACAGAATATAGGCATGCTGCATATCATTTTAATCAGCAGAAGCTGCATTCCAAATGCCCTAGGCAATTGCCTAGTTTGCCTATGCCTAAGGCCGGCTCTGCAGGCAGCGGCCTAGACCTGTGGGGATGGGGGCTCAGGCGGTGGCCCAGTCACATGGGAATGGGAACTCAGGTTTTGGCCAAGACACGTGGGAACGGGAGTTCAGACAGCAGCCAAGACATGTGGGGACAGGGGCTCAGGCAACAGCCAAGACACGTGGGGATGGGGGCTCAGGCAGCAACCAAGACATGTGAAAACGGGAAACGGGGGCTCAGGCAGCAACCAAGACATGTGGAAACGGGGGCTCAGGCAGCAACCAAGACATGTGGAAACAGGGGCTCAGGCAGAAGCCAAGATATGTGGGAACAGAGGCTCAGGCAGCGGCGTAGACACTTCTAGACGGGGGCTCAGGCAGCGGCCAAGACACGTAGGAATGAGGGCTCAGGCAGAATGACGACATCAGTGGCCCTCCTTCCTGGCGGCTGGACATACCGACGTGGAGGGGGCAGACAGCACAATGCAGGATTGGAGAACGTCTGCATTTTCTGGGAAACACCCAGAAAACACTGGCAGCGCATCCCCAAATGTCCGAACACTGTCAATCAAACAGCGATTGACTTGTGACCACAGGCTTTTTGAGCCTATGTTTGCACAGAGGGCTCGCATATGCGCACTGCAGACCATGCACATGAGCAGTCCTTTGGTAATCGCCAGGGTTGTGAATTCGATCAGTGCTGAATTGTGTGCTGCAGCAGGGGTGTCGCCTATGATGCAGGGGTGTGGCTAGTGATGTTGAGGCTGTATATATTATTTACAAGCATAAACTATGTTACTGGACTCGGCATGCACTTGGTCACTTCAGTCTCTCCCAACACTGTTGTGCCCGCCCCCTCTACATCTGTATGTCCTGCATTGTGCTATCCAGCCCCTCCACATTAGTATGTCCTGTACTATGCCGTCTGCCTCCTCCCCATCTGTATGTCCTGCACTGTGCCGTCCGTCTCCTCCCCATCTGTATGTCCTGCACTGTGCCGTCTGCCTCCTCCCCATCTGTATGTCCTGCACTGTGCCGTCTGCCTCCTCCCCATCTGTATGTCCTGCACTGTGCCGTCTGCCTCCTCCCCATCTGTATGTCCTGCACTGTGCCGTCCGTCTCCTCCCCATCTGTATGTCCTGCACTGTGCTGTCCGTCTCCTCCCCATCTGTATGTCCTGCACTGTGCCGTCCGCCTCCTCCGCATCTGTATGTCCTGCACTGTGCTCTCTGCCCCCTCCACATCTGTATGTCCTGCATTGTGCCATCCGCCTCCTCCACATCTGTATGTCCTGCACTGTGCCGTCCGTCTCCTCCCCATCTGTATGTCCTGCACTGTGCCGTCCGCCACCTCCCCATCTGCATGTCCTGCACTGTGCCGTCCGCCTCCTCCCCATCTGTATGTCCTAGACTGTGCCGTCCGCCTCCTCCCCATCTGTATGTCCTGCACTGTGCTGTCCGCGACCTCCCCATCTGTATGTCCTGCACTGTGCTCTCTGCCCCCTCCCCATCTGTATGTCCTGCACTGTGCCGTCCGCCTCCTCCCCATCTGTATGTCCTGCACTGTGCTCTCTGCCCCCTCCACATCTGTATGTCCTGCACTGTGCCGTCCGCCTCCTCCGCATCTGTATGTCCTGCACTGTGCTCTCTGCCCCCTCCACATCTGTATGTCCTGCATTGTGCCATCCGCCTCCTCCACATCTGTATGTCCTGCACTGTGCTCTCTGCCCCCTCCCCATCTGTATGTCCTGCACTGTACCGTCCGCCTCCTCCCCATCTGTATGTCCTGCACTGTGCTCTCTGCCCCCTCCACATCTGTATGTCCTGCACTGTGCCGTCCGCCTCCTCCGCATCTGTATGTCCTGCACTGTGCTGTCCGTCTCCTCCCCATCTGTATGTCCTGCACTGTGCCGTCCGCCTCCTCCCCATCTGTATGTCCTGCACTGTGCTGTCTGCCACCTCCCCATCTGTATGTCCTGCACTGTGCCGTCTGCCACCTCCCCATCTGTATGTCCTGCACTGTGCCGTCCGCCACCTCCCCATCTGTATGTCCTGCACTGTGCTGTCCGCCTCCTCCCCATCTGTATGTCCTGCACTGTGCCGTCCGCGACCTCCCCATCTGTATGTCCTGCACTGTGCTGTCCGCCTCCTCCCCATCTGTATGTCCTGCACTGTGCCGTCTGCCTCCTCCCCATCTGTATGTCCTGCACTGTGCAGTCCGTCTCCTCCCCATCTGTATGTCCTGCACTGTGCCGTCCGCCACCTCCCCATCTGTATGTCCTGCACTGTGCCGTCTGCCACCTCCCCATCTGTATGTCCTGCACTGTGCCGTCCGCCTCCTCACCATCTGTATGTCCTGCACTGTGCCGACCGCCTCCTCCTCACCTGTATGTCCTGCACTGTGCCGTCTGCCACCTCCCCATCTGTATGTCCTGCACTGTGCCGTCCGTCTCCTCCCCATCTGTATGTCCTGCACTGTGCCGTCCGTCTCCTCCTCACCTGTATGTCCTGCACTGTGCCGTCTGCCACCTCCCCATCTGTATGTCCTGCACTGTACCGTCCGCCTCCTCCCCATCTGTATGTCCTGCACTGTGCCGTCCGCCTCCTCCCCATCTGTATGTCCTGCACTGTGCCGTCCGCCTCCTCCTCACCTGTATGTCCTGCACTGTGCTGTCTGCCACCTCCCCATCTGTATGTCCTGCACTGTGCTGTCTGCCACCTCCCCATCTGTATGTCCTGCACTGTGCCGTCCGTCTCCTCCCCATCTGTATGTCCTGCACTGTGCCGTCCGCCTCCTCCCCATCTGTATGTCCTGCACTGTGCCGTCCGTCTCCTCCCCAACTGTATGTCCTGCACTGTGCCGTCCATCTCCTCCCCATCTGTATGTCCTGCACTGTGCCGTCCGCCTCCTCCCCATCTGTATGTCCTGCACTGTGCCGTCCGCCTCCTCCCCATCTGTATGTCCTGCACTGTGCCGTCCGTCTCCTCCCCAACTGTATGTCCTGCACTGTGCCGTCCATCTTCTCCCCATCTGTATGTCCTGCACTGTGCCGTCCGCCTCCTCCCCATCTGTATGTCCTGCACTGTGCCGTCCGCCACCTCCCCATCTGTATGTCCTGCACTGTGCCGTCTGCCACCTCCCCATCTGTATGTCCTGCACTGTGCCGTCCATCTCCTCCCCATCTGTATGTCCTGCACTGTGCCGTCCGCCTCCTCCCCATCTGTATGTCCTGCACTGTGCCGTCCGCCTCCTCCCCATCTGTATGTCCTGCACTGTGCCGTCCGTCTCCTCCCCAACTGTATGTCCTGCACTGTGCCGTCCGTCTGCTCCCCATCTGTATGTCCTGCACTGTGCCGTCCGCCTCCTCCCCATCTGTATGTCCTGCACTGTGCCGTCCGCCACCTCCCCATCTGTATGTCCTGCACTGTGCCGTCTGCCACCTCCCCATCTGTATGTCCTGCACTGTGCCGTCTGCCACCTCCCCATCTGTATGTCCTGCACTGTGCCGTCCGTCTCCTCCCCAACTGTATGTCCTGCACTGTGCCGTCCATCTCCTCCCCAACTGTATGTCCTGCACTGTGCCGTCCGTCTCCTGCCCATCTGTATGTCCTGCACTGTGCCGTCCGTCTCCTCCCCAACTGTATGTCCTGCACTGTGCCGTCCGTCTGCTCCCCATCTGTATGTCCTGCACTGTGCCGTCCGCCTCCTCCCCATCTGTATGTCCTGCACTGTGCCGTCCGCCACCTCCCCATCTGTATGTCCTGCACTGTGCCGTCTGCCACCTCCCCATCTGTATGTCCTGCACTGTGCCGTCTGCCACCTCCCCATCTGTATGTCCTGCACTGTGCCGTCCGTCTCCTCCCCAACTGTCAGTCCTGCACTGTGCCGTCCGTCTCCTCCCCAACTGTATGTCCTGCACTGTGCCGTCCGTCTCCTCCCCATCTGTATGTCCTGCACTGTGCCGTCCGTCTCCTCCCCAACTGTATGTCCTGCACTGTGCCGTCCGTCTCCTCCCCAACTGTATGTCCTGCACTGTGCCGTCCTTCTCCTCCCCAACTGTATGTCCTGCACTGTGCCGTCCGTCTCCTCCCCAACTGTATGTCCTGCACTGTGCCGTCCGTCTCCTCCCCCAACTGTATGTCCTGCACTGTGCCGTCCGTCTCCTCCCCATCTGTATGTCCTGCACTGTGCCGTCCGCCTCCTCCCCATCTGTATGTCCTGCACTGTGCCGTCCGCGACCTCCCCATCTGTATGTCCTGCACTGTGCCATCCGCCACCTCCCCATCTGTATGTCCTACACTGTGCCGTCCGTCTCCTCCCCAACTGTATGTCCTGCACTGTGCCGTCCGTCTCCTCCCCAACTGTATGTCCTGCACTGTGCCGTCTGCCTCCTCCCCATCTGTATGTCCTGCACTGTACCGTCTGCCACCTACCCATATGTATGTCCTGCACTGTGCCGTCCGCCTCCTTCCAATCAGCATGTCCTAAATTGTGCTGTCTGCCACCTCCTCACCTGTATGTCCTGCACTGTGCCGTCTGCCACCTCCCCATCTGTATGTCCTGCACTGTGCTGTCTGCCACCTCCCCATCTGTATGTCCTGCACTGTGCCGTCCGTCTCCTTCCCAACTGTATTGTCCTGCACTGTGCCGTCCGTCTCCTCCCCATCTGTATGTCCTGCACTGTGCCGTCTGCCACCTCCCCATCTGTATGTCCTGCACTGTGCCGTCCGTCTCCTCCCCAACTGTATGTCCTGCACTGTGCCGTCCGTCTCCTCCCCAACTGTATGTCCTGCACTGTGCTTCTCCTCCCCAACTGTATGTCCTGCACTGTGCCGTCCGTCTCCTCCCCAACTGTATGTCCTGCACTGTGCCGTCCGTCTCCTCCCCAACTGTATGTCCTGCACTGTGCCGTCCGCCTCCTCCCCATCTGTATGTCTGCACTGTGCCGTCCGCCTCCTCCCCATCTGTATGTCCTGCACTGTGCCGTCCGCGACCTCCCCATCTGTATGTCCTGCACTGTGCCATCCGCCACCTCCCCATCTGTATGTCCTACACTGTGCCGTCCGTCTCCTCCCCAACTGTATGTCCTGCACTGTGCCGTCCGTCTCCTCCCCAATCTGTATGTCCTGCACTGTACCGTCCGCCTCCTCCCCAACTGTATGTCCTGCACTGTGCCGTCTGCCTCCTCCCCATCTGTATGTCCTGCACTGTACCGTCTGCCACCTACCCATATGTATGTCCTGCACTGTGCCGTCCGCCTCCTTCCAATCAGCATGTCCTAAATTGTGCCTGTCTGCCACCTCCTCACCTGTATGTCCTGCATTGTGCCGTCTGCCACCTCCCCATCTGTATGTCCTGCACTGTGCTGTCTGCCACCTCCCCATCTGTATGTCCTGCACTGTGCCGTCCGTCTCCTCCCCAACTGTATGTCCTGCACTGTGCCGTCCGTCTCCTCCCCATCTGTATGTCCTGCACTGTGCCGTCTGCCACCTCCCCATCTGTATGTCCTGCACTGTGCCGTCCGTCTCCTCCCCAACTGTATGTCCTGCACTGTGCCGTCCGTCTCCTCTCCAACTGTATGTCCTGCACTGTGCCGTCCGTCTCCTCCCCATCTGTATGTCCTGCACTGTGCCGTCCGTCTCCTCCCCAACTGTATGTCCTGCACTGTGCCGTCCGTCTCCTCCCCAACTGTATGTCCTGCACTGTGCCGTCCTTCTCCTCCCCAACTGTATGTCCTGCACTGTGCCGTCCGTCTCCTCCCCAACTGTATGTCCTGCACTGTGCCGTCCGTCTCCTCCCCAACTGTATGTCCTGCACTGTGCCGTCCGTCTCCTCCCCATCTGTATGTCCTGCACTGTGCCGTCCGCCTCCTCCCCATCTGTATGTCCTGCACTGTGCCGTCCGCGACCTCCCCATCTGTATGTCCTGCACCTGTGCCATCCGCCACCTCCCCATCTGTATGTCCTACACTGTGCCATCCGTCTCCTCCCCAACTGTATGTCCTGCACTGTGCCGTCTGCCTCCTCCCCATCTGTATGTCCTGCACTGTACCGTCTGCCACCTACCCATATGTATGTCCTGCACTGTGCCGTCCGCCTCCTTCCAATCAGCATGTCCTAAATTGTGCTGTCTGCCACCTCCCCATCTGTATGTCCTGCACTGTGCTGTCTGCCTCTGTGTGGTTGCCCAGGTGATCACAACCTCCTCTACTGCTCCAGGTTCTACCGCGGATAGGGCTTACTAATACCCTTTTCAGACATACGCAAAAATCCCGGCCTTTTTCACATATTCCCAGGACTAGCGTATGTCTGAATGGCTATTCCCGGGATTTTTCACGCTCAGGCGTATATTCCCGGGACTAGCGTATGTCTGAATAGCTATTCCCGGGATTTAGTCAACTAAAATCCCGGGTTCTGCGCACCTGCAATTGACCCAGGTGGTATGTCCAAAAGGGGCATAATATGGGAGTTCAATTGAAGATGGCAATGTTGCTATGGGCAACCAATCAGATTCTATCCTAGAAGATGCTAAATAAATAAGTCCATTCTGACTGGTTGCTATGAGCAAAATCCTTCCTTCAATAGAATTCTCAACTTAGTAAATAAACCCCAGTGTCTCTTCTGACAGCAAATTGAAAATAGAACCGTCAGTCATAACGATTAATTCACAATCAATAAAAAAGTGCCGTTTATTTTCTCATCGTTACCAAGATCGGAAATCTTTGGGGCTTAAGATCTAGGAGAGGATGTGTGAGTGAGAAGAGGAACCTCTAGATGGGCTACCCGAAAGGATATGGGCCCAGGCATCAGCTGGATTGTCAAATATATACATTTTCCCATTATCGATAATTCTAAGTTTAGCAGGGTACAGCAATTCAAACCATGTGTTATTATCAAGCAAGTATTTACAGACTTGGGAAAATTCCTTCCGTTTCTGGACAGCCGCAAACGGTAAATCCTCATCGATAGAAATTTGTCTACCATCTATAGTCAAGCCTCGTTGGTGCCTGAAAACATTTAGGATTCTTTGTTTATCATAGTAGTCCACAAATGTTGCTATCACAGGACGAGGGTTGGCGTTGGGTTGCTCTTGTTCAGGGCCTATTCTGTACATTTTTTTTAAATTTGGCACCCCTAATTCATGCTGTAAATGCAGTTCTTCAACCAACTGTTTGGTTAGATAATCTTTCAAGGCGGAACCTTCAAAATGTTCGGGGATGCCCATGAAGCAGAGATTAGTTTGTCTATCGTGATTTCCCAAATCATCCCGATTATCATCAGGTACTTGATAAGAGGACACACTGGAGTTACAGGACGTCTGTAAGGTATGCAGGCTTGCCTCCATATTTTGGAAGGTGTCATTTTTACCCACTGCTTCCAATTCCAGGCTGGAGCTGCCAGCATACTGTGACCCAGAAGAGACTTGATTATCTGATGTCTCCCGACTATGATATACCCCACCTGATTGTGCCTGCTGGAACTCCAGCAGAGCTTTTTACAATTCTCAATGATGCTTTTAACGAACATGGCATCCTCCTCATTTTGTATCTCAAAGTCTCTCATGTAAGCCAAAAAACCACCAGAGTGTTCAAACCGGGCAAAATTCATATTTTTCCGTATTCCGCTCTCCGTGGCATCCACTCTTTCCAGGTGCTCTGATGGCGTTATTCAGTCCTGTACCTTGCGAAGGCACATGGTCTCTGCTTAAATCAATGCAAGTGGGTTCAACGGTGTCATTTTCTATCCTGGGGAGATCACAGTTCTGGCTGCGGACGTCGATACTGGAGTATTTGGCCATTTTGGCCATCATCGGTCCCTTATCACCGAGTTTGGTTTCCTGGATCCTTTTTCTCCCATGCCGAGAGACAAGCTCTGATACAGACTGGTTCATTGTTTTCATCTTAGTATTAAAGTATCCCTCTTTACACTGGTTGATGTAAGCGGACACCTCGGGATGGTGTCTATCCAGGTACTTCTGCGTATGCAACACCGCTGTTATGTGGCTGAACATAAAGTTCCTGCTGGTTTCGAAATCACAGAGGTGACAGATGTATCTCATTCTGAAGTCCCTGTTACTCCTTATTTCCTCAATGTACTCCAGGCCCAGTATTGGCAGATCCGGCAAGTATGTGTCCAAGAAGTGCTGCAAGCTGTGTATGAGGGGAATTTCTGACGGGCAAGCGGTCATCAAGACCTTTCTGTGTTTAATCCCGAAGACGTGACCGTTCAGTTGTTCGGTGAGGCATACTTAGCACAGCAATATCTGCAGGTGTAAATTTTATCATCTTTCCGGTCACCCATCTTCTGCTTGTCCCCCATGGCCGATGTACTCTGGACGTTAGCAGCACGGGAGTTGCTGATGTACACACCTGCCGTCACTTCCGGTCTGTGTGTACTTAGCTGGGTGTAGGCTCCAGCGACTTCATAATAGGCAGTGCGCAGGCGCGGTGGGTAGAGGCGGCGGAGTCCTACGGAGTCGGCGCAGGGTATTGCGTAGCCAGGCAGATGCACAGCGGAATGTGCACTCGTTTGTTAGGGCGTGTCATATTATTATATATATATTTTTTTACTCAAAAGCAGACTAAATATTTGCCAGGTGGCCACTTACGGCACATAACTGTGTTTTATTTACATGGTTAATAAGAATGAAGAGCTGTATATTTCCTTAAGGGCTGTTATAATCTACCAAAGTTAGGTAGTAACCATCCAGGCATGTCCAAACTGTTGCCCTCCAGCTGCTGGGAAACTACACACCCCAGCATGCCTTGCCATAGTTTTAGCATTCCCTAATAGCAAAATTGTGGCAAGGCATGATGGGACTTGTAGTTTCACAACAGCTGGAGGGCCATAGTTTGGACATGTAAGCTTTTCTGTAGGCCAGCGGAGTTGTTGGGCACTACAAGTTTCATCATAGCTTTCATCGTGGGACTTGAAGTTTCTGCAACAATTGAAGCGTTTATTGCTGGCAGGGGGGGCAGGCATCAGCAAGTGCATACACGATGCCTGCTCCGACGTGAGCAATGGCAGGGGGAGTGACCGCCGTGCTGACCAATGACCTTGCGGTACTTGTGTAATAGCAGGGCGCCCACTAAGCAATTTGCTTACTGGGAAATTCTGCGCAAGAAAATCGCATGCGTGCGATGCAATTTCCCTATGTAATTTATTCACTTCGCTGTGGACGCGGGTGCAATGCAATCGCATCGCTTGCGATCGCACCACACCGCAAAATCGCATGCGATTTTATAGGGTGAGATGCCATTGACTTTGCTATACATTTGTATGAGATGCAATGAGATTTACGCATCCCCCCCCCCCCCCCCACTATCCACGCCACCCGGAACACGTCCTCTTGACCTTTTCATACCCCCACTATCCATGTCGGTGCGGAGTTGATTTTATATAGTGTGGCTAGCGCAGCGAACCACTGAGCCTGAAGCATGGCGAGCCCCGCGAGGGGATGCGGAATACTATATAAAATCAACTCGACGTGGATAGTGGGGGTATGAAAAGGTCGGGAGGACGCGTTCCGCCGCCGCTCGCCACGCTTCTCATTGCATCTCATACAAATGTATTGCAAAGTCAATGGCATCGCACCCTATAAAATCGCATGCGATCGCATGCGATTTTGCGGTGATGTGCGACCGCATCGCACCCCACACGGGTAGAGAGCAGTGAATAAATTACCTAGGAAAATCGAGTCGCACGCAAAAAATCGCATGCGATGCGATTTCCCTACGGTGGCGTACGTATGCTAATTGGGCGCCCTGCTAATACACAAGTACCGACCTCCCTTATCCGCAGGAGTGCGAATCATTAATGACAGTGAGTGTACATACTAGACAATGTTGTGCAGAGATGCTGGGACTCAGTCAGCAGCCAAGACACGTAGGAACGGGGGCTCAGTCAGCGGCCAAGACACATGGGAACGGGGGCTCAGTCAGCGGCAAAGACACATGGGAACGGGGGCTCAGGCAGCAGCCAAGACACGTGGGAACGGGGGCTCAGTCAGCGGCCAAGACACATGGGAACGGGGGCTCAGGCAGCAGCCAAGACACGTGGGAATGGGGGCTCAGTCAGCGGCCAAGACACATGGGAACGGGGGCTCAGTCAGCGGCAAAGACACATGGGAACGGGGGCTCAGGCAGCAGCCAAGACACGTGGGAACGGGGGCTCAGTCAGCGGCCAAGACACATGGGAACGGGGGCTCAGGCAGCAGCCTAGACATGTGTGAAAGGCAGCTCAGGCACCGGCCTAGAAACGTGGGACCGGGGGCTCAGGCAGCGGTCAAGACACGTGGGACCGGGGGTTCAGACAGCGGGCAAGAAACGTGGGAATGGAAGCTCAGGCACCGGCCTAGACACATGGGAACGGGAGCTCAGGCATCAGCCTAGACACATGGGAACGGGAGCTCAGGCTGCAGCACAGACATATGGGGACAGAGGCTCAGGCTGTGGCCTAGACACGTGGGGACGGGGGCTCAGGCAGCGGCATAGACAAGTGGGAACAGAGGCTCAGGCAGCGGCGTAGACACGTGCGAACAGAGGCTCAGGCAGCGGCGTAGACACGTCCAGACAAGGGCTCAGGCACTGGGCCAGACACGTGGGGATGGGGGCTCAGGCAGCCAGAGCCGACCCTAGCCTAAATGACACCCTAGGCAAGATTTTGTCTGGTGACCCCTAGCACCGCCACTAGTTCCGCCTCTGTCCCTGCTCCCCTTTCCCAGCAAAATCAACCCTCATCATAGCAGTCATAATTTTGGTGCTCCTACCCGCAATATTTTAAATAGAAACAGTGCACACATTCGGTGCGCAGCCCAAACAGGGGTGTGTTCTTGCTGGGAAGGGGCATAGCCACCCAATAGTGCCCCCAATTCAAATTATGCCAAACAGTAGTGCAACTTTATTCACATTATATCATGCGCTGGTGTCCCTTATTCACTTTACATCACACAGTAGTACCACTTTACCTTATGTACATTATTCACATTATTCACATTATACCCTTAGAAAAAAATCCTCAGAAAATATTGTATTTTAAGCATCTCCATGGCCACACTGCAACCCAGCACAAAGCAGTGTGTGCTGGGCAGAGGAGAAGAGCTGCAGCTGCTGCTGTCACTTAAGGGGAGGGGGCCCTGGGCCCCCATTGGGTCCTTCCATCAGACTTTGGCCTGGGTAATTTGTACCCCCTACCCCTTTCTCTCGGCAGCCCTGATAATACCACACAGTAATGCCCCTTACACATGACACACATTATTAATGTCCTTATAACCATAATGCCCCTTACACATTATGCCAACCTTTATTAATGCCCTTCATACACATGACACACATAATGCCCATTACACATATGTTGCACATTATTAATGCCCTTATACACATGACACACATAATGCCTGTTACACATCTGTCGCACATTATTAATGCATTTATACAAGATACACATAGTAATGCCCCTTACACATATGCCGAACACTATTGCACAACCAACCCACCCACAGACAGCACTCGCACAGCTGCTACCACTGTGACCTCTGCCTCTGCTTGGATACAGATGTTTCCCCATACATCTTGACTCAATAGGCCATGCAGCTCCTGGCCAGTTCTGCTAACGTTGGGTGCCTTTTTTGCAGAAAATTCATCTTACTTGCATTGTTATGTGACCAGGATACACAAGGAGCTTCCGATGATTAAAATGATATGTGGCATGCCTATATTCTGTGTGCGACTGTGGCTGTACCTGCATACAGAATGCTATGTTACAGTGATTTCCATGAATACACTATTTCATATGCAGATACAGCCTCACTCACACACAGAATATAGGCATGCTGCATATCATTTTAATCAGCAGAAGCTGCTGATGCCCCTGGGCATTCCAAATGCCCTAGGCAATTGCCTAGTTTGCCTATGCCTAAGGCCGGCTCGGCAGGCAGCGGCCTAGACCTGTGGGGATGGGGGCTCAGGCGGTGGCCCAGTCACATGGGAATGGGAACTCAGGTTTTGGCCAAGACACATGGGAATGGGAGTTCAGACAGCAGCCAAGACATGTGGGGACAGGGGCTCAGGCAACAGCCAAGACACGTGGGGATGGGGGCTCAGGCAGCAACCAAGACATGTGGAAACGGGAAACGGGGGCTCAGGCAGCAACCAAGACATGTGGAAACGGGGGCTCAGGCAGCAACCAAGACATGTGGAAACAGGGGCTCAGGCAGAAGCCAAGATATGTGGGAACAGAGGCTCAGGCAGCGGCGTAGACACGTCTAGACGGGGGCTCAGGAAGCGGCCAAGACACGTAGGAATGAGGGCTCAGGTAGAATGACGACATCAGTGGCCCTCCTTCCTGGCGGCTGGACATACCGATGTGGAGGGGGCAGACAGCACAATGCAGGATTGGAGAACGTCTGCATTTTCTGGGAAACACCCAGAAAACACTGGCAGCACATCCCCAAATGTCCGAACACTGTCAATCAAACAGTGATTGGCTTGTGAGCACAGGCTTTTTGAGCCTATGTTTGCACAGAGGGCTCGCATATGCGCACTGCAGACTATGCACATGAGCAGTCCTTGGGTAATCGCCAGGGTTGTGAATTCGATCAGTGCTGAATTGTGTGCTGCAGCAGGGGTGTGGCCTATTATGCAGGGGTGTGGCTAGTGATGTTGAGGCTGTATATATTATTTACAAGCATAAACTATGTTACTGGACTCGGCATGCACTTGGTCACTTCAGTCTCTCCCAACACTGTTGTGCCCGCCCCCTCTACATCAGTATGTCCTGCGTTGTGCCATCCAGCCCCTCCACATTAGTATGTCTTGTACTGTGCCGTCTGCCTCCTCCCCATCTGTATGTCCTGCACTGTGCCGTCCGCCTCCTCCCCATCTGTATGTCCTGCACTGTGATGTCCGTCTCCTCCCCATCTGTATGTCCTGCACTGTGCTCTCTGCCCCCTCTACATCAGTATGTCCTGCAATGTGCTGTCCGCCTCCTCCACATCTGTATGTCCTGCACTGTGCTCTCTGCCCCCTCTACATCAGTATGTCCTGCAATGTGCCGTCCGTCTCCTCCCCATCTGTATGTCCTGCACTGTGCCGTCCGTCTCCTCCCCATCTGTATGTCCTGCACTGTGCCGTCCGTCTCCTCCCCATCTGTATGTCCTGCACTGTGCCGTCCGTCTCCTCCCCATCTGTATGTCCTGCACTGTGCCGTCTGCCTCCTCCCCATCTGTATGTCCTGCACTGTGCCGTCCGCCTCCTCCACATCAGTATGTCCTGCACTGTGCCGTCCGTCTCCTCCCCATCTGTATGTCCTGCACTGTGCTGTCTGCCACCTACCCATCTGTATGTCCTGCACTGTGCTGTCTGCCTTCTCCCCATCTGTATGTCCTGCACTGTGCTGTCTGCCACCTCCGCATCTGTATGTCCTGAACTGTGCTGTCTGTCACCTACCCATCTGTATGTCCTGCACTGTGCTGTCTGCCTTCTCCCCATCTGTATGTCCTGCACTGTGCCGTCAGCCTCCTCCCCATCTGTATGTCCTGCACTGTGCCGTTCTCCTCCTCCCCATCTGTATGTCCTGCACTGTGCCGTCCGCCTCCTCCCCATCTGTATGTCCTGCACTGTGCTGTCTGCCACCTCCCCATCTGTATGTCCTGCACTGTGCTGTCTGCCACCTCCCCATCTGTATGTCCTGCACTGTGCTGTCTGCCACCTCCGCATCTGTATGTCCTGCACTGTGCTGTCTGCCACCTACCCATCTGTATGTCCTGCACTGTGCTGTCTGCCACCTCCCCATCTGTATGTCCTGCACTGTGCTGTCTGCCACCTACCCATCTGTATGTCCTGCACTGTGCCGTCCGCCTCCTCCCCATCTGTATGTCCTAGACTGTGCCGTCCGCCTCCTCCCCATCTGTATGTCCTGCACTGTGCCGTCCATCTCCTCCCCATCTGTATGTCCTGCACTGTGCCGTCCATCTCCTCCCCATCTGTATGTCCTGCACTGTGCCGTCCGCCTCCTCCCCATCTGTATGTCCTGCACTGTGATGTCCGTCTCCTCCCCATCTGTATGTCCTGCACTGTGCTCTCTGCCCCCTCTACATCAGTATGTCCTGCAATGTGCTGTCCGCCTCCTCCACATCTGTATGTCCTGCACTGTGCTCTCTGCCCCCTCTACATCAGTATGTCCTGCAATGTGCCGTCCGTCTCCTCCCCATCTGTATGTCCTGCACTGTGCCGTCCGTCTCCTCCCCATCTGTATGTCCTGCACTGTGCCGTCCGTCTCCTCCCCATCTGTATGTCCTGCACTGTGCCGTCCGTCTCCTCCCCATCTGTATGTCCTGCACTGTGCCGTCTGCCTCCTCCCCATCTGTATGTCCTGCACTGTGCCGTCCGCCTCCTCCACATCAGTATGTCCTGCACTGTGCCGTCCGTCTCCTCCCCATCTGTATGTCCTGCACTGTGCTGTCTGCCACCTACCCATCTGTATGTCCTGCACTGTGCTGTCTGCCTTCTCCCCATCTGTATGTCCTGCACTGTGCTGTCTGCCACCTCCGCATCTGTATGTCCTGAACTGTGCTGTCTGTCACCTACCCATCTGTATGTCCTGCACTGTGCTGTCTGCCTTCTCCCCATCTGTATGTCCTGCACTGTGCCGTCAGCCTCCTCCCCATCTGTATGTCCTGCACTGTGCCGTCCGTCTCCTCCCCATCTGTATGTCCTGCACTGTGCCGTCTGCCTCCTCCCCATCTGTATGTCCTGCACTGTGCCGTCCGCCTCCTCCACATCAGTATGTCCTGCACTGTGCCGTCCGTCTCCTCCCCATCTGTATGTCCTGCACTGTGCTGTCTGCCACCTACCCATCTGTATGTCCTGCACTGTGCTGTCTGCCTTCTCCCCATCTGTATGTCCTGCACTGTGCTGTCTGCCACCTCCGCATCTGTATGTCCTGAAACTGTGCTGTCTGTCACCTACCCATCTGTATGTCCTGCACTGTGCTGTCTGCCTTCTCCCCATCTGTATGTCCTGCACTGTGCCGTCAGCCTCCTCCCCATCTGTATGTCCTGCACTGTGCCGTTCTCCTCCTCCCCATCTGTATGTCCTGCACTGTGCCGTCCGCCTCCTCCCCATCTGTATGTCCTGCACTGTGCCGTCCGCCTCCTCCCCATCTGTATGTCCTGCACTGTGCTGTCTGCCACCTCCCCATCTGTATGTCCTGCACTGTGCTGTCTGCCACCTCCCCATCTGTATGTCCTGCACTGTGCTGTCTGCCACCTCCGCATCTGTATGTCCTGCACTGTGCTGTCTGCCACCTACCCATCTGTATGTCCTGCACTGTGCTGTCTGCCACCTCCCCATCTGTATGTCCTGCACTGTGCTGTCTGCCACCTACCCATCTGTATGTCCTGCACTGTGCCGTCCGCCTCCTCCCCATCTGTATGTCCTAGACTGTGCCGTCCGCCTCCTCCCCATCTGTATGTCCTGCACTGTGCCATCCATCTCCTCCCCATCTGTATGTCCTGCACTGTGCCGTCCATCTCCTCCCCATCTGTATGTCCTGCACTGTACCGTCCGCCTCCTACCCATCTGTATGTCCTGCACTGTGCCGTCCGCCTCCTACCCATCTGTATGTCCTGCACTGTGCCGTCAGCGACCTCCCCATCTGTATGTCCTGCACTGTGCTGTCTGCCACCTCCCCATCTGTATGTCCTGCAGTGCTGTCTGCCACTTCCCCATCTGTATGTCATGCACTGTGCTGTCTGCCTCCTCCCCATCTGTATGTCCTGCACTGTGCCGTCCGCCACCTCCCCATCTGTATGTCCTGAACTGTGCTGTCTGCCACCTCCGCATCTGTATGTCCTGCACTGTGCTGTCTGCCACCTCCCCATCTGTATGTCCTGCACTGTGCTGTCTGCCACCTCCCCATCTGTATGTCCTGCACTGTGCTGTCTGCCATCTCCCCATCTGTATGTCCTGCACTGTGCTGTCTGCCACCTCCCCATCTGTATGTCCTGCACTGTGATGTCTGCCACCTCCCCATCTGTATGTCCTGCACTGTGCTGTCCTCCTCCTCCCCATCTGTATGTCCTGCACTGTGCCGTCCGCCTCCTCCCCATCTGTATGTCCTGCACTGTGCCGTCCGCCTTCTCCCCATCTGTATGTCCTGCACTGTGCCGTCCGCCTCCTCCCCATCTGTATGTCCTGCACTGTGCCGTTCTCCTCCTCCCCATCTGTATGTCCTGCACTGTGCTGTCCGCCTCCTCCCCATCTGTATGTCCTGCACTGTGCCGTCCGCCTCCTCCCCATCTGTATGTCCTGCACTGTGCCGTTCTCCTCCTCCCCATCTGTATGTCCTGCACTGTGCTGTCCGCCTCCTCCCCATCTGTATGTCCTGCACTGTGCCGTTCGCCTCCTCCCCATCTGTATGTCCTGCACTGTGCCGTTCTCCTCCTCCCCATCTGTATGTCCTGCACTGTGCCGTCCGCCTCCTCCCCATCTGTATGTCCTGCACTGTGCTGTCTGCCACCTCCCCATCTGTATGTCCTGCACTGTGCTGTCTGCCACCTCCCCATCTGTATGTCCTGCACTGTGCTGTCTGCCACCTCCCCATCTGTATGTCCTGCACTGTGCTGTCTGCCACCTCCCCATCTGTATGTCCTGCACTGTGCTGTCTGCCATCTCCCCATCTGTATGTCCTGCACTGTGCTGTCTGCCACCTCCCCATCTGTATGTCCTGCACTGTGCTGTCTGCCACCTCCCCATCTGTATGTCCTGCACTGTGCTGTCTGCCACCTACCCATCTGTATGTCCTGCACTGTGCTGTCTGCCATCTCCCCATCTGTATGTCCTGCACTGTGCTGTCTGCCACCTCCCCATCTGTATGTCCTGCACTGTGCTGTCTGCCATCTCCCCATCTGTATGTCCTGCACTGTGCTGTCTGCCACCTCCCCATCTGTATGTCCTGCACTGTGCTGTCTGCCACCTCCCCATCTGTATGTCCTGCACTGTGCTGTCTGCCACCTCCCCATCTGTATGTCCTGCACTGTGCTGTCTGCCATCTCCCCATCTGTATGTCCTGCACTGTGCTGTCTGCCACCTACCCATCTGTATGTCCTGCACTGTGCTGTCTCTGTGTGGTTGCCCAGGTGATCACAACCTCCTCTACTGCTCCAGGTTCTACCTCGGATAGAGATTACTAATACCCTTTTCAGACATACGCAAAAATCCCGGCCTTTTTCACATATTCCCAGGACTAGCGTATGTCTAAATGGCTATTCCCGGGATTTTTCACGCCCAGGCATATATTCCCGGGACTAGCGTATGTCTGAATAGCTATTCCCAGGATTTTAGTCAACTAAAATCCCGGGTTCTGCACACCTGCAATTGACCCAGGTGGTATGTCCAAAAGGGGCATAATATGGGAGTTCAATTGAAGATGGCATGTTGCTATGGGCAACCAATCAGATTCTATCTTAGAAGATGCTAAACAAATAAGTCCATTGTGACTGGTTGCTATGAGCAAAATCCTTCCTTCAATAGAATTCTCAACTTAATAAATAAACCCCAGTGTCTCTTCTGACAGCAATGTCATCCGATGGGCCGATGCCAGTGTTCTCACTGTGTCAGCTGCCAGGCCACGCTACTTGGGACTGAGGAGCGGATCACCCTGACGGCCGGCTGGATACAGTGACACTCATCCATGGGGCAGCAGGTACCTGAGCAGTCAATGTGATGCGGTGTACTTGCCCCTTCGGTATCCGGACTGATCATAGATTGACTCTAGGTCGACAGTCATAAGGTCGAGAGGGTCTAAAGGTCGCCAGGGTTTAAAGGTCAACAGGGTCAATATGTCGAAAGCCAAAAGGTCAATATTTTTACAACATTTAGAGCCGACAGACGGTATTTCATGCCCTACTATCCACTACTGTGTGGAGGCAGAATATAATAGTGTGCCGAGTGCAGCGAGTCCAAAGCATTGGGAGCGCAGGGAGGGGACGCAGTGTCCATGTCGACCTAGACACCAAAAACAAACTCATATCGACCTATCGCATGTCGACCTATTGTCTGTTGACATTTAGACAATGTTGACCTTTGGACCCTGTCGACCTAGACATTGTAGATCTCATATACCATAACCGCCCATTCAACCGTACATAAACCAGTGCAATCCTGTGGGCCTATATTTAATGAGTGGGCCTGGAGCTCCACCTACCCCATTGTTGATCCAGCTGTTTGGTGCGGTGTGTGTCCGAGATACTGTAAGTCTCCATCAAGGTAAAAAGAATAGCCATTTATTAGTGTATTCATTTACAGTGTTCTGGGTTAGCTGCAAATATGAGGTAACCCCTGAATGAAGGACCACAGCAAGACTCCCCAATCCCTGCTGCCATGAGGGATGCGATGTTACCCGATGTATCAGCATCGCAGTGGATCCCTGGGCTACCGCCAATCTGAGATGGCAGTAGCCCATTGTAGCCTATGGGCTACAAACCACACTGCTGGCGGGGGTCAACGCCAATCGCGCATGCGTAGACAACCCCCCGGGCGAAGGAGGGGATGTAGTCACCAGGTCTACAAGCATTAGGTTGACGCAGGCATTGGGTCAACATGGAAAGGGTTGACATGAGTTTTACGTGTTCTTTTTATGCATGAAATGCAAGGGGACACAGTACCCTTACGCAGTGTCCATGTCGACCGAAGTCAACATAGACACAAAAAAACATGAGAAACTCATGTCGACCTGCTGGTGTCCACCTAATGCCTGTTGACCTAAGCTCCTTAGACCCTATGACCCATACCCACAAAGCAGACTGCAGTGACAGGTCCTTCAGAGCCCCTGTGCTGCTAGGAGATATATTCGGCAGAAAGGATCGCATATTGCAATGCTCATCACAGAACAATGGTCCGCACAGATCGCTCAGCAGACATCTGTATCCTTTCTCTGTTGCATCCTAGAAAAATGACAGAATTTGGTTGCCATGGGCAACATCACCTATTTTCATTTACCCCACCTCATGATAAGTGGCCTGTCTTCTCTTGCTGACAGCTGCTCTCTGGTCCAGTGCCCCAAGTGAGGGCTCTGACACACACACAACTTGGTACAAGCTGCTGTTGCCGCCACTTGGACTGCTCACCAGGCTATTTCAAAACTCAAGGCTGCTCGCGAGCCAATCGGAAAGCTCGCGGTTCGGCGCCAATCAAGTGTGGCAGTGAGCTCCGATTGAAGCCATGAGTTTTGAAATAGCCGCACACCTGATCTGATACAGCGGCAGCCAGCGGGTGAGTTGTCATCTTGCAGAGCTGCATGCTCCAAGAATTTGCCTTCCACTAGGTGGAGCGATGAACGGAAGCTGTACTCGTGCCAGGGATCCACTCTGTAGGTTTGTGTGCCGCCACTCTGCGTGCAGTAACATGTACAGGAGGGGGATTAGTGTGGCCAGCACTGTCACGGTGGAGGAGCAGTTGATCGGGTGATGCCTTGTGATCCCTGTGCCCCTGTGTAACCCACACAAAGTGGCCACTGTCTCCTTGCAGAGGGTCATATTCGGAGGTATGCAGTGTGCTTGTACCACTGTCTATATAAGTTCTGTATATAGGTGTTTTGGGGGAGTCAGTGGTGCAGTGCTTTGTGTGTGTATATCAGTGTGCTGGGGGAGGGGGGCTCAGTTGTGCAGTGCTATGTGTGTATCAGTGTGCTGGGGGAGTCAGTGGTGCAGTGCTAAGTGTGGATCAGTGTGCTGGGGGGGGGGGGGGCTCAGTGGTATGTGTGTATCAGTGTGCCGGGGGGCTCAGTGGTGCAGTGCTATGTGTGTATCAGTGTGTGGCTCAGTGGTATGCGTGTATCAGTGTAAATTTTTGGTACGCACTGTCCCTGTTTTTAGTTTGTTTGGCTCCTATACTTTCCTCCCAGCTCCTAGATTTTAAAAAGATTTGTCGAGCCCTGGTATTTACAGTAATAGAATCTCTTATATATTTGGCTACATCTGTCACTCAAAGTGTGTCTGGAGCTGTAACGCTGGGTTGTGGACTTCCATCTTAATTTATGATTGTCATCACCTGTTTTAAACAGGGTAATTGATAAGAAAGGTGTTTAAGCACAGGTGATGGTAATCCATAAATTAAGAAGAAAGTCCAGAAACAGAGCAATGTGTCCCTCCTGGAGAGGGTCATGTTGGGAGGTATGCACCTCCTCCCTCCCATCCCCCCCCCCCCCCCCCCCCCATTCACGGCATCCCCACGATTAAATGGCACATGCAAAACACTGACATGGCTATGATCTACAATGAAAAAGGTTGACAAGATTTATTTTTCACTTTTTCAATGTTTTCATATTCATTCTCATGTGTCGACATGGACACCAATGAAGTGCCACACTTATGTCCACATTTACATGTGTTGAACTTTCTGTGTTGATTTTTTCTTGTGGCGATTCGCGGCACCCCCCGCGACCCCCCTCCCGCGATTTGCAGCACACCCCCCGTAATTCGCGGCACCCCCGGTGACTCCCGCGATTCGCGGCCCCACCCCGTGACACACCCCCCTCCTGCGATTCGCGGCACCCCGCGACCCCCTCCCACGATTCGCGCCAACCCCCCGGGTCCCCCCTCCCGCGGTTCACGGTGCCCCCCACCACGATTCCCCACCCCTGACCCCCCCTCCTGTCATTGCGGCAACCCCCCGCCCCCGCGACCCACCCTCCCGCGATTCACTGCAACCCCCCCGCGCCCCCCCCTCCCACAATTCACGGCACCCCCCCACGACCCCCCCCCTCCCGCAATTCACGGCATCCACCCACGACCCCTCCTCCCGATTCACGGACACCCCTCACCTCCTCCCTCCACCCCCCCCACCCCCGCGCGCGATTCACGGCAACCCCAGGATTAAATGGCACATGCAAAACACTGGCACGGCTATGGTCGACAATGAAAAAGGTTGACATGAGTTTTTGAAGATTTCTTTTTCTGAATGTTTTCATATTCATTCTCATGTGTCGACATGGACACCGATGAAGTGCCACACTTATGTCAACATTTACATGTCTTGAACTTTCTGTGTTGATTTTTTTTTGTAGCAATTTTTTTCCAGTGACAACTATGAACTATGTGCACGTCAACCTACACATCATCAACCAATTCTTTGTATAATATATAACACCTGTTCTGTTTTACTGTAGGTGTTTTAAGTCAGACCTTTTACTGCTACTATTACTGTTTATGTAAATGCATTCTGAATGACAGCAACATCCTACCATCCTTCTACAAGAATATATAACCAACTAGGTGATTCATCACGCCCCGTGCCCCCCCCTCCCGCAATTCACGGACCCCCCGCGCACCCCCTCCCGCGATTCGCAACCCCCCCTCGCGCAATTCACGCCCCCTCCCACACTTTGCGGACCCCCGCCCTCTCCCGCGATTCGCCGACACCTGCGCCCCCCCCTCCCTTGATTCACCCCTAAGCCCCTCTTTAGTCCCCCGTATACTCACACACCCCTATCACTACCCAGCTTCCTGCTCTCCTGTACCGTAACTTCCACCACTGGGGAGTTTGCTGACGCTGTTTTGCCCACATGCCCCTATCATGCCTCATAGCCCAGCCTCCTGCTCTCATGCACCCGAACTCCCACCCAGTAGGAGGAGACACTGACTAAGGGCCACCATCCTGTACTGCCACGCTGGACCCTCACCCACTGGCAGAAGCTGCACAGTATCTCCCACCCTCCTCTTTAGTCCCCCTTATGCCCACACACCCCTATCACTACCCAGCCTCCTGTTTTCCTGTGTCGTGACCTCTGCCAGTGGGGAGCCGCTGACTCAGAAACACCCTACTATACTATTGCACACACACACCTAAACAACATGCACACACAGCCCCCCCCCCCACACCCACAAATGTCACTGTACCATCCACACTATCAATGTACATCTTACTCTGTAACCGCTTTTTAATTAAACAAAACAATACACACCCCCTTCCACATCATATGCTCTCTATTTAACACATTTCACCTATAACTCAAGTTGCAATACAGGGCATCTTTCATACAATTCTAACCATCTTTCTCATATGCAAATGTTCACAAATTAAGGGGGCGCAGCCCCTTACGACGGTGTGAAGAGCGCCCGTAGGGCGCGATGAATCACCTAGTCTCTTATATATTTGGCTACATCTGTCACTCAAAGTGTGTCTGGAGCTGTAACGCTGGGTTGTGGACTTCCATCTTAATTTATGATTGTCATCACCTGTTTTAAACAGGGTAATTGATAAGAAAGGTGTTTAAGCACAGGTGATGGTAATCCATAAATTAAGAAGAAAGTCCAGAAACAGAGCAATGTGTCCCTCCTGGAGAGGGTCATGTTGGGAGGTATGCACCTCCCTTACCCGCCCCCCCCCCCCCCCCATTCACTGCATCCCCACGATTAAATGGCACATGCAAAACACTGACATGGCTATGGTCGACAATGAAAAAGGTTGACAAGATTTATTTTTCACTTTTTCAATGTTTTCATATTCATTCTCATGTGTCGACATGGACACCAATGAAGAGCCACACTTATGTCAACATTTACATGTGTTGATTTTTCTTGTGGCGATTCGCGGCACCCCCCGCGACCCCCCCCCCCTTCCCCGCGATTTGCAGCACACCTCCCGCAATTCGCGGCACCCCCGGTGACTCCCACAATTCGCGACACCCACACCCCCCCCGCGACCCCCCCTCCCGCAATTCACGGCATCCACCCACGACCCCTCCTCCCGTGATTCGCGGACACCCCTCACCTCCTCCCTCCCACCCCCGCACGCGATTCACGGCAAGCCCAGTATTAAATGGCACATGCAAAACACTGGCACGGCTATGGTCGACAATGAAAAAGGTTGACATGAGTTTTTGAAGATTTATTTGTCTTTTTTTGAATGTTTTCATATTCATTCTCATGTGTCGACATGGACACCGATGAAGTGCCACACTTACCGTCTTTCCCCGATAATAAGACACTGTCTTATTTTTTTTTTTCCTCCAAAAAAGACCATAGGTCTTATTTTCGGGGGAGGGCTTATTTTAATACACACTGCCTTTATGAAATGCCCCACAATTTAATGTGCCCCCCTGCGCCTTTAAGAAATTCCCCACATGCTCCTTTAAAACATTACACACTGCCTTTTTGAAATGCCCCACCATTTGTGCCGGTATTTTCATGCCCCCACCTGTTTGTTTGAAGTTTAAATTTTCGTTGATGGCGCTGTGTGGTGAGCAGCAGCCAGCCAGTCAGTCAGCCGAGTGTGCGCGGCGCGATGTGCGCGGCGTGACGTCACGCCGCGCCTACCGCAATGCATCCCTGGGAACGGGAGCTGCGGTGCTGCTGGTAAGTGAGCGGAGGGCAGCGGGGGTCAGCGGGGGTCAGCGGGGGCCGAGCGGAGGCTACACATTAGGTGTACACACATTTACATGGGGAAAATGGTAGGTCTTATTTTCGGGGGAGGGCTTATTTTGGACCAGCGTCCAAAATCTGGGGTAGGGCTTATTATCGGGGTAGGGCTAATTATCGGGGAAAGACGGTATGTCAACATTTACATGTGTTGAACTTTCTGTGTTGATTTTTTCGTGTAGCAATTTTTTTCCAGTGACAACTATGAACTATGTGCATGTCAACCTACACATCATCAACCAATTCTTTGTATAATATATAACACCTGTTCTGTTTTACTGTAGGTGTTTTAAGTCAGACCTTTTACTACTACTATTACTGTTTATGTAAATGCATTCTGAATGACAGCAACATCCTACCATCCATCTACAAGAATATATAAACAACTAGGTGATTCATCGCGCCCCGTGCCCCCCCCCTCCCGCAATTCACGGACCCCCCGCGCACCCCCCTCCCGCGATTCGCAACCCCCCCTCGCGCAATTCACGCCCCCTCCCACGCTTTGCGGACCCCCGCCCTCTCCCGCGATTCGCCGACAACTGCACCCCCACCCTCCCTTGATTCACGGCACCCCCCGCGCCCCTCCTGCAATTCACGGCACCCCTAAGCCCCTCTTCAGTCCCCCGTATACTCACACACCCCTATCACTACCCAGCTTCCTGCTCTCCTGAACCGTAACTTCCACCACTGGGGAGTCGCTGACGCTGTTTTGCCCACATGCCCCTATCATGCCTCATAGCCCAGCCTCCTGCTCTCATGCACCCGAACTCCCACCCAGTAGGAGGATACACTGACTAAGGGCCACCATCCTGTACTGCCACGATGGACCCTCACCCACTGGCAGAAGCTGCACAGTATCTCCCACCCTCCTCTTTAGTCCCCCTTATGCCCACACACCCCTATCACTACCCAGCCTCCTGTTTTCCTGTGTCGTGACCTCCGCCAGTGGGGAGCCGCTGACTCAGAAACACCCTACTATACTATTGCACACCCACATAAACAACACGCACACACCCCCCCACACCCACAAATGTCACTGTACCCTCCACACTATCAATGTACATCTTACTCTGTAACTGTTTTTTAATTAAACAAAACAATACACACCCCTTCCACATCATATGCTCTCTATTTAACACATTTCACCTATAACTCAAGTTGCAATACAGGCGATCTTTCATACAATTCTAACCATATTTCTCATATACAAATGTTCACAAATTAAGGGGGCGCAGCCCCTTACGACGGTGTGAAGAGCGCCCGTAGGGCGCGATGAATCACCTAGTATAATTATATTTACAGCAAAAAGGATCTCTTTATAAAAGTCTACAGCATGTCAAAGTCTCTTTACACGTCTACTGTATTTAATAGGATCACTTTATCTCATAAGCTGCAATATATATATTGCTCACACTAGGCTGTTTTAGCAGGACGCTGTGCCCTGCCTGATATTTAAAGGGCAAATTGTGACCAGCCCGTTAAGTGGCGCCCTGCTAAAACAGCTGTCTGTCTCTCCACGCCCCTGCTATCCGGAGCTCTCCGGGGAAGCTCAGCACCTACATAGGTCACAGTCTCACCCCCAATAGAGACGCCATCAGGTAGTCTGGCCCACATTAGTGACGTCGGTGGGTCCAGGTCGCCAGGTTTAACGTGCCCCCTTTCCACAGGCACCCTGCCCTCCTGTGATCTGGACACATATACACATATATTGCGTAGGAACCAAAGTTAATAGACTCAGGGAAAAAAGAAAATAAATCATTCTTAAATTACTTTCTGCAGCTGTTGATTATTCGGGCATCACAGCTGTTTCAGTCTTCTAGTTCCCGTTAAGTATTTAATCAGATTTACTACATCAATCCCTTTAAATTTGGGATATGGAGCAGCAATTTTATCCAATATGCTGCTAACTTCGGACACCTCTATTGATGTTGCTGAAAAAGTTCTCCGTGGTGTCACTTTTACCCGCTGCTTCCGATTCTAGGCTGGAGCTATTGGCACATTGGAACGCAGAATGCGGTGGTTTACCCGAAGTCTCCGGACAGACGGGCTCTGCAGCAGCCCCCCATTCATGCGTTGAAGCTTGATGGCCGCTGGAGGGTGCTCCCCATGTCCCCTCATCACATTTCTCTTCCTGGAACTCCCACAGCGCTTTATTGCAATTCTGAATGATACTTTTAACAAACAAGGCGTCCTCCTCGTGTTGTATCTCAAAGTCCCTCATGTAAGACAAGAATTCATCATTGCTGCCAAATGGCTTTCTTTTAATATACTCCTGCATTTCTTTCATCAGTCTTTGTTGCTGCGGCAGCAGCTCCCACAGCAATGTATCTTGGCAAGGGAAGAGGCCTGTGCCGAAATCTGTGAGATTTGATTGGAAAGAGCCAGTTTCTTCTCTGGGCGGGTTATCGTCGTTTGTAGAATATTTGGCCACTTTGGCCGGCGCGGGCCCCTCTGCAGTCATTCTTGTTCTTGTGAATTTATTTCTCCCATGCGCACGGTAAATGACTGACGCACACGATTGCAACAACTTTTGCCAACCTTCCGGTCCCGAAGCCTCTGGCCCGTAAGGTAACACTTCAGGGTGGTGTTTGGTCACATATTTCCTCATGTGTGCCGTTGACGTTATATGGCGGTATACTGATTTTCTGTCGGCTTCTACGCCGCAGAGGTGACACGTATACCTGTATGAGTTATCTTCCAGCACATTCTCCTCCAGGTACTCAAGACCAAGCAGGGGCTCATCCCTCACATAGTTGTCCAGGAAGTGCTGGAAGCTGCATAAACGTCTAAGCTGAAACACTGCGTAGTGGTTATTACGCTTCAGGGTCTTCTCGTGTTTTTGCCCTATGAAATGACCGTACAAGGTTGCGGCTGATTTAGCATTAAGATTGCAGTCTGTGCAGACATATTTTCGCGGCCCTCCGCCGTCCTCCATTGTCGGCACCGACGCCGGAGAGACTGTGTTGTTACGGGCCGCGCGTAGATCGTCACTTCCGGTATCGGTGCATGGAGTACTCAACTAGGCTTCAGAGGAGGAAGTGCGCAGGCGCGGCTCGTATACTGCGACCAGTGCGCAGGCGCGGCTCGTAAACTGCGACCAGTGCTCAGACGCGGCTCGTAAACAATGACCAGTGCGCAGGCGCGGCTCGTAAACAATGACCAGTGCGCAGGCGCGGATCCTAATCGGCAACCAGTGCACACAGGCGCGAGGGTTGCGGGAGCCGAGGCAGCCAAGCCAGTGCGCAGGCACAGCTCCTAAACGGAAGCCAGTGCGCATGTGCCTTAGGACGTTGCAGGTCGGAGGTGCCGGTTTGGGTATACTAGTAGTAAGCGACGAGTGTGTCTTCTCTGCTTTTGTGGAGGAACACATGCAGAGTCTGAGTCTACAGGGTGGCACACGTTGGTACGCCCCATATTTAGATGGCACAAAGTACACATGTTAAAAACACAAGGGGTAAATTTACTAAAGCTTCCAAAAATCTAAAGAAGTGATGTTGCCCATAGCAACTAATCAAATTGTGTTATTACTAGGGATGGCCATCGTTGCCTTTGCCATCGATGGTTGCCATAGATGGCAAAAGTGCAACTGCCCATCGATAGCGTATAACCGTTCTATGGATGACCATCGATGTTTTTGCATATCGATAGTCATCCATTTTCTCTGATTGAGCGGCCTGTGGGCCAATCAAAATGTGGGGGCTGGGCTTTGCGTGTGTCGGGGGCGGAGCTATGCTGTGTCCCAGCACTGTAGGGAAAAAGCAAATACGAAACTATTCGTTTAAGCTTTACATCGATGGTGGGAAACCATCTGGTTCTCCCCCATCGATGGCAAAACTATTTGACATCGGCCATAAACCATTGATGATTTCTAATCATCGATGGTCGATGGCCATCCCTAGTTATTACTCGATTGTCTCCTAGAAAATGATAGCAACCAATCAGATTCTATGGGCAACATCACTTCATTTTTAGAAGTGTGTGTGTATGTGTGTATATATACACACACATACACGTACCCTCCAAATGCATACCCTCCCACATGACCCATTGCATTCGGGACACAATACTCCTGGACTTCCCTCTTAATGTATGAGTGCCGTCACCTGAGTTGAAACACCCTTCTCATTAATTACCTAGTTCCACACAGGTGATGGCAATCATACATTACCAGGGGTTGGGATCATTTGGTCTATTGCATTTATGGTAGAAAGTCATTAGGTCGAATCCATTAGGTCGACATGCTAAAAGGTCGACATGATTCTAGGTCGACATGGGAAAAGGTCGACATGATTCTAGGTCGAAAGGTCATTAGTTCGACAAGGTCATTAGTTCGACATTGTCTATGTCGACATTCACAAGGTCGACATGGGGTTTTTCACTGTTTTTTTACCTGAATGTCAACACAGTCGACATGGACACAGTTTAAAGTGCACTGCATCCCCTCGCATCGCTCGCTGCGCTCGCTATGCGTCGGGCACACTATTTTATTCTCCCACCACGCCCTAGTGGATGGTAGGGCATGAAATACCGCCTGTCGGCACATGTTGGCTCAAAAAACAGTAAAAAACTCCATGTCGACCTTGTGAATGTCGACATAGACAATGTCGAACTAATGACCTTGTCGAACTAATGACCTGTCGAACTAATGACCTTTCGAACTAGAATCATGTCGACCTTTTCCCATGTCGACCTAGAGTCATGTCGACCTTTTAGCATGTCGACCTAATGGATTCGACCTAATGACTTTCTACCATAATGCAGTAGACCAAATGACCGCATCCCATTACCAGGGACGTCCAGGAACAGAGCATTGTGTCCCGAATGCAATGGGTGGAATGTTGGACGGTATGCAACTGTACCGTTTTTTAACAGTCTGTGCCGGCTAAAATAAATTGTACCGATTTTTTTTTTAAAGCTCTGGGAGATGTAGTTCATAACATTGGCGACTGCTCCCCAGGGAATGTGGGGGGAGCGGCCGGACAGGACTATATCTCCCAGGGTACACAGTGGTGGGACGTGGCAGACCCGCCTCCCCCTGCTCAGGGAGAGTCTCCGGTTGGGGGACATCACGGCTATGGGGAGATTACAAGTCCCGGTATACTGTGTAGCCAATCAGCAGTGCCAGTGACTGAGGGATAGATTTATGAAGGTCGATCAGGGGAATCTGCGCTATCCCTATGCGCTAAAGCAGGGGATAGCGCTTCCCCTGATCTAAGACACCCGCCGAGCGGGTGTCTTTCGTGTGGCTGTGTGGGGCAGGAGGCATAGCGCAGCTACGATATTTCGTAGTGTGCGTCTGCCTAATTTATGAACGTCAGCATCGCTGACCGTTCTGCCGCCTGCAGCTATCGACTTCGACAGCTGCAGGCGGCGATGCCCTATGCCCACAGCAGTGACAGCACTGTCCCTGCTGCTGGCTCTGAGCTGCGCTGGGGATCTCCGCCTCCTCCCCATCTGTATGTCCTGCACTGTGCTGTCCGCCTCCTTCCCATCTGTATGTCCTGCACTGTGCCGTCCGCCACCTCCCCATCTGTATGGTCTGCACTGTGCTGTCTGCCTCTTCCCCATCTGTATGTCCTGCACTGTGCTGTCTGCCATCTCCCCATCTGTATGTCCTGCACTGTGCTGTCTGCCACCTACCCATCTGTATGTCCTGCACTGTGCTGTCTGCCACCTCCCCATCTGTATGTCCTGCACTGTGCTGTCTGCCTCCTCCCCATCTGTATGTCCTGCACTGTGCTGTCTGCCACCTCCCCATCTGTATGTCCTGCACTGTGCTGTCTGCCACCTCCCCATCTGTATGTCCTGCACTGTGCTGTCTGCCACCTCCCCATCTGTATGTCCTGCACTGTGCTGTCTGCCACCTCCCCATCTGTATGTCCTGCACTGTGATGTCTGCCACCTCCCCATCTGTATGTCCTGCACTGTCCGCCTCCTCCCCATCTGTATGTCCTGCACTGTGCTGTCTGCCACCTCCCCATCTGTATGTCCTGCACTGTCCGCCTCCTCCCCATCTGTATGTCCTGCACTGTGCTGTCTCTGTGTGGTTGCCCAGGTGATCACAACCTCCTCTACTGCTCCAGGTTCTACCTCGGATAGGGATTACTAATACCCTTTTCAGACATACGCAAAAATCCCGGCCTTTTTCACATATTCCCAGGACTAGCGTATGTCTGAATGGATATTCCCGGGATTTTTCACGCCCAGGCGTATATTCCCAGGACTAGCGTATGTCTGAATAGCTATTCCCGGGATTTTAGTCAACTAAAATCCCGGGTTCTGCGCACCTGCAATTGATCCAGGTGGTATGTCCAAAAGGGGCATAATATGGGAGTTCAATTGAACATGGCATGTTGCTATGGGCAACCAATCAGATTCTATCTTAGAAGATGCTAAATAAATAAGTCCATTGTGACTGGTTGCTATGAGCAAAATCCTTCCTTCAATAGAATTCTCAACTTAGTAAATAAACCCCAGTGTCTCTTCTGACAGCAATGTCATCCGATGGGCCGATGCCAGTGTTCTCACTGTGTCAGCTGCCAGGCCACGGACTGAGGAGCGGATCACCCTGACGGCCGGCTGGATACAGTGACACTCATCCATGGGGCAGCAGGTACCTGAGCAGTCAATGTGATGCGGTGTACTTGCCCCTTCGGTATCCGGACTGATCATAGATTGACTCTAGGTGGACAGTCATAAGGTCGAGAGGGTCTAAAGGTCCGCAGGGTTTAAAGGTCCACAGGGTCAATATGTCGAAAGCCAAAAGGTCAATATTTTTACAAAATTTAGAGCCGACAGATTTCATGCCCTAATATCCACTACTGTGTGGAGGCAGAATATAATAGTGTGCCGAATGCAGGGAGTCCAAAGCATTGGGAGCGCAGGGAGGGGACGCAGTGTCCATGTCGACCTAGACACCAAAAACTAACTCATATCGACCTATCGCATGTCGACCTATTGTCTGTTGACCTTTAGACAATGTTGACCTTTGGACCCTGTCGACCTAGACATTGTAGATCTCATATACCATAACCGCCCATTCATCCGTACATAAACCAGTGCAATCCTGTGGGCCTATATTTAATGAGTGGGCCTGGAGCTCCACCTACCCCATTGTTGATCCAGCTGTGTGGTGCGGTGTGTGTCTGAGATACTGGAAGTCTCCATCAAGGTAAAAAGAATAGCCATTTATTAGTGTATTCATTTACAGTGTTCTGGGTTAGCTGCAAATATGAGGTAACCCCTGAATGAAAGAGGAACCACAGCAAGACTCCCCAATCCCTGCTGCCATCCCTCCTGGTTTTATGAGGGATGCGATGTTACCCGATGTATCAGCATCACAGTGGATCCCTGGGCTACCGCCAATCTGAGATGGCAGTAGCCCATTGTAGCCTATGGGCTACAAACCACACTGCTGGCGGGTGTCAACGCTAATCGCGCATGCGTAGACAACCCCCCGGGCGAAGGAGGGGATGTAGTCACCAGGTCTACAAGCATTAGGTTGACGCAGGCATTGGGTCAACATGGAAAGGATTGACATGAGTTTTACGTGTTCTTTTTATGCATGAAATGCAAGGGGACACAGTACCCTTAAATAGTGTCCATGTCGACAGAAGTCAACATAGACACAAAAAACCATGAAAAACTCATGTCGACCTGCTGGTGTCCACCTAATGCCTGTTGACCTAAGCTCCTTAGACCCTATGACCCATACCCACAAAGCAGACTGCAGTGACAGGTCCTTCAGAGCCCCTGTGCTGCTAGGAGATATATTCGGCAGAAAGGATCGCATATTGCAATGCTCATCACAGAACAATGGTCCGCACAGATCGCTCAGCAGACATTGCTGGTGCGTAACATGTGTGCAGCGATGTGCGCTAAGCTACATCACTTAGCAAAGGGCTGAAGTCACCCCGTGGGTACAGGGCTTTACATTACTTTCCCAATAAACAGCTAGGTTTTAAATTTTAGTTCGCTTTTAGGATTTTGAAGGAAATACTCGTTCCCTTGCACAATTTTTTTGTTTTTTCTAAGTAGGAAACAAAACGGAGCCAAGCACATGGTAAATTTACTAAAGCTTCTAGAAATTAAAAGAGATAGAAACCAGAGTCTGTATCCTTTATCTGTTACATCCTAGAAAAATGACAGAATTTGGTTGCCATGGGAAACATCACCTATTTTCATTTACCCCACCTCATGATAAGTGGCCTGTCTTCTCTTGCTGACAGCTGCTCTCTGGTCCAGTGCCCCAAGTGAGGGCTCTGACACACACACAACTTGGTACAAGCTGCTGTTGCCGCCACTTGGACTGCTCACCAGGCTATTTCAAAACTCAAGGCTGCTCGCAATCGGAAAGCTCGCGGTTCGGCGCCAATCAAGTGTGGCAGTGAGCTCCGATTGAAGCCATGAGTTTTGAAATAGCCGCACACCTGATCTGATACAGCGGCAGCCAGCGGGTGAGTTGTCGTCTTGCGGAGCTGCATGCTCCCAGAATTTGCCTTCCACTAGGTGGAACGATGAACGGAAGCTGTACTCGTGCCAGGGATCCACTCTGTAGGATTATGTGCTGCCACTCTGCGTGCAGTAACATGTACAGGAGGGGGAATAGTGTGGCCAGCACTGTCATGGTGGAGGAGCAGGTGATTGGGGCGCCCGCTGGAGTGATACCTGGTGATCCCTGTGCCCCTGTGTAACCCGCACAAAGTGGCCACTGTCTCCTTGGAGAGGGTCATATTCGGAGGTATGCAGTGTGCTTGTACCACTGTCTATATAAGTTCTGTATATAGGTGTTTTGGGGGAGTCAGTGGTGCAGTGCTTTGTGTGTGTATATCAGTGTGCTGTGGGGGGGCTCAGTTGTGCAGTGCTATGTGTGTATCAGTGTGCTGGGGGAGTCAGTGGTGCAGTGCTAAGTGTGGATCAATGTGCTGGGGGGGCTCAGTGGTATGTGTGTATCAGCGTGCCGGGGGGGCTCAGTGGTGCAGTGCTATGTGTGTATCAGTGTGTGGCTCAGTGGTATGCGTGTATCAGTGTAAGTTTTTGGTACGCACTGTCCCTGATTTTAGTTTGTCTGGCTCCTATACTTTCCTCCCAGCTCCTAGATTTTAAAAAGATTTGTCGAGCCCTGGTATTTACAGTAATACAATATAATTATATTTACAGCAAAAAGGATCTCTTTATAAAAGTCTACAGCATGTCATAAAGTCTCTTTACACGTCTACTGTATGTAATAGGATCACTTTATCTCATAAGCTGCAATATACATTGCTCACACTAGGCTGTTTTAGCAGGACGCTGTGCCCTGCCTGATATTTAAAGGGCAAATTGTGACCAGCCCGTTAAGTGGCGCCCTGCTAAAACAGCTGGCCGTCTCCCCACGCCCCTGCTATCCGGAGCTCTCCGGGGAAGCTAAGCACCTACATAGGTCACAGTCTCACCCCCAATAGAGACGCCATCAGGTAGTCTGGCCCACATTAGTGACGTCGGTGGGTCCAGGTCGCCAGGTTTAATGTGCCCCCTTTCCACAGGCACCCTGCCCTCCTGTGATCTGGACACATATACACATATATTGCGTAGTAACCAAAGTTAATAGACTCAGGGAAAAAAGAAAATAAATCATTCTTAAATAATAACTTTCTGCAGCTGTTGATTATTCGGGCATCACAGCTGTTTCAGTCTTCTAGTTCCCGTTAAGTATTTAATCAGATTTACTACATCAATCCCTTTAAATTTGGGATATGGAGCAGCAATTTTATCCAATATGCTGCTAACTTCGGACACCTCTATTGATGTTGCTGAAAAAGTTCTCTGTGGTGTCACTTTTACCCGCTGCTTCCGATTCTAGGCTGGAGCTATTGGCACATTGGAACGCAGAATGCGGTGGTTTACCCGAAGTCTCTGGACTATGACAGACGGGCTCTGCAGCAGCCCCCCATTCATGCGTTGAAGCTTGATGACCGCTGGAGGGTGCTCCCCATGCCCCCTCATCACATTGCTCTTGCTGGAACTTCCACAGCGCTTTATTGCAATTCTGAATGATACTTTTAACAAACAAGGCGTCCTCCTCGTGTTGTATCTTAAAGTCCCTCATGTAAGCCAAGAATTCATCATTGCTGCCAAATGGCTTTCTTTTAATATACTCCTGCATTTCTTTCATCAGTCTTTGTTGCTGCGGCAGCAGCTCCCACAGCAATGTATCTTGGCAAGGGAAGAGGCCTGTGCCGAAATCTGTGAGATTTGATTGGAAAGAGCCGGTTTCTTCTCTGGGCGGGTTATCGTCGTTTGTAGAATATTTGGCCACTTTGGCCGGCGCGGGCCCCTCTGCAGTAATTCTTGTTCTTGTGAATTTATTTCTCCCATGCGCACGGTAAATGACTGACGCACACGATCGCAACAACTTTTCCCAACCTTCTGGTCCCGAAGCCTCTGGCCCGTAAGGTAACACTTCAGGGTGGTGTTTGGTCACATATTTCCTCATGTGTGCCGTTGACGTTATATGGCGGTATACTGATTTTCTGTCGGCTTCTACGCCGCAGAGGTGACACGTATACCTGTATGAGTTATCTTCCAGCACATTCTCCTCCAGGTACTCAAGGCCAAGCAGGGGCTCATCCCTCACATAGTTGTCCAGGAAGTGCTGGAAGCTGCATAAACGTCTAAGCTGAAACACTGCGTAGTGGTTATTACGCTTCAGGGTCTTCTCGTGTTTTTGCCCTATGAAATGACCGTACAAGGTTGCGGCTGATTTAGCATTAAGATTGCAGTCTGTGCAGACATATTTTCGCGGCCCTCCGCCGTCCTCCATTGTCGGCACCGACGCCGGAGAGACTGTGTTGTTACGGGCCGCGCGTAGATCGTCACTTCCGGTATCGGTGCATGGAGTACTCAACTAGGCTTCAGAGGAGGAAGTGCGCAGGCGCGGCTCGTATACTGCGACCAGTGCGCAGGCGCGGATCGTAAACTGCGACCAGTGCTCAGACGCGGCTCGTAAACAATGACCAGTGCGCAGGCGCGGCTCGTAAACTGCGACCAGTGCGCAGGCGCGGATCCTAATCGGCAACCAGTGCACACAGGCGCGAGGGTTGCGGGAGCCGAGGCAGCCAAGCCAGTGCGCAGGCACAGCTCCTAAACGGAAGCCAGTGCGCATGTGCCTTAGGACGTTGCAGGTCGGAGGTGCCGGTTTGGGTATACTAGTAGTAAGCGACGAGTGTGTCTTCTCTGCTTTTGTGGAGGAACACATGCAGAGTCTGAGTCTACAGGGTGGCACACGTTGGTACGCCCCATATTTAGATGGCACAAAGTACACATGTTAAAAACACAAGGGGTAAATTTACTAAAGCTTCCAAAAATCTAAAGAAGTGATGTTGCCCATAGCAACTAATCAAATTGTGTTATTACTAGGGATGGCCATCGTTGCCTTTGCCATCGATGGTTGCCATCGATGGCAAAAGTGCAACTGCCCATCGATAGTGTATAACCATTCTATGGATGACCATCGATGTCTTTGCATATCGATAGTCATCCATTTTCTCTGATTGAGTGGCCTGTGGGCCAATCAAAATGCTGGGGGCTGGGCTTTGCGTGTGTCGGGGGCGGAGCTATGCTCAGTGTCCTGGCACTGTAGGGAAAAAGCAAAGACGAAACTATTCGTTTAAGCTTTACATCGATGGTGGGAAACCATCTGGTTCTCCCCCATCGATGGCAAAACTATTTGACATTGGCCATAAACCATCGATGATTTCTAATTATCGATGGTCGATGGCCATCCCTAGTTATTACTCGATTGTCTCCTAGAAAATGATAGCAACCAATCAGATTCTATGGGCAACATCACTTCATTTTTAGAAGTGTGTGTGTATGTGTGTATACCCTCCAACGTACCCTCCACGTACCCTCCAAATGCATACCCTCCAACATGACCCATTGCATTCGGGACACAATACTCCTGGACTTCCCTCTTAATGTATGAGTGCCGTCACCTGAGTTGAAACACCATTCTCATCAATTACCTAGTTCCACACAGGTGATGGCAATCATACATTACCAGGAAAGTCCAGGAACAGAGCATTGTGTCCCGAATGCAATGGGTGGAATGTTGGACGGTATGCAACTGTACCGTTTTTTAACAGTCTGTGCCGGCTAAAATAAATTGTACCGATTTTTTTTTTTAAAGCTCTGGGAGATGTAGTTCATAACATCGCCGACTGCTCCCCAGGGAGTGGGGGGGGAGCGGCCGGACAGTACTATATCTCCCAGGGTACACAGTGGTGGGACGTGGCAGACCCGCTTCCCCCTGCTCAGGGAGAGTCTCCGGTTGGGGGACATCATGGCTATGGGGAGATTACAAGTCCCGGCATACTGTGTGGCCAATCAGCAGTGCAAGTGACTGAGGGATAGATTTATGAAGGTCGATCAGGGGAATCTGCGCTATCCCTATGCGCTAAAGCAGGGGATAGCGCTTCCCCTGATCTAAGACACCCGCCGAGCGGGTGTCTTTCGTGTGGCGGTGTGGGGCAGGAGGCATAGCGCAGCTACGATATTTCGTAGTGTGCGTCTGCCTAATTTATGAACGTCAGCATCGCTGACCGTTCCGCCGCCTGCAGCTATCGACTTCGACAGCTGCAGGCGGCGATGCCCTATGCCCACAGCAGTGACAGCACTGTCCCTGCTGCTGGCTCTGAGCTGCGCTGGGGATCTCACGTGAGTAGCGAGATCCCACGCATGCGCAGTCCATCCAGCCGGGGAGAAGCAGACAGCGCGTCAGTTAACACTGTCAGCTGGAGGAGGCATCGCCAGAGGGGGGAGTTAGCGCTCCCCCGCTTCGGCGGGCAACATCTTAGTAGATCTTGTCGATGTCCCCTCCGGCTTCGCCTCTCCACTGAGGAAGTGTTATAGCAGCGCTTTTAGCGCCGCTATAATAAATCTACCCCTGAATTTCTAGGTCTCTTCTCACGCCGCACCCAAAGGTACCATTGAAAAAGTTGTCAGTAGACGACGAAACGCCTCAGGACACACTGTATATGTGATTGGACTGTGGGACCTATTGCTATATCCTGCCTTGGACCAGCTCCCCATCTTTTCCACCTATAATACTCCACAATAAAATCTGGACTATACTGCTTTTGGGACACCACCACCTGCTTACTTCTTGGGACCGCTCCTCTGGCTGTATTGCACATTGCGCCTTTGGAATACAAATCTATTACTGGGACCCTGTCAGGTATATGGATACCTACTACTTCCAGTAAAAACATTATTTGGAGTCTTATTTTCTACCTGTGGTCTATTTACATACAAGGGAGCACCAATAGGAACAAGCAGGACTGCAATAAGTATACCAATATATATTACATTATTTTCTTTCCCACTGTAATTCCAACCACCTATCAACCATCTATATTTTATTAACAGTTGGTACTCTTTACCTAGAACGGCGCCCATCGAATGCACTAAAAAACGGGTGCGATGCGATGCCCGCGATTTCCCATAGGGACCAATGTTAAAAGTGAGATTGGACGCGATTTTAGTGTTCAATGCCTCAATGCCCGCGATTTTTACATAGGAAACAATGTTAAATGGGCCACAGAGCCCAAATAGTCACCGTGAAGTCTGAAATGGCCCCCACAATTGTTAACGCCACCCCACGATCAACGTCAACGGCGGCGGTACGCATCCTCCGACCTTTTCATACCCCCACTATGCACGTCGGCGTGGAGTTGAGAATAGAATAGTGTGGCGAGGGCAGCGAGCCACCGAGCCCGAAGCGTGGCGAGCGGACGCGGATACCTTCACAGTTATACGCGTCCCCTCGCGGGCTTCCCAGGTGTCCATGGCGACGCGGACACCTGTGAAGCCCGCGAAGGGACGCGTTTACCTGTGAAGGTATCCGCGTCCGCTCGCAACGCTTCGGGCTCGGTGGCTCGCTGCGCTCGCCACACTATTCTATTCTCAACTCCACGCCGACGTGGATAGTGGGGGTATGAAAAGGTCGGAGGACGCGTACCGCCGCCCCTCGCGGGCTTGCTGCGCTCGCCACGCTTCGGGTTGACGTTGATCGTGGGGTGGCGTTAACAATTGTGGGGGCCATTTCACAGTTCAAGGGCACTATTAGGGCTCTGTGGCCCATTTAACATTGTTTCCTATGGCCAAATCGCGGGCATTGAGGCATTTAACAGTAAAATCGCGTCCAATCACAGTTTTAACATTGATCCCTATGGGAAAATCGCGGGCATCGCGTCGCACCCGTTTTTTATGTATCCGCGATGCCCGCGATTTTTTACCCCCGACGCCCGCGATGCCAATCGCGGGCGCCGTTCTAGGTAAAGAGTACCTAATAGTTTTATTGTATCACTAGAATGTATAATGAAGACTACATGATATAAGCAAATAAAAAACATGTATAAAAAAATAAAAAGTGTAAGCTGGTATCCCACAACAGAAACAATGCGATCTCACAGAAGGTTAACAGGACCGCTGCCACAAATGACAGAAAAGTAACCAGTTTGGTGGTGTGCCCGGCAAATTTCCGGGGCTCATCTGCGCTGCCGCAGCGGGCTGTCCTGGAAAATTTCCAGGCATATCACAATACAGTATGTAAGTGATGCCTCCAGCACTGTCTTGCACCTACATGCTGTTCACCTCCCCCTCACCTGTCACCCAGCCCCTCTGGGCACTCCCAGCTGCCGCCGCAGATCATCGGTTCCGCCACCGCCGCAGATACTCATTCTTCTCTGCTGCTGCCGCAGAGCACCACTCCCCCAGAGATTCGGGGGCCCTCGGCAGCACTCGGGTGTTCGTGTGTTGGGGCGCCTAAACAAACGAGCGCCCAAACACCAGATTGTACTGCTCGCCGCCGGACATCACTCCCGACCTAGCATCCCAGCAATAACTGCCATGCCGTTGCTTGCTGCTTCTAATGGATGCAGCTTCATTGGTGGGTGTTCCTGGGACAGGACAAACCTGCCCTGATAGGTTTATCCTGCCCCAGGGAAACCCACCACTCATGGGGTTAATAACTGTATAAGTAAAGGCCCACACACACTTGATGATTTTCAGCTGAAAATCACCTAGTGCGTATGGCCCACCGATGGAAATCAGAAGTATATAAGCCCCGACGTTTCGGTCCCAACATGGACCTTTATCAAGGAGCGTTTTTCGAATAAGCATCACATAGTCAGCGGCTCAGGAACAACCTGGGTATGGACAGCTGGCTGACCCTGTCCATACCCAGGTTGTTCCTGCGCCGCTGACTATGTGATGCTTATTTGGATTATATATATATATATATATATATATTAGGGTCACCCCCTGACTAATGCCCCCCATACACGGTCCGTTAATCGGATCCGTTGTGTGCTTAAACAGCACACATCGGATTGGATTGCATGCAGTGTGCATGCACTGTGATCCGATGTATAGCTAGTACAAAAAGTATGTGCAGCACATACTTTTTGTACCGTACTATGTGATGCGTGGGAGCGCGCATCGCATAGTACAGAACGGAGCCATACACAACGGACCGTGTATGGGCTCCTTAAATCCTATACCAGTGACGAAACGCATTGGACGTGGCTGAGGCGGTGATGTCATTTCTGTGTGCGGCATCTGTGATACCCTGCGGACGTCGTGGAGACGCTACATATCTCAAGCGGCGAATGGAGGGTGATATGTGACCGCATTATACTAGTGCTGGCAAGCTGTTACACCTGATCTTACATGTATGTGAGCATTTTTATTATATAAAGGAATTTGAATATTTAGCTCATTGTGCGGTTCTCTCTTCTGGTTTCCTTACATGTACATTGGTAGAGCTGGGGAACAGCTTCTGGGAGAAATCACGCTGCACCATACATTAAAGGACAACTTCTAGATATCTACGGACTAGTGCAGCTTACTACACCATCTACCAAATATATATATTTGGTAGATGGTATATATATAAAGATATTTTAGGGTTAACATCCGTCCGAGATTACTCCGGACAGTCCGGTAATTAGACCGGGAGTCCGGACGGGTGGCGTTCCCGGACCATACAATGGGCCTTATTTTGGTTCATTCTTTCTGACAAAATCCTTCTTAGATGGGCAAAACCATGTGCACTGCAGGGGGGCAGGTGTTACTTGTGCAGAGAGAATTAGATTTGGGTGGGGTTTTACTTCAAAGTGAGATCTATATTGCAGTGTAAAAATAAAGCAGTCAGTATTTACCCTGCACAGAAACAAAATAACTCACCCAAATCTAATTCTCTCTGCACATGTTACATCTGCCCACCTGCAGTGCACATGGTTTTGTCCATCTAAGAAGGATTTTGTCAGAAAGAATGAACCAAAATAAGGCCCAATGTCCGGGAACTGGAGACCGGAAGCGGGAGAGACAGCTAGAGACCGGCAGCGCTGTGAGGACGAACAGGAGCAGGTCCGCCTGCAGCTATTTCAAATATCGCGCCTGCCCTGCTCGCAGTCAGCCAGCCAATCGGGTGTGGTAGCTCCTGATTGACAGCTGGACCGCGAGCGGGGCAGGTGCGATATTTTAAATAGCGCCACGGACCTGCTCTGGTGTCTGCTGTCACAAGCTGTGACTGCCAGTGATTTCCTATTGGTAGCCCGTCCTGCCATTCACCCACGGCAGTGCCAATGGGAGTTGTTCCCTCCCTTTGGGATGCCTCCTCTCATAGAATCTGGGGTATGCGCATGTACAGCAACAAGCTGAGTCGCTAAGGTCAGACGGGGGCAGAGCGGCACATCATCGAGGGGAGGAGGCAGCGCTTGGAGCTGACAATGGAGCTGATGTATTAAAGCGGTGCTTACTGCGCCGTTATAATAATTCCTACTTCACCTCATTAACGAGGCGAAGCAGGAGAGGAGACCGACAAGATGCATCATCATCTTGTCTGCCGAAGCAGGGGAGTGCTAACTCCCCCCTCCGGCGATGTCCCCTCCTGGAGATAGCGGATCAGTTTACACTGATGTGCTATCTACTTCCCCCCGGCCGGCTGGACTAGACATGCGCGAGATCCCCAGCGCAGCCCAGAGCCAACAGCAGGGACAGCGCTGTCCCTGCCGTTGAGATTGGCTTTGCCAGCCTGGCGCTGGCGAAGCCAAAACCAGCATCCGGCGGAACAGTCAGCGATGCTGACCATTCATACATTCGGCCTGCTATCTTTTAGATAGCAGCGCCGATATGGACAGGGGCGCCCCTGTCCTTTACCACATCCCGGTTCCTTCATACATGGGGGAGAAGAGGTATCAGTGCACATAATGTGCGCTGATACCCCTTCTCCCCCATAACGCACCATCATACATCTGCCCCAATGTCTCCAAGCGCTGCCTCCTCCATAGAGTGACTGCCCGACCCGGGTTACCTGTGCACACTGGACAGCAACCTTGGCCCAACCCGGATTAAAGCCTTCTTTTTAACCTGGTCGAAATGCCGGGTTGCTGAACCCAAGAAATTTAAAAAGGCCCTTTTAGATTGCAGAGACCCAATGTGAAAGGGGTATCAGTGACTGTGTATCATACATGAACCCCTAGAAAATGATCTAACACTCAAGTACAGGTAGAAACCACACCTCTGAGGATGACATTGTCATGCTGGGCCTAATTGAGACGTGGACGCAATGGTGATGTTTTTACAGTTAGTGAATGTTTTTTTTGTACTGTGCATGCGTCACTATGGCTTAGAGATGGTAGCGAGAATTTGGGCGAAGAAAGAATAACATACAGAAGGCACTTGTAGGGGGTGCCGGACGGCTCCCCGACAGTCGGGATTCCGACAGTCATTACTCCGACGTCGGAATCCCGACTGCTCCCTTGTGGGGGTCCACAACCCCCATAGAGGGAGAATAAAATAGGTGGCAAGCGCACCGTGCCCGCAAGGGGCTTCATTACGCTCCCCCCGCTGTGCAGTCGGGATTTCGACGTCTGAGTAATGACATTAGTAATCAACCATATGACTGTCTATCATGAGACAGTCTATGGTGGATACCATAACCCACCTGTGATCATTGTTGTTCTCAACCATGCCTCTGGGACCAGTAATAGTACATACAAGGACGCAGTAGCTGACTACCTACAAGGGGTGCGGTATATTTGCCCGACAGTCGGGATTCCGACAGTCATTACTCAGACGTCAGAATCCCGACTGCACAGCGGGGGGAGCGTAATGAAGCCCCTTGCGGGCACGGTGCGCTCGCCACCTATTTTATTCTCCCTCTATGGGGGTCGTGGACCCCCACGAGGGAGCAGTCGGGATTCCGACGTCTGAGTAAAGACTGTCGGAATCCCGACTGTCGGGCAAATATACCGCACCCCTTGTAGGTAGTCAGCTACTGCGTCCTTGTATGTACTATTACTGGTCCCAGAGGCATGGTTGAGAACAACAATGATCACAGGTGGGTTATGGTATCCACCATAGACTGTCTCACGATAGACAGTCATATGGTTGATTACTAATGGTTGACAATCACAAGGTCGACAGGGTCAAAAGATCGACAGGTAAAAGGTCGACATGGTTATATGGTCGACATGATGAAAAGGTTGACAGGTAAAAGGTAGACATGAGTTTTTAATGTTTTTAGGGTGTCTATGTCGACATAGACACTGTCTAAGTGTACTGCGTCCCCTTGCATGGCTCACTGTGCTCGCCATGCTTTGGGCTCGGCACACTATTTTATTCTCCCTCCACGCCCTAGTGGATGCTAGGGCCATGAAATACTGCCTGTCGGCACGTCGGCTGAAAATTTAGTCAAAAAATGCATGTCGACCTTTTCCATGTCAACCTTTAGACCATCGACCTATTGTGTGTCGACCTTTAAACCTTGTCAACCTTTTATTCATCAACCATTAGTGGTCGACCATATGACTGTATCATGAGTCAGTCTATGATCAGTCCTGATACCCACAGGTGGACTGTGGTTCCTTAAGAGCCAGCATACCCCAGCAGTCATAAACGGTAGGCAAGACCGGGCCTTCAGTTCACCAGCAACAGAATAAAAAAGCTTTTCTTCATAATTTTTTAACTTTTATTGGTATCCGGACAGCGGATCAACAGGATTTAGGTTGACTATACCATGGTCGACACCCACTGGTGTTCAATGATGTCTAAACTTAGTCGACCGCGTTACCATAGACAGTGATGCTAGATCTACGGAGGTCAAGCATCAACGGGAACACGGTCGACAGAAGCAAGGTTGACACAAGTTGTCCATCTTTTTTTTAGTGCCGGTTACTCGGTTCCTGCGTTACTATACAAGTGGACATAGAGTAAGATTATAATAGTGTGCCGCGAGTAGCGAGGCACCGTGCCTAAAGCATGGCAAGTGATGCGGTACACATATACAGTGTCCTTGGGCACCCCTCTGGCATTCGGCACCAAAAAATAGACAAAAAAACCCGTGTCTCGACCTTGCTATTGTCGACCATGTTCCAGACGATGCGTTACATCCGTCTATCTAATGTCACCGTTTATGTATTTAACTGTATTAAATACAAGCAATAATGGAAACATGAAGGTAGCAGGTGTCCTATGAGAATATCAAAGCAAGAGCCTTTTGATCCTATGTCCATTATTGTGACTTACTTTCTATATTTTCTCCAGTTTTGCTTGTTCTATATGTACACTGCCTGCCCTCTTCTGCCACTGCCTCTATATAATGCACTGTTGAAATGAAACTATTTACTTTTGTTTTGCATTAACCTCTGAGAACTATGAAACAACTCATTTTGACAGGAGTCAACACTTGGTAGCGCCTGTAACGCCAGGGCAACCATTGGGGCAGATGTATATAGGGGCCCATTTATCATGATCGCATTTACAATGCGATCTGGGCGGAATATTACCACCCAGGATCGCATCGTAAAATGCGATCATATCGGGCGAATGTATCAATTTTAAGGGAGCAGGGACAGGGCTCCGATAGGAGCCTGTCCGTGCGATGCCTGGAGCCGGGCGGTCTGCGCATGCGCGGTTATGCGCCGACCCCTCTGACCGCACGGGCAGTGCGATGTGTAGCTATAGGCTACAATGGGCTATCGCCATCCCGAATGGCGATAGCCCAGGGGTGCGATGCCGGGCTGCCCGATGTTGATACATCGGGCAGCTTCGCATCCCCCATAGAAACCTATGAGGGATGCGTCCGGCGGCGCTGCAGGGGGGATCACAGCAGGGATCGGAGATCCCTGCTGCGGTCCCCCTTTGATACATTTAGGAGATACTTAATATTTGCGGCTTAACCCCGAAAACGTGTTTTCGGGGATTTAGCCGCAAATATGGTTTGATAAATGGGCCCCTAAACCTTAACAAGAGATAAATGCAAGGGTGATAAGGAGAGATAAACGTCCAGCCAATCACCTGCTAACTGCCATGTTACAGTCAGTAAGAAACTGATTGGCTGGACATTTATTTCTCCTTATCACACTTGATTTTATCTCTTGTTAAGGCTTAATACATCTGCCGCATTGTCTTTTATTACTATAATATTAACTTATTTTAATCACACAAAAACTGAACAATTTTATTTTTTAAGTGCACAGCCCACTTACATAAGGGAGTATACAGAACATTGTCCTGATGATATTGGGGTATCATTACATTTACTCCTTATATTTATAACCGTTAAACAGGAGAGGCTCCAGAGTGGGGGGTGGGGGTGCATTGCAGTTCAAAATTCAAATAGGGGATGCACAGCAACTGCCATTCCAAACTGTCTCACTGGCAGTTGGTGCTTCTCCTCTATTTGAATTTTGGATTGTGCTGCAGCCACACCTCTGGGCCCACCACTTTTTAATAAGTCAGTGGTGGAGATATAATGTCTTATTACAGTGCGCACTGCAAATAGGATAGCTCAAAAATAATATAATGCCCCCAATTGGGTACAAACTCTTTATAATTTCAATATTAAGCATTTTGCAGTGGAACCATAAAATAGGAACAATTACAGATTTTTATTTTACTACCAGTATGATGCAAGTTAGACCGTTCCCCAGCCGAATGTGACCAACTAGGGAAGGAAATGTGATGAGCAGCTGCAAAAACCATCAGAGACCATCAATCCTCCGAAAAGAACATAGGTAACAAAGCATAGGATTGGGAGAAACCAGCGCTGACTGTAAAACTTGCTTGTTTCACAAAATGGAAGATATGTTGCCTTTGTTTCTTCTCACAAGTACAGGTAGTATGAAAATCTGACAGTACAGAAATGATCATCTGAAATTAAAGTCATCCTGAAATAATAAATATATCTGCAGCTGTTGAATTTTTCGAGCATCACAGCTGTTTCAGTTTCCCAGTCTCCTGTAAGTATTTAATCACATTTGCTACATCAATCCCTTTAAATGCAGGATTTGTAGCAGATATTTTCTCCAAAATGCTGCGCACTTCAGGCACCTCCATATTTTTGATGTTGCTGAAGAAGATCTCCGTGGCGTCACTTTTACCCGCCGCTCCTGATGCTAGGCCGTAGCTGTTGGCACATTGTGATGCAGAAGGTACTTGTTTAACCGAAGCCACCGCACTACGACCGGTGGGCTGTGCGAAAGCCCTGAGACGATGTCCTGGAGCCTGGTGACCGCCGTAGTGCGTGCCCCACACCATTGCGTTGGCTTGGTCTTCTTTAAACCTCCCCAGTGCTTTATTACAATTCTGAAGGATGGTTTTAACAAACATGGCATCCTCCTCATTTTGTATCTCAAAGTCCCTCATGTAAGTCATGAACTCAACGCGTTCAAATGGCGGACATTTCATATTCTGCCACATTTCTCTCACTACTTTTTCTTGCTTCCGCAGCAATGCTTCTTGGTGAGGGGGGAGGCCTCTGCCGAAATCCATACGATTTGATTGTAAAGAGTCTGTTTGGTTTCTAGGAGGGTTATTGTCATTTGAGGAATATTTGGCCACTTTGGCTAGTGCGGGCCCTTCTCTGGGCAGGTTATTGTCGTTTGCGGAATATTTGGCCACTTTGGCCGGCACGGGTACCTCGCCGGCAATTTTCGCAGCTGCGATTTTTTTTCTCCCATGGTCACGGTGAATGATTGATACGCATGAACGCAACATCTTTTCCCATCCGGCCGTACTCATAGCGGCTGTTCTGTAATCTAACATCTCAGGGTGGTGTTTGGTCACATATTTCTTCATGTGTGCCAATGACACTATATGGGCGACTACAGATTGTCTGTTGGCTTCTTTGTGGCAGAGGTGACACGTGTACCTGTACGAGTCACCCTCCAGCGCTTCCTCCTCCAGGTACTCCATGCCAACCAGGGGCTCATCACTCACATAGTTGTCCAGGAAGTGCTGGAAGCTGCATAAGCGTCTAAGCTCAAACCCTGCGTTGCCTTTTTTACGCTTCAGGGTCTTCGCGTGTTTATGCCCTATGAAGTGACTGTAAATGGTTGAGATTGACTCAACAGCAACATTGCAGTCTGTGCAGACATATTTCCGTTTCTCGCCTCCTTTCTCCATTGTCAACACAGACACCGTCGCTGACAGAACCGTGTTGCTACGCCGTAGCCCGTCACTTCCGGTATCGGTGCATACAGTTGAGTGTGGGCACCTGCGGCTTCAGAGAAGGTAGTGCGCAGGCGCGGCTCTTCAACGCTGGCCAGTGCGCAGGTGCAGCTTGTAATCGGCGGCCTGTATACAGCCGCAGGCCCGCAGCCAGTGCGAACTGCGCAGGCGCGGGTTTGGGGGATTATTTTAATGTGAACGTAAACTGCAGCCAGTTCGAACGAAGGCGGCAAGGCGCTGTACTGTAGCCATATTGGGCTAATGGCTGTAACGTTGTTTCTTAACAAGCGTAATTTGTGCTTTCATCTTAATGTGGGGTGTACCAATGTGTGCCAGATCCTGTACAATTTACCCCCACTGTGTCCTTGCACAGCAACACCTGGGAATGGATGCAGCTGCTGCTACTGCAAACTTTTGTCACCTAGCCCGTGCCACAACTAGGCCAGGTACTCTGGGATAGGGGGGGATCAGGTGTGGATCAGTTGGTCACCAGCAAGTTGTTAGACAGTCATTAGGTCGACACCATTAGGTCGACATGCATTTAGGTCGGCATATGCCTAGGTCGACATGGGTTAAGTCGACAGTCAAAAGGTCGACATGGGGTTTTTCACTATTTTTTTAAACTAAATGTCACCATGGACACAGGTTAAAGTGCACCGCGTCCCCTCACAAGGCTCGCTGCTCGCCATGCTTCGGGCTCAGTGCCTCGCTACGCTTGGCACATTTTTATTCTCCCCCCACCCCCACGCCATAGTGGACAGTAGGCCATGAAACACCGCCTATCGACACATGTCAGCTCAAAAAACAGTGAAAAACCCCATGTTGACCTTTTGACTGTCGAACTAATGACCCTGTTGACCTTATATATGTCGACCTTCCTGCATGTCGACCTAGAAACATGTCGACCTAATGACTGTCTCACAACTTGCTAGTGACCCAATGACCGTATCCCGTCCAAAACAGCAAGTTTGCTGTGCTGGGGACATTGCTTCCAGGCGTCTGCAGCTGCACTGAGGTAATTAACATCCTAAGAGCCATCGGCTATAAGCTGGGTCCATGACACCTAGCAGAGCGGTGGCGTGTGAACAGGGGGATGGGGGAAGGCAGTTCTTGGACCTCGCGCTGCCTCTTTTCTACAGTGTAAACAGGACCCAGGTCACTTGGGTCAGAATGCTGGGTTGCTGGAACTGTTTTTTTTTCTAAATGGCGCTTTCATACCTCACAGAGACCCGGGTCGGACCCAGGTTAATTGTACAGTGTGAAAGGGGTGTAACAGTCCAGGATTTAGGGATACCAATGCATGAGATGGTTCAGTCAAAATAACCGAGGTACTAATAAAGTCACCTGTACTCAAGTATGGCTGTCCTTAAAACCTAGACTGTAAAGCTGGGTACACAATAGTAGATATATCTACAGAGGAATCAGGCAGCATGTTCTCCATAGACGTGGCCCGATCAATCAGGACTGACATCACAACTGGGCTGTGCCCGCCCATTGAGCTGTCAATCACCAGGGGCTCCTGCAGCCGCTGTAGAGCAGTCAGTGGATCGCCCATACACGCAGAACAATGCACAATATATATTTAGCTATATCAGGCATTGGCTGCGTTGACGGCCTACGTGATATATTCATTCATTTGAACAGTGATTCCAAATTTACCATGTAAAGGTGACATCCTATCACAGTACCCTACAAAGATGGCATCCTGTCACACAAAGGTGGTATCCTATCACAGTGCCATGCAAAGGTGGCATCCTGTCACAGAAACATGCAAAGGTGGAATCCTATCTCAGTGCCATGCAAAGGTGGCATTCTGTCAGAACGAACCATGCAAAGGTGGTGTCCTATCACAGTGCTTTGCAAAGGTGGCATCCCATAACACAGGGCTTGACAATTTAAAAAAAAATCTAGGAGCCAGGATGAAAGTGTAGGAGCCAGAAAACTAGCAATAGGTAAAGTGCGTGCTAAAACGTCACACCATAATGCCTATTACACATGTCAAACACCCATTAGATATTAAACCACATGCCGCAATGCCCATTACACATTATACCACATGCTGTAATACCTATTGCATATTATACTTCATGCCATAATGCCCATTACACTGTATACCAAACACCGTAATGCCTATTGCACCTTATGCCACACACTGTGATGCCCATTATATATAAAACCACATGCCATAATGTCCATTACATATTATGCCACATTGATACCAGGCAGGGGCAGATCCATAAAAAAACTACAGGGGAGGGGGGGGGGGGCACCATTACAGGATAGTGGATGAGAAGGTAGAGGTGGACAGGGAGAGGCAGGGGGTGTTGCAGAGAAAAACAATGACAAACAGGGGGTGACTGACAGGAAGAATCCGTGGGTAACAGGGAGAGGAAAAGGGTGACCAAGAGTGGGTGAAAGGGATAGATAGAGTGTGACAGAGAGAATAAGCAGTGAGTGACAGGGGGACTGTTGAAATGGGTGAAAGGGAGAGGTAGTGACTGTCAGTGTGAGAGAAGCAGAGGGTGACACAGGCATCACTGTTTATATCCCCCTGTGCCCCCATCTCCATTTCCCCATCCCCTCATTCCCAATAGAAGCAGTGCTGTTTACTGTACCTAGAGCAGTGAGTCCTGGCAGAGTTTATTCTGTCAGGGGTGCTGGCAACAGCCTCTGGTGTCTTTGCTATCAGACACGTAAGCATGGGGTTCCCGGTGGAGGACTCCATCCAGGAGCAGTTGCAGCAGCCTCTGGTGCCCCTGTCATCAGACCACGTGAGTAGCAGCCCCTCTGTGGGTTATACTGTTAGCGGTTAGCTATAACATCCAGCGGCAGCGCCGCAGCAGCCAGCAGAGCCGCGCACAACTCACCCGGCTGCTGCTGTGTAAGAGCAAACAGCAGGTCCGCAGCGCGACAGCCCCGCGATGGGTTATACTATAAGCGCTTATCTATAACATCCAGCGGCAGCACCACAGCAGCCAGCAGAGCCGCGCACAACTCACCCGGCTGCTGCTGTATCAGAGCACACAGCAGGTCCGCAGCGCGACAGCCCCGCGATGGGTTATACTATAAGCGGTTATCTATAACATCCAGCGCCTCAGCAGCCAGCAAAGCCGCGCACAACTCACCCGGCTGCTGCTGTATCAGAGCACACAGCAGGTCCGCAGCGCGACTATTTGAAAAGTCAAGACGGCTCCCGAGCCAATCAGGAGCTACCACTGTAGCTCCGCCGTGCTCAACTATTAAATAGTCGCGCCGCAGACTTGCTCTGATACAGCAGCAGCCGGGTGAGTTGTGCACCGCTCTGCCGGCTGCTGCGGCTTGGCTGGATGTTATAGTTAACAGTAGAATCCTCCATGGGGCCCCCTACTGTTAGTAATTAAAGTCACTCTGCCCGGGGAGTACTGTTTCCTGGCAAAACTGGTCGCCAGGAAGCAAAAACTGGTCGCCATGGCGACCAGGCGACCGGGTTTTGTCGAGCCCTGCCATAACAGTACCACGCAAAGGTGGTATCCTGTCATAGAATCATGCACATGTGGCATTCTATCACAGTGCCATGCAAAGGTGGTTCCTATTACTGTGCAAAGATCTTTGCCTTTTGAAAAAGCCACCCAGTGAGTGGTGAACCGCGTTAAGGGGATGGTGTGTGTCCCTGGGATCTAGCAAATTGCTGGTGCAGCCCTGCAATGGAACATCTATCTACCGGCCACCTTTTCAGGTGGCCGGTAGTAGATAGATGTTCCATTGCAGGGCTGCACCAGCAATGTGCTAGATCCCAGGGACACACACCATCCCCTTAACGCGTAGTTGGATTTCCAACCCTGCGTTATCTGCATAGCCTTGTCTTTGGCCTACAGAGACCGCAACTCAGTGACCAGACAGCAGAGAGTGAATGGCTAAGTGCAAAGCCGTGCTGACACAGACGAGCGCGCTGCAAGTACGGGGCCCAGCTCAGACTGCTTCAAGCTGACTTGGTATCATACATTGGGGCCCTGCTACACAGCACGGCCTTGGCCAAAAAGCTATCCTTCGCCACGCGTTTCAATCCATCTGCTGGGATCAAGGCTGTACCGCGAACATCCATCTGACTACAGTGTCTATTTAATCCTGCAGCCTGCTTTTCATCAACGCTCTGGAGTGGGGTGATTAAACATTAACAACTGGATGTCGTTTCCCCCCCCCCCCCCCTCTTTATTCCCTGGGACTGGTGAGATAATACTAAATTGTGTGCTGCTCAAAGATCTATTTTTTATTAACCCCTTCCCGACATTTGACGTACATTTACGTCATGGTCGGGAAGTACTTCCCGACACATGGCGTAAATGTACGTCATGGCTTGTAACTGTCACCGCGTCTATAGACGCGGTGACAGTTTCAACATGTCTGCTGTCCCTGACAGCAGACATGTCCCTGCATGCCCAGGGGGGGCTGCGATGCCGCCCCCCCGTCGGCGATCGCTGTGATTGGCTGTTCAGTGTGAACAGCCAATTACAGCGTTTTCTGTGTCACCGGCGAATAACGTTCGCCGGTGACACGCGATCGGAGGTGATTGGTGCTGTAAAGTACAGCACCAATCACCGCGGGGTGTAAGGGTGACACTGGTGTCACCCCACCTCACCCCGCCCGCCCCCAAAGGCCGTGATTGGTTCGTCGGACCGACGGACCAATCACAGCCAAGGAGGGGGATTTAAACTAACGGTGACTGCACTGCAGACGCCATTCCGGTCTGGAATTGCGTGCAGTGCGGTCACCGTGCCTAGCTGCCGCGATATACTGACCAGAACCTTGCAAAATACTTACCTGATCACTGCTTCATTACTGCTTGTAGTGTGCTGGATGCTTCCTGGATCCTGTTACTACTTGTGACTTCCTGTGTTGTGAACTTGTGCTGCTGCAGTGTAATAGCGTTAGATAGAGAGAGATAGATAGAGAGAGATAGAGAGAGATAGTGTCAGAGAGTGCTATATTTTGTGCTGCTGCAGTGTGATATAGTTATAGATAGAGAGAGAGAGATAGAGAGAGATAGAGAGATAGTGACAGATTGTGCTATATATTTTTTATATAACTGACTGCTGCCCCCCCTTTTGTGCTGATCAGTATAAATTAACTGATCAGCAACTTTTTGGGGGCGCAGGTTTTTTTTTATATATATATATATATATATATACCTGTCAGTGCTGCTGCTGCTGCAGTGTTATAGAGTGATAGATAGTGAGAGATAGAGAGATAGAGAGAGATAGTGACAGAGAGTGATAGAGACTGCTATATTTTGTGTCTGCTGCCCCCATTTTGTGCACCCCCAGCAACTTTTTGGGGGTGCAGGGGTTATTTTTCATATATATAACTGTCAGTGCTGCTGCTGCAGTGTTATAGAGTGATAGATAGTGAGAGATAGAGAGATAGAGAGAGATAGTGACAGAGAGTGATAGAGAGTGCTAAATTTTGTGTCTGCTGCCCCCGCCTTTTGTGCTGATCACTATATCTGAGGTGATCAGCAACTTTTTGGGGGTGCAGAGGTTTTTTTTTTTTTATATATACCTGCCAGTTGCACTGTCAGTTGCACCAAAGGTTGTGCACCTGCTGCCCCTCACTGGTAATCAGTGTCGCATCACTGATCACCTTTTTTTTTTTTGAGGCTGCTGTGGGTCTTTTTTTAATTTTTTTTTTACACACACTGTGATTTTGTGGGTGTCCTGTGGCCACTGTGCGCTGATCAGTGACGTACATCACTGATCAGCTTTTTCGGCACAGGGTTGATCTTTTTTTTTTTGATCAAATTCCTGTTGCCTTTGAGCGCTGTTCAGTGACGGACGTAACTGACCAACATCTGTGCTCAATTTTTGGCGCAGGACCTTTTTTTTTTTTTTTTTAACCCCTTCAATTTTTTATTTTTTTTAACCCCTTCAATTTCTTTTTTTTTGTATAAAGTATTTTTTTTTCTGCACTACATACACACTACACACTACATACCCCCCGGGTTGAAATAAAGTTTGTACCCCCCCCTACACTATACACGTGTTGAAACATTTCACTACCAGTAACACAAAAATAAAAATGGCATCCCAAATGTCATCCAAAATGTCATCCCAAATGTCATCCCAGTCATCCAGAAGAATGTATTCAGCGGAGGAGGCATATGCCATGCTTGCCTCTGACTCTGACACAGCCAGTGATGCAAGCGGGGAATTTGAAGGCTTCGTCTTAAGCTCCTCTTCCTCCTCTAGTGATGAGGGACCCCCTCAAAGACGCCCCCGTAGAGCAGCTGAGACCCCCCCCCCCCCAATAATTGATCTCGTATGGACCTCACCACCAGACAATTTTGAGCCCCAGGTTCCTGAGTTTTTGGCCATGCCAGGAATCCAATTTGATTCCACAGGTCTCAGAGAAATTGACTTTTTCAAATTATTTTTCTCTGATGATTTTATAAATTTAATTGTGGACCAAACTAATTTATATGCCCAGCAGTTTATTGCTCAAAACCCCACGTCATCATTTGCTAGGTGGACCCCTGTAGATGCAGTAGAGATGATGACGTTTTGGGGTCTGGTGTTTCATATGGGCATAGTAAAAAAGCCAGAAATTAGGCAATATTGGAGTACAGATGTTCTGTACAGCACCCCATTTTACCGTATGGCCATGCCCCGGGCTCGATTTGAGACGATCCTTAAATTTTTGCATTACAACGATAATGCACAGTGCCCACCCAGAGATGATCCCACCTTTGACCGGCTATTCAAAGTCAGGCCGGTCATTGATCATTTCAGTGCCAAATTTGAAGAGATGTACATCCCAGATAAATTCATTTGCATAGACGAGTCCCTTATACATTTTAAAGGAAGGGTTAAATTCCGCCAGTACCTTCCCAGTAAGAGGGCAAGGTATGGCATAAAAATGTATAAGCTGTGTGAAAGCACCTCAGGGTACACCCACAGGTTTAGGGTATATGAAGGGAAGGATTCAAGAATTGAACCGCCAGAATGCCCCCCCTCCCTCGTAGGTGTTAGTGGAAAAATTGTCTGGGATTTAGTGCACCCCTTCCTGGATAAAGGTTATCACCTCTATGTGGATAACTTTTACACCAGCATCCCCCTGTTTAAGGCCCTTGGTTCAAGAGGTACAGCAGCTTGCGGAACTGTGCGCAAGAACCAAAGAGGCCTCCCAAAAACGCACATTGCCCAAGTAATGAGAAGGGGTGAAAGCAGGGGAATATGCACCGAAAATATGTTGTTGGTCAAATATAAGGACAAGAGGGATGTCCTTTTACTGACAACAATTCACGGAGACAGTACCACCTCCGTCCCTGTACGAGGTACCAGTACCCACACCTCCAAACCTAATTGTATCCTGGATTACAATAGGTACATGGGCGGAGTGGATCTTTCAGATCAGGTACTGAAGCCGTACAGTGCCCTGCGGAAAACAAAAATCTGGTACAAGAAGCTGGCCGTGTATATCATCCAGATGGCACTGTATAACGCTTACGTGCTATTCCGTTCTACCGGCCAGAGGGGGACATTTATGCACTTTCAAGAGGAAGTCATAAAGGGCCTAGTATTTGGGAACCAGCAGGCAGAGGGCCCCAGTACTTCTAGTACTGGCCCCCGTATTGTACCAGGGCAGCATTTTCCTGATGAAATCCCCTCCACTGGAAAAAAGGGCAGGACACAAAAAAGGTGCAAAGTTTGCTATAAAAAGGGAATAAGAAAGCAAACTATTTTCCAGTGTGACACTTGCCCCGACAAACCCGGCCTATGTATAAAGGAGTGTTTTAAAATATACCACACATCTATGGATTTTTAGGTTCATCATTTCACCGTGCTTCGGGGGTCTTGCTAATGCCACATAGCACCCACCATTCATTCCACCAGAATCTGAGCCGCAAAATCCAAAAATCACTCCTTCCCTTCTGAGTCCTGCCATGCACCCAACTGGTATTTTTTGGTCACATGTGAGGCATTGCCGTACTCGGGAGAAATTGGGGCACAGATTTTGGGGTGCTTTTTCTCCTTCATACCTTCTGAAAATGAAAAATTTTGAGCCAGAACTGCATTTTTGTGTAAAAAAATGTAATTTTTCATTTTCCCTGCCCAGTTGTATCAAAATTGGTGAAACCCCTGGGGGTTTGAAATGTACACTATACCCCTAGATGAATTCCCTGAGGGGTGTAGTTTGCAAAATGGGGTCACTTGTGGGGGGGTTCCACTGTATTGGTGCTTTGGGGGTCTTGCTAATGCGACATAGCACCCACCAACATTCCACCAGAATTTGTGCTGCAAAATCCAAATATCACTCCTTCCCTTCTGAGTCCTGCCACTTTTTGGTCACACATGAGGCATTGCCGTACTCGGGAGAAATTGGGGCACAGATTTTGGGGTGCTTTTTCTCCTTCATACCTTCTGAAAATGAAAAATTTTGAGCCAGAACTGCATTTTTGTGTAAAAAAAATGTAATTTTTCATTTTCACTGCCCAGTTGTATCAAAATTGGTGAAACCCCTGGGGGTTTGAAATGTACACTATACCCCTAGATGAATTCCCTGAGGGGTGTAGTTTGCAAAATGGGGTCACTTGTGGGGGGGTTCCACTGTATTGGTGCTTTGGGGGTCTTGCTAATGCGACATAGCACCCACCAACATTCCACCACCAAAAATCACTCCTTCCCTTCTGAGTCCTGCCATGCACCCAACTGGTATTTTTTGGTCACATATGAGGCATTGCCATACTCGGGAGAAATTGGGGCACAGATTTTGGGGTGCTTTTTCTCCTTCATACCTTCTGAAAATGAAAAATTTTGAGCCAGAACTGCATTTTTGTGTAAAAAAATGTAATTTTTCATTTTCACTGCCCAGTTGTATCAAAATTGGTGAAACCCCTGGGGGTTTGAAATGTACACTATACCCCTAGATGAATTCCCTTAGGGGTGTAGTTTGCAAAATGGGGTCACTTGTGGGGGGGTTCCACTGTATTGGTGCTTGGGGGGTCTTGCTAATGCAACATAGCACCCACCAACATTCCACCAGAATCTGAGCTGCAAAATCCAAAAATCACTCCTTCCTTTCTGAGTCCTGCCATGCACCCAAATGGTATTTTTTGGTCACATGTGAGGCATTGCCGTACTCGGGAGAAATTGGGGCACAGATTTTGGGGTGCTTTGTCTCCTTCATTCCTTGTGAAAATGAAAAATTTTGAGCCAGAACTGCATTTTTGTGTAAAAAATGTAATTTTGCATTTGCACAGCCCAGTTGTATCAAAATTGGTGAAACCCCTGGGGGTTTGAAATGTACACTATACCCCTAGATGAATTCCCTGAGGGGTGTAGTTTGCAAAATGGGGTCACTTGTGGGGGGGTTCCACTGTATTGGTGCTTGGGGGGTCTTGCTAATGCGACATAGCACCCACCAAAATTCCACCAGAATCTGAGCTGCAAAATCCAAAAATCACTCCTTCCCTTCTGAGTCCTGCCATGCGCCCAAATGGTATTTTTTGGTCACATGTGAGGCATTGCCGTACTCGGGAGAAATTGGGGCACAGATTTTGGGGTGCTATTTCTCCTTCATACCTTCTGAAAATGAAAAATTTTGAGACAGAACTGCATTTTTGTGTAAAAAAATTTAATTTTTCATTTTCACTGCCCAGTTGTATCAAAATTGGTGAAACCCCTGGGGTTTGAAATGTACACTATACCCCTAGATGAATTCCCTGAGGGGTGTAGTTTGCAAAATGGGGTCACTTGTGGGGGGGGTTCCACTGTATTGGTGCTTTGGGGGTCTTGCTAATGCGACATAGCACCCACCAACATTCCACCACCAAAAATCACTCCTTCCCTTCTGAGTCCTGCCATGCACCCAACTGGTATTTTTTGGTCACATATGAGGCATTGCCATACTCGGGAGAAATTGGGGCACAGATTTTGGGGTGCTTTGTCTCCTTCATTCCTTGTGAAAATGAAAAATTTTGAGCCAGAACTGCATTTTTGTGTAAAAAAAATGTAATTTTTCATTTTCACTGCCCAGTTGTATCAAAATTGGTGAAACCCCTGGGGGTTTGAAATGTACACTATACCCCTAGATGAATTCCCTGAGGGGTGTAGTTTGCAAAATGGGGTCACTTGTGGGGGGGTTCCACTGTATTGGTGCTTTGGGGGTCTTGCTAATGCGACATAGCACCCACCAACATTCCACCACCAAAAATCACTCCTTCCCTTCTGAGTCCTGCCATGCACCCAACTGGTATTTTTTGGTCACATATGAGGCATTGCCATACTCGGGAGAAATTGGGGCACAGATTTTGGGGTGCTTTGTCTCCTTCATTCCTTGTGAAAATGAAAAATTTTGAGCCAGAACTGCATTTTTGTGTAAAAAAATGTAATTTTTCATTTTCACTGCCCAGTTGTATCAAAATTGGTGAAACCCCTGGGGGTTTGAAATGTACACTATACCCCTAGATGAATTCCCTGAGGGGTGTAGTTTGCAAAATGGGGTCACTTGTGGGGGGGTTCCACTGTATTGGTGCTTGGGGGGGTCTTGCTAATGCAACATAGCACCCACCAACATTCCACCAGAATCTGAGCTGCAAAATCCAAAAATCACTCCTTCCTTTCTGAGTCCTGCCATGCACCCAAATGGTATTTTTTGGTCACATGTGAGGCATTGCCGTACTCGGGAGAAATTGGGGCACAGATTTTGGGGTGCTTTTTCTCCTTCATACCTTCTGAAAATGAAAAATTTTGAGCCAGAACTGCATTTTTGTGTAAAAAATTTAATTTTTCATTTTCACTGCCCAGTTGTACCACAATTGGTGAAACCCCTGGGGGTTTGAAATGTACACTATACCCCTAGATGAATTCCCTGAGGGGTGTAGTTTGCAAAATGGGGTCACTTGTGGGGGGGTTTCCTAAATTTTAGCATCTTATGGTGCCTAGAAACCTACATGGTGCCTAAAAAATAATCTCATAAAAAGGAGGCTCCAAAATCAAGTAGGTGCTCCTTCTATTATGAAGCCTGTGGTTTGGTCAACGTGCACACTAGGGCCACATATAGGATATTTATGAAAACAAAAGAATTGGGGGAATCAATTTTTAGTCACATTTCTCTAGTAAAATGTACTGTGTTCCTTAGAAAAATGTATTAAAATTGCAAATCTGCAAAAAAAATGAAATTTTGAAATTTCACCTACACTTTGTTTTAATTCCTGTGAAACACCTAAAGGGTTAACAAACTTCCAAAATGCTGTTTTGAATACTGTGAGGGGTGCAGTTTTTGAAATGGTATCATTTATGGGGGTGTCTCACATACAAGTCCCTCAAAGTCACATCAGAACTGAACTGGTCCCTAAAAAAATCAGTGTTTGAAATTTTCTTGAAAATTTGAGAATTTGCTATTCATATTTGAAGCCTCCTAGTGTCCAAAAAAATGAAAAGGAGGTTGAAATAATGATTGCAACATAAAGTAGACATATGGTCTTTGTTAGTTATTAACTATTTTGAGTGGTATGTTTATTTGTCTCACAAGCAGAAAATGTGACATTTTGCAAATTGCAAAATTTTCCATTTTTTCACGACATTTTGGTATTTTTCACAAAAAAACACAGACTGTATCGACCCAAATTTACCACTAATTTGAAGTACAATGTGTCACGAAAAAACAATCTCAAAATCACTGGGATAAGTAAAAGCAAAAAAAAGTTATCCCCACTTAAGTGATACATGTCAGATTTGAAAAAAAGGGCTCTGTCAGGAACGCAAAAACTGGCTCTGTCAGGAAGGGGTTAAAACCTGATAACGATGTCTAGAGACATATTGGGAAATTAGGCTGTGGTGGTATTGCGCATGACTATGGTTAGGCTGCGGTGGGATTGCGCATGGCTAGGGTTAGGCTGCGGTGGGATTGCGCATGGCTAGGGGTAGGCTGCAGGGGAATTGTGCATGGCTAAGGTTTGGCTGCGGTGGGATTCTGCATGGCTAGGCTGCGGTGGGGTTGTGTATGAGTAAGGTTAGGCTGTGGTGGGATTGTGCATGGGTAGGGTTAGGCTGCGGTGGGATTCTGCATGGCTAGGGTTAGGCTGCGGTGAGATTGTGCATGGCTAGGCTATGGTGGGATTGTGCATGGCTAGGGTTATGCTGCAGTGTTATTGTGCATGGCTAGGGTTAAGCTGTGGTCGAATTGTGCATGGCTAGGGTTAGGTAACGGTGGTATTGTGCATGGCTAGGGTTAGGCTACGGTGGTATTGGGTACGGCTAGGGTTAAGCTTCGGTGGAATTGTGCACGGCTAGGGTTAGGCTGTGGTGAAATTGCACACAGCTAGGGTTAGGCTGTGGTGAAATTGTGCACAGCTAGGGTTAGGCTGTGGTGAAATTGCGCACGGCTAGGGTTAGGTTGCGGTGGGACTGTGCATGGCTAGGGTTAGGCTGCGGTGGGACTGTGCATGGCTAGGGTTAGGCTGCGATGGGATTGTGCATGACTGGGGTTAGGCTGTGGTGGGATTGTGCATGGGTAGGGTTAGGCTGAAGTGGGACTGTGCATGGCTAGGATTCGGCTGCGGTGGGTTTCTGCATGGCTAGTGTTAGGCTGCGGTAGTATTGTGCATGGCTAGGGTTAGGCTGCGGTGGGACTGTGCATGGCTATGGTTAGGCTATGGTGGTATTGAGCATGGGTAGGGTTAGGCTGCGGTAGGATTGCGCATGGCTAGGGTTAGGCTGCGGTGGGATTGCACATCGGTAGGGTTAGGCTGCGTGGGACCGAGCATGGCTAGGCTGCGGTGGGACTGTGCATGGCTATGGTTAGGCTATGGTGGTATTGAGCATGGGTAGGGTTAGGCTGCGGTAGGATTGCGCATGGCTAGGGTTAGGCTGCGGTGGGATTGCGCATGGCTAGGGTTATACTGTGGTGGAATTGTGCATGGCTAGGGTTAGGTTGCGGGGAAATTGTGAATGGCTAGGGTTAGGCTGCGGTGGAATTGCGCATGGCTAGGGTAAGGCTGCGGTGAAATTGCGCATGGCTAAGGTTAGGCTGCGGTGGAATTGCGCATGGCTAGGGTTAGGCTGCGGTGGAATTGTGCATGGCTAGGGTTAGGCTGCGGTGGTATTGCGCATCAGTGGGATTGCGCATGGCTAGGTTTAGACTGCAGTGGAATTGTGCATGGCTAGGGTTAGGCTGCGTGGGACCGAGCATGGCTAGGCTGCGGTGGGACTGTGCATGGCTAGGGTTAGGCTGCGGTGGGATTGTGTATTACTGGGGTTAGGCTGTGGTGGGATTGTGCATGGGTAGAGTTAGGCTGCTGTGGAATTGCGCATGGCTAGGGTTAGGCTGCTGTGGAATTGCGCATGGCTAAGGTTAGGCTGCGGTGGAATTGCGCATTGCTAGGGTTAGGCTGCGGTGGAATTGTGCATGGCTAGGCTGCGGTGGTATTGCGCATCGGTGGTATTGCGCATGGCTAGGTTTAGACTGCGGTAAATTGTGCATGGCTAAGGTTAGGCTGCGGTGGGACCGAGCATGGCTAGGGTTAGGCTGCGGTGGGACTGTGCATGGCTAGGGTTAGGCTGCGGTGGGACTGTGCATGGCTAGGGTTAGGCTGCGGTGGGACTGTGCATGACTGGGGTTAGGCTGTGGTGGGATTGTGCATGGGTAGGGTTAGGCTGAAGTGGGACTGTGCATGGCTAGGATTAGGCTGCGGTGGGTTTCTGCATGGCTAGTGTTAGGCTGCGGTAGTATTGTGCATGGCTAGGGTTAGGCTGCGGTGGTATTGCGCATCGGTGGGATTGCGCATGGCTAGGTTTAGACTGCGGTGGAATTGTGCATGGCTAGGGTTAGGCTGCGGTGGGACCGAGCATGGCTAGGGTTAGGCTGTGGTGGGACTGAGCATGGCTAGGGTTAGGCTGCGGTGGGATTGTGCATGGCTAGGGTTAGACTGCGGTGGAATTGTGCATGGCTAGGGTTAGGCTGCTGTGAAATTGCGGATGGCTAGGGTTAGGCTGCGGTGGAATTGCGCATGGCGAAGGTTAGGTTGCGGTGGAATTGGGCATGGCTAGGGTTAGGCTGCGGTGGGATTGCACATGGGTAGGGTTAGGCTGCGGTAGGATTGTGCATGGCTAGGGTTAGGCTGTGGTGGAATTGTGTATGGCTAGGGTTAGGCTGCGGTGGAATTGTGCATGGGTAGGGTTATGCTGCAGTGGGACTGTTCATGGCTAGGGTTAGGCTGCGGTGGAATTGCGCATGGCTTGGGTTAGGCTGCGGTGGAATTGTGCATGGCTTGGGTTAGGCTGCGGTGGAATTGTGCATGGGTAGGGTTAGGAGAATAGGTACTTGTGTATTATAGCAGCGCCCCCGATGTCCATCATACGATGAACGCATCGCATGCCATGTACCGGATGGCATGCGATGCGACGAGATTTTGACCCCCTATACGATGAAAAATCGTATAAGCACCCTAAAGGGTGCTTTTGAGCACCCTAATGGGTGCTTACAATGTTAAATGCACCCCCACGCCACCCCCCCCCCCCACTATAAACGTGAAGCCGAAGCGTGGCGAGCGCAGCGAGCCCGCGAGGGGCGGCGGTACGCATCCTACAACCTTTTCATACCCCCACTATCCACGTCGGCGTGGAGTTGAGAATAGAATAGTGTGGCGAGCCCGAAGCGTGGTGAGCCCCGCGAGGGAACGCGGATACCTTCACAGGTAAACGCGTCCCTTCGCGGGCTTCACAGGTATCCGCGTCCGCTCGCCACGCTTCGGGCTCGGTGCGCTCGCCACACTATTCTATTCTCAACTCCACGCCGACGTGGATAGTGGAGGTATGAAAAGGTCGTAGGACGCGTACCGCTGCGCTCGCCACGCTTTGGGTTCACCTTTATAGTGGGGGGTGGCGTGGGGGTGCATTTAACATTGTAAGCACCCATTAGGGTGCTTAACATTGTATAAGCACCCATTAGGGTGCTTATACAATGTTTAATCGCATCGCATCGTATGGCATTGTATGCCATGTACAATGCCATACAATTTGAAAATTGTATGCCATCGCACACTATCGAACGAAATCGCGTCGCATCGCATCCCATCGTATGCGTTATGGTATGCGATGCGATGGGCGCCGCCAAAATACACAAGTACCGGAGAATATAATAGTGTGCTAAACATAGCGAGGCACCATACCCAAAGCTTTGTAGGTTATGCTTAGTTGGAACATTCATTTTTCGTGTGTGGGAACAGACTAGCATTTGCTCCCACACACTGGCTGATTATTATTCAAACCAGTCAACTCTTTGGCTGGTTGGAATGATATCATCCTGATGTATGGCCAGCATAAGACAGTGTATCAGTTATTAGTGGTAGTTTGAACAAGAGCGTGACAAATGCATAAGACATACGTACATCAGGGCCAGATTCTCTAAGTTTCAAAAGTGATAAAATGGAGAGTGATAAACAGCCAGCCAATCAGCTCCTACCTGCCATGTCACAGACTGTGTTTGAAAAATGCCAGACGGGAGCTGTCTGTTTATCACTCTACATTTTATCACTTTTGAAGCTTAGAGAATCTGGCCCTATGACATGATGCAACCCGTGTGATATTAAAGGACACAGAAGCAGTAGAAAACCATTAAGGAAGGTTGTACAATGGATGATTGAAATACACTGTACTGACACAGTTGTGCGCAAATTATTTGTGATAATTGTAGGAAACTGCGTAAGGACTAATCACACCAATTGATGATGAAAGGGACACAGACAAGGCAACATGCAGAACTGAATCAGCTAAAAGAAGAATTTAAGCATTTTGGGAGCATCGCCTATCAAGAACAAAGGAACGAAAAAAGTTAAATATTGAAAAGCTGAACAAATGATGTTATAAATAAGGATATATTCCATATTCCAGCTGCAGAACCTTTGCCTGACAATAGTCAGTGTTGTGATGGAGTAATACTGTAAGAAAAGTTTAGTCACAAAAAGTTTTGAGAAAGTTACGATTTTCTTGTTGCGCACAGGAAACCCCTCCCCGTCTCTCCCTGCTCCAAATGACACAGTGACCAGCAGCACAGGCTAGCGCACACAGCCACATGACAAGATATGGCAGGCTGTCTCCATCAGTGAGCCGTCTCCCACAGCCGCATATCACTAAGAAGCAGCATCCAACGCTGGTCTCGTACCTGCGCAGGGGAAATGCACAAAAAAAATCAGTAGTAGAAACCATCAACAATGTTGTTGTTTAATAGTTTCATATCAATGATTAAGCCTCTTATAACCATCGGGGTATGGGTCATCGGATCGACCCAACTAAGGTTGACATACACTGGGTCGACCACTTAGGTCGACACCTTCAAAAGGTCAACATGGCTTTAGGTCAACAGGGTCATAAGGTCACCAATGGGAAGGTCCACAGTCAAAACATTGACACAGGGTTTTTCACGTTTTTTTGTCCTGAATGTTGACACAGTCGACATGAGCACCAAAAAAGGCCACCGTTTCGCTAGCCATACTATTATATTCTCCCGGCACGCCCTAGTGGAACGGCATGAAATAATGATGTCAACTTTTGAAGGTGTCGACCCACTGTATACCAACCATCGATGGAGTAGGGATGGCCATCTACCATTGATGATTTGAAATCATCGATGGTTTATGGCCGATGTCGAATATTTTTGCCATCGATAGAGAGAACCAGATGGTTTCCCTCCATCGATGGCACAGCAAACTGATGTTTTGCTTTTTTTCTCTCGAAGTGACGGGACATGGAGCATACACCTGTGAAGTCCCTCCCCCGTGTTTTGATTGGCTCACAGGCCAATCAGTCAAGAAAATGGTTGACCATCGATATATTTAAAAAGATTAATGGTCATACATGCATAGTATAGCACTATTGCCATCGATGGCCATCACTACAATGGAGGGGTGTCCGATGGCCATCCTAGTACCAATCCAGGTAGTAAATTAACTAAAGGCCTCCTCTGATACTGCTTATCCTACAGTTCTGCTCTTTGTCTTTCAAATCTATAATTTTCTCCAACCCGATGCTTCTTTGTCACCTTGAACTTCCACTTCTACCACCACCTGTCCTCCAACCTAACTTCAAATCCCACTTTCTTTAAATCTTACAAACTGCACTACAAATACGAGACACAGTGTTTCATTGGGTACAAATTACATGCGGTAATATAAAATAGGGCAAAACTTCGGTAGCTGCCAAAACCTCACACCGATTTGTAACCCACAGTGTGCAAACATCATAACTTAAAACAGACCAAATGGGATCTACCTGCTGAACACACATTTAATAAGGCAGTGTAGATAAATGCACATAAAAAAAATAGAGAAGTCATAATGAACATATTTGTAACTATATGTGAAAGCGTCATGTTTTTTTAATTTTCCCAGCTTTCAGCAAGTATCTGACCACATTTGGGACATTCATTTCACTAAACGCAGGATGCATGGCTGCAATATTCAAGAAAATTCTGTGGACCTCGGACGCCGCCAAGTCTTTGATGTTGCTGAAAAAGACTTCTAGTGCGTTGCTTTGTTTGGATGCGCCTGGTTCCAGGCTGGAGCTGACGGCACACGGTGACACAGAAGCAGCCGATTCATCTGCAGTTTGTGGACTATGACGGACATGCTCTGGTTCGACCTTGACTGCCAGTGCTAGGTAACCACTGATGGGGGAACCCTGCACTGCGGCGACGTTTGTTTGTTCTCCCTTAAACCTCGTCAGTGCTTTATTACAGTTCTGGATGATGATTTTAACAAACATGGCATCCTCCTTATTTTGTATCTTAACTTGTCTCATGTCAGCCAAAAATTCATCATTGCATTTAATCGGCAGAGAATTTAGATATTTCCATCGATTTCTCATTACCTCACACATCCCTTTTCTGGTGGGGATATTGGCGCAATTGCTGGGGAGGCGATTTTTGGTGGAGGCATATCCAGCCACTTTGGCTGGCGGCGTGCCCTCGGCGGCAACTTTTATCGCTCTCATTTTTTTTCTCCCATACGTAGAGTAAATCTTTGCCGCAGATGAGCGTAACACTTTTTCCAAGCCATTCTTGGAACCTAACGCTTCAGGATGATGTTTCTCCAAATACTTCTCCAGATGGCTCCTATGAGATAAATGTACTATCATGAACGACCTCTGTAATATCACAGAGCAGAGGTGGCAAATGTACATGTAATTGCGCATCTGCACCTCCACAACATACTCCAGGCCCAGTATGGGATCATCCTTCACATAGGTGTCCAGAAAGTTCTGCAAGCTGGGTATTAGGGGAACCATGGCAGGGCACTTAATTACCAGCTTTTTTCTGTGTTTTCTCCCCATGATGTGACCATTTAGGAATACGGGTGAAACACCCTTAACATTGCAATAGGTGCAGACATACTTAAACTTTCCACCGTCCTCCATGACTGACTGAGCGAGGCAGCTGCTGGTCGGGGTCTCACTTCCGGTGCTGAGCTATGGAGCTGGGTGTAGGCGCCGGCGGCTTCAGAAGAGACAGTGCGCAGGCGCGCCACGGATACAACTGGATTGACGTAAACAGTACGGAGATGGCGCAAGTCTATTCCGCCGCAAGTGGGGGCAATAGGGGGCGTCCCGTGTTATGCGAATTACTAGAGTTTGCGCTGAACGGCGTCCTGGCGGGGCCGTGGCTTTCTTATAATAGACAGTCAATCACCATTGATGATGATGATTATTATTATTACTACTACTGCTATTGGGTCTGCTGTAACCGGAACATTGAATTTGTTTTTCTCCCCTGCTTTCTGGATATTTTTTTTAAGTGTGCCATGCGGGTGGAGGCGGTACACTTTGACGGTGTCCATGGTGTTGACATTCAGGGAAAAACGTTAAAAAATTCATGTTGACCTTTCCATTGTCGATCTAATGTTTGTGTCAACCTTTTAACCCTGTCGACCTTAGCCATGTCAACTTATTTCATGTGTCGACCTAAGCCCCGTGGAACTTCAGTGAATGACCCATACCCATTTTACTAGAGTCCACTTCATCACCAAACTGACTTTTTTGTCAATGTCGACTTAGTGTATATCGACCTACTGACTGTCTACCCTACCCTGTCTACCCTAGACAATGACTGTGAGCCATCAGGTCCAAAATCCTCCTGCCACAGCCTGGCGGTCAAATTTCATGGCCTGCGCAGCTGTATATTGAGCGGATGATTGCTAAGGCTGGGTACACACCTGAAGATAAATCTGAAGAGGGATCGGGCAGTGGGCCTCATTCAGATCTCTTCGGTACTGCATGCATTCGCACGCAGTACCGATGTTGCGCGCCTGCGCAGGCGGGTATCTGCGCATGTGCAGGCGCATGGTGCGTGCACCCATGGCGAACTTTCGGTTCGCCGGGTGCACGCACCCATGGCGGCGTGGGGGGGGGGGGTGGAGGTGGGCGGGAGGCGCCGGGCTGCCCCATTACCATATGGGAACTCCCAGCGTTCCATGGGCGTTCCCATGAGAACGCTGGGCGTTCTCAAAAGATGTGGGCGGTTACCCGAGCCATGCAAATGGCTGTTTATGCAAAACATCCATTCGCAGCTGTTCGGGCGAAGCCGTACTTTGAGGGGGGGGGGGGGGGGCGGTCGTTCGCCGGGCGGGGTTTGGTGGACTCGCAAGGCTGCGAATTCGCAGCCTTGCGAATCAACCAGAATAACCCCCATTGTGTTCTGAACATCTGATATATCAGCCATTGCGTATCCAACTTTAGTGTATATGATCGACTGCTCCGTCGTCAGATATCTCTACAGTGGCTACATACATTCTTCTGGTAACTTTAGTGTACATATATATATATTTCAGGGAGGCGCCCTTAAAAAAGTGGTGCCCACCCATAAAGGAGGATTTCCAATTGGGTTTAGCAAGGAGAAAAAACCTTATACCCAATTTGGGATTACTACGGGTATGCACACTCCCAATACCTGCTGTATATAGTTTTAAAAAAAATGTTCACAGCTGAAAACCCCACAACATGAGTAAAAACAAATACTATACTCACCCACTGTGGTCTCCACAGCATTTTACTTTGGGGTGGGGCCTGCTGGTAGGGGTGGTGACTTTAGTTTAGGGATGGCCATCGGTGCAGATGCCATCGCTGGCAATTCTGCACCCAGCCATTGATAGTTCCAAACTATTTGATGGAAAACCATCGATAGTTTTAGCTATTGATGGTCATCCATTATATTTGAGTGAATGGCCTGTGGGCCAATCAGAACTCGAAGGTGGGACTTCTGGGTGTCAGAGGCTCCGTGTCTCAGCACCTTGAAAAAAAGGTACTTGTTTCCTAGCACGGCACCACCGATAATGATTGTATGGCATTGGGTCGGAAAAATCGGTCAAATCGCATGCGATGCGACCGATTCAACCCGATTTTTTATTGTACAGCCAGCCTGATGGCTGATTACAATGTTAAATGCCCCCCCAGACCCTATTTTTAATTGTATACGCCACGATCAACGCCAACCCGAAGCGTGGCGAGTGCAGCGAGCCCGCGAGGGGCGGTGGTACGCGTCCTCCGACCTTTTCATACCCCCACTATCCACGTCGGCGTGGAGTTGATTTTATAAGCGGATTACTTCACATGTATTCCGCACATGTACATTGTGCTCGCCACACTATATAAAGTCAACTCCACGCCGACGTGGATAGTGGGGGTATGAAAAGGTCGGAGGACGCGTACCGCTGTGCTCGCCACGCTTCGTGTTGGCGTTGATAGTGGGGTGGCATTAACTATGGGGGGGGCATTATAATGGCATGCGATGCGACCGATTTTAAAATTGTACGGGAAGGTCTTTAAAACCCCTAAATCGGGTCGGTCCCCATCGCATACCTTAAATTATGGTATGCGATGGGACCCGGGCGCAGTGCTAGGAAACAAGTACCCAAAAAAAAAAGGAAACATTGGTTTTCCTTTGCCAACGATGTAGGGAAACCATCTGGTTCTCCCACATCGATGGCAAAAGTATTCGACTTCGGCCATAAACTGTTGATGATTTCATATCATCGATGGTCGATGGCCATCATTACTGTAGTTCTACCAGCCACTGCCTCTGGGGTGATACACACACACACTCCTGCAGATGTGGAGATGTTGCCTATAGCAACCAGTCAGATTCTACATACATGACCTCAAGGGTAGGAAGTGTGGCCTCGTAGGTAGGAGACATTTTTATTTCTCTGAGGGTCCTGAAGACGCAAGCTTCACCTGGTCGACCAGTCACTTTGCAGTCCCGGCTCCTATACTGTGGCAGAAGCTGGGTGCAGCACCCAGTACCTGTCACACAATAGTTGGCACTTTGGTGTCACCTCTCGGTGGGGGACACCTGAGAGAGACATGGACCCCTGTAAAGACGCCAAAAGTAGAGAGCAGTGGCTTGCTCTCTACTATGCAACGTTGTAGGAGTTGTGCATTACCGTAGAACACAGATTCTCAGAGTCGGTCCTTAGGACCCCACAAAGAATCAAGTGAAATAATTAACCCACCTGTGGACCTTTTAAAATGCATCAGTCAGTAACGAGTGCACCTGTCGGATGACCTTGAAAACACAACCTGTGTGGGGTCCTGAGGACCGATTTTGAGAACCACCGCCGGAGAACATAATTGCATTTTCTCCATTAACCGTTTTCTACACAACTGAGATACTAAAATCATGTCGAAATATTCGCCCCCTAATGAGCCATTGGGAATTCCTACACAGTTGGAGAGGACCCAGCATGATGGGCTTCCCCCAGAGGTTCGATGGTGCGACCGATGTTACCAATGTTTCTGCACGCATGCAGTGTGATGAGCTCCTCGCAACCATCGAATGATTTGGAGCGGACACGCAAAACGAAGGCTCTCTCAGGTGCCCTAGTTTTGCATGCGCCCTGTATGGGATCCGGTGATGTCAGCTGCCCGCTCCTGGCAGTTGCATCACTGACGAATTTTCTTGGGGACGCCCAGGGTTTTCATGAGAACGCCCATGAAATGCTGGGCGTTTCCATGGGCGCATTCACCCGACGACGCCCCACGCCCGCTCTGGCGGGTGTGCACGAGATGGAGAACTTGAAGTTTGCCATGCCCGTTTGCACCCAGCGCATGCGCATTAGAAAAACATCGGTCCCCCATGTGAACGCGTGCGGGACCAAGCAAATTACAATCAGCCCCTATGCTCAGGCACAGGTTCCGCAGCTGGAATATGGCGTATATCCCTTTTTTACAGCTTTCCTTCTGCCAGTTGTTACCTCCTGATAGGTGATGCTCCCCCACGGCTTCATTTCTCATTTAATGATTACAAGCAGATTCAGTCCTGCATGTCGCCACGTCTGTGCCACGCTCCACATAAATGAATGGACTTGGTTCATTAGCAGTTAATAATTCTATTTGAATTTTTTTCCTATTGACAGGGATTTAACCCTCTGAGTGCCAACAGCTCTGTGAGAGATGTACAAAATATCCACTAAAAACATCAGCGTCGCTCACATTTGTTATATAAATTCAAATAAATAATGTTGTGTAAAAAAAGATGATATTTCCTATATAAGGTGACCGTTACAGGTCATTGCGATGAATACATGCTTGCTTGGCAATTTTCACACCTAGCTTGACAAATTCTCTTGGCACCCAAAGGGTTAAACATGTGCCAAAAGGTCTGATTCAGGCCTGAACGAACAAGCAGCCAGCGTTCAGTGAAGCAGTCCCGCTCCAGTGAAATCCCGTCTTGCAAATGAATGTGTACGGATGCACATCCGTTTGCACAAGAGCAAGTATGTCCAAAATCCTTCGCAATAAGCTCGCCTTCAAATGATTTTTGCAATGGCCACCAGTTATCGCAGGCTCTGCGTAGTCCTGGACTTTCCCAGCGGCTGCAATGGAAAGCAAGCACATCCGGGCTGCTGCTGTCACACACCCACCCCTAATACAGGTATATCCGTCCTGGAGCTGACATCACACACCCTCCCCTAATACAGACATATTCGGCCTGGTGTTGACATCACACACCCTCCCCTAATACAGGTCATAATTCTTTATTTAGAACTTGCAACAGAAAGGCATAAACATTTCATACAGAAAAACAAGTACGTGCGATTATACATGAGCCCCCTTTCTTGCGTAAAAACATTGTCCATGAAAAGACCGTATAAAGTCCACTTACAACGGTCTTAGAATTTAAAAGAAAAGAAAAGCGGGCTTTTCACATGAATAATACACAATACATCAGCTGGGAACATAATGCATCATACAATATCACATAACACAACAAACTTATTTACATGCGGTATTTACAACTGCATGCAAGAGGAAATGATCTGGTGCTGCAGGTATATGTAAAACCGCATATTTTGTGTAATGCACATCTAAGGGAGTGAAAGAAAAGCAAAGCCACAAGCCAGAGAGACTACCGTAAGTCAGCCGCCCACTCAAGGGGGCCGAAGATGGCGCCACAGCTTGGCCCATCTCCCGGCCTCCATCCGGCGTCTCTCCAGATCCCTCAATTTCCACACCTCGTGCAAAATGTCAGTAACCACCACCACACAGGGGAGGACTTTCTGCCTAATGGATACCTGACACCGTGCATTCCACGTGAAATATCTAACAACTATGCTGACTAAGAACAAAGTGGATAACTCAAACCGACCCGGATGCTTGAACGCCCCATAGGCCCACTCCGGGTAACTGAGCCCCGAAAGGCACGGGATTCCCAAGGCCCTGGAAACACCCTTGTAAACCTCCACATTGAAGGGACACCTGAGCAAGAAATGGTCCATAGTCTCCTCCTCCCCCAGACACTCCTCCCGTGGACAACCACGATCATCGGCATTTCTATGCTTCAGGTTTCCCCTCACGTAAAGCCTCCCGTGGAAGGAGAGCCAGGCAATGTCTTGGTATTTCAGAGGGATCCTCCCGGAATTAACAAGGGCCAGCCCCTCCGATGACAAATTACCTGGGCAGTCCCTCAGTGACAGCTGTTCCCGGAAGTGGGACTGCAAAACCTTCTTCTCCAGCTCCCTTCTAGAAGAACCTTTGACTGTTCCCGCCTCCAGGCCCCACCGCCTTGTCACTTTCAAGACAGGAGCCACGTAGGCCGGGAGGTATCCACGGCGGACTCGCAGGCTTTTAACACACCCTCCCTCTAACCATGCGGTGAGGAAAGGAGACACCCAGACTCTGAAACCTTCTACCCATCGAGGAGGAGCCTCTAATTGGAGGCTTGACAGATGTAATTTAATAAAGGTCATCAAAAAGAATAGCACCGGGTTGACCATACCCAGGCCTCCTTCCCTCCTCGACCTGTAGGTGACAGTCCTCTTGATCAGATTTAGTTTGTTTCCCCAGAGCATCTGGAAAAACAAAGCATAAATCTTCGCCCATCTCGACTCTGGCAAAAGGCACACATAGCTGACGTACAAGAACACAGGGATCAGGTAAGTCTTGATCAGGTCCACCCTTTCCCTGAGAGACAACTTCCACCTCTTCCAGCGCTCTACCTTCTGGCCGGCCTCTACCAGTCTGGAGTCCCAATTTCGCGTGGCGTAATCGCCCGGGCCAAATTCGATGCCTAAAACTTTGATCACCTGGCTCGCCCGGGGGAGACCATCCGGAAGGTCAAATTCCTGGCCCTCCTCCCCCATCCAGAAAACCTCACTCTTGTCCTGATTGACCAGGGAACCCGACGCCAACGAGTATTCCTGGATGGCCGAGACCACCGCATCCGCCTCCGACGGATCCGACAGGATGACGGTGACATCGTCCGCGTAGGCCACTGCCTCCAGCGAATGCTCCGGGCTCAGCTGGACTCCCCTCACAATGCCACCCTCCAGCCTTCTAATGAAGGGGTCGATGGCAAAAACATACAGGAGGGGGCTTAGAGGGCAGCCCTGCCGAACACCCGAATTCACTGAAAAGGTTGGACCTACCCAACCATTCACAAGAGGGAAGCTCTCGGCTTGCCTGTAGATTACCCGCAGCCAATTTACCACCCTCACTGGGAGGCCATACCTAGCCAGTAGAGCCCACAGGTATTCGTGGTTTACCCTGTCAAAAGCCTTTGCCTGATCCAACGCCAGCAGGTACTTTCCCCACTTCTCAGCCCTGCACCGCTCCACGGCCTCCCGGATGCCAAGGACAGCACTAAAAGTGCTCCTGCCTTTCACAGTGCAGTGCTGAGAAGGCGAAAGCAAAGACTCGGAAACTTCCATCAGTCTGTTAAAAAGCACCTTTGCCAGAATCTTCCTATCCGTATCGAGAAGGGCGATGGGGCGCCAGTTCTCAACACGGGACGGGTCCCTCCCTTTGGAGAGCAAGATAAGGGCGGACAATCTCATGGAAGGAGGGAGCAGGCCCTCACCCAGGCTCTCATTAAACACTTCCACGAGACGAGGGGCCAAGAGGTCACAAAAACACTTAAAGAATTCGGAGGTTAACCCATCCGGACCTGGGGCCTTTTTCATAGACAAGGAGCCTATGGCCTTTTTGACCTCGTCCACCGTTATCTCCTCACCAAGGGAATCAAGAGCACTACCATGACTCTCGAGACCTGGCGTCTCCAAAAGAAACCGTTCCATCTTCTCTCTGATAGGCGGCTTCTCAGATAGAAGGTCGGAGTAGAAGGATTGCACAACTCCCAGGATGCCCTCCCGATCCTCGCGGAGGACACCCTGGCCATCATACAACCCTCTCACCTCCTTACAGTCAACCGAACTCCTGCAATTCTGGTAGGGATCAGGCGAGTGGTATTTCCCATAATCCCTCTCCAAAATCAAAGAAGCATATCGGTTGTACTGGTACTCCTTCATCTGAGCTTTCACCCGGGAGATTTCCCCACCATCACCCTGCTCAGAGATCAGGAAATCTAATTTCTTTCTCAAGGCACAGTAGACACGGTTCCTGACCAAGTTCTCTCTGGCTACGAGGTCGCGAAAAAAGCTGCGAGTCCTTTTTTTACATACCTCCCACCACTCAGACCTGTTCCATCCCGCCTCCAAAAGTGACTCCTGAGATTGAAAGAAGTCCCTGAAAGACTGTCTAACCTCTTCCCTCTCAAGGAGTTTGGAGTTCAAGCGCCAAAGGCCCCGGCCCTTCTGAGGGGACTCTGAGGCGTTCAAGGACACACACAGACAAACGTGATCGGAGAACTCTACCGGCCTCAGCTTGGGAACCGAGGTTTTCGAGCTCTCCTTAACAAAAATCCTATCTATTCTACTCCTACAACTACCTCTATGATAGGTGAACCCCGTGAGGTCTGGGGAGTGTCGAACGTGCACATCCACCAGACCCGACTGTCTAATCATACTCACTAGAAAGAGGGAGTCGTAGCCCAGAGTAGCCCTTGACCCTCCCCTGTCTTTGGGCCTAATTATGGTGTTAAAATCACCGCCAAAGACTATCTGCCGGGCTACGAAGAGATACGGCTTTATCTCTCTGAAAAGACACTTCCTGTCCCACTTAGTCTGGGGCCCATAGATATTAATAAGCCTCAGGTCGTGCCCCTTCAGATTGACATCCAAAACCATACACCTGCCTACTTGTACCTCGATGACTCGCTGGATGGTAACTTCGGTGGTAAAAAGAATCCCCAGCCCTCCGTACGGCTCGGCAGCCAGAGACCAGAAGGACGGCCCACGTCTCCACTCGGTTTTTGCCTTGTGAATATCCGCGAGCCGCCTCAATCTGGTCTCCTGCAAAAAAACAAAATCTACATTTAAGGAATTGAAAAAATCATAAGCTAACTGCCGAGCACGCACGGACAAGATAGATGCCACATTGTGTGTGGCAAATCTTATGGGCTGGGGGGCCATCCTTCAGAGTCACCGAGCGTAGGGACCAGATCACTTCCTCTTCACACGCTTATCCTGAAGGTCGTCATCCGACCCCCACCTCTTAACACTGACCCCCGGGCCGACATCCTCCTCCTCCACAATCGACAGGATATCATCTTCCACCACCTCTATTATCTCGACAACCTTCTTGACTTCCTCAAGAACCCCCTTGTCAGGAACACCGCCCCCAGACACCTGAGCCAGCGATGCCCCCAGAGGTATACCCCGAGGAGTGTTGTCGACCACCACGGGAGGACCTGGGTCGACATGAGGACCGATGAGGTTAGAGCCACCGGGATCCGGATCAGGGACAGCGCCAGACAGGGGAGGCCCCGCGACGCCTACCTGGCCGTCACCCTGTCCCAGCTGAACCACTGGTCCCGTTACCTTCTGCTCCACCAGCACATCTTCCACCCCATCCGTCCTCAATTGAGGCGCCAAGTCCTCCACCGTGCATACTTTTTTCTGAACCCCAGAAGCAGTATTTTTCAGGAAGGACCTACACTTCAGGACAAAGGGCTCTACCCCCTCGTTTGCTTTCTCCTGGGCAAGGCTAGGCTGCTCATCCACCTTTCTTTTCTTCCTCAACCTCTGCCTCTTTGGCCTCAGCACAAGACTGCCGTCCGCCTCCTTCACCACGTCCCCTTCCTCCTCTGCCTCCTCTTCGCTTGCCAGGGAGAAAAAGCTGTTTGACAGGCTAATCTGCTTGTCCGCCTTATCCTTCTTTTTCTTCCCCTTCCCTTTCCCCACCAGCTGAAAAGGGGCATCTTCCACTCCGCTCTTCCGAGCCACCACCTTATCAGACACACCAGAGGGTCCCTCCACTACCCTCTGCAACTGGGAGGTCAGAGCCGACAGGGGGCCAGGATTGGGCTGCTGGGGCCCCACGGAAAGGCCCGACTGGATCACGACTCCAGCCGACACCACCGACGGAGCCCCCACCAGCCCACCCTCCACCTCCACTGCCGCCCCCTCCATCTCCCTGTCTAAAGAGGTGTTGTGGAAAGCCATCGGGCAGCTAGAAAAGGCATGGCCATCATCCCCACACAAATTACAAACTATTTTGTCGCAATCTTTGGCCAAATGCCCGAGGCTATTACATCTCGAACATTTCTGGCTTGGACAGTCACGACTATAGTGGCGAAAGTCCCCACACCTGTGACACTCTCTGGGCTGACCGGGGTAAAAGCACTGCACCCTATCCTTGCCTATGAACGCAGCTGACGGTATGTGGCAACCTTCCCTTAAATTTGCATAGACCGCCCATGCCCCACCCCACACATCCCTAGCCCCTGGGACCTTCTCTAAAGGGGACAAAAGCTTCGCCCCATGCCTCTGCAGCCAGAAACAAATATCCGATGGGCTCAGGGACTCATTCCGAACGAGTACATTCACTTTAACTCTTTCTTGTCTGGTTATGGCATAGGCCTTAAATTTATTCCACCAGTCGTTATGCTTCACCTCCCCCCACTTGGACCAAAACTTCTGTAAGCCATAGTATGTCATGAAACTGATATCAAATTCAGGGGCGCCTACCGGGTGTATACATGCAAAGAAATCCTCTTTTTTAAAGCCCAGAAGAAAGAGCCTATCCAGAACATCAGCGGAGGTAGGAGTTAACCCTTCTGTTACCCATTTAAGCTGGACAGCATTCCTCCTCTTTGCTGGCTGTCCCCATGTAGGCTTGGGCCTGGCTGTCTCCACTCGCACTGGACCTGCAGACAGGATCCCAGCATAAGAAACCACAGGCGGCACCACCACCGGCACTGCGGAGGATACCGATGCCGCAGGGGTCACAGGAGCCACTGGGGGCGCAGCACGCACAGGAGATGCCACCCGAACTGCCGTACTGGGCCCACCTGCACCCCCAGCCCTCCGCCTTTCACCTTCCCCTCTCTTTTGTTTTTCTTTAACAGCAACATCAGTACCCTCATTCACCACCCTAATTTTGTCCCCAAACACAGTCTCAACCGTTACCTCTTTAACCGAGGGCTGGCACTCCATCTCCTCTGGCTGCAATATTGGACCTGGCACACCCCCCTCCTCCAATGTTCTAATGCGGTCATACAGAGGGTTATCCCCTTCCGATCCCACTTCCACCTCATCCGAACTCTTGTTAGGGGGAAGTTCTGCACTCTCAGTCACCTCTTTTCCCTGCAGCTCAGCAATTTTTAATTTCAGCGCATCCTTCTCCTCATTTCTAATTTTTAGCTCTGCCTGCAATTCTTGGATCAACGCATTGAGCATCGGTCTTTTGGTGCTGAAGGCGTTGTTCCTCTCCTTCTTTTTGATTGTAATTTTGTTCAGCAGCCTAACAATCCTGGTTTCCAGAGCCAGCACTCTGGATTGCAAGTCCTGCACACACATAACAGTCTCTTCCACTGGCTGGCTTACACCCACAGTAACAGCAGTATCAGCCCCCTCCCCTGTGCTGGCATGTGCTGCATCCACCAGCTCCCCCCCATCAGCCACAATACCCTGCACAACAGTTCCCAATGGGGGCACAACACATTCCTTTATGGAAACAACTGTATCACCCCCTCCCCCTGCACTGGCAACAGTGTCCACCAGCACCTCATTGTCAGTCCCAGCGAACACAACACCATTGTCCAGTGCAGGCTCAGCACCCTGCAGCATGGTAACCGCAGAAGTCTTTACATAGTCAGGTATAATGATCCCATCAGAGGCACCCTGGGCGCCCACCACCACCTCCGCCAGGGCCACCTCATCCCCACATACCATATACAGCTCCGGCTCAGGGGCACTGACGTCACCCGCCGGGCAGCTGCAGCCGCCGCCATCTTTATTTTCGCGGACCGGGCATACAGGCGCTACCACGCCGTCACCCTCCGCGTCCCTGCAGCCGCCATCCTCCTTCTTCCCCGCCGCCTGCTCCACGCAGCCGGCCGCGTCATCCGCGGCTGCCGATGCCGCGTCATCACCAGGCGCCGCGGCCGTCTCCCCGGGCACGGCGGCCATCTCTCCACTCATCTGCACTTCAGTGCTGGCGTCTCCCGCCGGGACCCGCGAGCTGTCCGCATCCACGGACGGGGACGCCAGCACCTCCCCGCTGACCAGCCGCCGCACCGGAGCACCATCCTCACTAGCCTGCGGCTCTCCCTCTTCCACAGGTGCCAGGTTGATAACCATTTCGCGCCTTGCAGCCGGCAACTCCTCAGCCTGTACCCGGACAGCAGGCACCGCTATAACAGGCACCAACACCGCAGCCCCACTTTCTTCACCTCTCACAGGCACAATAAAGTCATTTGGCTCAGGCAGCACACCATCCTCCTCCTTCCCCACTGGCACAGACATATTCACAGCAGAAGTACCTTTAGGGTCATTGTCCACACTGGGCACCTCCGCAACCACCCTGGGCCCGGCATCAGGGATATTCAGCAGCACAGGCATCCGAACCTCTGGAACACTTTCAGCCACTGGGGGCCCTGCAGCAACATGGGCTCTGGGCTCACCTGGCACTGGGGCAAAACCAACTGTAGCCTGCAGCTTAGGTGGGGGGATAAGCGGCCTTCCGCTAGGCAGGATTAAGCTGACTTGGGAGACCTTCATAGTTCCTTGTCCATCCGGGCAGCTGGAACTTTTAGTCGAATCATTCAGAGGGGCCCGTCCCGAGCTCTCCCCCTTAGGCATCTTCAAAATCCCCTTCCGGCCACCTGCCCCTGATGACATTGGGGCTGGGCCCGGACTAGGCCCGGTGACCGGGGGGCTCTCCTGGGCAGCAGCCCCAGGAGGCTCCATAGCACTGGGGATAAATCCCCTAATCAAGTCCCAGGCTTTTCGGCCTACTCTGGAAGTCAGGAGCTCAGCTAACACACAGCTCCTCCCCTAATACAGGTATATCCGACCAAGTGCTGATGTCACACACCCACCCCTAATACAGGCATATCCGGCCTAGTGCTGATGTCACACACTCTCCCCTAATACAGGTATATCTGGGCTGTTGCAGATGTCATACACCCTCCCATAATACAGGCATATTCGGCCTGGTGCTGACATCACACACCCTCCCCTAATACAGGCATATCCGGCCTGGTGCTGACATCACACACCCTCCCCTAATACAGGCATATCCGGCCTGGTGCTGACATCACACACCCTCCCCTAATACAGGCATATCCGGCCTGGAGCTGACGTCACACACCCTCCCCTAATACAGGCATATCCGGCCTGGTGCTGACGTCACACACCCTCCCCTAATACAGGTATATCTGGGCTGTTGCTGATGTCACACACCCTCCCCTAATACAGTCATATCCGACCTGGTGCTGACGTCACATAACCTCCCCTAATACAGGCACATTCAGCCTGCTGTTGTCATACACCCTCCCCTAACAGGCACATCCAGGCTGCTGCTGATGTCACACACCCTCCCATAACAGGCACATCAGGCCTGCTGATGTTTCCCACCATCCCGTAACAGGCTCAGGCACGCCTGCGTTCTCCCAGAAACCTTTTACTGCAGCACGCCTGCATTTTGCCTGACACTCCCAATAAATGCCCCCCCCCCCCCCCCATGCCCACTCCCTGCCAATTACCTTGTGTACTGTCAGTAGCAGGAGTTCATTGCAGGAATGCCTCGCGCATGTGTATTACGAACCGTATGCATGTGCAGTACATCGGTAATTGGCCACTGTGCAAATCTGCAGTCCTGCATTCAGCTCTGAATCGGACCCATGTACCGGCATCCAGCACCTGGTTACTTGTTAGGTGAAGGTGGCACTTTATTGGTGTATTACACGTACACGTACACACACACACACACACACACACAGAAAGAGGGAGACCTGTTGACATTTGATCATGTTAATTAATGAATGTGAGGATTATATAGGAATATCCTATGGTAGGGTGCCAAACATAGAGGGGACATACCTGCATGCTCCAGAGGCGTGCACACACCAGAAAAGGGATGTAGTTTCAAGGGGACAGGGGTAGGCCACGGGAGGGAGGCAGTCAGGGATAGGCCTCGGGAGGGAGGCCGTCTGGGAAAGGCTGCGGGAGGGAGGTGGTCAGGGATAGGCCACAGGAGAGAAGCAGTCAGGAATAGGCTGCAAGAGGTAGGCAGTTAGGAATAGGCTGCGGGAGGTAGGCAGTTAGGAATAGGCTGCGGGAGGTAGGCAGTTAGGAATAGGCTGCGGGAGGTAGGCAGTTAGGAATAGGCTGCAGGAGGTAGGCAGTTAGGAATAGGCTGCGGGAGGTAGGCAGTTAGGAATAGGCTGCGGGAGGTAGGCAGTTAGGAATAGGCTGCGGGAGGTAGGCAGTTAGGAATAGGCTGCGGGAGGTAGGCAGTTAGGAATAGGCTGCGGGAGGTAGGCAGTTAGGAATAGGCTGCGGGAGGTAGGCAGTTAGGAATAAAAACATAATAAAGAAAAATACAGCTCTTCTAATGCAAGATGAATATCTGAAAGATATTGTAGAAGCTAAGGGCAAGGTAATATTCAGGAGAGGTGAAAATCTAAAAAATAAATTAGTAAAAAGCCACTTTGTAAAAGAACTGGAATATGTGCCAGATGAAAGGAATGTAAAAACCTGGCTCCCTGAGAAACCATGGGGGTTTCATAAATGTGGTAGGGATAATTGCCAAACCTGTAAAGGTAAAAATAGAAAAACAGTTGACTTCAAATCAGAAATAACCGGGGAAGTTTTTAAAGTAAGAGATTTCATCAACAGACCAGTGACGTGCAGTGAGGTTAGTGGTTGGTGAGGCACTAGCTTGGTGGTGTCAGTGCCAACGAGCTCTGTGAGGAGCCCTGGGTCCACAATGCTTCTGTGCTGACAGGCAAGTGCAAGAGCTGCCGCCTACATTAGCTGCAGAGATCAGCAGAGCAGCTCCTACCCGGACCCAGCGCTCCCTGCAGACCCTGTCAGTGCTGGCTCTACCAAGCCACCATGGGGTCTGCCCACTGTTCTACCACCCCTGCTGATGTTTTTGTGAGGGATGTTTAGATGGGGACAGGGATGGCTGGTTAGATAGGGGGGCACTGGGCTAGGGGATGGCTGATTAGATAGGGCGGTACTATGCTGGGGACAGGGATGGCTGGATAGATAGGGGGACACTGTGCTGGGGACAGGGATGGCTGGTTAGATAGGGGGGCACTGATATAGGGGATGGCTGGATGGATAGATAGGGGGCATTGGGCTGGGGATAGGGATAACTGGTTAGATAGGGGGGCACTGGTATAGGGTATGGCTGGTTAGATATGGGGGCACTGGGCTGGGGACAGGGATGGCTGGTTGGGGGGCACTGGGCTAGGGGATGGCTGATTAGATAGGGTGATACTGGGCTAGTGACAAGAATGGCTGAATAAAATAGGGGGCACTGTGCTGGGGACAGGGATGGCTGGATAGATAAGGGGACACTGTGCTGGGGACAGGGATGGCTGGATAGATAGGGGGACACTGTGCTGGGGACAGGGATGGCTGGATAGATAAGGGGACACTGTGCTGGGGACAGGGATGGCTGGTTAGATAGGGGGGCACTAGGCTGGGGACAGGGATTACTTACTGGTTAGATAGTAGGGCACTAGACAGGGGACAGGGATGGCTGGATAAATAGGGGGACACTGTGCTGGGGACAGGGATGGCTGGTTAGATAGTAGGGCACTAGGCAGGGGACAGGGATGGCTGGATAAATAGGGGGACACTGTGCTGGGGACAGGGATGGCTGGTTAGATAGTAGGGCACTAGGCTGGGGACAGGGATGGCTGGTTAGATAGGGGGAACTAGGCTGGGGACAGGGATGGATGGTTAGATAGGGGGACACTGTGCTGGGGACAGGGATGGCTGGTTGGGGGGCAATGGGCTAGGGGATGGCTGATTAGATAGGGTGATACTGGGCTAGGGACAAGAATGGCTGAATAAAATAGGGGGCACTGTGCTGGGGACAGGGATGGCTGGATAGATAAGGGGACACTGTGCTGGGGACACGGATGGCTGGATAGATAGGGGGACACTGTGCTGGGGACAGGGATGGCTGGATAGATAAGGGGACACTGTGCTGGGGACAGGGATGGCTGGTTAGATAGGGGGGCACTAGGCTGGGGACAGGGATTACTGGTTAGATAGTAGGGCACTAGGCAGGGGACAGGGATGGCTGGATAAATAGGGGGACACTGTGCTGGGGACAGGGATGGCTGGTTAGATAGTAGGGCACTAGGCTGGGGACAGGGATGGCTGGTTAGATAGGGGGCACTAGGCTGGGGACAGGGATGGATGGTTAGATAGGGGGACACTGTGCTGGGGACAGGGATGGCTGGTTAGATAGGGGGACACTGTGCTGGGGACAGGGATGGCTGGTTAGATAGGGGGGGCACTAGGCTGGGGACAGGGATGGCTGGTTAGATAGGGGGACACTGTGCTGGGGACAGGGATGGCTGGTTAGATAGTAGGGCTCTAGGCAGGGGACAGGGGTGGCTGGTTAGATAGTAGGGCACTAGGCAGGGGACAGGGATGGCTGGATAGATAGGGGGACACTGTGGGTGTGGGGGTGGGGGTGGTTGGAGGGTTTCCTGCAGCAATTAAATCAATGAAGTGCAGGAATTAGTCACAGTGCAGGAGGGTGGTGCGGAGGGCTGGCGGGACGTCCCCCCTGCAGTGCACCTGTGCCTATATTACCTTAGGCTGGGTCTGCCGACAGACCACACTGCTGTTACTGACAGATCCCATGGAGAAGCGCCCATCCCTCGGCAGTGTTCAAACTTCTGCCGGGGTATGCGTGCACCGCACACCCGCCGGCTGATGTCCCCACGGTGCTCGACACTGCCCAGAGCAACTTCCGAGTATGTGCAGGCATGAGACTTTGCTACCCGTAGTCTCGCTGGCTGTGGAGCCTTACCAAGTCATTCCCCCGCTGGTCTGTTCATTAGCACCGGGGCTGGGGCTGGCTTACGACACCTATATAAGCTTCTAGTGACTTGGTTCAGGGACGTGCTTCCTTTTCTGGCTATATGAAAGCACGCCCCTGTCACTGAGGCAGCGCCACTGTGCCCAATCACATCTGCCTCAGTGACAGGGGAGTGCTTTCATATACCCAGAAGCAGAAAGCATGTTTCTGACTGTCACTGAGGCACTGCTATAAGTGCCGCCTATGCTGCTTTTTCTAATGGGCATTCACAGCCTGCTACTTGGCCTCGCCCCCTACCCACCCCCTATTTCAGAAATGCTAACATTGACACCCGGAGGCACCGCTCTTGGTGCCTCCATAACCAATTATAAAAAAAAAAATGGGGTAAAAGTGATTATTATTATAAAACAAAGCATATACTTATGACATATAATATGTGTCATAAGTATTTTCTTTGTATTATTTAATTAATCATTGATGACAGGGGAGGCACTGCCTCCCCTGACTGCAACCATGCAAAATGTAGAAGTACAAGCAATTGAACACATAAAAACTACAGCAAGGGGAGGGGATAGATACAACACCCTATGCAGTAGAGAAGCCTACTGGATATTCCGCCTATGCACCTTGATGCCAAAGGGATTGAACGATACAATTGAACTAAACAATATATAAACATAGAGGCTTGACTTGAAACTTACCTCCATCTTCATTCCCTTTCTTCTTTTGTCTTTTGTTTTTTCCTTCTTCTATTTCAAATTGTAAAGAGTAAGTACCAGTATAATTGAATAATTACGATGCATTTCTTGTGGGAGGAAGGCTTTAGGTTCTATTGAAAAGGGGGGGGGGGCTCTTTGGGGGGGGGGGGGGGGGTAGGGGGGTTAGGATGGGCATTATACCACTTAGGTTCCATTTTTGAGGGAAAGGGGGGGTGAAAGGGGGGGCGGGTATAATTATTTATATTTATTATCTTTATTATTATTATTTGTATTTTTTATTTATTTTTTATTTTATTTTTCTTGTTATTTCTATATTTATATTTATTTTTATGGATTTCACCTAATGTAATAATGATTAACCAATGAAGATAACAACTAAATTTAAAGGTCCGCATACCATGTGACAAAAATCCCTAAAGAGAATATATATGAGATTGTTAAATTTATAAATCTGCAAAATATGGCCCGATGGATCCCTATAGGAAGCTGCTCTTGAATATGTATTATAGGGTATTTTATGTATGTTTTTGAAGGACATGTCTCGCTGAAATTATATATGTCTTTTTTAGCAAATGTAATGTTTTTAAGATAAAATGTATATATATCGAATATCATTCCCCCGTATTAGAAACAAGAGGTTAAAATACTTGCCGTTTAAATATCTGAGTGTGTAACACCACTAATAAAAATGGACGTTGCTAAGCTGCAGAAATAATAAAGCTTTAGCCCTATGCGTGGAACGCAAAAGGTGGATATGAATTATCGATATGGAACGCATAGAGGTCACGGAAGTAAGCTCCGTAGGACGTCAGGGCCGCACATACGGAAGCGCGGCAAAGCGCAATGAAAACGAGGCCTGGATAAGACGCCACGGCGCATGCGCAGCCGGGAGCGGGCGCTATAAATCACAGGACGGCACTGAGAAACATATACACCTCCTGAGGAAGCCGCTGATATTCGTTTAGGCGGAGAAACGCGTAGAGGAGAGCGGGGACTTTGTTTGGCAGCCATTTCTACAGAGCCGGTGGAGAACCTTTGATATGACCACAATCATTTGGAAAGCACCAGTGGTCGGAGTGTGACACCGGGGTCTGGAAGCCACTTCCCTCACCCAGCAGCTGGAATACTATAAGTATAAAATTCTGGTACTTGTTTCCTAGCACGGCCACCCCGATTTACGTCGGGGTGGTCGTGTCGGAAAAATCGCGTCGATCGCATCGCATGCGATTTGGTCGCATGCGATGCGATCGACGCGACCGACCCGATTTTTTTATTGAATTAAATGTAAATCATTGGATTCAATGTAAAATATTCCCAACCCCCCCAAATTTAACGGCGTAAACCCCACCCCACGATAGACGCCAACCCGAAGCGTGGCGAGCGCAGCGAGCCCGCGAGGGCCGGCGGTGCGCGTCCTCCGACCTTTTCATTCCCCTACTATCCACGTCGGCGTGGAGTTGAGAATAGAATAGTGTGGCGAGCGCAGCGAGCCACCGAGCCCGAAGCGTGGCGAGCGCAGCGAGCCCCGCGAGGGGATGCGTATACCTGTGAAGTTATACGCGTCCGCTCGCCACGCTTCGGGCTCGGTGGCTCGCTGCGCTCGCCACACTATTCTATTCTCAACTCCACGCCGACGTGGATAGTAGGGGAATGAAAAGGTCGGAGGACGCGCACCGCTGCGCTCGCCACGCTTCGGGTTGGCGTCTATTGTGGGGTGACGACGGGGACATCTATAATGTGAAATGGGTCATATTGGCCCATTTCACATTTTTCACATTTTCTCACGATTTCAATGTTAAAAAATATTTTAACATTGAAGCCTATGGAAAAATCGGGGGCATCGCGTCGGGACCAATGTTAATGGTCCCGACCGACGCGATGCCCCCCGATATTTTACCTTTCCCGACACGATTTCAATGTTAAAATATTTTTTAACATTGAAGCCTATGGAAAATTGGGGGCATCGCGTCGGTCGCGTCGGGACCAATGTTAATGGTCCCGACCGACGCGATGCCCCCGATATTGTGTCTTAGCCGGCAAAATGGACCTGATTTCAAAGGAAATCGGGTCCATCGTGTGGATCGTGTACCTTAACTTAAAGGTACACGATCCACAAGATTGTGGCCGTGCTAGGAAACAAGTACCAAAATTCTAAACCATGTGCACATAGGTGGGACTGGACTGAGCTAATATTAATCTACTAACCCATTCAATTATAACGAAGTGATCACAGAAGAGAAAAAAAACTCTTTTAAATTCTTGCATGCATGCAGTTAACCCTATGTCTTACTAATCAGCTAAGGGGGATATGTGTTTTTAATGCTTGAAGGATTGTTTATGGCTGTTAAATACTATTGACATACAGTTACAAAAATATTTTAAAAAATTATATTATAATCTTTTTGAATAAATAAGTAAAAGTGATTTTGCACAGCGCTGCCTCTATCTCCTTATTTAGTTAGGAATAGGCTGCGGGAGGGAGGCGGTCAGGAATAGGCCGCGGGAGGCGGTTAGAGATAGGCCGCGGGAGGGAGGCGGTTAGGAATAGGCTGCGGGAGGGAGGCGGTAAGGAATAGGCCGCGGGAGGCGGTTAGAGATAGGCCGTGGGAGGGAGGCGGTCAGGAATAGGCCGCGGGAGGCGGTTAGAGATAGGCCGCGGGAGGGAGGCGGTTAGGAACAGGCTGCGGGAGGGAGGCGGTTAGGAATAGGCTGCGGGAGGGAGGCGGTTAGAGATCGGCTGCCGGATGGAGACAGTGGATAGGACAGATAAGATTGACCACAGATAGGTCCACATACCCTATGTCGACACTGACAGAAGGTCAACACATGGACACGTTCGTGAAATAAGGTCGACATGATTTTTTTGGTGTCTATGTCGACATGGACACTGTGTAAATGTACCGCATCCCCTAGCATGGCTCGTTGCATTCGGCACACTATTATACTTGGATAGTAAAATATGAAAAAACACCTTTAAAAAAATAAAAGTCCATGTTGACTGTTACATAGTTACATAGTAGGTAAGGCTGAAACAAGACTTGCGTCCATCTAGTTCAACCTGAAAGCTTGTGTGGACCTTCTGTCAATGTCGACCAAGGTTATGCCAACCATTTTTAGATGCCAACCTAGTCACTGTCGACCTAGACATTGTCGACCCAGGGACCACATATCTTTCATACCCATCCCCAAGTAGCGGCTGGCCAGTGCTGGGGGCGCAGGTAGCAGGTTATAAGCCTATACAGCAGCTGCGACATATGTGGGTGTGGACAGCAGTGCTGGGGGTATAGAGATTCTAAAGGTAGATAGCAACTGGAGCAGTACCTTGGAATTAGGATTAGGCTGCATTGGGGGGAGATGCAGTCAATTTGCCGGCGGTCGGGATCCCGGCGGTCGGAATCCCGACACTGGAATCCCGACCGCCGAAATCCCGAAACTTTCTCCCTCCGTGGGTGTCCACGACACCCATAGAGGGAGAATAAAATAGCGTGCCGAGCGTAGCAAGGCATCGTGCCAGATGCGTGGCGAGCGCAGCAAGCCCGCAAGGGGGGGCGCTCCACGTCCCCCCCATGTCGGGATTTCGGTGGTCGGGATTCCGACCGCCGGCATTACATATCGGATCCGTTGGGGGGGGGGGGGGGGGGGCAAGGAGGGGGTAAATGTGGATAAACGCTGGAGAAAAGTAGGGTTAAGGATTGATGGATGACGTGAGCTGCCATGGCACCACCAGCACTACCCGAATTGCATTATTAGCCGCACCCACCATCACACCAAACCAACCTCCGCCCAATTATTCAATTATTAACCACTTAAGTGGTATGTCCGGGCTACACCATTTTCTGCTCCCCTAGAGACCGCCAGTGCTGGCCGCTGTACCCGGCAATCAGCATAATGCATTAAATGCTTAATCCCACCCCCAGACTCCTATTGGCCGGGGCCTGCCTGCCCTCCTAGCCAAATAATGAGTCCTCCAGGCCAATGAGTGGCTTATATATGGACTAGGCTGGTGCCAGTGGAAGGTGAGCCATGCCAACAAGTGTTAACTACGCCTTCAGGGATGAAGCTGGGTGCAGGGGATAGAACAGCGGGCACTGGATTCACAGAAGGAACATGGCCTGTCTAGTCTGCCCACGTACACATATACCCATACAAGAGTAAGGGTCCTTGGGAAAACCCTATTTAGGTCGCCATGCGATGGGAAGACCACTAAAGGTTGACAGGCCTTAGGTCGACACCTGAAATAGGTCGAAAGGGTTGGAAGGATGACACAAGCATTAGGTTGACAATGGCAAGGTCAACATGAGTGTACCTCACAGCAATCGGCACACTATTTTTTTCCCCACCGCACCATAGTGGATGGCAGGGCATGAAATACCGCCTGTCGACACGTTGGCTCAAAAAAAAAAAAACCTTGAAAACCTCATGTCGACCCTTTTACTGTCGACCTTTCAATCCTATAGACCTTAGCCATGTCAACCTATTTCAGGTGTCAACCTAAGCCATATCGATATTTAGTGGTCAAGCCAATGCACCTCAACCTAAATAGGGTTGTGACTGAATTCGCACACCCCTAGGGTAAGGATGGAAAAACTGTCTCTATAGAAGTGGCACAAAGTAACTACACCTGAATTAGTTCCAAAGTATCCAGTTATAAAGTTGTAACATACTTAATAGGAGTTACCATAGCGATTCAGCAGTGCTCAAGTACAGAGCTTTCACGGCTTCTGCTCATAGGTCACCTGGTCACGGATGCGCACCTTCACTGGGCACGCGGTGAGGACGCCTGAGTTTCAGAAAGTGAGAGATTTTGGGAGAGTTTTCCCCCTTTTTTTAAAGCAGCAATCAATTACATAGCAAAATCAACCTGGTTTTGCAGTGTAATTGATTGCTGCTTTAAAAAAGGGGGAAAACTCTCCCAAAATCTCTCACTTTCTGAAACTCTCACCCTATTACATTTGGCCCACGGTGGTCCGTTGCAAGAGGCTGGAGAAGAACATTATTCAGGTCCTTTCGCGCAGGGAGCGATGTTTTCCGTCTGCGCATGCATTTTTGCGTACGTGCAGACATGGCGAACAAGGTGTTTGTAAGGTGCAGGCACCCAGGATTGCAGGTGGGGGCGTGGTGGGATGGTCGATGTCTCCATGGGAACGCTCAGCATTTCATAGGTGTTCCCATGGAAATCACCCGGTGACATGGGTGGGGGGTTTAGTTGACATCCCCGGCTGTCAGCTGTCTGCCCACTTAGATATGCGCGCACTTTCCCATCATTCAATCGAATGATGGGGGTGGTTCCCCCGAGCCTATGAATGAATGCTTATATTACACATTTATTTGCAGCCGATGCAGGCCTCCCACGCTGTGAGGGGGGGGGGGGGGGGCAGGCAGCCCAGCATTTGTCGGGTGGGATTTGGTGGACTCGCAAGGCAGCGTTTCCCCCAGAGCAGAACCAGAATAGCCCCCAAAGAACTTGACAAGCTATGCGGCCAGCCGAAACCCAACTGATATTCCGGATCTTCTACAGTTGACCTGCAGTTCCAGTGGCTATCCATATAACCATTGAACAGGGGAGTGCAACACAATAATACACAATTATTTTGTAATAATAGGACATTTACCTCATGGACAAAGAAACCAACTTTCTGGCCACAACTTGAAGACCACTTACTGCTGCCGCTGACAGGGATCCCAGTGGTAGAGAAGTAAGTGGGCACTGCCATCCAGAGACAAAGATGTGACCAGGCAGGTGCATGACAGTATAGCATTATAGCGTTATGATGGTGCGGGCTTACAAATCTGCTCCAGTGTGTCCCCTGGCAAAACCACACAGCACCCATGATGTAGCGCACCCGATGAGTGGGTACTCCCAAGGGACAGGCAGAGGGAGCTGGGTGTACGGCAGTGGGACGCAGTGATGCGGCTGAATTAAATTTTAAAAAAAAAAAAACATACAAATGAATAGGCAGCCGCAAATTGGTTGAGAGAGCTCTCTCTGAGCCAATCAGTGGCTGCGAATTCATATGTAAAGGGGTGTGTTTATGCTGCCGTAGCCCAGCCCCCGCCGTCCGCCTCCTTCAGCATCCCTACACCTGCAGCTCCTCAGGAGTTTACATGTGATAAATCACATGCAAAAAATGGCAAATCAAGTACCTAATCCTATGTGAGCCCCCTGGGAGCCTAATGTAGTGTTCCCGCTAGACTGCTTTAGCGGGGTGCTGAGCCCTGCCTGATTTTTAAATAGTAAAATGCGACATGCCCCTGTAGCAGCGCCCCACTAAAAGAGCCTTCTGCCTGTCGCCGCCTGTGTGCACGAGGAAGCCGCTTCCCCAGCAGCTCAGTGTCTTCGGTGGGCCCTCTCCCTTTCGTGGCGGCGGCAGCCTGGGACCACCCACACAGTGACGCCGGCGGGCCCGGTCCACCCCCCTTAATGCTACCCCTGTGCAACAGCTCCCTGCCCACTACGGTTCCTAAAAGGAACACTAATGTATGGGGATCGTTACACTTAAAATCCTCATGTTCAAGAATGGGTTTGAGGCGGCCCTTGGTGGCTTTATTCTTTCTATAAAGAAAATTCAGAGATGAAAAAACAACCACTACGGTCGTTTTTCTCCTCTGAGTTTCTTTACAGAAAAAAATAAAACCACCTTAACCCATTCTTGAACTTGAGGACATGAAATGTAGGGACGTATCTTAAAGAGGCAATCATTAATATGGCAAAGCCAACCTGGTCTTGCCTTTTAAATATTTGCTGCTTTAAAAATGCGGGCAGACTCCTAGGAACAGAACCTGAGCCTGCGTCTTGTAGGCTATTACATCAGATCCCTGGAATGTGTGTTTCACCGTGTAGGTTAATACAATTAAGCCTGAACATTACTGCGGTTTGATTCAGGAGCCACGAGTGCATTATTACTACTTACGCCCCATGTAATCAAAGCTACAGCCTCACCATTGGACTCGCTGCATCGAGTACAACAACATGTTATGCTCTCGTCACACTGCCATTATCTATATATATATATATATAGCAATTTGATAGATGCGGCACTCCAAATGGCTCAATGAATGCAAACAAACCGGTGCCCGCCGACAGGTTATACCCAAAGGTATTTGTAGATAGCGTGTGGTGCGCGGCGGCACTCGAATAACTGAGACAGACTGCAGGGATTATCCCTGCAGTCTGTCTCAGTTATTCGAGTGCCGCCGCGCACCACACGCTATATATATATATATATATATATATATATATATATTGTGACTCATACTTGGTAACTCTGTGAAAGAGGATCTTATACATTGGTGGTATGTATACACACCCTGCAATTATCTTTAACACCCCAAGCCATCTTATGATCTAACACGGGGTTATAAATAAATTTATTTTAGGCAATTTATTCAAATTCTGGTCAGCCCTAGATACAGAAGTCAGTCTAAGGACCCTATGGATCACTAACTTCGAGAAAAATAAAGGGTATGCTATGTTTACTAGCTTCCCTATTTAACCTGCTTTCCCCTTACGCATGTCCTCACTTTAAAACTTACTTCCTAAAAAATTGTGTGGGGAATTTATAAACCAGTCCTTCTCTCTTTTCCATCTCCGTCTCCTTTCTTCACTCATCGTCAATGGTGTACTTTCACTTCATGTAACACCTTTATTTTTATATATTTTTGATTATGATTTACTGTAATTTGCAGTTTCTACTGTCCATATTGCCCCTGATGAAGTCATTGTGACGAAACGCGTTGGGCCACTTGTGTTTCTGACATCTGACAACTGTGAACAAAAGAATCATTGTGCTGATCCAAATGGACGATGAAGTACCGCCAGTGACCACTAGAGGCCATTGAAGGACCAAATTACTCCTTTGTGTGCTAATAGATGTCATAACAGAAAGTGAAAGCAATATTTGCAGGGACACTGAGCAGTTTCAAACTTGCTGGATAAGGAGAGAGGGAGCTGTGAAGACAGAGATTGGAGGTAGGAGCAGATAGGGACTGGGGGTGGGGTGGAGAGTGAACTAAAAACTGTCACAGCTCAAAGTGAAAGTACATTGCAGAAGTCGTCATGTTGACAGGATTTTAAACTAGAGTGAATGTATAAATAAGGTGTGTACAAATGTAAAGGAGTGGGTTGATGTGTTTGCCGATAGACGGCGCAGCGGTTTTTCCCATTTGCGCATACATTTCTGAAGCATGCTCACCTTCTGCACAAAGAAACTGGACAACGGCTCTTTGCGCTGATCTGGAAGAATCCATTGCGCATCCGACCGAGCGAAACAACTTCCCAGGAATGAAGAAACTGAGGGGAAGCCGTTCACAACACATGCGCTACTGGGAAAATTGCTGCGCATTCTCTCGGCAAACACATTAACCTACTGCTATTAGATACAACGCTGCTGCAGCAAGATACACCTTTTCATTTGGGTGCACACACACACACACACACTCAAAAGGACAATATTCAATTGATTTGCGAGTGTTGTATGCACCCAATACTTATTAGGACTGTGGACATCCACAAAAAGGTTTTTATAGTGTTTCAGGCGCTTAACCCAAATGCTCAGAGTGACACTTACACATATATAAAGGTAAATGTCCTTAAATGTCCAAGTCCTTCTGAGACCAGAATGGATAAGAATTTATTTTCTGAGTTTACAGAGACTCTTATAACTCTTTCTGGAATAAAAAGATATCCAATAGTGCAACACCTTCAATTCAGGGGAAAGGGTTTATTTATACACTAGGTGATTCATCGCGCCCTACGGGCGCTCTTCACACCGTCGTAAGGGGCTGCGCCCCCTTAATTTGTGAACATTTGTATATGAAAAAGATGGTTAGAATTGTATGAAAGATGGCCTGTATTGCAACTTGAGTTATAGGTGAAATGTGTTAAATAGAGAGCATATGATGTGGAAGGGGGTGTGTATTGTTTTGTTTAATTAAAAAGCGGTTACAGAGTAAGATGTACATTGATAGTGTGGATGGTACAGTGACATTTGTGGGTGTGGGGGGGGGCTGTGTGTGCGTGTTGTTTAGGTGTGTGTGTGCAATAGCATAGTAGGGTGTTTCTGAGTCAGCGGCTCCCCACTGGTGGAGGTCACGACACAGGAAAACAGGAGGCTGGGTAGTGATAGGGGTGTGTGGGCATAAGGGGGACTAAAGAGGAGGGTGGTAGATACTGTGCAGCTTCTGCCAGTGGGTGAGGGTCCAGCGTGGCAGTACAGGAGTACAGGATGGTGGCCCTTAGTCAGTGTCTCCTCCTACTGGGTGGGAGTTTGGGTGCATGAGAGCAGGAGGCTGGGCTATGAGGCATGATAGGGGCATGTGGGCAAAACAGCGTCAGCGACTCCCCAGTGGTGGAAGTTACGGTTCAGGAGAGCAGGAAGCTGGGTAGTGATAGGGGTGTGTGAGTATACGGGGGACTAAAGAGGGGCTTAGGGGTGCTGCCGTGGGTGGATGCCGTGAATTGCAGGAGGGGGGGGGGGGTCGCGGGGGGGGTGTGGGTACCGCGAATTGTGGGAGGGGCGCGGGGGGTTGCAGTGAATCGCGGGAGGGTGGGTCGCGGGGGGATCGCGGTAGGGGGGTCGTGGGGGGCACCGTGAACAGCGGGAGGGGGGGCCCGGGGGGTTGGCGCGAATCGTGGGAGGGGGGGTCGCGGGGTGCCGCAATCGCAGGAGGGGGGGTGTCACGGGGTGGGGCCGCGAATCGCGGGAGTCACCGGGGGTGCCGCGAATTGCGGGGGGTGTGCTGCAAATCGTGGGAGGGGGGTCGCGGGGGGTGCCGCGAATTGCCATAAGAAAAAATCAACACAGAAAGGTCAACACATGTAAATGTTGACATAAGTGTGGCACTTCATCGGTGTCCATGTCGACACATGAGAATGAATATGAAAACATTAAAAAAAAGAAAAATAAATCTTCAAAAACTCATGGCAACCTTTTTAATTGTCGACCATAGCCGTGCCAGTGTTTTGCATGTGCCATTTAATCCTGGGGTTGCCGTGAATTGCGCGCGGGGGTGGGGGGGGAGAGAGGAGGTGAGGGGTGTCCGCAAATCACGGGAGGAGGTGTCGTGGGTGGATGCCGTGAATTGCGGGAGGGGGGGTCGCGGGGGGGGGTTGTGGGTGCCGCGAATTGTGGGAGGAGGGGGCGCGGGGGGTTGCAGTGAATCGCGGGAGGGTGGGTCGCGGGGGCTTGCCGCAACGACAGGAGGGGGGGGTCAGGGGTGGGGAATCGCGGTAGGGGGGGTCGTGGGGGGCACCGTGAACCGCGGGAGGGGGGGCCCGGGGGGTTGGCGCGAATCGTGGGAGGGGGGGTCGTGGGGTGCCGCGAATCGCAGGAGGGGGGGTGTCACGGGGTGGAGCCGCGAATCGCGGGAGTCACCGGGGGTGCCGCGAATTGCGGGGTGTGTGCTGCAAATCGCGAGAGGGGGGTCGCGGGGGGTGCCGCAAATTGCCATAAGAAAAAATCAACACAGAAAGGTCAACACATGTAAATGTTGACATAAGTGTGGCACTTCATTGGTGTCCATGTCGACACATGAGAATGAATATGAAAACATTGAAAAAGTGAAAAATAAATCTTGTCAACCTTTTTAATTGTCGACCATAGCCATGTCAGTGTTTTGCATGTGCCATTTGTGTGGGGAATTTATAAACCAGTCCTTCTCTCTTTTCCACCTCCGTCTCCTTTCTTCACTCATCGTCAATGGTGTACTTTCACTTAATGCAACACCTTGTAAATATTATGATGGTTTTTATTTTTATATATTTTTGATTATGATTTACTGTAATTTGCAGTTTCTACTGTCCATATTGCCCCTGATGAAGTGTGACAAAACGCGTTGGGCCACTTGTGTTTCTGACATCTGACAACTGTGAACAAAAGAATCATTGTGCTGATCCAAATGGACGATGAAGTACCACCAGTGACCACTAGAGGCCATTGAAGGACCAAATTACTCCTTTGTGTGCTAATAGATGTCATAACAGAAAGTGAAAGCAATATTTGCAGGGACACTGAGCAGTTTCAAACTTGCTGGATAAGGAGAGAGGGAGCTGTGAAGACAGAGATTGGAGGTAGGAGCAGATAGGGACTGGGGGTGGGGTGGAGAGTGAACTAAAAACTGTCACAGCTCAAAGTGAAAGTACATTGCAGAAGTCGTCATGTTGACAGGATTTTAAACTAGAGTGAATGTATAAATAAGGTGTGTACAAATGTAAAGGAGTGGGTTGATGTGTTTGCCGATAGACGGCGCAGCGGTTTTCCCATTTGCGCATACATTTCTGAAGCATGCTCACCTTCTGCACAAAGAAACTGGACAACGGCTCTTTGCGCTGATCTGGAAGAATCCGACTGCGCAAAATAAAAACTGAGGGGAAGCCGTTCACAACACATGCGCTACTGGGAAAATTGCTGCGCATTCTCTCGGCAAACACATTAACCTACTGCTATTAGATACAACGCTGCTGCAGCAAGATACACCTTTTCATTTGGGTGCACACACACACACACACTCAAAAGGACAATATTCAATTGATTTGCGAGTGTTGTATGCACCCATTACTTATTAGGACTGTGGACATCCACAAAAAGGTTTTTATAGTGTTTCAGGCGCTTAACCCAAATGCTCAGAGTGACACTTACACATACCGTATATACTCGAGTATAAGTCGACCCGAGTATAAGCTGAGGCACCCAATTTAACCCCAAAAAACTGGGAAAACTGATTGACTCGAGTATAAGCCTAGGAGCCAAAGGAGAGGGGGAGAGGATTTATGGGGAGAGGATTAGGTGGAGCGGAGGAAAGTGGTAAAGATGCCAGAGCCAAAAGTAGTACACACCAACAGCAAAATAGATAGCAGCACAGGTAACGGTCGGAGGCTGGCAGGAGGTCTAGCAGCACAGCAGGACCTACCACAAGATACATCACGACACAGCCCACTGACTGACAGCAGCCAGCAGCTTCAATCGGATGTCTGCACACTACAATGTGTGTGCTTCCAGGCCACTCAGTCTGCCCACCTCACCCTCCCCTGCTGGTGGAACTCTGCTGGCATCTGTAGTTCCCCTTCTCCCCCCACTCTGTGGGACCTGCGCTGCTGCGGAGTACCTGAAGTGTGCTGGGGCCTGTGGTGCTGCAGCGCCATGCGAGACGCCATCCCTCCCGCAATCACCCTGGGCTGCTCTCCTTCTCTCCCGGCGGCTGCAGGTAGTCAGGGCTGCGGCTTCCTCCTTGTGCTGCTGTGTGACCCGGAGGTGGACTGTGCGCTCCTGGACGCGGCTGCTGGGCTGCGCCGGAGGACTTGTCAGTGTGAGTGGCAGCCTGCGCACATGCCGGGTCCCACCTCTGGCAGCTTCGTCCTCCCGTCTCCCCCGCAGTGTGACCCTCACTCGAATATAAGCCGAGGAGGGCTTTTTTAGCACAAAAAAAATGTGCTGAAAAACTCAGCTTATATTCGAGTATATACGGTATATAAAGGTAAATGTCCTTAAATGTCCAAGTCCTTCTGAGACCAGAATGGATAAGAATTTCTTTTCTGAGTTACGGAGACTCTTATAACTCTTTTTGGAATAAAAAGATATCCAATAGTGCAACACCTTCAATTCAGGGGAAAGGGTTTATTTATACATTGCACTCACATTACATAGGTTAAAAAAAGCATATAACACCCGATTGGTGATAATGAGTGATCTCAATGCGCCAAATTCAGGGTCTCACCACCCGGCGTCCTCGACCAGGGATTTCCGGATTCTCCACAGTGAACGGTCATAAAGTGCAGGTGCAGGATGGCTTGGATCCACAGAAAGTGAGATTGTGCGGTTAGAAAGGTTCTTCTCCTACTGCCAGGAATCAGTCAGCTCAATGCATTTCGGACTGCACAGAGTCCTTCATCAGAAGCGTGACTGATCCATCTGCAGGAGGGTTTAAATAGGCAGGTAATTTTGGCAGAGAAGCGCGGGAATACGCCGCGAGTACCTCTACTTCTGGTCCCGGCTTTCGCCGGAGGCGGTAGTGCGTCATCCTTCCGGCCGGATATCCGTGTGACCGTCCTTTGCATGTCATATATATGCTTTTTATAACCTATGTAATGTGCGTGCAATGTATAAATAAACCCTTTCCCCTGAATTGAAGGTGTTGAACTACTGGATATCTTTTCATTCCAGAAATAGTTATAAGAGTCTCTGTAAACTCAGAAAATAAATTTTGGTACTTATGTAGTATCTGGGTGCCCGATTTTGGGATTGTATGCCTTACCTTTAGGCATACAATCAGATGCGATATCGGATGCGATTTTGCCAAAAATCGCGTCGAATCGCATGTGATTTTGCATAGGATCCAATGTTAACAAGGTCCTGTTCATTTCTCCACTATCCAAGTGGGCATAGAGTTGTTTCTGTAAAGCACGGCGAGCCCCGCGAGGGGACGCGGAAAACATTTTAAGTCATCCGCGGCCCCTCGCCACGCTTTATAAAATCAACTCTATGCCCACTTGGATAGTGGGGAAATGAACAGGACCATGTTAACATTGAATCCTATGGAAAATCGCATCGGATTGGATGCGATTTTTCCGACCAGATTTTAAAATCGGGCGCCCAGATACTACATAAGTACCAAAATTCTTATCCATTCTAGTCTCAGAAGGACTTGGACATTTAAGGGAAATTTACCTTTATATGTGTGTAAGTGTCACTCTGAGCATTAGGGTTAAGCGCCTGAGACACTATAAAAACCTTTTTGTGGATGTTCTTTGTGTGGAAGAGATTTGTCAGACCTTTTCTACATTAGTGTTGGCTGCCAAAAACTTTCCATCTAGCGCATTGTGTGAAAAAACTATTTCTTTACCATTATTAGGACTGTGGGGCAAATTTATTAAGCTCGGTGAAGTGATAATGTGGCTGGTACTTTATCACCGTATAATCAGCTCATAACTGTGAAGTTACATGCTTGGTTTGAAAAATGACAGGTAGGAGCTGATTGGCCGGTGATAAAGACCAGACACTTTATCACTTCACTGAGCTTAATAAATCTACCCTTAAATGCAATAGGTTTTCCGCATAAATAATACAACTGCCAAAACAGCGTTTGGGCAATCAGAAGTCCAACCGAGGGTGGATTTCTGCTCCCACCTCAGGAGGATGCAAGCAGAAATAACAAGCACCCCGTTGCACACATGTCCATTGGCAAAATAATTTAATATTTTCCATAACACACCCATCTCTTACATCCCCAAAAATAATTGGATTACCCACATTTCACAGGAAAAAAAACAACATAAGTAGATAAGCATTCAAGTATTATTAGCACTGATATGATCAGAGTAAGGTGAAAGATTAGAGAACAGGTTGTCAAAGTCGGAACCCGCACAGTGCATGTTTTGCAAGTCTCCTCACACAAGTGAAATCATTAGCTCCACCTGTGGATCTTTTAAAATGTGTCAGTGAGTAGTGAGTGCACCCGTCGGGTGACCTGGAAAATGGGAACTGTGTGAGGTCCTGAGGACCGAGTTTGAGAACCACTGGAATAGAGCATTTACTAAACAGTTTTCTTTCTCTGTTAGTTTTCCATCAGGCTGATAAAATGAGCATTCTTGGTTACATTTTATTGTTCTAATAAAAAAAAAAAAAAAAAAAAGAAGAAGTGAACTTTAACACAGTAAGGGAACATTTCTGAAAAATTAGGCAGTGTCCAAATCAGTAATTTACTAGCAGTTTTACAAACTGGGCCCTTGAGTAGGACAAAATAAATATAATTTCCTAATAAGTTTTGGCATTGTTTTTCTTCTTGTTGCAACCGTAGCCAAACTGGAAAATGACAATTGATAGGACGCATATTATGTTGCAGAAGGATAAGTTTCCTGAATCTGCGAAAACTGGTTCATTTTAAATGTGAGCAATCAAACATCCCCAATGTGCAACTTATAGTTACTTACAACAGGTAATAACACCTGCAAGTCAGACACCTCCAGCTGTCAGCTATGTTTGCAACTTTTGTGGAGCCTCTGTTATTTCAATGTGACTACACCCCATACCATACACTTCTGAACCGAGGCCTCATATGCAACACAACTGCCCACATCTTCAACCCCAGGCCTAGATGTACGCAGGTCCGACTTTAGTCTGCATTCAATGAGCAAGCATGTTACAAAAAAAAAAAAAAAGTCACCCTGCAGTCTGACAGGTCCAAGCATGAGTGACCAACTAGAGGAGCCAAGACTCGGTATTATGAAAAGGAGATCGGAAGTATGACCACTTTCACTGGACTTATTCGTAGTTCTAGAACATCACAGTTTTTTAAGTCTTCCACTTTGCTGTAAGTATCGGATCACACTTGGTATATCAATCCCATTAAATGCCGGATTTGTAGAAGCAATTTTCTCAAGCGCATTGCTGACATCGGACGCCTCCATATCTTTGATGCTGCTGAAGAAGAATTCTGTGGCGTCACTCTCTGGGTCCTGTTCAGATCCCAGGTTGGAGCTGTCAGCGCACTGTGACGTGGAAGGAGCCGATTCGACAACAGTCTCACGACAGGGGCTTTGGTGCTCTTCATCAGCCCTGCTAGCGTGTGCCACATGATGACCGGCGGCCACTCGCTGCAATGCCTCGGTTTGCATTTTTCTGAAACGTCGTCATCGCTGCAGTAAAGTCCTTAATGATGGTTTTGATAAACATGGCGTCCTCGTCATTTTGTATCTGGTAGTCTCTCAAGTAATCCAATAATTGGGAATTGTCTTTAAATTGAAGAATCCTCATCTGTGTCCATGTTTCGTTTCTCAAATTGCCATCTCCGTCAGGATGCCCTGACGGTGCATTCAGTATTGTAACTGGGGAAGGGGCAGAGTCTCGCTTTAAATCAAAGTGGTTGGGTTCTAAAGTGCCTGTTTCCCTCCTGGTTCGATCACTTATATGGCTGAGGTAATCATACCTCATTCTGTTGAGATCGTGAATGCTGCTGGGGAGATCATGCCTGCTGCTAGGGAGATCATACCTGCTGCTGGGGAGATCATACCTGCTGCTGAGGAGATCAAACCTGCTGCTAGGGAGATCAAACCTGCTGCTGGGGAGATCAAACCTGCTGCTGGGGAGATCAAACCTGCTGCTGGGGAGATCAAACCTGCTGCTGGGGAGATCAAACCTGCTGCTGGGGAGATCAAACCTGCTGCTGGGGAGATCAAACCTGCTGCTGGGGAGATCATACCTGCTGCTGGGGGAATCTTTCCTCTTGATGAAGGGATCACTCCTATCGCCAAGGTGATCGCTTCTGTCACTTGGGGGCTTGCTTCTTTTGCTTGGGGGATCGCTCCTCTTGCTTGGGGGATCGCTCCTCTTGCTTGGGGGATCGCTCCTCTTGCTTGGGGGATCGCTCCTCTTGCTTGGGGGATCGCTCCTCTTGCTTGGGGGATCGCTCCTCTTGCTTGGGGGATCGCTCCTCTTGCTTGGGGGATCGCTTCTCTTGCTTGGGGGATCGCTCCTCTTGCTAGGGGGCTCGCTCATCTTGCTTGGGGGCTCGCTCATCTTGCTTGGGGGCTCGCTCATCTTGCTAGGGGGCTCGCTCATCTTGCTGAGGGGATTATGTATCGCGTTGGAGGGATCACGCTTCTCTTCTGGGGAAACACACTTCTCTTTCAAATCACTCGCTTTGCCAGCAAGATCACTCTTGCCGCTCTGTTGATCGCTCTTCTTGGTGCTATCAAATTTTGCATTGTAAAAATGAAAATAGTATTCTGTGTCCAATTTGACCGGTGCCGGGAACTCAGCGCCATCATCCGAACTCTTAATGATTTTCCTGCCATACAAGCAGTGAATCTTTTGCGCAGATGACTGCAGCGCTTTCAACTTAGAAAACTTGTTTGTCAACTCGTCAACATATTCCGAAACAGTGGGATAGTGTCTGTCCATATAGACCTTCAAATGACATGACCCCGTTATATGGCCGATCATCTTCTTCGGGTCGGCTTCCACGCTGCAGAGCCGACAACTGTAGTTGCCCACCTGGTCTTCCACAATGTATTCCAAGCCCAGTATGGGCTCATTGCTCAGGTAGGTGTCCAGGAAGTACTGCAAGCCCTGCGCCTCTGGGACCAGGTTGCCGTCCATGCGCTGCAGGCGTGCCTTGTGCTTACCGCCAACGACGTGGTCGTACAAACCCATGGCTGACGAGGTCGGAATATTGCAATATTTACACTCCACTCCCTTAGGCATATTATACTTGTGGTTCTCCATGGCTGAGAGAAAGCGGACGCTCGTTTCCTGCTCTGCCGCGCCAGCCTCTTCCGGTACTTACTTATAGGAGGTGGAGACGCCAAAGACTTCACGGTCGGCAGTGCGCAGGCGCGGCTCGAAGGTGGTAATAGTGCGCAAGCGCGACTCGCAAGAGGCCGCAATGCGCGTGCGCTGTTCGCGGCCTGCAAAGGAGCGCATGCGCCGTAAGCACCAGCGCCGGCTGCCGGATACCTCCATTGCAACTACAAACACTAGAGGGCAGTACAAAGTTGGTTTAAATCGTCCGTTACTAGATACGACGCATGCGCAGCACATATACGCGTCCGCTCGTGCTGCAGCTGTTGAGTGAACTGTCGGGCCAGACTAGTGTCGGCGGCCATTTTGTTGGTGGCATAAGAAATATGACATGATGACGGGTGTACCTTCGTTCTTGGTGTAACGACGGTAGACTTTGCAGTACAAATAAGCGCTTTATGATTGAAGTTTTGCTGTAATACGGTCAATTAAAAGGCTTGGCGGCTGAGCTGAACCACATCATAGAACAATGGGGTAGATTTATTATCATGTCCCTAATGTTCTATAAGAATTTATTATTTTTTAAGTATTCGTTATGGGAGTGCGTTATCCCCTCCTGACATGGATACGCATCCTCCCATAACGTGTGTGCGCTCCTCCAAGGCTGTGTGTTCTGTGCATGCGCCGGTTTTTCTGACACGCAATGTGTCATCGGCGCATGCACAGTTTTCCATGTTCTGCGCCGCTTGTTGTTCTCCAGCGTCTTCAAATTAAAACTACACATGCGCCTGGTAATGTTCGACGGGGATGCTGTATACAGCGCATGCGCTGTTTTTAAAATGAAGACGCCGGAGACCAGCAAGCAGCACTGAACTTTAGAAGCATGAGATCCGCAGCGTCAGAAAAAGATAGCGATCTGGGACGGGGCTCCATAAAGTCCCACATCGCCGGATCATATATAAGGTAAGGCGAGGGAGCCTCTATTAAAATAGCCCAACTGCGTTAACCCTCCTGCCCCGCACCGCCGGTGTAGCAGTACGGATGGTGTAATGGTTAGCATTACTGCCTCACAGCCCTGAGGTCATGGGTTCGATCCCCACCATGGCTCTAACTGTGTGGAGTTTGTATATTCTCCCTGTGCTTGTGTGGGTTTACTCCGGTTGCCTCCCACAATCCAAAAATATACAGATAGGTTAATTGGCTTCCAACAAAATTAACCCTAGATTGTCTGTGTGCGTGTACATGTGGTAGGGAATATAGATTGTAAGCTCCACTGGGGCAGGGACTGATGTGAATGTTCAAATATTCTCTGTAAAGCGCTGTGGACTATGTATGCGCTATATAAGAAACTGGTAATAAATAATAATAATAATAGATCAGGGGAATCGCTATCCCCTGCCATAACGCACGGGGATAGTGCATATTCCCCTGATCTACTAATAATAAATCTACCCCGTTGTTCGTTGGGTCGGTATTGTCGCGGAGCCAGCGGCATTTTGTTGGTGTCAAAAGACACTGAGGTAGATGTATCAAAGTTTGGAAAGAGCTAAAAATAAAGAGAAATAATATACCAACCAATCAGCTCCTGTCATTTATCAAACATCCAGTAACATGGAGCTGGTTGGCTGGTACTTTACCTCTCTCCAAGGATTAATACATCTCCTACATAGTGACAGAAGTGATTTTTGTCCCAGAGTATAGGGATGGCCATCAGCGTCTGTTCGTGTGTTACTATCTGTGTCAGTGTCCATCTGGGTATCAATGTCTGCATATCAGCATCTGTGTCTCAGCATCTATGTCAGCTTTGCCATCCGAGTCTGCCGGGTATGGGTCATTTGGTCGACATGCATTGGGTTGACCACTGAAGGTGGACAGGCCTTTGGACCACACTTGAAATAGGTCGATATGGGTAAAGTTAACAAGTTCGGAAGGTCGACAATGGGAATGTCGACATGAGTTTTCTTGACATTCGGGGTGAAAAACTCATGTCGACATTCCCATTGTCGACTCAGACACCATCTAAGTGTACCGCGTCCCCTCGCATGGCTCGCTGCGGTCGGCATGCTTCGGGCACACTATTTTATTCTCCCACCACGCCGTAGTGGATTCGGCACACATCATCCTTCCCATTGTAGACCTAATTTTTGTGTTGTCCTGTCGACCTTACCCCTATCAACCTATTTCAGGTGTTGACCTAAGGCCTGTCGACCTTCAGTGGTCTACCCAATGACAGTATCCCAGTCTGCCTCCCCGCCTCTTAAGGTCATGCCCTGTTTTGAGTGACCACACCCCCTTTTCCAGCATGTATGTCCTACAATGAAATACCCCTTACTTCAAATATTAAACTTTGACAACTGATCTGATGCTTCTCTACTATCTATGCTGGGAAACCATCTGGTTCTCCTCCAGAGATAGTAAAATCATTTTAAATTGGACATAGGCCACGGTTATCTAACCTCCCAGAATGGTTTGGAGACTTACGAAATTCATGTCTCCCTTTCGCCCCACCTCGCCGCGCAGGTGGGCAAGTCTCTCACAGCCCCCGCACCCCCCTGAGACAAATTCCATAGTACGCGGCGCTTGGGGAGGAGGCAGGATTAAAATGAAGCAAATCACGTGATTTTGTGTAATTTTAGCCCCACCCCCTTAGTGACATCAGCCTGGTCTCCGAGCCTACAGCATTTGGTCTCCATTGCAGGCTTGAGGCACAAAAAAAAAAAGTAAACATTGATGGTTGATGGCCATCCCCAACAGAATTAATATATCTCAGGGGTCCTCAAACTATTTTGCTCTGGGACCCCATCAGACCATAAAAATTATAGGACCTCAACAAGTTACTGCAGTAGGTCCTCGCATTACATGTGTAGCATAAAAGTAAAGTGCAGAAAACGTTTTCTGCACTTTACTTTTATGCTTTGGTTGTTTCAGTTGATGTGTCAGTGGTCTTGAGGAAGGGGCGTCAGCTCCGAAACTGTCGACCATGTATGCTGACCATTTTTTGCACATGTATACTTTAATATAAGTTGACCACGTTTTCTTTGAGTGCCGCCTCCTGTTTTCATTTGTTTGAAAATCGCTTCTATATGTCCTCGATGTGGAAGGCACCCTAACTGCTGCTCTATTTGTTTTACCAAGTGCCGGTCCTCCCGACCCCTATATATATCTATATATATGTGTGTGTGTGGAAGCTCCACGGATTACATCTCCCCAGCGGGTGGCTGATCACTGCGCCCAGTCCACACTGGGGGAGAAGCTATGGGTGCAGAGAAGCCAGAGGCGCAAACTTCCAGCACGCACCCTGTGGGCGGTTCTGACAGGTCTCTTCAGATGTGACCATGTCAGGGAAAGCCCAGTCTGGTGTGGTTGCATGGGATGAAAACCTAATTGTACAGTTTAGCTGCGTTTCCTGCGGCATAGGAAGGAAACACACATACTTGTATGAACCGTGTATAGGAGAAATGACAGCCATAAGAACAGCTGCAAAAATTAATTACCAGTCAGGAGACTACGGTGCATAATTATCTCTATGCGCAATTTAGCACCTAGAACTCTAATTCCTTATCGGTGCAAGAAATTATCAGGGAATGTGTTACAAACGTTCTGCTATACATAAAAAGTAAAGGGATCTCTTATATTTTGGCTACATCTGTCACTCAAAGTGTGTCTGGAGCTGTAACGCTGGGTTGTGGACTTCCATCTTAATTTATGATTGTCATCACCTGTTTTAAACAGGGTAATTGATAAGAAATGTGTTTAAGCACAGGTGATGGTAATCCATAAATTAAGAAGAATGTCCAGAAACAGAGCAATGTGTCCCTCCTGGAGAGGGTCATGTTGGGAGGTATGCACCTCCCTCCCCCCCCCCCCCCATTCACGGCATCCCCACGATTAAATGGCACATGCAAAACACTGACATGGCTATGGTCGACAATGAAAAAGGTTGACAAGATTTATTTTTCACTTTTTCAATGTTTTCATATTCATTCTCATGTGTCGAAATGGACACCAATGAAGTGCCACACTTATGTCCCACAATTCGCGGCACCCACACCCCCCCCCGCGACCCCCCCTCCCGCAATTCACGGCATCCACCCATGACCCCTCCTCCCGTGATTCGCGGACACCCCTCACCTCCTCCCCCCCCCCCCACCCCCGCGCGCGATTCACGGCAACCCCAGGATTAAATGGCACATGCAAAACACTGGCACCAGCTATGGTCGACAATAAAAAAGGTTGACATGAGTTTTTGAAGATTTATTTTTCTTTTTTTGAATGTTTTCATATTCATTCTCATGTGTCAACATGGACACTTATGTCAACATTTACATGTGTTGAACTTTCTGTGTTGATTTTTTCTTGTGGCGATTCGCGGCACCCTCCGCGACCCCCCACCCGCGATTTGCAGCACACCCCCCGCAATTCGCGGCACCCCCGGTGACTCCCGCGATTCGCGGCCCCACCCCGTGACACCCCCCCTCCTGCGATTCGCGGCACCCAGAGACCCCCCTCCCATGATTCGCGCCGGCCCCCCCTCCCGCGGTTCACAGTGCCCCCCACAACCCCCCCTACCGCGATTCCCCACCCCTGACCCCCCCTCCTGTCATTGCAGCAACCTCCCGCCCCCGCGACCCACCCTCCCGCGATTCACTGCAACCCTCAGCGCCCCCCCCTCCCACAATTTGTGGCACCCACACACACACCCCCGCGACCCCCCCCTCCCGCAATTCACGGCATCCACCCACGACCCCTCCTCCCGTGATTAGCGGACACCCCTCACCCCCTCCCCCCCCCCCCGATTCACGGCAACCCCAGGATTAAATGGCACATGCAAAACACTGGCACGGCTATGGTCGACAATGAAAAAGGTTGACATGAGTTTTTGAAGATTTATTTTTCTTTTTTGGAATGTTTGGACACCGATGAAGTGCCATACTTATGTCAACATTTACATGTGTTGAACTTTCTGTGTTGATTTTTTCTTGTAGCAATTTTTTTCCAGTGACAACTATGAACTATGTGCACGTCAACCTACACATCATCAACCAATTCTTTGTATAATATATAACACCTGTTCTGTTTTACTGTAGGTGTTTTAAGTCAGACCTTTTACTGCTACTATTACTGTTTATGTAAATGCATTCTGAATGACAGCAACATCCTACCATCCTTCTACAAGAATATATAACCAACTAGGTTAATTCATCGCGCCCCGTGCCCCCCCTCCCGCAAATTGCGGACCCCCCGCGCGCCCCCCTCCTGCGATTCGCAACCCCCCTTGCGCAATTCACGCCCCCTCCCACGCTTTGCGGACCCTCTCCCGCGATTCGCCGACACCTGCGCCCCCCCTCCCTTGATTCACAGCACCTCCGCGCCCCTCCCGCAATTCACGCCACCCCTAAGCCCCTCTTTAGTCCCCCATATACTCACACACCCCTATCACTACCCAGCTTCCTGCTCTCCTGAACCGTAACTTCCACCACTGGGGAGTCGCTGACGCTGTTTTGCCCACATGCCCCTATCATGCCTCATAGCCCAGCCTCCTGCTCTCATGCACCCGAACTACCACCCAGTAGGAGGAGACACTGACTAAGGGCCACCATCCTGTACTGCCACGCTGGACCCTCACCCACTGGCAGAAGCTGCACAGTATCTCCCACCCTCCTCTTTAGTCCCCCTTATGCCCACACACCCCTATCACTACCCAGCCTCCTGTTTTCCTGTGTCGTGACCTCCGCCAGTGGGGAGCCGCTGACTCAGAAACACCCTACTATACTATTGCACACACACCTAAACAACATGCACACACAGCCCCCCCCCACCCACAAATGTCACTGTACCATCCACACTATCAATGTACATCTTACTCTGTAACCGCTTTTTAATTAAACAAAACAATACACACCCCCTTCCACATCATATGCTCTCTATTTAACACATTTCACCTATAACTCAAGTTGCAATACAGGCCATCTTTCATACAATTCTAACCATCTTTCTTATATGCAAATGTTCACAAATTAAGGGGGCGCAGCCCCTTACGACGGTGTGAAGAGCGCCCGTAGGGCACGATGAATCACCTAGTTACTAATACAATCGGTACTTGTTTCCTAGAACGGCGCCCACTAAGCAATTTGCTTAGTGGGCTATTCTGCGTAGGGAAATCACTTTGCATCGCAAGGGCCATTTTAGTGCCATGCGATGCGATTTTTTTCATGTAATTTATTCACTGCTATGTGTGCCCTAGAGCATCGCATCGCACCTCCCGCAAAATTGCATGCGATTTTATAAGGTGTGCGATGCCATTACATTAGGCATACAATAAAATGATCGTATGTCCTAAAAAAAAATAGGTTTTACGCACACCCCCCCCCCCCCACTAGCCACTAGCCATACCCCCACTTTCCGCGTCGGTGTGGAGTTGATTTTATATAGTGTGGCGAGCGCAACGAGCCCCGCGAGGGGACGCGGAATACATGTAAATTAATCCGCGTACGCTCGCCACGGGCTCTGTGGCTCGCTGCGCGAGGGGACGCAGAATACATGTAAAGTAATCCGCGTCCCCTCGCCACGCTTCGGGCGAGGGGATAGTGAGGGTATGAAACGTGGATAGTGAGGGTATGAAAAAACAATCGGCGGACGCGTTCCGCCGCTGCTCTTCGGGGTGGTGTGGATAGTGGGGAGGTGCGTAAAAACCTATTTTTATCAAATTTAAATTTTTTATTGAATGTCACAAATCCAAATAAACAATATAACATTGCAAGCGTTTCTTATGACTTTGGTTTTTCTATTTTTGGGGATATGATACAGAACATAGATAAGGGTGGGGAGGGGGGGGGGGGGGTTGGGGGGGTACGGTTACATTTCCATAGTGTAATGATATAGCGCTGAAGTACAATAATACAATACAATAGATTGATCGGAGTTAATAAGTACATACACTGTTTAAATCTTACATTACTTGTTCTGATTTATAATCCATCCAAGTCTGCCATAGCCTAGTTGCGGAAGTTGATGGCGATGAGTTGTAAGATGTGCCAGCTGATTCGAATTCAAAGTGAGATTGAACTGCCTCTTCTATCTCTTTAAGGCTAGGTATGTTAGTTGTCCTCCAGTTGCGGGCTAGGAGGCGTTTGGTTGAGGCCAGTATGTGACCTACTACATATTTGTCAGAATATGACGCTATGTCTGGGAGGATATGAAACAGCGCAACTTTTGGCTGTGGGTCAATAGGATGATGTAGAATATTAGAGGCTAATCGGAATACCCTCCTCCAGAGATCAGTTACTAGAGGGCAAGACCAAAATATGTGGTATATTGATCCCACCCCGCCACAGTTGCGCCAGCAGGAGCTTGGGTTCGTAGCGCTTATTTTGTGGAGAAGGGCGGGGGTCATATACAGCCTATGTAGGAGTTTAAAGAATTGTTCTATATGGGATATACACTTAGACATTTTAAAGCACATCTGAAATACGGATTGCCATTCGTCTTCTGACATAGTCAAGCCTATGTCTGTTTCCCATTTGACTTGAGAGGGAAATTTTGAATATTGTTGAGGCGTGACTAGAGAGGTGTACCACCTAGAAATTGCACCTTTACTATTTGTCTTTTGGAGTAGTGCCAATAATATATTGGGTATTGGCTTCAGGGCCTGAGGGGGTGGGGAGACAGTCTGTAGCCAGTGTCGTATCTGTAAGTATTTATAGAACTCTTTCCAGGGTATGGAGAATTTTTCCTGAATTTGGGAGAAGGAAAGTATCGTTCCTGAGTCTGTCATATCATTCAATGTGAGAATATTATTAGCTGTCCACAGGTCTAGGGACAAGTCTGGGATCAGGCGTGCCAGTCCCCTCAGTGACAATTCTAGTGTGGGTTGTGGCCCCCCCAGCATGCGGGTCCTCAGTATATTCCATGTTTTGCATACCGCCTGGACCACTATAGAAGGTCGGGTGATTTGTTTTATCTCTGATGGAGGTAGCCATAATAGATCCATGAGGGGGAATTGAGATACTAGACCTCTTTCCACTATAACCCAAGGTTTGGGTTCATCTGTTATCATCCATGCCCCTACAGTGGCCAGCAACGAGGCCCTTTGGTATGCTTGGAGGTCTGGGTACGCCAGGCCTCCATAGGATTTGGGTTGAGCCATAATCTTTTTTGCTAGCTTTGGTTTTTTGCCTTTCCATATATATGCTATAAATAATTTGTTGAATTTTGCGAGTAGAGATTCCGGCAGCAGTATGGGTATTGTTCTAAATAAATACAACAGTTTTGGGAGTAGCACCATTTTTAGAGCCGCTATTCGGCCCATCCATGATACGTGCTGCATCATCCATTCTTGTGTTAATTTTTTAAGATTAGCTAGTAGGGGGAGGTAGTTACATGTAAGAATGTTTTGGGTCTTTGCTGGGACGTTTATGCCCAGGTATTTGATGCTATTGTCCTGCCATGCGTATGAGTATTTAGATTTAAGTTGGTCTAGTAATGTAGAGGTGAAATGAATCGGGAGAGCTTCCGTTTTGGAGCAGTTTAATTTATAAAAGGAAACTGATGAGTATACTTGTAGGACGTTGTGTAGGTCTCGCAGGGAGGTGTTGGGATTCGTGATAGTCAACAATACATCATCCGCAAATAGGCATATTTTCTGCGAATGATCAAATAGTGAGGGGCCTGTTATTGTAGTTGTAGTCCTGATAGTTTCGGCCAATGGTTCAATTGCCAAGGCGAACATCAGGGGGGATAGGGGGCAGCCCTGGCGTGTGCCATTGGATATAGCAAAGGCAACTGAGAGCATTCCATTTATGAAGACTTTTGCCGATGGGTTCGAGTACAGGGCTAATATTGATGATAGGGCCCTATCTTTAATACCAAATTTAATTAGTACCTCCCGCAGATACCCCCAGTGCAAGCGGTCAAACGCCTTCTCCGCATCCAGCGAGAGCAGGAGCAGCGGCTCAGGGGACACGGAGAAGGCGTCTAGGACATCAATCAGTCTTCTAGTGTTATCCGATGCTTGGCGGCCACTCACAAACCCCACCTGGTCGTGACAGATGAGGGACGGGAGCAGCGGCGCAAGTCTGTTGGCTATGAGCTTTGCGTATATTTTTACGTCAGTATTTAGAAGTGCAATGGGTCGAAAATTGGCAAGATTAGAGGGATTCTTTCCCGGTTTGGGGAATGCGACTATTCGCGCTTCTAACATTTCTGTTGGAAAGGTCCCTTTTGCGGAAGCCTCCTCATAGACTTGTTGCATTGAACGGGATAGTAAGTTTTTAAAGGTTTTGTAAAATTTATTGGTGTAGCCGTCGGGGCCTGGTGCTTTTTCTAGTGGGAGGTCCGAAATGGCTTTCTCAATTTCATCTATCGACCAAGGGCTCTCCAAGGTAGCTAAAGCGGTCGAGTCCAGGGCGGGTAGAGAGATATTTTCTAGAAAGGAGGCTATGCCTTCCGTAGTGGGTTGGGGGGTTTCAGGGTCATCTTTTAAATTATACAATGATGAATAATACTCGGCGAAGGCATTCGCAATTTCGGACGGATCCGTAACTTTCGTGCCTTTCAGATTTACCACTCCCTTTACTCTCTCCTGTGCTACTTTGCCCCTAAGTTTCCGTGCTAGTAGCTTACCGGCTTTATCGCCTTGGACATAGAATTTTTGTTTCAATTTGAAGAGGTTTCTGTGCACCTCTTGTAGGGTGAGCACGTTCCATTCTTCCCTAGTTTTAAGTAGATCTTTGTATATTGATTTGTCGGTGGGGGAGAGTTTAAGCTTGGATTCTAATTCAGCTAAGCGGGTTTCTACATCTTTCATCAATTTATTTTGTGTGGTGCGGTGTCTGGCTGCTGCTTGTATGATTGACCCTCTGATCACTGCTTTCAGGGTGCACCAGTAATTAAAGGTGTTTGTGTCAGTTGGATTATTTGTATCTAGAAATAGCTGCAGATTTTTTTGTATAGCTTCCTTGACGTTTGGGATGTCTAGGAGGTAGTTGCCAAGACGCCACTGTCTCGAGCCAGGATGGTAATAATTCAAGTCCCACCTAAGTGACAGGGCCGAATGATCGGACCAGGGTATGGGGATTATGTTAGCTTTTTTGATCTGCTGGAGTGTCCATTTGTCTGAGAGGGCTAGGTCAATTCTGGAATAAGAATTATGCACCGGGGAGTAGAAGGTGTAGTCTCTACAGGAGGGGTTCTTTGCCCTCCAGATATCATATAGAGCATATTCATTTAGTATCTTTCTGAATTGGTTAGATTGATCTTTAGGGGTGGGTTTGGTTAGGGTTCGAAGTGGGGTTGACTTATCCAAATGGGCGTCCAATACCTGGTTAAAGTCGCCTAGGAGTAATAGACTTCCCGAGCAGTTAGCCTGTAATACTGTACAAAATTTTCGTATAAAGGGAATTTGCTTGGAATTAGGTACGTATACATTTGCTATCGTGATTTGTTTGTTTTCTAATTTACCATTCAGAATCAGGTAGCGGCCCTCTGAGTCTGTTGTTTGTTTTTCTAATACGAATTTGCATGCTGAGGATATTAAGATCGCTACTCCTGCTTTTTTCTTAGGGCCATTGGAGGTGTAGGTAGTGGGGAATTTAAAGTTAGTGAACTTAGGTGCAGAAGAGGCCATAAAGTGAGTTTCCTGGACCGCCACTACGTGTGCTTTCATTTTAGCAAAGTGATGTAGTGCTAGTTTCCTTTTATTCGGTGAGTTAAGGCCCTTAACATTTAAAGATACAACATTAACCATTTTTTAGTTGAATTTGATGGATGCTATCAGCTAGCTTGTAATCTATTTGTTGGTTCTCCTCCAAGAACCGTGCTAGTCTGGAGTACAGTGTAGGAGCATTGCTGTGTAGGATCAAAGGGGTGGACTCTTTAATGAAGCATACTAGAGACCGTACCATTTGGTTAGGTGGGGGGAAAGAACAGGGGTAACACGGGGGGGTTTGAGAGTACCAATTAGGTACTACTAGACATGTCCACCTTAGGGGGTGGCACATTTAGGGGGCGCGGAGAGGATATGCGCCTCTGTCATTCTCTGGTTAGTTAGTTTGTGTTGGGTAAGATTAGTGCAAATTGGTTTTATCAGATATCTAGACAACTTTAGTATAACATACTATCTATAGAACAGTAATATAACATTCTTATAACAGTAATACTCCTGGATAACTTTCCAGGCATCGCCATGTACCATGAGCATAGCAACAAGGAACCTACAAACAGGAAGAGATATCCGTGCCGCCAGCCCGCCCCTTTCTATTACTAACCAATCGTGGGATGGGGCAGTCGGGGCAAATCCCCGCATTCTCATCGGGTGCGGGCTAACTGCACGAACACCTCACATATCTCTTAAACAGAAACTCCTAAACTTTCAACGTTCAAATATGGCTAAATTCTAAGGATATACTGTGTACAATGGTATTCCCAGCTTATTTCGTCGTAAGCCAATCATTATTCAGTCTGGGGGGTTTTGAAGTCGCTGCTGCGATGCCATCTAAGTTCCATTTGACGAGGAGTTTTATGCCATCTTCTGGTGTCGTCACTACATCTGTAGAGCCATTGCGCCGTATGATCAACTTGGTGGGGAATCCCCACCTGTATTGAATCTCGGCTTTTTGTAGAGCTCTGGTCACTGGCAGAAAGGTACGTCGATGGGCTATGGTAGTAGCCGAGAGGTCGCCGAAGATTTGAAGGGGACCTAGTATCGGTGTTGCTAGATCTTTGGATCTCGTAGCCCGAAGTATTTTTTCTTTGATGTGGTAAAAGTGGAAACGCATTATAGTGTCCCTTGCTGCATCTTGTGGGGCTGATCTGGGTTTAGGGAGTCTATGCACTCGGTCCAATAGCAAATCCTGGCTGCTTGCTTCTGGTAGTAACTGTTTAAATATTTTCGTTACATAATCTTCTAGTTCTAAATTGGACACCGATTCCGGAATACCTCTTACTTTGACGTTATTCCGTCTTGATCGGTCCTCAAGTTCCCCCACTTTATTCCGTAGTGATGTCACTTCAGCTTGCAGCTCGTCATGTGAGGTGAGAAGGTCATTATGGGAGCAGACTATTTCTTCACACTTGGTCTCCAGGTGGTCCGTTCTTTGCCCGATGTCGTCAATTGACTGCTGACATGTCTGCAGAGCTGTTTTAAATTCTGCCGTAATGTCTGTCTTAAAGGATGCAAGCAGTTGCTTCATTAGGCCCACCGTCAGAGGGGCATCGTCTCCCATGTCTGAATCTTCTGTTTGCGAGGGTCGTTTGGGGTCAAACGGGGTTGAGAGAGCTGAGAGTTGCTTTTGGTTAGCCGCCGCGGAGGGGGCTGATAGCCTTGTGGGTGTCGGGGAAGCTTGAGCCTTGAAGAAACTCACTTGTGAAGTGCCAGGAGTGTCTTTTTGGCGTTTAGCTGGCATGCTAGGCTTTGGGGATCGCCCGGAATAGGCAGTTGCAGTGTTGGAGTCCTCACGATATAGTTACTAATGTGGTGATCGCTATATGCACAATCTTTATTTTATATAATGACAGAGGCGAACTTACATAGTTACTTCATATTGGTATTTTGATCAGCGTATTCCAGAGAAGGTCCCGTATGTATGATAGCTGGAGTCGCAGTGTCCAGCGGCACCAATGTGGCTGACCTTTCTCCGTTTACTGATAGTATTATTGTGCGGCGGGCAGGTAGCTCTGAGCTTTGTAGGTGTAGCACCGGAGGTTAGGGCACCTCTCAGGGGTTGTTATTTAACTTTCCTGGCTCCTAGTTTTCCTGGTGGTGTAGTTGTTTATTTGGTCCACTAGATGGAGCTCCAGGTTCATTTATCTTCGTAAGTAACTAGAGCAGTGGTTATGATTCTTCCAGTTTGGGTATTAACCCTTATTTAGCTGGTAAGGTCTGTGACTAGGGATTTAGTGATTTAGTGTGAGCTCTGGGTTCTTTAAGCAGCTGTTCTCTGGATTTCACAGTGCTCACTGGTTATTTGGTTGGGGCTAGGTCAGGGTAGTGCCAGGTCCCCACGATCTGGAAGGGGCACAGGGTCACCCTTTGATGTGCTCTCCCTTTACTTTCTGATGGCTGTGGCAGGTGGACTATGGGTCACGCCGACAGCAGGGCTGTTTTGGCTGGGGAGGTATGCAGGGATGGTGCTGGCCGATTCAATCCGTCTCTGAGGTGAGATGTCTCTTAGCCCTGGTATATGGGGCTCAGCTGTGGTCAGTATGCGGCTGGTCCCAGCTATGGGGCTAGGGAGAGGGGATGCTGCCGTTTTCAGCGGCACCTTACCTCTCCTTGTAGCTGTGCTTCCGCGCGCCCCTCTGTAATGGCGGCCGCGTCTCCCGGGTAATGGTGGGGTCCCGGCCTCTCTCCCGCGCCGTCTTCTCTGTTCTCCAGTCCACCAGCAGGCCAGCCGACCCGGTCTCCTCCCGCCGCCGCCGTCTCAGCCTCCACCGGGTGGATCAGGCGATGCACGTCAGCGCGTCCCCGTCGTCCACTTCCAAAATCGAGGTCCCGGCTTCCGTGGCGCACCAGGCCGCAACCTGCAGGAAGGCAGGAGGCCCTCCCCGGCTCCGCAGTCGGTGTCCAGGTACTCTCCGAGGGTCAGGTAGGGCAGGTCTGGGACTCTAATAGGGGAAGCAAGGTGTAAAATTGGGTTTTTTTGCTGGGTTTGGACGGAGCTCTCTGGCTGCACGTCTTTTCGTAATGGCTGCTAGGCCACGTAAAAACCTATTTTTAGGACATACAATCATATGATTGTATAGCTAATGTAATGGCATCACACACCCTATAAAATCGCATGCAATTTTGCGGGAGGTGTGATGCGATGCGATATAGTGGGGCACAAAGAGCATTGAAAAAATTACATTAAAAAAATCGCATCGCATGCCGCTATAATGGCCCATGCGATGCGATTTCCCTACGGTGCCGTACGTAGAAAATCTGGGCGCCGTTCTAGGAAACAAGTACCATACAATCACTTCTGCATATGGTCACATGGACAGTCCATGCGCAAGCTGATATTACCACAGAAGTATCAGTGGATACTGAGTGATGTTCAGCAACAAATGTGTTAATAAATACGCCCCGTTAGGTCAGTCCCAAGCCTGAAAAACACACAGTAAGGGGTAAATTTACTAAGATGGGAGTTCTATTGAAGAGGGGATGTTGGCCATAGCAACCATCAGATTATATCTGTTATCTTCCAGACCAGCGGTTCTCAACTCGGTCCTCAAGGACCCCCCCAACAGTGCACGGTCTCCTGGTCACCTGGCAGGTGCACTCACTACTCACTGACACATTTTAAAAGATCACAGGTGGAGATGATTATTTCAACTGTGATTTCTATGTGGAGGACCCAGAAAACGTGCGCTGTTGGGTGTCCTCGAGGACCGAGTTGAGAACCGCTGGTCTGGAAGATAAAAGATAGCAACCAATCAGATTCTATGGGCAACATCCCATCTTCAAATGGAACTCCCAACTTTTCCCCAAACACTAAAATGTTGGATTTTGGGCTAATGGTTCTGTTGTAGAACAACAAGACTCAGCAGGCCTCAAAGACCCTGCATGCGAGGAGGCTTGCCGGGACAACAGAACCCAATAGTTTATTACATTTTTTTACACTTTTATGCCATCAGGGAAATCTCCAGGCTGGAGTTCCTCTGGAGAGGGGGGGGGGGGGGGGGGGGGGCTGCTTTATTTATCACCCTTCCCAGCCTGGGTGATTCTGCTTTGGCTGGGGAACTGTGGGGTTTGCTGCATTGAGCAGCATGGGAATGCATTTGATCGAAGCAGAAATCTCTTATATATTTGGCTACATCTGTCACTCAAAGTGTGTCTGGAGCTGTAACGCTGGGTTGTGGACTTCCATCTTAATTTATGATTGTCATCACCTGTTTTAAACAGGGTAATTGATAAGAAAGGTGTTTAAGCACAGGTGATGGTAATCCATAAATTAAGAAGAATGTCCAGAAACAGAGCAATGTGTCCCTCCTGGAGAGGGTCATGTTGGGAGGTATGCACCTCCCTCCCCCCCCCCCCCCATTCACGGCATCCCCACGATAAATGGCACATGCAAAACACTGACATGGCTATGGTCGACAATGAAAAAGGTTGACAAGATTTATTTTTCAATGTTTTCATATTCATTCTCATGTGTCGAAATGGACACCAATGAAGTGCCACACTTATGTCAACATTTACATGTGTTGACCTTTCTGTGTTGATTTTTTCTTGTGGCGATTCGCGGCACCCCCCGCGACCCCCCTCCCGCGATTTGCAGCACACCCCCCGCAATTCGCGGCACCCCCGGTGACTCTCGCGATTCGCGGCCCCACCCCATGACCACCGCCCCCTCCTGCGATTCGCGGCACCCCACGACCCCCCCTCCCACAATTCGCGCCAACCCCCCGGGCCCCCCTCCCGCGTTCACGGTGCCCCCCACGACCTCCCCTACCGCGATTCCCCACCCCTGACCCCCCCTCCTGTCATTGCGGCAACCCCCGCCCCCGCGACCCACCCTCCCGCGATTCACTGCAACCCCCCGCGCCCCCCCTCCCACAATTCGCGGCACCCACACCCCCCCCGCGACCCCCCCTCCCGCAATTCACGGCATCCACCCATGACCCCTCCTCCCGTGATTCGCGGACACCCCTCACCTCCTCCCTCCCCCCCCCCCCACCCCCGCACGCGATTCACGGCAACCCCAGGATTAAATGGCACATGCAAACACTGGCACAGCTATGGTCGACAATAAAAAAGGTTGACATGAGTTTTTGAAGATTTATTTTTCTTTTTTTGAATGTTTTCATATTCATTCTCATGTGTCAACATGGACACTTATGTCAACATTTACATGTGTTGAACTTTCTGTGTTGATTTTTTCTTGTGGCGATTCGCGGCACCCTCCGCGACCCCCCACCCGCGATTTGCAGCACACCCCCCGCAATTCGCGGCACCCCCGGTGACTCCCACGATTCGCGGCCCCACCCCGTGACACCCCCCCTCCTGCGATTCGCGGCACCCAGAGACCCCCCTCCCATGATTCGCGCCGGCCCCCCTCCCGCGGTTCACAGTGCCCCCCACGACCCCCCCTACCGCGATTCCCCACCCCTGACCCCCCCTCCTGTCATTGCAGCAACCACCCGCCCCCGCGACCCACCCTCCCGCGATTCACTGCAACCCTCAGCGCCCCCCCCCTCCCACAATTTTGCGGCACCCACACACACACCCCCGCGACCCCCCCCTCCCGCAATTCACGGCATCCACCCACGACCCCTCCTCCCGTGATTAGCGGACACCCCTCACCCCCTCCCAATTCACGGCAACCCCAGGATTAAATGGCACATGCAAAACACTGGCACGGCTATGGTCGACAATGAAAAAAGGTTGACATGAGTTTTTGAAGATTTATTTTTCTTTTTGGAATGTTTGGACACCGATGAAGTGCCATACTTATGTCAACATTTACATGTGTTGAACTTTCTGTGTTGATTTTTTCTTGTAGCAATTTTTTTCCAGTGACAACTATGAACTATGTGCACGTCAACCTACACATCATCAACCAATTCTTTGTATAATATTTACACCTGTTCTGTTTTACTGTAGGTCAGTGATTTTCAACCTTTTTACCTTGCGGCACACTAAATAAGACTTTAAAATTGCCAAGGCACAACCTGAGATCCCCACAGGGCAAAAACACATTGGCCACCACAGGAGAAAAAAAAAACCTATTGGCCCCCACATTAAAAACAATCACACTGGTCCCCACAGGTAACAAAAATAAAATACATTGGCCCTTTACATGAAAAGAAGAGACCAGTAAATAACATTTAAACTGGAGGTGGCTGTAAAATGGGTTTGGGCATCTCTAGATGTGGGGGCACACTTGAGAACAGCTCAAGGCACACTAGTGTGCCACGGCACACTGGTTGAAAAACACTGCTGTAGGTGTTTTAAGTCAGACCTTTTACTGCTACTATTACTGTTTATGTAAATGCATTCAGAATGACAGCAACATCCTACCATCCTTCTACAAGAATATATAACCAACTAGGTTGATTCATCGCGCCCCGTGCCCCCCCTCCCGCAAATTGCAGACCCCCCGCGCGCCCCCTCCTGCGATTCGCAACCCCCCTTGCGCAATTCACGCCCCCTCCCACGATTCGCCGACACCTGCGCCCCCCCTCCCTTGATTCACGGCACCTCCGCGCCCCTCCCGCAATTCACGCCACCCCTAAGCCCCTCTTTAGTCCCCCATATACTCACACACCCCTATCACTACCCAGCTTCCAGCTCTCCTGAACTGTAACTTCCACCACTGGGGAGTCGCTGACGCTGTTTTGCCCACATGCCCCTATCATGCCTCATAGCCCAGCCTCCTGCTCTCATGCACCCGAACTACCACCCAGTAGGAGGAGACACTGACTAAGGGTCACCATCCTGTACTGCCACGCTGGACCCTCACTCACTGGCAGAAGCTGCACAGTATCTCCCACCCTCCTCTTTAGTCCCCCTTATGCCCACACACCCCTATCACTACCCAGCCTCCTGTTTTCCTGTGTCGTGACCTCCGCCAGTGGGGAGCCGCTGACTCAGAAACACCCTACTATACTATTGCACACACACCTAAACAACATGCACACACAGCCCCCCCCCACACCCACAAATGTCACTGTACCATCCACACTATCAATGTACATCTTACTCTGTAACCGCTTTTTAATTAAACAAAACAATACACACCCCCTTCCACATCATATGCTCTCTATTTAACACATTTCACCTATAACTCAAGTTGCAATACAGGCCATCTTTCATACAATTCTAACCATCTTTCTTATATGCAAATGTTCACAAATTAAGGGGGCGCAGCCCCTTACGACGGTGTGAAGAGCGCCCGTAGGGCACGATGAATCACCTAGTTATATATATATATATATATATATATATATATATATATATATATATATATATATATATATATATATATATATATATATACACACACACACACACACACACACACACAATTGAACAATTTTTGAACTTTATTAAATTAAGCTGAAAAATAAATCAATAAAACTTTATCTGGTATTCATCTTTTTTTTTTTTTTTATATAGAACATAATATTTGTTCATATGGGTTTAACCTTTATCTTCTGTAGCTCACATACACCGCAGTGTGCCTGCAGCTAAAACTCTAGTGAAAATAGTGATCGTCAAACCAATACGACCATTTCAGAACCAGTACAGTCAGAGATCATCACATTGCTAAGCACTCAAGAAGTATTCTGCTTCAGCAAAGTGCGGCGGCATTGCTCAGCAGTCAGAGGGCCCGATGCAGAGTTGACCGCTGCTGTACAAATTCACAATCCATACGATTATTTACTGACCGTGCATGCGCGAGCTGAAGTAGCAACGTACGTGTGCCCCTTAAGGTGCACTGGGGCAGCGACTGGTTTGTACGTTCAAACATTCTCTGTAAAGCGCTGCGGAATGTGTGCGCTACTGTATATAAATAACTGAATAGAAAAAGAAAGAAAATGAGGCTGGGCGCTAGAGGGCCACTATGTAATGGAATTAACAGGGGGGAGAATATTAAACAATGTGTACTTTATCAATTTGTAAATAAATCTATAGACTTAAAAACAGAATATATGGGTAGTGGATAAGGAACAATGGGGCAGATGTATTAAGCCTGACAGAGATAAACTGGAGATAAAGTGCAAGAAGATAAAGCACCAGCCAATCAACTCCCAACTGTCATATTTCAAACACAGCTGATTGGTTGGTTCTTTATCTCCTTCCACTTTATCTCTAGTTTATCTCTTCGCCAGTCTTAATACATCTGCCCCATTGGGTCTTTTTTTCAGGCAGCCGTCTAATGTAGAAAAAAGGAAATAACTAGTAGCCTGGTGGCCTATAGTTATAGGGCGCCTTCTGGGGTGGTTTGTCAAGCTTCTCCTACTTGGGGGTGTCAGTCCCCTGGTAAAGTTACAATGAAAGAAGAAAGGGGGTGGGTGGAGCGCTGAAAACAATAATTTGTTTACAATCATTTTATATCAACATGAAAAATGTATTTCTATGGTAAAATGATCAATAGTTGTGCATTTGCACTAGGTTGGTATAAGATAATTGCATTTATAGCACAATATATATAATACAGAACATTAAAAATGTACATTAATATGAAAAATAAAATAACGATTTTGAAAGAGTGGGTCTGATACTTATGGTCTGGAGTCCCGTTTCACCCAGAGGTGGGGAGACGTAGATGGAGTTTGGACAGTCCTGGGGTCAATCCTTAAGTAGCTGGAGGAGATTGGGGTCCATTATACCTTGATGGATTCTTTTGGAGGATGCTGTTAGAGCCCCTGTTGGAGTGTGGGAAGTCCTCAACAATTGTGTGGAATTTGCAATCCTGATTTTGCAGGTGGTGGTTCCCAAATAGGTATTGCAGCTTCTTGATGCAGGTATTGCAAAGTGGGGGTAGTCGGTCTCCAATAATTGTAGTATAGATTGGTAGTGGGGGTCAGACCAAAGATGCCCAATTTAAAATCAGCAGGTGCTCCCTGACATGTCTTGCCGTCCAACGGACAGCTTTTTCTGGGTGAAACGGGAGTCTAGACCATAAGTATCAGACCCACTCTTTCAAAATCTTTATTTTTCATATTAATGTACATTTTTTAATGTTCTGTATTATTATATATTTTGTGCAATATATTGGGTACTTATGTATTATCTGGGCTCCCATGTTAAATGCACCCCATTTTTTCATACCCCCTACTATCCAACTACGCATGGAGTAGATTATATATAGTGTGGCGAGCGCAGCGAGCCACCGTGCCCGAAGCGTGGCGAGCGCAGCGAGCCCCGCGAGGGGACGCAGTGTCATAAGAAAAACGGGAGCCCAGATATTACATAAGTACCATAAATTGTGCTATAAATGCAATTATCTTATACCAACCTAGTGCAAATGCACAACTATTGATCATTTTACCATATAAATACATTTTTCATGTTGATATAAATTGATTGTAAACCAATTATTGTTTTCAGCGCTCGGTACTTCTGTAGTTTCACGGCGCCACCGCGCGCACAGTCTGTAACAGAAACTTGGCAGCCTGCCAGAGGCTCTGTTTCACTGTGCGCACGTCGCTCTAGCTCTGTCTGACTGAGCTTGTGCCGCTCTAGCTGTACGTAAACAGCGTAGCGGCCGGCCAGCAGCAGCGGCGCTGACAGGTCAATGTCACTGTGGCACTTGTAGTTCCACAGTGAAATAGGCAGCGCCTGGGCATCGTTGACAACGGGGATATGTTAAAGTGGACAGCCCGGCTTCTAAACTGTACGCGTCTGAATCTTGAGTCACATAGATAGCCGCTAAGAAGCCGGAAAGCCTGGATTCAGACGTGGCCCTAGGGGAACACTATTGAAACCCACCCTCAGTGCCACTAGTGGACGCCACAGCTGTGGACCGTGTAAATCCCACTATCCACGCCCACCCGAAGCGTGTCGAGCGGCGGCGGTACGCGTCCTACGACCTTTTCATACCCCCACTATCCACGTTGGCGTGGAGTTGAGAATAGATTAGTGTGGCGAGCGCAGCGAGCCACCGAGCCCGAAGCGTGGCGCCGTGAAACTACAGAAGTACCCAGCGCTCCACCCACCAGCCGTCTAATGTAGGTACTCATACAGATGCAGCCCCTCTCATTCAAGCAGATTCACCAGCCGCCAGCCCCTGAGACGTACGTGCATCCCCATCAACCGGAGCTCCCCCCAGGTCCCCGCCGCCATCACCCACCTCCCCGCTCCCCCCCCCCCCCTCCATAACCCTGCCCATCTCCCTGAAGCGTAGACGGGCAGGGTTCCTGTCCCCCGCCGACGGGAAACTGGGATGCGCATGCGTGTAAGATACTCACGTGCCCCAGTCAGCTATGCGATTTGGGCATGAGTTAACCCAATTCGGATGAATTGGGTCGTGAAATCGGGCCAAATCGCACATGTAGACATCCCCTCCAACCCGATACGCGGTCCCATGCGAATCGGAGCCATTCATGAATGGGCAGCTACTGATTGGCTGAGACCTCTCTCAGCCAATCGCTGATTTTCTGAGAGCCGCCTCAGTCAATCAATGGCTGCCCATTCATTTCTATGTTTTTTTTCTTTTCTTTTTTTAAAGTGCTCTGCTCCTGCCACTGGCACGCTGCCTGGCAGTGGTTTCCTCTGCCCGGCTCCCTGCGCCTGCCCCCCTGCTCCCTCCAGCCCAGCTCTATGGTCGCAGGCATCCCCTCGCTGCAGTCCCCTGCTCCACTTGTCGGCCATTCATCTGCTGGTATTACTAGCAGAGGCGCCGTCCGCCCCCCCACCTATTACTTATGTTCATTATTTTATACATTATCAATTCTTTTTATTAAATTGATTTATATTATAGCAGTCTTGTTTCTATTTTCCTGCTATATACCTGGTAACAAAATAACATCTGTGGGCTACATGCAGTAACAGACAGTATTTACACTGCACAGAAATAATATAAATGCATTTGCCCCCCTTGCATACCAACATGGTGTATTTCAGGCACAAAATTACTTGCTTTTTCGCAGTATGTCCTATAATGCACAGCATCACCGACTGTTGCCTCAATTTGTGTAAATGTGACCACCTCCATTATAAACCTGCAAAGCAAAAAATCTTGGATTGCCAAAACTGGAAAACATTTAAGGATAAAGAAAAAAAAAAAGAAAAAAAAAAAAGTCGTTAATAATCGCACGTTCTGAAATAAATATATTTACTGGTCTAGAAATTTCAAGCATTATGAGGTTTTAAGTCTCCCCATTTCCTTTTAGTATCTCTTCACATTTGGATCATCAGTCTAATGCAGGTTTTTGTAGCCGAAATTCTCTCTAAAGTGCTGTGGAGCTCAGACGCCTCCATAATTTCCAGGAGGCTGAAGCAGATATCTGCGAAATCACTTTTAATCCCCGCTTCGGATTTCAGGCTGGAGCCACATGCATACTGTGATGCAAAATGAACCGATCTGTAGGCTCTGGACTTTGACTCTTATTCAGATCTGATCGCAGTACAAATTTGTTCTCAAAATGGGCAAAACCATGTGCACTGCAGGTGGGGCAGCTGTAACATGTGTAGAGGGAGTTAGATTTGTGTGAGTTATTTTGTTTCTGTGCAGGGTAAATACTGGCTGCTTTATTTTTACACTGCAATTTTGATTTGTTTCAACACACCCTTCACGTATTACATCTGCCCCACCTGCAGTGCACATGGTTTTGCCCATTTTGAGAACAAATTTGTTCTGTGATCAGATTTGAATAAGGGCCTCTAACAGTGGTGCTCTCCATCAATCAGCCTCATTCGCATGTGCCAGGTGAAGGGGATTCTTGCAATGCCTCCGCCAGGTCCCTAGTGTTTTTTTCTCGGAACCTCATCAAACCCATTATTAAGTTGTCAGTGATGTCTTTCACAAACTCGGCATCCTGGTCATTTTGTATGTCAATGTTCCACAGGGAATTGCAAAACTCTTTGTTCTGCCTGTATTGTAGAATGGCATTCTTAAGTCTAGGTATCCGGTCCTTTCTGGCTGTCGTTGATAGCAGATGCCGCAATGGATTTACCATGTGGGGAAAATCGTGGCTTCCGCTTACCACGGGGAGGTCGGGCTGTACGGCGTCACTTTTTTCTGGCACAAAATGACGCTTCAAGGCGCGGACGACAGATCGTGGTGTCTCCTGGTTTACCGGCACTTCTCGGATTCCTTTCTTCCCATCCGTGCGACTAATCTCCTCCATAGTTGAACGCATCGCTGTGAAGAAGTCATTCTTATTGGTATACTGAGCCACAGAAATGTCAGGATGGTGGCGGACCAGATAGTTCTTATTGTGCTTTAAGGAGTATATATGGGGGACGATGTCGTTTCTGTAAGCATCAATGGTGCACAGCCGACAAGTGTACCTGTACTGAGCCCCCTGCAATTCCACAATGTACTCCAGGCCAAGCAGAGGCTCATCCCTCAGATAGGTGTCCAGGAAGTGCTGTAACTTGGGTAAGACAGGCAACATTGCGGGGGAAAGGTTCTTCACGGCGTTTCTGTGCTTACGCCCACAGACATGGATGTCCAGCAGCCAGGGATTTAGTAGTTCCAGGTTGCATAACCCACAGGAATACACCCGGTTCTCTTCCATGTTCAGAGACTGTCACAACTTTACTTCTCTGAAATCCGGCGACACTTCCGGTGCTGGGGAAGTGACGTCAAGGAGATTGCAGCGTCCGCCAATGGAGGAACAAGAAGGGCGGAAGAGGAATCAGGCGAGCAATAGCTTCAACCACGCCCTCCTTAATCCCATTGGTTGCTGGCGACCACTGCGGCTGACAGTGCGTTGATGAGAATGAACGCCCACTTCCGCGAGCGGCTGCTGTCATTGGGGAGGGATGGGTGTGACTGTGAGTGACAGGCTGTGGGTGGTGTGTAGCGGGGGGCGCTCCCTCCTCGGCCATGGGATTGGTTACTGGGGATGGCTGCGACTGTGAGTGACAGGCTGTGGGTGGTGTGTAGCGGGGGGCGCTCCCTCCTCGGCCATGGGATTAGTTACTGGGGATGGCTGTGACTGTGAGTGACAGGCTGTGGGCTCCCTCCCCAGCAATGGGATTGGTTACTGGGGATGGCTGTGATCGTGAGTGACAGGCTGTGGGCTCCTCCTTGTTCCACGAGGAGATGTTGCTGCCGGGTTATGCCCAGATGGCGATGCCCCCTGTCTGCAAATCACCTTCCAGTCACAGTGGGGGGGATAATGTCCATTACATGGAGAACTAATGACAGGCTGCTGCTGTTACTGACTCATGTACCCACCGGCAGGCAGCTGCTATTACTGACTCATGTACCCACTGACAGGCCACGGTCATTACTGACTCATGTACCCACTGAAAGGCCATTGCTGTTACCGAGTCATTCTCCCGCTGACAGGTCACCGCTGTTACTGACTCATGCTCCTGCTGACAGGCCACTGCTGCTACTGACTCATGTACCCACTGACAGGCCGCCACTGTTACTGACTTGTACCCACTGACAGGCCGCCGCTGTTACTGACTCATGTACCCCCTACAGGCCACCGCCGTTACCGACTTGTACCCACTGACAGGCCATCGCTGTTACTGACTCATGTACCCACTGACAGGCCGTCGCTGTTACTGATTCATGTACCCACTGACAGGCCGTCGCTGTTACCTACTCATGTACCCACTGACAGGCTGCTTTTACTGACTCATGCACCCACTGACAGACTGCCGATGTTACTGACTCATGTACCCACTGACAGGCCGCTGCTGTTACTGACTCATGTACCCACTGACAGGCCGCTGCTGTTACTGACTCATGCACCCACTAACAGGCTGCTATTACTGACTCATGCACCCACTGACAGGCCGCCGCTGTTACTGACTTGTACCCACTAACAGGCCGCCGCTGTTACTGACTCATGCACCCACTGACAGGCCGCCGCTGTTACTGACTTGTACCCACTAACACATACCTCCCAACATGACCCTCCCCAGGAGGGACAGAATGCTCTATTTCTGGACTTTCCTCTTAATTAATGATTGCCATCACCCGTTTTAAACAGGTTAATTGAAAAGAAACATGTTTCAACAGAGGTGATGGTAATCATAAATGAAGAGACAAGTCTAGAAACAGAGCATTGTGTCCCTCCTGGAGAGGGTCATGTTGGGAGGTATGCTAACAGGCCGCTGCTGTTACTGACTCATGCACCCACTGACAGGCCGCCGCTGTTACTGACTTGTACCCACTAACAGGCCGCTGCTGTTACTGACTCATGCACCCACTGACAGGCCGCCGCTATTACTGACTCATGTACTCACTGACAGGCCACTGCTGTTACTGACTCATGTACCCACTGACAGGCCGCCGCTGTTACTGACTTGTACCCACTAAAAGGCCAAGGCCGTCGCTATTACTGACTCATGTACCCACTGACAGGCCGCCGCTGTTACTGACTCATGTACCCACTGACAGGCCACTGCTGTTACTGACTCATGTACCCACTGACAGGCCGCTGTTACTGACTTATGCACCTGCTGACAGGTTGATGTTACTGACTTGTTGACCCGCTAGCAGGCAGCTCTTACTGACTTGTGCACCTGCTAACATCTTGGGAGGAGCAGTGTTAGTCTTTTACATATAGATTTATTTATTTAAAGCTTAATTCACGAAATAATAATAAATACAACAGTAGACGGTGCTGATAACTGATGGAAAGGTATAAAAGCTCCATACGTGTAATAAAAGTTTGTGTTCACTTGCTCTCTGGACATTTGACCAGTTATTTTACATATTACCTGGTTGCTGATATTTGTTGCAGAAACAATATACCATTCATACAATGTCACCTGCCAATATACCATTCTGATTTGAAATCCGCTGTATTCGCTACAGTTTATAAACTCTCCTGTCGGGTGTAATGGAGAAAATTATCCCTCAGATGTGGTGCACGTGATACATGGCGATGGGTTCTGAGGGGGATTGTAGAAACCATATTGGCCAGGTATACCTGCGTATACTAGGATTTTTGTTTTTTTCAGTTTGCTGTGCAACAGTCAGAAGGGTGACAAGTAAACAGATAAACAATATACAATATAGACAGGTGGGGGGAAATGTACAGTCATACAGAAAGATATTGCATGGGGACACAAGTGTTAAATTATATGCAGAGGGCTAAGCTCCTTACGCACGCATCGGTTTGGTTGCAGAGCGATTTTGACTTAATATCGCGCAGCGACCAAATCACTGAGTGTCCTGAGGAGCCACTCTGAAGGGCAAAGCCAGTGGTCGCAGTAGTATGCTCCTCCAACCAACGACTAGAGATGGGCCGTTCGCGAACGAACCGGATCTTTTGAACGGATCCCATTCAAGAACGAGTGAGCCGCCAATCCCAAAAAGGTGATCTGTTTCAGTTTAGTTTTCCATTACAATGCATTTTCCTGATCTCAGTGCTGCCATCCGTGGCAGCTGAGATGTACTACCTCTGGAGACAGTGCTGTGACTACAAGTGATAGAAAGATTAGCTGCTGCTGCCAGGGATGGCCATCGATGGTTGCCATTGATGGCGATTCTGCACCCAGCCATCGATCAGTGTTTTTAAGGCGAGTCGAGGACCTGTCGGAAAGATCCGTATCTTTTCACTGAGAAATCGGTCGGGTCCCGGCTTAGCTTAATGATCCGTTTTGCCCATCTCTACCAACGACCACTACACAGTTGGTTGCGGGAGCGTACTCAGCGACCATATCCCCGGTGGTATAGCCTAAAATCAACCCCAAGTGTACAGGGCTTTACGGTGCGACTAGACAGTCAGATGTTCAGTTCACGTGTCACCAGGTGAACCGCTTGTGGGGAAGAAAATTTTTAGGCCTCTGGTGGGAATGGCCCTGTAGCGTCTGACTAATAGCATCAGGTTAAACAAGCCATGGCCTGGATGTAGTCGGTCCAAGACTATCTTCATTGCCCACTTTTTTGCTCTGGACAGGTACAGGTCCTGGACAGAGGGAAGGTCCGTCCCGATGATCTTCTCCGCAGTTCTGACTACCTTTTGGTCCCAGCCTTTATCTCTCTTGCTGGCCTACCCATACCAGACCAGTATCGAGCACAGTACAAACTCCATAATCGCGGAGTAGAAGAAGAACTTCTGTGGGATGTTGAACTACCTCAGTTGCCTAAGGAAGAATAGCCTCTGCTGCACGTATCTGACAATAGTATCAGCGTTGGGTCCCCATTTAAGGTCCCGGGAACTTACACTGCAAAACCAGTTTAATTTTGCAGTGTAACTGATTGCCGCTTAAAAACAAACTGCTTTCCGAATCTCTCATCCTATTAAATTTCACCCAATAATTCTGGATATCTAGACATTCACCCACCCTATCCCCTTACTCTGCACCTCCCGCTCATCCTGTTTCCAAAGATCAATACAACAAAATACAAACAATGGCGCTAAAAGGGCAGCACTTTCCTAGCCAGGAGTTACCTTCCTTGTATACAAATACAAAAAGCAATGGAAAGTAAGGAAAAGCGCCCACAGTTAGTCAATGGTGCTTATGTCCCAGTTTCTGATTAATGTTTGAGGGAGTCTGTTATTTTCTTCCTCGGTGGAGCATGTGGGAGAAAATGGGAAAAGAAAACAAAGAAACAACGTGTAGTCCAATTTTTCAAATGGGGTAAAATAATCTGTGGGTTTCTTGGACCACTAGAAATTTTCTTTCCCAATGTGCGTATATCTCTAGAGGTTCACCACGTGTCTCCTGATTATTCCAAGGGTAACGTACAAGTATGCTTACACTAAAAAGGTGTTTAAAAAACACATCAAGGTATCTTTAATTTTCTCACATGTATGCTTACTTTCTTTTGTATGGGGGTCCTCTCATAAAGGTATCTTTCAGTAAGGGACGTCCTCCCAAAACGTATATCCAAAAACGTTTTTAATGATACAAAATATACACTAAAAAATGTTTTTTTTCGACAAATATACAGGCTGTATACAAGTTTTAGTGGATTGCTTGTGGCCTATGCCTGGGAGCAACAGATGTTAACCCCTTCCCGACATTTGACGTACATTTACGTCATGGTCGGGATGTACTTCCCGACACATGGCATAAATGTACGTCATGCCTTTGAATTGTCACCGCGTCTACAGACGCGGTGACAGAGGGACGATGTCTGCTGTCCCTGACAGCAGACATCCTCCCTCATTGCCCAGGGGGGGCAGCGATGCCCCCCGTCATGGGCGATCGCTGCGATTGGCTGTTCAAACGTGAACAGCCAAAAGCAGCGTTAAACTGTGTGATGTGTAAAATTTAGACTCTGCTGCCCCCTAGTGTCCAAAAAAATTAAAGGAGGTTGAAATAATGATGTTATAATAAAGTTTAGATATGGTTTATGTTAGTTATTAACTATTTTGAGTGGTATGATTATTTGTCTCACAAGCAGAAAATTTTACATTTTGCAAATAGCAAAATGTTCCATTTTTTTACGACATTTTGGTATTTTTCACAAAAAAAAAAAAAACTGTATCGACCAAAATTTACCACTAATTTAAAGTACAATGTGTCACGGGAAAACAATCTCAAAATCACTGGGATAAGTAAAAGCAAAAAAAAGTTATCCCCACTTAAGTGATACCTGTCAGATTTGAAAAAAAGGCCTCTGTCAGGAAGGCAAAAACAGGCTGTGTCGGGAAGGGGTATGCCCAGGAGTGCTCACCAAAAGCAAGAGGTCTCTTAGCAAATGACATAAACTTAGTATACCTTAAAAACTTTAGCAACACCTCACCGACGCGTTTCGACCTCCAGGTCTTGATAAAGACCTGGAGGTCAAAACGCGTCGGTGCGGTGTTGCTAAAGTTTTTAAGGTATACTACGTTTATGTAATTTGCTAAGAGACCTCTTGCTTTTGGTGAGCACTCCCGGGCATTTAACATCTGGCATAGGCCACAAGCAATCCACTAAAACTTGTATACAGCCTGTATATTTGTCGAAAAAAATCATTTTTTAGTGTATATTTTGTATCAATAAAAACGTTTTTGGATATACGTTTTGGGAGGACGTCCCTTACTGAAAGATACCTTTATGAGAGGACCCCCATACAAAAGAAAGTATGCATACATGTGAGAAAATTAAAGATACCTTGATGTGTTTTTTAAACACCTTTTTAGTGTAAGCATACATGTACGTTACCCTTGGAATAATCAGGAGACACGTGGGGAACCTCTAGAGCAGTGATTTTCAACCTTTTTACCTTGCGGCACACTAAATAGGACTTTAAAATTACCAAGGCACACCCTAAGATCCCCACAGGGCAAAACACATTGGCCACCACAGGAAAAAACCAAACCTATTGGCCCCCACATTAAAAACAATCACAATGATCCCCACAGGTAGCAAAAATAAAATACATTGGCCCTTTACATGAAATGAAGAGACCAGTAAATAACATTTGAACTGGTGGTGGCTGTAAATGGGTTTGGGCATCTCTAGATCTGGGGGCACACTTGAAAACAGCTCAAGGCACACTAGTGTGCCATGGCACACTGGTTGAAAAACACTGCTCTAGAGATATACGCACATTGGGAAAGAAAAATTCTAGTGGTCCAAGAAACCCACAGATTATTTTACCCCATTTGAAAAATTGGACTAGACATTGTTTCTTTGTTTTCTTTTCCCATTTTCTCCCACATGCTCCACCGAGGAAGAAAATAACAGACTCCCTCAAACATTAATCAGAAACTGGGACGTAAGCACCATTGCCTAACTGTGGGCGCTTTTCCTTACTTTCCATTGCTGTTTCCAAAGATGTTGGGGCCCTTTTGAAGCAACCCGCTAACACTAAATAGCTGTTCGACCACCTACGCTAGATTACCCATCGCACTCTGCCCCCCCCCCCTCGTTTTTTGGACTGTCGAATGTTTTTTTCACTCCACCATGAATGAATATGTGTGCAGTATGTGATGATCTAATATTTGCTTTATTCCTAGAAGAGACTGCTCTTCCCTTCCCAACCCCCCCTTCTTATCTCCCATCCCCCATATCTTTAAATATTACTTTATTTTCTCAAACTGAACATGTTTCTGGGATTATGAAGTTTGTACTAATACCATGTCTTTGTATTGCTACAAATATATTATCTACATTTATTTCATTGCTCACCTTTTGATGGTGCCACTTTTTAGGTGTACTGCATCGCCCCTCCCTTGTATACCGTATTGCACGCCCGTTACATGCATTACCTTTTAAACTTCAAAGTCCCACGCTGTGTTCAGGGCTTTTGAGAACCCTTTATGTTATATAACATGTTCTTTTCATTATATTGAAAAACTAATAAATATATATTAAAAAAAAAAACACCAATTATTAGCAGTTGCAATCGGGATTTGAACACATGACCTATCACATTGGAGGTGGTCACCTTACTGACAGATCTGCTTAATATAACATAAATAAGAAATTAAGGGCTGCTGATATCTAGAAGAAATGTACCTTTATTGAGGTTCCTTTCCTATACAATAATTGTTATCTCTCTGTAGAAAACCGCAGGTGGTACTGCAAATTGATGCTCTTTATATGCGTGGCTAATGTGGTAAATTATGGTTGCAGACAATTGAGTCTGAGCTCTAAACCCTGTTGATTCTTCTTCAGTATGGTCAGCAAAAGGTGATGACAATTATAATTATACTGAATAATCATATGTGCTTCAATAATTTAAACATTAAATGTTGTAGAAAGTGGAACATTGTATCCACTCTACATAAAGTAATGCCCCGTACACACGGGGGAGATATATTGCTGAGCAATATATTGCTGAGTGTCTCTCCTGTTCATCAGCGACCAGAGATGGTCGCTGATAATCAGGAGACTCTGCCGGGGGAAGAGGCAGGGAAACAGCTTGCTCCTGCGACCATCAGGGGCTGCACACGGGAGCGCGCACCCGGCGATGAATGACAGCACACACAAATCACTGGCAATATGGGCGCTCAGCGACCATATTCCCAGCGATATGTGCTGAAATTGCACCCGTGTGTACGCACCATAACACACCAGCACAGACCAATTCACAATTCACAGGATTCATAGCTGCAGGTCTCTCAAAAGCGCTGCGGCACGGGGACGCCTCCGTAATTTCCAGGAGGCCGAAGCAGATATCTGCGGAGTCACTTTTAATCACCGTCTCTGATTTCAGGCTGGAGCCACATGCATACTGTGACGATAAGGAACCGATCTGTAGGCTCTGGCCTCTAACTGTAGCTCTTCCCATCAGCCTCATTTGCATTTGCCAGGTGACTGTCTAAAGGGGAACCCTGCTCCGCCAGGTCGCTAGTTTTCTTTTCTCGGAACCTCATCACACCCATTATTAAGTTGTCAGTGATGTCTTTCACAAACTCGGCGTCCCGGTCGTTTTGTATGTCCATGTTCCTCAGGTAATTGTACAACTCATCGTTCTGCTTAAATGTAAGAATTACTTCCTTAAGACTCTCATTCCGATCCATTCTGGCTTTCTTTGATAGCAGTCGCCGCAACGGTTTTGCTAAGAGGGGAAAAGCGTGGCTTCTGCTTACCACGGGGAGGTTGGGTTGTACGGCGTCCCTTTTTTCTGGGTCAATTTGACGCTTCAAGACGCCGACAACAGCTCGTGGCGCCACCGAGTCCATCGGCACTTCTTGGATTTTTTTCTTCCCATCCGTGCGGCTAATCTCCTCAATAGTCGAGCGCATCGCTCTGAAGAAGTCATTCTTATTAGTATACTGGTCCACAGAAATGTCGGGATGGTGGTGGACCAGATAGTTCTTATAGTGCATTGCGGAGTATATATGGGGGACGATGCACTTTCTATCAGCCTCCACTGCGCACAGCCGACAAGTGTACATATGGGTGGCCCCCTGCAATTCCACAATGTACTCCAGGCCAAGCAGGGGCTCATCCCTCAGATAGGTGTCCAGAAAGTGCTGTAAATTGGGCAAGACAGGCAAGGTGGCGGGGGAAAGGCGCCTCACGGCGCCTCTGTGCCTACGCCCAAGGACATGGATGTCCAGCAGCCAGGGCTTTGGCAGTTTCGTGTTGCAGAACCCACAGGTATACACCCTGCCCTCTTCCATGTCCAGGAGCACCACTCAAATCCGGCGTCCCTTCCGGTTCCGGGGAAGTGACGTCACGGAGATAGAAGTGGCCGCTGGAGAGGAACTCGAAGGGCAGAAAAAGGAATCAGACAGGCGATTGCGTCAAAGGGAACTACGCCCTCCTTAATCTCATTGGTTGCTGCCGAGCGCTGCGGCGGACAGTGTGGTAATGAGAGTAAACTCTCGTGAGCAGCTGCTGTCGCCATTAGAGGTCACGCCTTCGCCATTGCGTACATTTGGATGGCTGTAACTGCGAGTGACAGGCTGTGGGCTCCCTCCCCCGCCATGGGATTGGTTACTGGGGATGGATGCGACTGAGTGACAGGATGTGGGCTTTCCCCCCCTTCCCCTCCACCATGGGGGTTGGTTACTGGGGATGGCTGTGATGTGAGTGACAGGCTGTGGGCTCCTTGTAGTACCATCTACATTCTACAATGAGAGGATGTTGCTGGGTTATAATATGCCCAGATGCCCCCTACCTGCAAATCACAACAGCTCCAGTGTAATCAGCACTGAAAATTTCACACGGGGACCGATGGTGGGCATATCTGTCCCAGGGTCATTTCTGCGCATGTGCTTACGCTGGGTGCGTGCGGCCACGACGAACAGAGTGTTCGCCGGGTGTATGCACCCAAGGCTGATAGTCGCGCCCCTGTGAATGCCCAGTCTTTTATGGGCATTACCATGTAAACGCTGGGTGTTCTTATGGTAATCGGGCCGTGACGTCGGTGCCAGGGGCGGGCAGCTGACATCAAAGGATGTCAGCTGCCTGCCCACTTCCTTCCGAGAGTGCATGCATATCTATATAGATGATATGTGTGCACGTTCCACTTCATTCGATGGTCGGGTGTTCATCCACTGGCTGCGAATCTATGTTTATGTTAAACATCCATTCGCAGGCCCTGCGTGCGAACAGACGCTGCGAGGGGAGGCGGGAGCGAATTTGCAGCCTTGCAAATCAACTAGAATAACCCCCAATGTCCATTACATGGAAACGACAGGCTGCCCCCGTTACTGACTCATGCAGCTACCAACAGCCCGCGGACTCATATGCAACGGCAGGCTTGGGGGCCGCGGGACACTGCCAGCCCTCCTTTTGACAATAGCCAATTGCTATTAATGAATCATGTACCCGCCTACCGGCTGCTTCTGTTACTGTCTCATGCTCCTGCTGAGATTCCGCTGTTGTTACTGACTCATGCTCCTGCTGACAGGCTGCCGCCGTTGTTACTGACTCATGCTCCTGCTGACAGGCCGCCACCGTTACTGACTTATGCTCATACCAACATTCTCCCGCCGTTACTGACATGCTCCTGCTGACAGGTCGCCGCCGTTACTGACTCATGCTCCTGCTGAGATTCCGCCATTGCTACTGACTCATGCTCCCGCTGACAGGTCACCACCGTTACTGACTCCTGCTCCTAACGAGATTCTGCCATTGCTAGTGACTCATGCTCCCGCTGACATGCCGCTGTTACTGACACATGTAACGGCAGACAGGCTGCTGTTACTGACACATGCACCTGCGGACAGGCCGCCTTTAGTGTTACTGACTCATGAACTGACGGGTGCCGGACATCTCCCCGACAGTCGGGATTCCGACAGTCATTACTACGATGTCGGAATCCTGACTGCTCCCTCGTGGGGGTCCACGAACCCCATAGAGGGAGAATAAAATAGGTGGCGAGTGCAGCTCGCCACCGTGCTCGCAGCGTGGCGAGCCCGCAAGGTGCTTCATTGCGCTCCCCCCGCTGTGCAGACGGGATTCTGACGTCTGAGTAATGACGGTCGGAATCCCGACTGTCATTACCACACCCGTACTCACTGACATGCCGCTGCTAGTGTTACTGACACATGCACCCTCTGATTGGCCACTGCTGTTCCTGCCACATGTACCCACTGACAGGCCACTACTGTTACACATTTATACACCCGCTGACAAGTCGCCACTGTTACTGACTCATGCTCCTACTGACATTCCACCGCCATTACTGACTCATGTAGCCAATGACAGGCTGCTGTTACTGACTCATGCTCCTGCTGACAGCCAGCTGTTACTGACACATGCACCTGCTGACAGGCCGCTGTCACTGACACATGCACCTGTTGACAGGCCGCTGTCACTGACACATGCACCTGCTGACAGGCCGCTGTTACTGACACATGCACCTGCTGACAGGCCGCTGTTACTGACACATGCACCTGCTGACAGGCCGCTGTCACTGACACATGCACCTGCTGACAGGCCGCTGTCACTGACACATGCACCTGTTGACAGGCCGCTGTCACTGACACATGCACCTGCTGACAGGCCGCTGTCACTGACACATGCACCTGCTGACAGGCCGCTGTTACTGACACATGCACCTGCTGACAGGCCGCTGTTACTGACACATGCACCTGCTGACAGGCCGCTGTTACTGACACATGCACCTGCTGACAGGCCGCTGTCACTGACACATGCACCTGCTGACAGGCCGCTGTCACTGACACATGCACCTGTTGACAGGCCGCTGTCACTGACACATGCACCTGCTGACAGGCCGCTGTCACTGACACATGCAGCTGCTAACAGGCCGCTGTTACTGACACATGCACCTGCTGACAGGCCGCTGTCACTGACACATGCACCTGTTGACAGGCCGCTGTCACTGACACATGCACCTGCTGACAGGCCGCTGTTACTGACACATGCACCTGCTGACAGGCCGCTGTTACTGACACATGCACCTGCTGACAGGCCGCTGTCACTGACACATGCACCTGCTGACAGGCCGCTGTCACTGACACATGCACCTGTTGACAGGCCGCTGTCACTGACACATGCACCTGTTGACAGGCCGCTGTCACTGACACATGCACCTGCTGACAGGCCGCTGTCACTGACACATGCACCTGCTGACAGGCCGCTGTCACTGACACATGCAGCTGCTAACAGGCCGCTGTTACTGACTAATTTACTCACTGACATGCCGCCACTAGTGTCACTGACTCATGTAGCCAATGACAGGAGGCTATTACTGACTCATGTACCCACTGACAGGCTGCTGTTACTGACTCATGTACCCACTGACAGGCTGCTGTTACTGACTCATGTACCCACTGACAGGCCACTGCTGTTACTGACTCATGTACCCACTGACAGGCCACTGCTGTTACTGACTCATGTACCCACTGACAGGCCGATGTTACTGACATGTTGACCCGCTAGTAGGCAGCTTTTACTGACTTGTGGACCTGCTAACAGCCTGGGAGGAGCAGCGTTAGTCTTTTACATATAGATTTATTTATTTGACACAATTTTTTTAAGCTTAATTCACTAAATAATAATAAATACTACAGTAGACGGTGCTGATAACTGATGGAAAGGTATAAAAGTTCCATACGTGTAATAAAAGTTTGTGTTCACTTGCTCTCTGGACATTTGACGTTATTTTACATATAACCTGGTGGCTGATATTTGTTGCAGAAACAATATACCATTCATACAGTGTCACCTGCTAATACACCATTCTGATTTGAAATCCGCTGTATTCGCTACAGTTTATAAACTCTCCTGTCGGGTGGAATGAAGAAAATTATCCCTCAGATGTGGTGCACGTGATACATGGCGATGGGTTCTGAGGGGGATTGTAGAAACCGTTAGAATCAGCTTTATTGGCCAGGTATACCTGCAACAGCCAGAAGGGTAACGGGAAACGGTCATCTGTCAGACCAGACTTAGGTCGACTGTCATTAGGTCGACCCCGGAAGGTCGACTGGCCCCAAGGTCGACATGGGTCAAGGTCGACATATGTTTTTCACTGTTTTTTTAGTCGACATGTGCCGACAGGCGGTATTTCATGCCTTCCCATCCACTAGGGCGTGGTGGGAGAATAAAAAAGTGTGCCGAGCATAGCGAGGCACCGTGCCCTAAGCATTGCGAGCGAAGCGAGGGGATGCGGTTCAACTCCAATTGTGTCCATGTCGACATTCAGGTAAAAAAACAGTGAAAAACTCATGTCGACCTAATGACTGTCGACCTAAACCCATGTCGACATTGGCCCATCGACCTTGACCCATGTTGACCTTTAACCCTGTCGACCTTGGGGACATTCGACCTTTCGGGGTCGACCTAATGACTGTAGACCTAAGTCTGGTCTGACAGATGTACCGATTCCAAGGGTAACAGATAAACTGGTAAACAATATGTACAGTCATACAGAAATATATTGCATGGGGACACAGTGTTAAATGATGTGCAGAGGGCTAAGCTCCGTACACACGCAGCAATTTGGTTGCAGAGCGATTTTGACTTTATATCGCTCAGTGACCAAATCAATGAGTGTCCTGAGGAGCCACTCTGAAGGGCAAAGCCAGTGGTCACAGTAGTATGCTCCTCCAACCAACAACCACTACACAGTTGGTTGCGGGAGCGTACTCAGCGACCATATCCCTGGTGGTATAGCCTAAAGCAGTGGTAGCCAACCCTAGCCCTCGAGAGCTACCAACAGTTCACATTTTCCAGACAACCTAGCTGCTGCACAGCTGCCCTCATTAATCACTGACATTTTAAAAGATACACAGATGGAGATAATTAGCTAACTTGTGATTCTGTGAGGAGACCTGCAAAACATGCACTGTTGGTAGCTCTCGAGGACTAGGGTTGGCTACCCCAGGCCTAAAGAATAGCCTCTGCTGCGCGTTTCTGACAATTGTATCAGCGTTGGTTCCCCATTTAAGGTCAAACAAACTGCTTTCTGAATCTCTTATCCTGTTAAATTTCACCCAATAATTCTGGATATCTAGACGTTCACCCACCCTATCCCCTTACTCTGCGCCTCCCGCTCATCCTGTTTCCAAAGATGTTGGGGCCCTTTTGAAGCAACCAGCTAACACTAAATCGCTGTTCGACCGCCTACACTAGATTACCCATCGCACTCAGCTCTCCCCCCCCCCCCTTTTTTTGGGACTGTTGAAGAATGTCTTTTCACTCCCCCATGAATGATAATGTGTACAGTATGTGATGATCTAATATTTGCTTTATTCCTATAAGAGACTGCTCTTCTCTCCCTTTCCCACCCACCCATCCCCCTTCTTATCTCCCCTCCCCCATATGTTTCAATATTACTTTATTTTCTCAAACTGAACATGTTTCTGGGATTATGAAGTTTGTACACATTTTGTAATACCAGGTCTTTATATTGCTACAAATGTATTAACTACATTTATTTAATTGCTCACCTTTTGATGGCGCCACTGTTTATGTGTACTGCATCGCCCCTCCCTTGTATACTATATTGCACGCCCGTTACATGTATTACCTTTTCAACTTCAAAGTCCCACGCTGATTTCAGGGCTTGTGAGAACCCTTTATGTTATATTACACGTTCTTTTCATTATACTGAAAAACTAATAAATATATATTTCATAAACAAAACAACAAAAAACCCTCACCAATTATTAGCAGTTGCAATCAGGATTCGAGCACATGACCTATCACATTGGAGGGTGACACCTTACTGACAGATCTGCTTAATCTAACATAAATAAGAAATTAAGGGCTGCTGATATCTAGAAGAAATGTACTTTTATTGAGGTTCCTTTCCTATACAATAATTATTACTGACGACTTGGGGATTTTTTATCTCCCTGTTGAAAACCGCAGGTGGTACTGCAAATTGGTGCTCTTTTATGTTTGCAGACAATGGAGTCTGATTCTTCTTCAGTATGGTCAGCAAAAGATGATAATTATAATTATACAATAATTGAAACAGTAAATATTGTAGAAAGTGGAACATTGTATCCACTGTATATAAAGTAAAGCTGGCCATACATCTACAGATCGATTGTCAGATTGGGCTGGTTGAAACAAAATCCTGGTAATGGACGAGAGTAAATGACAGTTGACCATTTGCTTTGAAATGCTGGAAAACTGCCAAACTGCCATTCAGATATTACCAGGTTTTTGTTCCAACCAGCCCAATCTGACAATCCATCTGTAGATGTATGGCCACCTTAACACACCAGCACAGACAAATTCACATTTTCTGCATAGGCACACGGCATATAAAACCAGTTTGGAGGTCCTAACAGAAGCAATATAGTGAGGAATTACACTGTCTTCATATACAATAACACAAGTTAAGGAATAAAAAAATAAGAGGAGGTAAAAAAGTTTGCAACCATATATCTCTTATATATTTGGCTACATCTGACACTCAAAGTGTGTCTGGAGCTGTAACGCTGGGTTGTGGACTTCCATCTTAATTTATGATTGTCATCACCTGTTTTAAACAGGGTAATTGATAAGAAAGGTGTTTAAGCACAGGTGATGGTAATCCATAAATTAAGAAGAATGTCCAGAAACAGAGCAATGTGTCCCTCCTGGAGAGGGTCATGTTGGGAGGTATGCACCTCCCTCCTCCCCCCCCCCCCCCCCATTCACGGCATCCCCACGATTAAATGGCACATGCAAAACACTGACATGGCTATGGTCGACAATGAAAAAGGTTGACAAGATTTATTTTTCACTTCTTCAATATTTTCATATTCATTCTCATGTGTCGACATGGACACCAATGAAGTGCCACACTTATGTCAACATTTACATGTGTTGACCTTTCTGTGTTGATTTTTTCTTATGGCAATTCGCGGCACCCCCCGCACCCCCCCTCCCGCGATTTGCAGCACACCCCCCGCAATTCGCGTCACCCCCGGTGACTCCCGTGATTCGCGGCCCCACCCCGTGACACCCCCCCTCCTGCGATTCGTGGCACCCCGCGACCCCCCCTCCCACGATTCGCGCCAACCCCCCGGGCCCCCCCTCCCGCGGTTCATGGTGCCCCCCACGACCCCCCCTACCGCGATTCCCCACCCCTGACCCCCCCCTCCTGTCATTGCGGCAACCCCCCGCCCCCGCGACCCACCCTCCCGCGATTCACTGCAACCCACCGCGCCCCCTCCTCCCACAATTCGCGGCACCCACACCCCCCCCCCCCGCGACCCCCCCTCCTGCAATTCACGGCATCCACCCACGACCCCTCCTCCCGTGATTTGCGGACACCCCTCACCTCCTCCCCCCCCCCCACCCCCGCGCGCGATTCACGGCAACCCCAGGATTAAATGGCACATGCAAAACACTGGCACGGCTATGATCGACAATGAAAAAGGTTGCCATGAGTTTTTGAAGATTTATTTTTCTTTTTTTGAATGTTTTCATATTCATTCTCATGTGTCGACATGGACACCGATGAAGTGCCACACTTATGTCAACATTTACATGTGTTGAACTTTCTGTGTTGATTTTTTCTTGTGGCGATTCGCGGCACCCCCCGCGACCCCCCTCCCGCGATTTGCAGCACACCCCCTGCAATTCGCGGCACCCCCGGTGACTCCCGCGATTCGCGGCCCCACCCCGTGACACCCCCCCCTCCTGCGATTGCGGCACCCCGCGACCCCCCCTCCCACGATTCGCGCCGGGCCCCCCCTCCCGCTGTTCACGGTGCCCCCCACGACCCCCCTACCGCGATTCCCCACCCCTGACCCCCCCCTCCTGTCATTGCGGCAACCCCCCGCCCCCGCGACCCACCCTCCCGCGATTCACTGCAACCTCCCGCGCCCCTCCCACAATTCGCGGTACCCACACCCCCCCGCGACCCCCCCCTCCCGCAATTCACGGCATCCACCCACGGCAGCACCCCTAAGCCCCTCTTTAGTCCCCCGTATACTCACACACCCCTATCACTACCCAGCTTACTGCTCTCCTGAACCGTAACTTCCACCACTGGGGAGTCGCTGACGCTGTTTTGCCCACATGCCCCTATCATGCCTCATAGCCCAGCCTCCTGCTCTCATGCACCCGAACTCCCACCCAGTAGGAGGAGACACTGACTAAGGGCCACCATCCTGTACTCCTGTACTGCCACGCTGGACCCTCACCCACTGGCAGAAGCTGCACAGTATCTACCACCCTCCTCTTTAGTCCCCCTTATGCCCACACACCCCTATCACTACCCAGCCTCCTGGTTTCCTGTGTCGTGACCGCCGCCAGTGGGGAGCCGCTGACTCAGAAACACCCTACTATTCTATTTCACACACACACCTAAACAACACGCACACACAGCCCCCCCCCCACACCCACAAATGTCACTGTACCATCCACACTATCAATGTACATCTTACTCTGTAACCGCTTTTTAATTAAACAAAACAATACACACCCCCTTCCACATCATATGCTCTCTATTTAACACATTTCACCTATAACTCAAGTTGCAATACAGGCCATCTTTCATACAATTCTAACCATCTTTTTCATATACAAATGTTCACAAATTAAGGGGGCGCAGCCCCTTACGACGGTGTGAAGAGCGCCCGTAGGGCGCGATGAATCACCTAGTATATATATATATATATATATTTTATTTTCAGTTTTCATTTATCTTCAGTGATACTATATTAGGTACTTATATGATAGTTGGGCGCCCACTAAGCTATTTGCTTAGTTTTACGCGTCTGCTCGCCACGCTTCGGGTTCGGTGGCTTGCTGCGCTTGCCACACTATATAAAGTCGACTCCATTCGGACATGGATAGTGAGGGTATGAGCGTACTAACTATAGTGGGCGCCCAACTAACATAAGTAACCTATATTATTTAACCAATGATGATTTCTGTCTAAAATCTGGAGCAGATCGGACAGTGTAATGGATTGGTTCACAGCACTTAGGTCATGGGTTTGATTGGCTCCCAACATAAATGAACCCTAGAATGTCAGTGTGTACATGTGGTAAGGAAAATAGGTTGTAAAGGCCCGAGGCGACTTGAGTCCCGCACTGAACGAGGTGCTTAAGCAAAGATCGCTCAGCACACATTGATGAACCTGCACTCTGTGCTGAGCAGTGTTTTGCTTATGCTTATAGGCAAAACACTGCACTCTTAAGCAGGATAGACAGTGCATGCACTGTCTATCTCTGTGAGCAATGGCGACGCACATGACCGCGCATCACCATAGTGTGTACACACAGCAATCCCTGCTTCATTTTTAAAGGTGCCCATTCACCATACATTTTGTGATGTGTGCTCCAGCACATCACATTGTACAAAATGTATGTGCATCAGATACTTTTTGAACAAGATCTCATCGCATAGGTGGGCACCTTTAACGATCTAGTCAGACCGTTTAGAAATAAAGCTTAAATTGCCCTGTGTGTATGCCCTTTATGCTCCAGTTGGGCAGGGATGTACATGTTCAAATAGTCCCTGTAAAGCTCTGCGGAATGTGTGTGCGCTATATAAATAACTGGCAATAAAATAACACCTGTGGGCTACATGCAGAAGCAGATAGTATTTAGACTGCACAGAAATAATATAAATGCATTTGCTTTTCTTGCATGGCGACATGGTTTCCAAAGACAAAGTTACTTCCATTTTCGCATTACTGAAACTGGCCCTATAAGCCCCAGCTTCATCGACTACTGCCTCAATTTGAGTTAATGTGACCACTTCCATTTTCAATCGGCAAGGCCAAAAATCTTGGCTCGCCAAAACTAGAAAACATTCAAGGAAAAAATGCAGGATTCATAGCTGCAGGTCTCTCAAAAGCGCTGCGGCGCGGGGACGCCTCCGTAATTTCCAGGAGGCCGAAGCAGATATCTGCGGAGTCACTTTTAATCACCGTCTCTGATTTCAGGCTGGAGCCACATGCATACTGTGACAATAAGGAACCAATCTGTAGGCTCTGGCCTCTAACTGTAGCTCTTCCCATCAGCCTCATTTGCATTTGCCAGGTGACTGTCTAAAGGGGAACCCTGCTCCGCCAGGTCGCTAGTTTTGTTTTTTCGGAACCTCATCACACCAATTATTAAGTTGTCAGTGATGTCTTTCACAAACTCTGCATCCCGGTCGTTTTTTATGTCCATGTTCCTCAGGTAATTGTACAACTCATCGTTCTGCTTAAATGTAAGAATTACTTCCTTAAGACTCTCATTCCGATCCATTCTGGCTTTCTTTGATAGCAGTCGCCGCAACGGTTTTGCTAAGAGGGGAAAAGCGTGGCTTCTGCTTACCACGGGGAGGTTGGGTTGTACGGCGTCCATTTTTTCTGGGTCAATTTGACGCTTCAAGACGCCGACAACAGCTCGTGGCGCCACCGAGTCCATCGGCACTTCTTGGATTTTTTTCTTCCCATCCGTGCGGCTAATCTCCTCAATAGTTGAGCGCATCGCTCTGAAGAAGTCATTCTTATTAGTATACTGGTCCACAGAAATGTCGGGATGGTGGTGGACCAGATAGTTCTTATAGTGCATTGCGGAGTATATATGGGGGACGATGCACTTTCTATCAGCCTCCACTGCGCACAGCCGACAAGTGTACATATGGGTGGCCCCCTGCAATTCCACAATGTACTCCAGGCCAAGCAGGGGCTCATCCCTCAGATAGGTGTCCAGAAAGTGCTGTAAATTGGGCAAGACAGGCAAGGTGGCGGGGGAAAGGCGCCTCACGGCGCCTCTGTGCCTACGCCCAAGGACATGGATGTCCAGCAGCCAGGGCTTTGGCAGTTTCGTGTTGCAGAACCCACAGGTATACACCCTGCCCTCTTCCATGTCCAGGAGCACCACTCAAATCCGGCGTCCCTTCCGGTTCCGGGGAAGTGACGTCACGGAGATAGAAGTGGCCGCTGGAGAGGAACTCGAAGGGCAGAAGAGGAATCAGACAGGCGATTGCGTCAAAGGGAACTACGCCCTCCTTAATCTCATTGGTTGCTGCCGAGCGCTGCGGCGGACAGTGAGGTAATGAGAGTAAACTCTCGTGAGCAGCTGCTGTCGCCATTAGAGGTCACGCCCTCGCCATTGCGTACATTTGGATGGCTTTAACTGCGAGTGACAGGCTGTGGGCTCCCTCCCCCGCGATGGGATTGGTTACTGGGGATGGATGCGACTGAGTGACAGGATGTGGGCTTTCCCCCCCTTCCCCTCCACCATGGGGGTTGGTTACTGGGGATGGCTGTGATGTGAGTGACAGGCTGTGGGCTCCTTGTAGTACCATCTACATTCTACAATGAGAGGATGTTGCTGGGTTATAATATGCCCAGATGCCCCCTACCTGCAAATCACAACAGCTCCAGTGTAATCAGCACTGAAAATTTCACACGGGGACCGATGGTGGGCATATCTGTCCCAGGGTCATTTCTGCGCATGTGCTTACGCTGGGTGCGTGCGGCCACGACGAACAGAGTGTTCGCCGGGTGTATGCACCCAAGGCTGATAGTCGCGCCCCTGTGAACGCCCAGTCTTTTATGGGCATTACCATGTAAACGCTGGGTGTTCTTATGGTAATCGGGCCGTGACGTCGGTGCCAGGGGCGGGCAGCTGACATCAAAGGATGTCAGCTGCCTGCCCACTTCCTTCTGAGAGTGCATGCATATCTATATAGATATGTGTGCACGTTCCACTTCATTCGATGGTCGGGTGTTCATCCACTGGCTGCGAATCTATGTTTATGTTAAACATCCATTCGCAGGCCCTGCGTGCGAACAGACGCAGCGAGGGGAGGCGGGAGCGAATTTGCAGCCTTGCAAATCAACTAGAATAACCCCCAATGTCCATTACATGGAGATGACAGGCTGCCCCCGTTACTGACTCATGCAGCTACCAACAGCCCGCGGACTCATATGCAACGGCAGGCTTGGGGGCCGCGGGACACTGCCAGCCCTCCTTTTGACAATAGCCAATTGCTATTAATGAATCATGTACCCGCCTACCGGCTGCTTCTGTTACTGTCTCATGCTCCTGCCGAGATTCTGCCGTTGTCACTGACTCATGCTCCTGCTGACAGGCCGCCACCGTTACTGACTTATGCTCATACCAACATTCTCCCGCCGTTACGGACATGCTCCTGCTGACAGGTCGCCGCCGTTACTGACTCATGCTCCTGCTGAGATTCCGCCATTGCTACTGACTCATGCTCCCGCTGACAGGTCACCACCGTTACTGACTCCTGCTCCTAACGAGATTCTGCCATTACTAGTGACTCATGCTCCCGCTGACATGCCGCGGTTACTGACACATGTAACGGCAGACAGGCTGCTGTTACTGACATATGCACCTGTTTACAGGCTGCTGTTACTGACACATGCACCTGCGGACAGGCCGCCTTTAGTGTTACTGACTCATGCTCCTGCTGACAGGCTGCCGTTGTTACTGACTCATGCTCCTGCTGACAGGCTGCCGCCGTTGTTACTGACTCATGCTCCTGCTGACAGGCCGCCACCGTTACTGACTTATGCTCATACCAACATTCTCCCGCCGTTACTGACATGCTCCTGCTGACAGGTCGCCGCCGTTACTGACTCATGCTCCTGCTGAGATTCCGCCATTGCTACTGACTCATGCTCCCGCTGACAGGTCACCACCGTTACTGACTCCTGCTCCTAACGAGATTCTGCCATTGCTAGTGACTCATGCTCCCGCTGACATGCCGCTGTTACTGACACATGTAACGGCAGACAGGCTGCTGTTACTGACACATGCACCTGCGGACAGGCCGCCTTTAGTGTTACTGACTCATGAACTGACGGGTGCCGGACAGCTCCCCGACAGTCGGGATTCCGACAGTCATTACTACGATGTCGGAATCCTGACTGCTCCCTCGTGGGGGTCCACGAACCCCATAGAGGGAGAATAAAATAGGTGGCGAGTGCAGCTTGCCACCGTGCTCGCAGCGTGGCGAGCCCGCAAGATGCTTCATTGCGCTCCCCCCGCTGTGCAGACGGGATTCCGACGTCTGAGTAATGACGGTCGGAATTCCGACTGTCATTACCACACCCGTACTCACTGACATGCCGCTGCTAGTGTTACTGACACATGCACCCTCTGATAGGCCACTGCTGTTCCTGCCACATGTACCCACTGACAGGCCACTGCTGTTACACATTTATACACCCGCTGACAAGTCGCCACTGTTACTGACTCTTGCTCCTACTGACATTCCACAGCCATTACTGACTCATGTAGCCAATGACAGGCTGCTGTTACTGACTCATGCTCCTACTGACATTCCACCGCCATTACTGACTCATGTAGCCAATGACAGGCTGCTGTTACGGACTCATGCTCCTGCTGACAGCCAGCTGTTACTGACACATGCACCTGCTGACAGGCCGCTGTTACTGACACATGCACCTGCTGACAGGCCGCTGTCACTGACACATGCACCTGCTGACAGGCCGCTGTCACTGACACATGCACCTGTTGACAGGCCGCTGTCACTGACACATGCACCTGCTGACAGGCCGCTGTCACTGACACATGCACCTGCTGACAGGCCGCTGTTACTGACACATGCACCTGCTGACAGGCCGCTGTCACTGACACATGCACCTGCTGACAGGCCGCTGTTACTGACACATGCACCTGCTGACAGGCCGCTGTCACTGACACATGCACCTGTTGACAGGCCGCTGTCACTGACACATGCACCTGTTGACAGGCCGCTGTCACTGACACATGCACCTGCTGACAGGCCGCTGTCACTGACACATGCACCTGCTGACAGGCCGCTGTTACTGACACATGCACCTGCTGACAGGCCGCTGTTACTGACTAATTTACTCACTGACATGCCGCCACTAGTGTCACTGACTCATGTAGCCAATGACAGGCCACTGCTGTTACTGACGCATGCACCCACTAACAGGCCGCTGTTACTGACTCATGTACCCACTGACAGGCCACTGCTGTTACTGACTCATGTACCCACTGACAGGCCGATGCTACTGACATGTTGACCCGCTAGTAGGCAGCTTTTACTGACTTGTGGACCTGCTAACATATAGATTTATTTATTTGACACAATTTTTTTAAGCTTAATTCACTAAATAATAATAAATACTACAGTAGACGGTGCTGATAACTGATGGAAAGGTATAAAAGTTCCATACGTGTAATAAAAGTTTGTGTTCACTTGCTCTCTGGACATTTGACGTTATTTTACATATTACCTGGTTGCTGATATTTGTTGCAGAAACAATATACCATTCATACAGTGTCACCTGCTAATACACCATTCTGATTTGAAATCCGCTGTATTCGCTACAGTTTATAAACTCTCCTGTCGGGTGGAATGGAGAAAATTATCCCTCAGATGTGGTGCACGTGATACATGGCGATGGGTTCTGAGGGGGATTGTAGAAACCGTTAGAATCAGCTTTATTGGCCAGGTATACCTGCAACAGCCAGAAGGGTAACGGGAAACGGTCATCTGTCAGACCAGACTTAGGTCGACTGTCATTAGGTCGACCTTGGAAGGTCGACTGGCCCCAAGGTCGACATGGGTCAAGGTCGACAGATGTTTTTCACTGTTTTTTTAGTCGACATGTGCCGACAGGCGGTATTTCATGCCTTCCCATCCACTAGGGCGTGGTGGGAGAATAAAAAAGTGTGCCGAGCATAGCGAGGCACCGTGCCCTAAGCATTGCGAGCGAAGCGAGGGGATGCGGTTCAACTCCAATTGTGTCCATGTCGACATTCAGGTAAAAAAACAGTGAAAAACTCATGTCGACCTAATGACTGTCGACCTAAACCCATGTCGACATTGGCCCATGTTGACCTTTAACCCTGTCGACCTTGGGGACATTCGACCTTCCGGGGTCGACCTAATGACTGTAGACCTAAGTCTGGTCTGACAGATGTACCGATTCCAAGGGTAACAGATAAACTGGTAAACAATATGTACAGTCATACAGAAATATATTGCATGGGGACACAGTGTTAAATGATGTGCAGAGAGCTAAGCTCCGTACACACGCAGCAATTTGGTTGCAGAGCGATTTTGACTTAATATCGCTCAGTGACCAAATCACTGAGTGTCCTGAGGAGCCACTCTGAAGGGCAAAGCCAGTGGTCGCAGTAGTATGCTCCTCCAACCAACAACCACTACACAGTTGGTTGCGGGAGCGTACTCAGCGACCATATCCCCGGTGGTATAGCCTAAAGCAGTGGTAGCCAACCCTAGCCCTCGAGAGCTACCAACAGTTCACATTTTCCAGACAACCTAGCTGCTGCACAGCTGCCCTCATTAATCACTGACATTTTAAAAGATACACAGATGGAGCTAATTAGCTCACTTGTGATTCTGTGAGGAGACCTGCAAAACATGCACTGTTAGTAGCTCTCGAGGACTAGGGTTGGCTATCCCAGGCCTAAAGAATAGCCTCTGCTGCGCGTTTCTGACAATTGTATCAGCGTTGGTTCCCCATTTAAGGTCAAACAAACTGCTTTCTGAATCTATTATCCTGTTAAATTTCACCCAATAATTCTGGATATCTAGACGTTCACCCACCCTATCCCCTTACTCTGCGCCTCCCGCTCATCCTGTTTCCAAAGATGTTGGGGCCCTTTTGAAGCAACCAGCTAATACTAAATCGCTGTTCGACCACCTACACTAGATTACCCATCGCACTCAGCTCTCCCCCCCCCCTTTTTTTTGGACTGTTGAATGTCTTTTCACTCCCCCATGAATGAATATGTGTACAGTATGTGATGATCTAATATTTGCTTTATTCCTATAAGAGACTGCTCTTCTCTCCCTTTTCCACCCACCCATCCCCCTTCTTATCTCCCCTCCCCCATATGTTTCAATATTACTTTATTTACTCAAACTGAACATGTTTCTGGGATTATGAAGTTTGTACACATTTTGTAATACCAGGTCTTTATATTGCTACAAATGTATTAACTACATTTATTTAATTGCTCACCTTTTGATGGCGCCACTGTTTATGTGTACTGCATCGCCCCTCCCTTGTATACTATATTGCACGCCCGTTACATGTATTACCTTTTCAACTTCAAAGTCCCACGCTGATTTCAGGGCTTGTGAGAACCCTTTATGTTATATTACACGTTCTTTTCATTATACTGAAAAACTAATAAATATATATTTCATAAACAAAACAAAAAAAAAGCCCACCAATTATTAGCAGTTGCAATCAGGATTCGAACACATGACCTATCACATTGGAGGGTGACACCTTACTGACAGATCTGCTTAATCTAACATAAATAAGAAATTAAGGGCTGCTGATATCTAGAAGAAATGTACTTTTATTGAGGTTCCTTTCCTATACAATAATTATTACTGACGACTTGGGGATTTTTATCTCCCTGTTGAAAACCGCAGGTGGTACTGCAAATTGGTGCTCTTTTATGTTTGCAGAGTCTGATTCTTCTTCAGTATGGTCAGCAAAAGGTGAATTATAATTATACAATAATTGAAACAGTAAATGTTGTAGAAAGTGGAACATTGTATCCACTGTATATAAAGTAAAGCTGGCCATACATCTACAGATCAACTGTCAGATTGGGCTGGTTGAAACAAAACCCTGGTAATGGACGAGAGTAAATGACAGTTGACCATTTGCTTTGAAATGCTGGAAAACTGCCAAACTGCCATTCAAATACTACCAGGTTTTTGTTCCAACCAGCCCAATCTGACAATCCATCTGTAGATGTATGGCCAGCTTAAAACACACCAGCACAGACCAATTCACATTTTCTGCATAGGCACACGGCATATAAAACCAGTTTGGAGGTCCTAACAGAAGCAATATAGCGAGGAATTACACTGTCTTCATATACAATAACACAAGTTAAGGAATAAAAAATAAGAGGAGGTAAAAAAGTTTGCAACCTTATATATAAAAAAAATAAAATTATTATTTTCAGTTTTCATTTATTTTCAGTGATACTATATTGGGTACTTGTATGATAGTTGGGCGCCCACTAAGCTATTTGCTTAGTTTTACGCGTCTGCTCGCCACGCTTCAGGTTCGGTGGCTTGCCTTGCTGCGCTCGCCACACTATATAAAGTCGACTCCATTCGGACATGGATAGTGAGGGTATGAGTGTACTAACTATAGTGGGCGCCCAACTAACATATAAGTAACCTATATTATTTAACCAATGATGATTTCTGTCTCAAATCTGGAGCAGCTCGGACAGTGTAATGGATTGGTTCACAGCACTGAGGTCATGGGTTTGATTGGCTCCCAACATAAATGAACCCTAGAATGTCAGTGTGTGCATGTACATGTGGTAGGAAAAATAGGTTGTAAAGGCCCGAGGCGACTTGAGTCCCGCACTGAACGAGGTGCTTAAGCAAAGATCGCTCAGCACACATTGATGAACCTGCACTCTGTGCTGAGCAGTGTTTTGCTTATGCTTATAGGCAAAACACTGCGCTCTAAGCAGGATAGACAGTGCATGCACTGTCTATCTCTGTGAGCAATGGCGACGCACATGACCGCGCATCACCATAGCGTGCACACACAGCAATCCCTGCTTCATTTCTAAAAGGTGCCCATTCACCATACAATTTGTGATGTGTGCTCCAGCACATCACATTGTACAAAATGTATGTGCAGCAGATACTTTTTGAACTAGATCTCATCGCATAGGTGGGCACCTTTAACGATCTAGTCAGACCGTTTAGAAATAAAGCTTAAATTGCCCTGGCCCTGTGTGTATGCCCTTTATGCTCCAGTTGGGCAGGGATGTACATGTTCAAATAGTCCCTGTAAAGCTCTGCGGAATGTGTGTGCTATATAAATAACTGGCAATAAAATAACACCTGTGGGCTACATGCAGAAGCAGATAGTATTTAGACTGCACAGAAATAATATAAATGCATTTGCTTTTCTTGCATGGCGACATGGTTTCCAAAGACAAAATTACTTCCATTTTCGCATGACTGAATCTGGCCCTATAAGCCCCAGCTTCATCGACTACTGCCTCAATTTGAGTTAATGTGACCACTTCCATTATCAATCGGCAAGGCCAAAAATCTTGGCTCGCCAAAACTAGAAAACATTCAAGGAAAAAATGCAGGATTCATAGCTGCAGGTCTCTCAAAAGCGCTGCGGCGCTGGGACGCCTCCGTAATTTCCAGGAGGCCGAAGCAGATATCTGCGGAGTCACTTTTAATCACCGTCTCTGATTTCAGGCTGGAGCCACATGCATACTGTGACAATAAGGAACCAATCTGTAGGCTCTGGCCTCTAACTGTAGCCCTTCCCATCAGCCTCATTTGCCAGGTGACTGTCTAAAGGGGAACCCTGCTCCGCCAGGTCGCTAGTTTTCTCTTTTCGGAACCTCATCACACCAATTATTAAGTTGTCAATGATGTCTTTCACAAACTCGGCGTCCTGGTCGTTTTGTATGTCCATGTTCCTCAGGTAATTGTACAACTCATCGTTCTGCTTAAATGTAAGAATTACTTCCTTAAGACTCTCTTTCCGATCCATTCTGGCTTTCTTTGATAGTTGCCGCAACGGGTTTTCTAAGAGGGGAAAAGCGTGGCTTCCGCTTGCCACGGGGAGGTTGGGCTGTATGGCGTCCATTTTTTTGGGGTCAATTTGACGGATGCCACGGATGACAGCTCGTGGCGCCAACGAGCTCATCGGCACTTCTTGGATTTTTTTCTTCCCATCCGCGCGGCTAATCTCCAGCATAATCGAGCGCACCCCTTTGAGGAAGCCCTTATAATTGGTATACTGGCCCACAGAAATTTCGGGATGGTGGCGGACCAGATAGTTCTTAAAGTGCATTACGTTGTATATATGGAGGACGATGCACTTTCTATCACTCTCCACTGCGCACAGACGACAAGTGTACATATGGGTGGCCCCCTGCAATTCCACAATGTACTCCAGGCCAAGCAGGGGCTCATCCGTCAGATAGGTGTCCAGGAAGTGCTGTAAATTGGGCGGGGGAGGCAAGGTGGCGGGGGAAAGGCGCCTCACGGCGTTTCTGTGCTTAAGCCCAAGGACATGGCTGTCCAGATGCCAGGGCTTTGCCAGTTTCAGTTTGCAGAACCGACAGGAATACCGCGTACCCTCTTCCATGTCCAGGAGCACTCGCCGCTGAAATCCGGCGTCACTTCCGGTTCCGGGAAATGACGTCACGGAGATAGAAGTGGCCGCTGGAGAGGAGCTCGAAGCCTGGGCGGCAGAGGAATCAGACAAGCGATTGCGTCAAAGGGAACTACGCCCTCCTTAATCTCATTGGTTGCTGCCGAGCGCTGCGGCGGACAGTGTGGTAATGAGTAATCTCCCACGAGCAGCTGCTGTCGCCATTAGAGATCACGCCCTCGCCATTGCGTACATTTGGATGGCTGCGACTGTGAGTGACAGGCTGTGGGCTCCCTCCCCCGCCATGGGATTGGTTACTGGGGATGGCTGTGACTGTGAGTGACGGGCTGTGGGCTACTTGTACCATCTAATATGAGAGGATGTTGCTGGGTTATAATATGCCCAGATGCCTCCTACCTGCAAATCACAACAGCTCCAGTGTAATCAGCACTGAAAATTCACATGGGGACTGATGGTGGGCATATCTGTCCCAGGGTCATTTCTGCGCATGTGCATACGCTGGGTGCGTGCGGCCACGTGGAACAGAGTGTTAGCCGTGTGTGCGCACCCAAGGCTGCAGCCAAGGTGCATGGGCCTGTGGCGGATAGTTGCGCCCCTGTGAACGCCCAGTGTTTTATGGCCATTCCCATGTAAATGCTGGGTGTTCCCATGGTAATCGAGTCGTGACGTCGGTGCCAGGGGCGGGCAGCTGACATCACCGGATGTCAGCTGCCTGCCCACTTCCTTCCGAGAGTGCATGCAATTCTAAGTGACCTGAGAGTCACTTAGATATGCGTGCACGTTCCACTTCATTCGATGGTCGGGTGTTCACCCACAGGCTGCGAATGAATGTTTATGTTAAACATCCATTTGCAGGCCCTGCGTGCGAACAGACGCTGGGAGGGGGAGGGTGTGAATTTGCAGCCTTGCAAATCAACTAGAATAACCCCCAATGTCCATTACATGTAGAAGTAACAACAGGCTGCCACCGTTACTGACTCATGCAGCCGCCAACAGCCCGCCGCAGTTACGGACTCATATGCAACGGCAGGCTTGGGGGCCGCGGGACACTGCCAGCCCTCCTTATGACAACAGCCCATTGCTATTAATGAATCATGTACCCGCCTACAGGCTGCTTCTGTTACTGTCTCATGCTCCTGCCGAGATTCCGCCCTTGTTACTGTCTCATGCTCCTGCTGACAGGCTGCCGCCGTTGTTACTGACTCATGCTCCTGCTGACAGGCTGCCGCCGTTGTTACTGACTCATGCTCCTGCTGACAGGCCGCCACCGTTACTGACTTATGCTCATACCAACATTATCCCGCCGTTACTGACATGCTCCTGCTGACAGGTCGCCGCCGTTACTGACTCATGCTCCTGCCGAGATTCTGCCATTGCTACTGACTCATGCTCCCGCTGACAGGTCACCACCGTTACTGACTCATGCTTCTAACAGGATTTTGCAGTTGCTAATGACTCATGCTCCCGCTGACAGCCAGCTGTTACTGACACATGCACTTGCTGACTGGCCGCTGTTACTGACACATGCACCTGTTTACAGGCTGCTGTTACTGACACATGCACCTTTAGTGTTACTGACTCATGTACTCACTGACATGCCGCTTCTAGTGTTACTGACACATGCACCCTCTGATAGGCCACTGCTGTTACTGCCACATGTACCCACTGACAGGCCACTGCTGTTACACATTTATACACCCGCTGACAAGTCGCCACTGTTACTGACTCATGCTCCTACTGACATTCCACTGCCATTACTGACTCATGTAGCCAATGACAGGCTGCTGTTATTGACTCATGCTCCTGCTGACAGCCAGCTGTTACTGACACATGCACCTGCTGACAGGCCGCTGTTACTGACACATGCACCTGCTGACAGGCCGCTGTCACTGACACATGCACCTGATGACAGGCCGCTGTCACTGACACATGCACCTGCTGACAGGCCGCTGTTACTGACACATGCACCTGCTGACAGGCCGCTGTTACTGACACATGAACCTGCTGACAGGCCGCTGTCACTGACACATGCACCTGCTGACAGGCCGCTGTTACTGACACATGCACCTGCTGACAGGCCGCTGTTACTGACACATGCACCTGCTGACAGGCCGCTGTCACTGACAAATGCACCTGCTGACAGGCCGCTGTTAGTGACTCATTTACCCTCTGACATGACGCCGCTAGTGTTACTGACTCATGTACCCACTGACAGACCTCTGTTACTGACTCATGTACCGATTGACAGGCCACTGCTGTTACACACTTATACACCCGCGGACAAGCTGTCGCTATTACTGACTCATGCTCCTACCGACATTCCGTCGCTGTTACTGACTCATGTTCCCACTGACAGACCACTGTTACTGACTCATACTCCCTTTGATAGGCCACTTCTGTTACTGACTCATGCTCCCGTTGATAGGCCATCACGCTGTTACTGACTCATGTAGCCAATGACAGGCCGTCGCCATTACTGACTCATGCACCCGCTGACAGCACACTGTTATTGAAACATGCACCTGCTGACAGGCCGCTGTTACTGACACATGCTCCCGCTGTCAAGCTGCTGTTACTGACTCATGTACCCACTGACATGCTGCCGCTAGTGTTACTGACTCATGTACCCACTGACAGACCGCTGTTACTGACACATGCACCTGCTGACAGGCCCGTTACTGACACATGCTCCCACTGACAGGCCACTGTTACTGAAGCTGCACCCGCTGACAGGCCACTGCTGTTATATTATTTTTTATATTTTTTTTGTTATTTTGTATTTTTATTTAGATTTTTATCATCTCTTTTTATTTATATTATTTCGTCATACATCCTAATGTTTCTTAAATGTCTGTACGTGCTTTTTATATAGATATATGTATATGAGAAAGTATGACTGTCTAAATCACAGAAAAACATACAAAACAAACAAGAAAATCTGTATAGGACTTTACAATTGCTGACAGTGTGGTGTCGCTAGTGGACTCCTTCAAGTTCCTAGGAACCACAATCTCCCGGGACCTTAAAACACTGATACTATTGTTGGAAAAGCGCAGCAGAGGCTATCCTTCCTTAGGCAACTGAGGAATTTCAACATCCCACAGAAACTTCTGCTCCTCCTCTACTCCGAGATTGTGGAGTCTGTACTGTGCTCCTCGATACTGGTCTAGTACGGCTCCGCCAGCGAGAGAGACAAATGCAGACTCCAAAAGGTAGTCAGAACTGCGGAGAAGATAATCGGGACAGACCTTAACACTGTCCAGGACCTGTACCTGTCCAGAGCAAAAAAGCGGGCAACGAGGATAGTCAAGGACCAACTACATCCTGGCCATGGCTTGTTTAACCTGCTGCCATCATGCAGATGCTACAGGGCTATTCCCACCAGGTCCACCAGAAGCCTAAAAAGTTTCTTCCCTCAAGCGGTTCACCTGTTGACACATGAACTCATGAACTCCTCACTGTCTACTTGCGCCATAGCCCCTTGCACATAATCTAACACTGTGTCCCCTCAGAATAACTTTCTGTATGAATGTACATGTTCCTCCACCTGTTTGTATTGTTTATACTGTATGCTGTTTACTTGTTACCCACCTGGCTGCTGCACAGCACACCGAAAACAAATTCCTAGTATACGCAAGTATACCTGGCCAATAAAGCTGATTCTGATATTTTAGATTATATGTTTTCTGTTTGTATGACTTGTTTGTCATACCATACCCCGTGTGTATACCGGTATTAGCGTTTTGTTTAAACAATTTTATTTCTACTATCGTTTTTTGTTTTTTTACTATGCATATCCTAATGTAAAAAATGTATATTTAAAATAAACCGTTTTATTCTAACACACTAACAAGGATTCTTGTATTGCTTTGAAATATATGGTTTACCTCATTTTTTCCTCACTGCTGTTACAGACTTATACACCCGCTGACAGGCCGCTGTTACGACTCATGTACTTACTGACAGGCTGCCGCTGTTACTGACTCATGCTCCCTCTGATAGGCTGTTACTGACTCATGTAGCCAATGACAGGCCGCTGTTACTGCAGCATGCTCCAGCTTACAGGGCGCTGTTACTGACGCATGCACCCGCAGACAGGCAGCTGTTACTGACTCATGCACCCGCTGGCAGGCCACTGCTGCTGTTACAGACTTATACACCTGCTGACAGGCCGCTGCTGTTACTGACTCATGTTCCGGCAGACAGTCCCCCAATAAATGGGTCCCCCCCCCAGGCTTCTACCATCCAGGGCAGTCCCCAGCACTGGGCGGTGGGTGCCGGGTTGATAGTTTTTGTAAAAAAACAAACAAATAATTAACATTGGGTTCTGTTGTGGAACTTTAAGTCTCAGCAAGCCTCCATTGCATGCAGGGACTGGGAGAACCACAAGTCCCAGCATGCAGGGCATTAAAGGGCCCGCTGGGATTTTTAGCTCCACAGCAGGACCAATGCTAAAATAAATACACAGACACCCTGAAAAATTTAATTTTATTAACAAAATGTGTTACAGGGTCACTGGTAAATGTGACGGAAGGCAGGCATATTTCCCCCAGGTTTATCTGACAGAAGGTTTATCAGTACCTCCAGCTGTGGGTGTTTCATGAAAAGGCTGCCAAAATTTCCGAGATTTAAATCCCAGGATTGGAGTTTTTAATCCCAGTATTTTGGGATTAGACTGTGCATGTGCAGTCTAAAACTGGGCAGCGTCTGTGCACCCGTTCAGGCGCTGCCTGGCTTCTCTGGTCCCTGACTGTGTGGCTCTGTGCAACGTGATGTGGTCAGAGGTCACATTGTGCAGGCCACACAGCCCGCCCCCAGCTGTACCGCCCGCCTGGTTCTCAGCCACACCGCCTGCCTGCCAACCGCACCTAGTAATGTAAGTAAATATGTAGGGTGGACGGGGCGTTTTTTCTTTTTTAAATTAGGAAAGCCAATTCCGGAGCCCATAGGAATCCCAGGATTGAGCATCTTTCAATCCCGAATCCCGGGATTGAAGAAAAAAAAATTGCCACAGGATTGGCTTCCCTACCCACAATGGTGTTAATTTTTTTTCTTTAAATATACAACATAATTATTTGTTCATCATGGTTTAAGCTTCAGCTTCCATAGTTCCCATTCAGTGGAGTGTGAGTACAGCTAAAATTCTATTGAAAATAGTGATCGTCAAACCAATACGACCATTTCAGAACCAGTACAGTCAGAGATCATTATATTGCTAAGCACCAGGGACGTGCAGTCAGGGGAGGCATAGCCTCCCCTGCCATAAATCATAAAAAAAAAATACAAAGATGATATTTATAACACATATACTGTGTTATAAATATCTTATTTGTATTTTTTTTAATATCATTTATGGTGGGAGATGCTGTGGGAAGGCTGGGAGGCTGCGGGAGCTGTGCCTCCAGCTGACAGTTGAAAACTGTCAGCAGCGGGGGGCGGGTATACGTTGTGGGCACAAAAGAGGCTGAAAAGCCCATTAAAAAACAGTGAAGCGGCACCTTCACATCTGTGGCTCTCCTCACGCTGCGGCGGTAGTCACGGCTCCTGCATGGAGGCCCGGCTCTCCTCCTTTCTCCAGCCGCCGCGGCCAGCTCTCTTCTCATGCTGCGGCGGCTGTATCTCTGGACCCCGCCAGGAGGCCTGGCTTCCCTCCCTCCTCCTGCCATTACAGCCTGGGCCAGCTGTATCCCTTCCACCTGGTGGCATGGCGGACCTCCCTCCTCCCGCCGCCAATGCTGCTGGAGCCCAAGTATACTTAAACAGTAAGTAATGCTTCAGCCCTTCATCACCACTGCCACTCTCCCCACCCCCCACTGTCACTCTCCCCCATCTCACACTGTCACACTTCCCCACCCCCACGGTCACTCTCCCCCATCCCCCACTGTCACTCTCCCCAGTGTCAGTTTCCTGCCATCCCCCACTGTCACTCTCCCCGCTATCACTCTCCCCCATCCCCCAGTCACTCTCTCCACTGTCACTCTCCCCCATCCCCCACTGTCACTCTCCCCACTATCATTCTCCCCCATCCCCTGCTGTCTCTTTCCCAAACGTCACTCCTCCCATCCCTCACTGTCACTCTCCCGCATCCCCCGCTGTTACTCTCCTCGCTGTCACTCTCCCCGCTTTCCCACTGTCACTGTCCCAAATAACTCCTGCCTCACTTGACATTAACCTCACCACACGTCACTGCTAAGCACTCAAGAAGTATTCTGCTTTAGCAAACTGTAGCGGCATCGCTCAGCAGTCAGAGGGCCTGATTCAGAGCTGATCGCTGCTGAATGATTATAAAAAGACTTCATGCGCAAGCCCAATTAGCAACCAAAAATAGCGTATGGATCTATTGATGATCCTCCTGCTGTTTGACTGACAGGAAGCTGGCTTTTGTGGATGGTAACCAGACCTTTTCTGTCTGTGATGTCAGCGCCGGACTCGATCAGCCTGTTTTTGTTGCAGAGTCGTGGGAGGGTCAGACTTTGACACAGACTGGAAAACTCATTCAATGGTTTGTGTATTACGATCCATCCGCACGGGGCGGGTTTTCTCTCTGTCTGGACGATGGTTATCTAATCGCAGTCATCTGCAACTTCAGCAGATCAGCGACCAGGTCTGAATCAGGCCCACAGAACGCTGCATCTTTATACTGTCTGAAAAATGTTTTGCGATTGTGCAATAACACATGGGATCGGGATAAGTTCCTGGGCCGATGGTTTATCAATGGTCGGAGACGCTGCTTATAATGGGGATTCAGGCATCGGGGATAAGGTATACGGTCGAATTATCGACCATACTTAGGTCGACAGTCATTAGGTTGACACGGTTGGGTCGACAGGTGTCTGTGTCCACATAGGTCAAGGTCGACATAGGACAAGGTCGACTTGGGTTAAGGTCGATCTAGTGTTAGTTCGACATGGGTTGTGTCGACGGGTCGGAAGGTCGACATGGTTTTTTTTACTGTTTTTTGAGCCGACATGTGCCGACAGGCGGTATTTCATGCCCTACCATCCACTAGGGCAATAATATAGTGTGCCCGAAGCATTGCGAGTGAAGCGAGGGGCTGCGGTTGTCTTCCAACTGTGTCCATGTCGACATTCAGGTAAAAAAAAAAAACAGTAAAAAAAATATGTCGACCTCCCAACCCGTCGACACAACTCATGTCGACCTAACGCTAGATCGACCTAAGCCCATGTCGACCTTGTCCTATGTCGACCTTGACCTATGTCAACCCAGGCACCTGTCGAACTTCGATAGAGAGAGAAAAAGAATGTCCTATAATATGGGTGCACCTAGTGCTAATAAAAAGTAACTTTTAATAAGCAATTGTAAAATAATCTGCGAAATACATTTAAAAAATATAGTAGGGACAAACAACAATAATAGTAGGAAATCACACGTAATTAAAATAAAGGTGGCAAGTAGATCGCTCTCTCACAGATGTTCCGGATAATCTAAATCAGTGGGTGTGTTTATACGTTATTAGGGCAAGTGATTAATGTAAATGCAACATTTAATGGGTTAATCACTTGTAGAAATGCCCTTTATCAGGTACGTGCATGACGCTGCAGACGATATTCCTGTGTAACTGACTGTTTCCCGTTACCCAAATATTAATGGGATATATCTAGGGGTCAGTATTGGGTTTTGTCTCAGCGTGGCTGGTACAGAGTCCACTGCCGGCCCGCAAATGGACTATCACCTTAGCCTGTACACCGGTTCACCGTCGGTGTTTGTATGCCACCAACGGTATGATGCCAGTTAAACCTGGATATGGTATATATTATACGGCAGAGGTATTGCCAATGACCGGAGCCCCAGACAACTCATTGGCAATACCTCTGCCGTATAATATATACCATATCCAGGTTTAACTGGGCCAGAGCAGGGCAACGCCCAGCATTTTATGGGCGTCCCCATGAAAACGCTGGCCGAACCAATGCCTGCCGGGGGCAGATGCCATCACCCCCCTTCTCTTTGTCAGGGACCGATGGAAATAAAGGTCAGTATAGACCAGTGGTCAGGGAACTCGGTCCTCATTACCCCACACAGTGCATGTTTTGCTGGTAACCCAGCAGGTGCACAGGTGTACTAATTACTCACAGACATTTTATAAGGTCCGCAGGTGGAGTTAATTATGTCGCTTGTGATTCTGTGAGGAGACCTGCAAAATATGCACTGCGTGGGGTAATGAGGACCAAGTTCCCTGACCACTGGTATAGACCGACTTGTTTCCAAAGGGGCGAGAAAACATTCGATGGTCGGCAACCATCAAATTAATTTATACCCCTTCAGCCACATGCGAGGGTATGTGGTCAGGTACTCCCCCTCAATGTTACCGAGGGGATTCAGGAAGGGGGGGTGCGGCGGTAAGCCGCTCTCTATGCAACGACCGACCGCTGCTTAAGGTGCCCATACACATTACAATTATTGTATACAATATCATATCTCATCGCATCTCGGTTTTGCGATGAGATCTAGTACAAAAAGTATGTGCTGCACATACTTTTTGTACTAGATCTCATCTCATCGCAAAACTGAGATGCGATATTGTATACAATATTGTATACAATAATTGTAACGTGTATGGGCACCTTAAGCAGCGGTCGGTCGTTGCATAGAGAGCGGTTTACCGACGTACCCCCCTTGCGAGCGGTATTGAATCTCCCCCCATGGTGTGTTCCAGACACAAAATGACTTGCTTTTTCGCATTACTGAATCAGGCCCTATAACTCCCAGCATCACCGACTGCTGCCTCAATTTGTGTCAACGAGACCAATTCCATTATAAATGTGCACAGCCAAAAATTTTGGATCTGCAAATTGGAAAACATTTAATGAAAAAAAAAAAAAAACATTAATAAACCCACATTGTGTAACAATATAAAAAAATATATATGTATTGTGTTTTTAAGTCTCCCAGTTTCCTGCAAGTATCTCATCACATTTGGAATATCTAATGCAGGATGCTCTCAAAAGCGCTGCGGATCACTGACGCCTCCTTAGTCTCCAGGCCGCCATAGCAGACCTCTGCGGACTTTCAGCGCCACTTCAGACGCCAGGCTGGAGCCGTGCGTACGCTGTGACATAAAAGGAACTGATCTATCTATAGGCTCTACTACTCCTTTCACAGCGCATAAATAGCAGGATAATGCTAAATAAGGATCTGATCTTGTCCGAACCGGGTTTGTGATGTGAAAGGGGCAAAACCGTGGTGCTCTCCACCAGCCTCTATCGCGTGTGCTGGAGCAAGGTGACTGCTGGAAGGGGATCCCCGCCAGGCCTCTGCATGTTCGCTAGTTTGCGTTCTGCGGAACCTCATCACACCTATTACTAAATTCTCAGTGATGTCTTTAACAAACTCGATGTCCTGGTCGTTTTGTATGTCCATGTTCCTCAGGTAATCGTAAAAACCGTTGTTTGGTCTACATTTTAGGTCGCTAATCCTACATGCGATTGCCTGCTCGGCTTTCGGTGGTGGCAGATGCTGCAACAATTCTGCTTTAAGGGTAAATGGGTGGCCTCTGCTTACATTGGGGAGGTTGGGCTGTATGGCGGCCTTTTTTACTGTATCCAGTTTGTGCTTCAAGGCGCCACTGGCCACTACGGGCGCCGCCGGGTCCATCAACACTTCATGGATTCTTTTTTCAACGTCCCATTTGGGGAGTTTGGGCTGTACAGCGGCCTTTTTTACTGTATCCAGTTTTTGTTTCAAGGCGCCACTGGCCACTACGGGCGCCGTCGGGTCCATCAACACTTCATGGATTCTTTTTTCGCTGTCCCTTTTGGGGAGGTCGGGCTGTACGGCGGCCTTTTTTACTGTATCCAGTTTGTGCTTCAAGGCCCCACTGGCCACTACAGGCGCCGCCGGGTCCATCATCACTTCATGGATTCTTTTTTCGCTGTCCCTTTTGGGGAGGTTGGGCTGTACGTCGGCCTTTTTTTCTGTATCCAGTTTGTGCTTCAAGGCCCCACTGGCCACTTCGGGCGCCGCCGGGTCCATCAACACTTCATGGATTCTTTTTTCAACGTCCCATTTGGGGAGTTTGGGCTTCACGGTGCCCTTTTTTACTGTATCCAGTTTGTGCTTCAAGGCGCCACTGTCCACTACGGGCGCTGCCGGGTCCATCAGCACTTCATGGATTCTTGTTTCAACGTCCTTACGGCCTGTGCTTACATTGGGGATGTTGGGCTGTATGGCATCCTTACTTTCTGTATCCAGTTTGCGCTTCAAGGCGCCACTGACGGCTCCGGGCACCACATGGGGCACTTCATTGATTCTGTTTTTCCCGTCCTTACGGCTAATTTGCTCTATAGTTGAGGCCATCTCTTTGACAAGCTTGCAGCGCCTGGTATAATGGCCCATTTTAATGTGGGGATGGTGGCGGGCCAGGTAATTCTTAATGTGCAACGCAGAGTATATATGGCGTACTACCCCCTCTCTGTCAGTATCCAGGAGACACAGCAGACACGCATACTTGTAGGTGGCCTCCTGCATTTCCACAATGTACTCCAGGCCAAGCAAAGGCTCATCCCTCAGATAGGTGTCTAGGAAGTGCTGTAAGCTGGGCAGGAGTGGCACCATGTCTGGGGAGATACGTTCCAGGGCTTCTTTGTGCTTACGCCCACAGACGTGTATGTTCAGCTGCGCGGGTATTAAGACTTTCACATTGCAGAAGTGACAGGAATACCACCGCACATAAGCCATGTCGATCAGCACAGCAGTCACTTCTCTAACATCTGATGTCACTTCCGCTGCCAAGAAAATGGCGTCACGGGAACGAGAAGGGCGGAAGAGGAATCAAGCTGAAGCTTCCAGAGGAACCGCTCAATCTCATTGGTTGCTTTCGACCACTGTGCAAGGCAGGAGACGCCGGCACAAGCCACGCCCCAGCCAATGGAATTGGTCACTATGACTGTGAGTGACAGGCTGTGGACGGAGTAGCTGGGTTCCCTCCCTCCCCCCGCCATGGGATTAGTTACTGGGAATGACTGCGGGCGGTGCGTAGCTGTGCTCCCACCCCCGCCGTGGGATTGGTTACTGGGGGTGCCTGTGACTGTGAGTGACAGGCTATGTGTTCCGGGTTCGCCTGTGTGCCATGAATGAGGAGATGTTGCTGACGTTTATCCTCACCTGCCCCTGCCTGGCCTGCAAATCTCCTGCCAGTCACAGGGGGGGCAACTGTTACATGTCTGTCCTGCTGCAATAAGCTCTACATGATCATAGGCGCAACAGCTCCAGTGTAAGCGTCACGTAATGTACATGCAATGATTTATGGGACATTGGTTTTGTTGCAGAACTACAAGACCCAGCAAGCCCATCAATGTTCTGCATGCTAGTACTTGTGTTTCACCATGTGGGGGAGGCTTGCTGGGGTTTGTAGTTCCACAAAAAAACCCAATGTTTATTATTCTGTTTTAACACTATACCACATGCCTCCCAACATGACCCTCTCCAGGAGGGACAGAATGCTCTGTTCCTGCACTTCCCTCTGAATGTATGATTGCCATCACCTGTGTTGAAAAACCTTTCTGATCCATTAACCTGTTCAACACAGGTGCTGGCAATCATACATTAAGAGGGAAGTACAGAAACAGAACATTGTGTCCCTCCTGGAGAGGGTCATGTGGGGAGGTATGCGATACCATCTGTCCGATGCCCACCAACTAGGCGCACAGAGGACAGCCCCGGGCTTCAGCTCAAGCCGGGTGTGCCCTGGAGGGTTGATGCTTTGGCCAGGAGATATGGCATTAGCTTTGTTTGTGCCCGGTGCTAGTTGCCAAAATAGGAGGACCCCAACTTGTTTTGTCCCCTGTATTTTGGGAACCAGAACCATCCCATGAGCCTGGTGCTGGTTATAGAAATACAGGGGGTCCCCAGCTTTTTCTCCCCTGTATTTCTGCAACCAGGACCGGCTCGATGAGCCCGGGACTGGTAATGGCTGGGGGGGGGCTGCAGGCTGGGTTTTTAATGATTTATTTATCCTATCTTTTACTCAGCAGCCGGTAATTCGGCAGCCAAATACGAATGGATACGACATCGGGAAATATGAATGGTGAGAATACGGCAGCTTTGTAACTTTGCCGTATTCTCCGCTCATTTTGGCGGCGAATGGATTTGGAAATATTTGCACGGCTGTGAATAGATTCCCAATTCATGGACAGCTAATCGCAAGGTGAGATTTCACTCTGGTGGGGCTGCGTTTACCTGATCGATGGCCGCTGCAGATTAGCAGCCCTGCAGTCAGGTCTGAATTAGGCCCTATGTTGCGGGCAATTCATACTCCTGCATGTCGTCAGCAGCATCCCTAGCGAGGGCCACGCCTACCCCGCGCCATCACTGGTCGCGGCCGGCATCACCACTGGGTCTGTTGCCCCCGAGATCACACTTGATACACATCATTTAGCGCCTGATTCAGACCGGCTCGCTAGGCAGTGTATAATCGCTAAAAAAGCGAGCAGTTAAACGCCACCTGCCGAACGCACGCCCCTCACCCCGCCGAGCGAATCCTTGCGCTAGCATGCGAGCGGACGCACGGAGGAAAAATCTTTCGATGGTCGCTCTCCAACCTTTGGTCTATACAGCAGTGTAAAGTCCTGGGCAAAGAAATTCACTGGGGCCCCTAACGAGCCATTCATGGGAAACAATACAAAACATAACACGCCTCTCTGCACATGCTTCCATACAGTGACTCTGATTGGTGTATAGATCCAGCCATCCACCAATCAGAATCTTGACAGCCATTCACTGTCTGACTGCAGTCTGAGAAGCAGTTAGAGAATGACGCTTCGCAGCTGGTATACAGTCATTAGGACGACCAATGAACAGGCCTTAGGTCGACACATGCAAAAATTTGACATGACTTATGTCAATAGGGTCAAAAGGTCGACATTAGAATGGTCGCCAGTCAAAAGGTTGACATAAGTTTTTCGCTTTTTTTTTAGGGGGGTGCACTTTTTCGGTGTCCATGTTGACTATGTCGACATACGGCCAGAAAAAAAACATATGAAAACTCATGTCGACTTTTTGACTGTGGACCATCCCAATGTTGACCTAATGTTTGTGTCGACCTTTTGACCCTGTTTGAGTGACCACCACCCATCCCTGCTGGGGGGGGGGCTATCATTGTGTGGCCCTGAACAGTGTGCCTATATGTTAATATGTGCATAGTATTTCCCTGATTCCTGACGACCAATCATAGTTGTCCATCAGAGGATTGGATCGGCCGAACAGGGAAGCGCGGCCGTAGCTGCATGTCCCACATACTGTAGCACCATTCTGATTTGCTGTTGGCAATTACAGGGCAGCTGTGGCAGATACACAATGGGCCCGATTCTGGTTCACTTGCAAAAGCAAATTCTGCAGGGGGGGGGGGGGGCAGATGTAACTTGTGTAGAGAGAGTTAGTTTTGGGTGGGGCTTGTACTTCAAACTGATCTCTATATTGCAGTGTAGAAATAAAGCAGCCGGTATTTGCTCTGCACAGAAACAAAACAACTCCCCCAAATTTAACTCTCTCTGCACAAGTTACATCTGCCCCACCTGCAGTGTTTTGTCCATTAGAGAGACAATTTGCTTTTGCGAGTGAACCAGAATCAGTCCCAATTATAAATAGTTTATTATAGTCCACGATAAATGGGCTTCCCAGTGCTTTGCAGAATGGGTACTTGTGTATTTTGGCGGCGCCCGTCGTGGGCATCGTGTGCCTTAACTTTAAGGCACAGGACGCGACGCGATGGACGCGATTTCTCCATAGGCTTCAATGTTAAAATATTTTTAACATTGAACCCGATGGAGAAATCGGGTCCATCGCGTCGCGTCCTGTGCCTTAAAGTTAAGGCACACGACGCGACCGACACGATTTCTCCATAGGCTTCAATGTTAAAATATTTTTAACATTGAAATACTGTCGGTCGCGTCGGACTTGTGCCATTATAATGGCACAAGATCAAATGTAGTTGATAAAGTCCATCTAACATAGAAAACAATGGGAAATGGGCCAATATGGCCCATTTCTCATTGTATATGGCCCCGTCATGTCCAAATATAAATGCCCCCCATTGTCAGCGGCACCCCAGTATTGACGCCAACCCGAAGCGTGGCGAGCGTAGCGAGCCCGCGAGGGGCGGCGGTACGCGTCCTACGACCTTTTCATACCCCTACTATCCACGTCGGCGTGGAGTTGAGAATAGAATAGTGTGGCGAGCGCAGCGAGCCACCGAGCCCGAAGCGTGGCGAGCGCACGCGGATACCTTCACAGGTATCCGCGTCCCCACGCGGGCTTCACAGGTGTCCGCGTCCCCTCGCGGGGCTCGCTGCGCTCGCCACGCTTCGGGCTCGCTGCGCTCGCCACACTATTCTATTCTCAACTCCACGCCGACGTGGATAGTAGGGGTATGAAAAGGTCGAAGGACTCGCTGCGCTCGCCACGCTTCGGGTTGACGTCAATACTGGGGTGCCGCTCACAATGGGGGGGCAGTTATATTTGGACATGACGGGGACATATACAATGAAAAGTGGGCCATATTGGCCCATTTCCCATTTTATTCCATGTAAAATGGACTTTATCAAGTCCATCTTATCTTGTGCCATTATAATGGCACAAGACCGACGCAACCGACACGATTTCAATGTTAAAATATTTTAACATTGAAGCCTATGGAGAAATCGGGTCCATCGCGTCGGTCGCGTCGTGTGCCATGTTAATGCACACGATGGACGCGATGGACCCGATTTTTCACACACGATGGACGCGATCCTCATCGTGGGCGCCGCCAAAATACACAAGTACCGCAGAATGAATGAAGGTTGACACTGGCGATAGCCTATGCCGGGATGGGGGCTTTGTAAAATATTTGTGTAAAATGGGCCCATGTCACTACCTTGGGGTAAATTTACTACGAAGGGAGTTCTATTAAAGATGAAACGTTGTTTACAGCAACCAAGCACATAGCCAATGTAATTACAGCAGCAAATGTACGTTAGGAATCTTATATGATAAAGTCAGCCTGAAGTCACCTTGCAGAAATTAATTGTAAGTTCTTTAAGATACATGAGGATCATATCTATAAATATACAAAAGGCTAACTACTCCTCACCTCTATGAGGTGAAGTACCGACAGTGGCCACGCAATGGACCAAATGACTCCTTTGTGTGCTAAAAGATGTCATAACAGAAAGTGAAAGCAATGTTTGCAGGGACACTGGTCTGTTTCACACTCGCTGGATACGGAGAGAGGGAGCTGTGAATGGAAGAGATTGGAGGTAGGAGCAGATTAGGACAGGGGGTGGAGAGTTTGTGGGCTTAAAACGGTCACAGCTCAGAGTGAAAGTAAAACTGTCACAGCTCAATGTTCAGGGTTCTTTTTTCCCCCGTGAGACAGGATTTTAACTAGTAGGATAATAAGCTGCTGTTTGAGGTGACTATTGTATTATGGGCCCAATTCAGACCTGTTCACACGACAGTGGCCGATTATCGATGAACTGCATATGCGTGTGGGCTGCAATGTGCATGCGCAAGGCCCAGCCGCAAGCGAGGCTTGCTACTTTTGATGTGTGCCGGCTGTTCGCAAGTTGATTGACAGGCAGTGGGCGTGGTGGAAACCGGCTGTTTAATGGGAGTGCCAAGAAAAACAAAAACGTGGGAGTGACAGGAAAACGCAGGCGTGACAGAGGCTGTTAGGGGAGGGTGGGTGACATCAGTAGCAGCCCGGATGTGCTTGTATTCATCGTAGCTGTCCAGGGCTTCACAGCGGCTGCAATGAGTTGTGCCCAGTGTAAAAATTATTTGACGGTGACTCTGATACAACGGGATTTGGACGTATTAGCTCTGGTGCGTGTATGTGCACCGGTACACATTTATTTGCACAGTGAGCACATTAATTCACATAGCGGTATTTTACTGGAGAGGCTAAACTGAAGTCTCCCGCATTCCCTGCAGCCTTTAAACCAACTTTGCTTTTGCCGTCGCTCCCTGTTACCCCTCAACTCTCCCTGTCTGTCAATCACCCTGCATATAATTCCTCCCCGTGACCAATAATCATTAAATATTTGCCGCATATTCAACAGCAGACCTTTTGTGTGGGGTTTTTTGACGGTCAGACCGTAACCCCAGTATGTTTGTCAGGAACCCTCCCCAGCAGTGGTCGGTACACATGTGTGTTCAGCAGGCCACATATGCACGGGTATCCCGTCACTGAAATGAACACATTGCAGGGATGGGCTCCTTCGGGACCCCCTGTTCCATCATCTTCTGATTCATGTATTTGGATTAATTTTTATATTTATAAAGGCCATGCTAAAAAAATGCTTTGGAAAACGCAAATGAAAATCATGCCTGTTATACCCATCTGGTACCACTAGATGGCGAGGTTTCCAGGGCTTATATTACCACACTATAGGATCGCACAACCATTCATTTTTATTGTATTATTCGGTACTTGTTTCCTAGCACGGCCACAACCCGGGCATCGTGTGCCTTAACTTTAAGGCACGCGATGCCCGCGATTTCCCTTGAAAAAACCACTACTGTGGTACATCGCGTCGGTCGTGTGCCTTAAGAAGGCACACGACGCGACCGACGCGATGCCCACGATTTCCCCATAGGCTTCAATGTTAAAATATTTTAACATTGAAGCCTATGCGCACCCGACGCGATGCACCCGATTTCTCCATAGGCTTCAATGTTAAAATATTTAACATTGAAGCCTATGCGATGGACCCGATTTGTCCATAGGCTTCAATGTTAAAATATTTTAACATTGAATTTAACATAGGAAAAAATGGGAAAAGGCCCAATATGGGCCATTTCTCATTGGGTATGGCCTCATCACGATTGACGCGAACCCGAAGCGTGGTGAGCGCAGCGAGCCCGCGAGGGTCGGCGGTGCGCGTCCTCCGACCTTTTCATTCCCCTACTATCTACGTCGGCGTGGAGTTGAGAATAGATTAGTGTGGCGAGCGCAGCGAGCCACCGAGCCCGAAGCGTGGCGAGGGGACGCGGATACCTTCACAGGTATCCGCGTCCCCTCGCGGGCTTCACAGCTGTCCGCGTCCCCTCGCCACGCTTCGGGCTCGGTGGCTCGCTGCGCTCGCCACACAAATCTATTCTCAACTCCACGCCGACGTGGATAGTAGGGGAATGAAAAGGTCGTAGGACGCGCACCACCGCCCCTCGCGGGCTCGCTGCGCTCGCCACGCTTCGGGTTCGCGTCAATCGTGGGGGTGGCGGCCACAATGGGGGAACATTATTTTTTACACACTTGACGGGGCCATACCCAATGAGAAATGGCCCATATTGGCCCTTTACCCATTTTTTACTATGTTAAATGGACTCAGTTTCAATGTTAAAATAATTTAACATTGAAGCCTATGGACACGATGGACCCGATTTCTCCATAGGCTTCAATGTTAAATTATTTTAACATTGAAGCCTATGGAGAAATCGGGTACATCGCGTCGGTCGCGTTGTGTGCGTTTTGGTATGCACCCGACGCGACCGACAAGATTTTTTCCGACACGACCACCACGATAGAAATCGTGGTGGCCGTGCTAGGAAACAAGTACCTATTATTCTAATCCCCCTAGCCTTATGCAGCTAGCCTTATGCAGCGCGGCTATCGGAAATAAGCTGCTGGAGCCAGGATTACTGTGTACGTGATTGTAGTCACAAGCCAAGACATTGCCCCAAAACAGTCACGTCATGTGTGCGCTTGAGTTATCATTGCTCCGTGACATCCCACAAATGCTGCGTTATTCACATATGGCCGTCAGGCAGAGTAGTCACCGTACTGTCCCCACGAGCTGCAGCTCTGTCCCCGGTGTCCCTGGCAGCCTAGTGACGCCTCTCACACATCTCAGATGCTCGTACGTCTCAGTAATTCTTGCGGCAGGCCTCGTGCACAAAAAGGGGGGTGCGGGCACAAGTGCGTCTCATACACAATAAAGGACGCATTTGCTAGTGCTCCATGTTACTTACTGGCAAATGCCTCCTTTTCAAACCCCCCACTATCCATGCCAGCCGAAAGCGTGGCCCACTATCCATACCATCAATATGCGTCTGGATGGCGGACATCAGGGTGCTGGCATCATGGCTGGCCACTGGTGTTACGAAACATTCACCTGTCTCACGGCATATACCACCAAACAGCCACCGCAGAGACAGGATGCGTCCAATTTTATTTTTGCGCTGGACAAACACACTTTCGTCCACCTCAACAATTTTGGCCGCGTTGGGGCTGCGACATCAAATCGAGGGTACACGCCTCCCGCATAAGGTTGTTATAAATCTCTGCGGTTTTGTTGGAAATAACTAGGTGGCGCTCACAAAATGTAATGCTTCTCCGCCCAAGAAAATATGAAGCGCAGAAGGGTCAGAAAGGTCAGGTGACATGCGCAAAACCATTGTGCAGCCCGGAGACTGACCTTCTTGCCACAGCTTCTTATGTGGCAGCGCCACATACGCTCCTTTACATTGAGCCTCATAGGATGCCCGTTGACACAGGTCTGTGGTGGCGCTCAGCAGCCATAACACATACAATGTAATAAGTGGTGACAGAATGCTGACTGACTTCGCTAACTGCGTAAGCTCCAGCTAGCCGCAAACGTACTGACTACGCTGGCTGCGGAACGCTGATTCTGACAGGGACGCTGACTATGCTAACTAGTCGCGGGAACACTACGCTGATTCTGACGGGGACGCTGCACTGACTACGTAACTGCCGCCGTGAAACTACACAAGTACCCCCCAAAAAATTTCTGTGTACAACTAGGGTGGCCAATCCCAGGATCCCAAAAAATCGAGTCTCCCTTCCGACCCCTGGAAAGGTGGTCAAACCTCTCACGTGTACTGGGGCGGAGCTTGACGACGTAGGGCTCAGTCCCCACCCTGTGCTTATCCCAGAGAGGAGACAGAACAAGTAGGTAAGTATGTTCCGATGCTGTGATGGACGCAGCAGTGGATCAGAGAAGGCGACAGGAGGCGTCTAATTAAACAAGACTCCTCCTCCAGAATTTGCATATTGTCTCCCAGCATGCAAAGCAGCAGCGGCGGTGACAATAGCGCCATATCTGAATGGGTAGGGGTCATAGGGTCAACACTATGAAGGTAAATATACGTTAGGTTGACCACTAAAGGCCGACAGAGCTTAGGATGACATATAAAATAGGTCGACAATGGAAAGGCCGACATGAGTTTTTCAGTTTTTTTTTCCCCAAAATTTTTGACGTAAGAATCAGTCGTCTCCTCGCTGCGCTCGCCATGCTTTAGGCGTGGTACCGCACTCTGCTCGGCATATTTTCCCTCCATGCCGTAGTGGATAGTAGGGTATGAAATACCATCTGTTTTTTTGGGGGGGGGGGGGGGACGTGAAAAACTCATGTAGACCTTTTGACCTTCCCATTGTTGACCTAGGTCGACCTTCCAACCCTGTCGACCTACTTCATGTGTCGAGGTAGAAATTTGAAATATCATCTCAACCGGAACCCGTGTGACTACCCCACAAAGCCAGTCATTATACCAACTGCGGGCTGCACTGATAACTGCAGTCTGTCGCCTCACTAGGAAATAATATCGCGCTGTGCCTCGTGCCTCACTTCCCAAACACATGAATCTATCCACTGTGTATTGGCAACAGGTACACTAAGGGGGCTTTTCCCGTTGCCTCAGGGTATATATTTTGCAGCCAGCCCTGGGATCATTTGGCAGCAGGCACTAATTACAGACATTTATGGATGGGGCTGAGGAGAAGGCCTTTTGTCAGACTGTAAACAGATTAATTAGCCCAGGAAATGACATGCAGTGAGCCGGGGCTGTGTATACGTACAGTATTAGCATATGCGGCTCCTGTGCCGCTGTATACCTGCTGGCTGTGTAGCATCAGACTGGGCGAAGGAGGTGAGGTGAGGATTGTGCCTGGGACAGATAGTAATGAGTCTGTCAGGGAGGTCTCCCATTCTCCTAATATCCGAGTGTCCTAAATATAGCAATCCCTAATAAACACTTAGATGGGATATTACCAGTGTCGGTTCTTACCTATGGGCTGAAGTTCCCCCAGGTAAAATCCACCACTGTGTGAAGCCTGATGCAGTCTGTGAGATAGGGATGGCCATTGACTATCGATGTTCCCAAAACATTGTTGGTTGGGATCTAGTGCTCGATGTTTTCAACATCGATAGTCTAGGGTCAAATAGTTTTGTGCCATCGATGGATTGCTTGTGATGGTTAGAATGGGGGCGCATGCGCACTAGGTGCGCAGCGTTGTTGTATTCAGCGGTGTCGCTGCAGGTGGCCCGCCCCGCTGAGAGGTGCGCGCAAGCGCAGAAGAACCTTAAACTGGATGGATGGCTAGTTAAAGTTTCGGTACTTGTTTCCTAGCACGGCGCCCATCGCATCGCATACCATAAGCCATACAATGGTATGCGATGCGATTTCGACGCGATGGGCACCCGATGGTATACAATTTAAAATTGTATACCATTGTATATGGCATACAATGCCATACAATGCGATGCGATTTTAAATTGTATAAGCACCATAATGGGTGCTTACAATGTTAAATGCCCCCCCTGTAAGATTATTAATTGTATAATCACCGTAATGGGTGCTTACAATGGTAAAAGCACCCCCACGACACCCCCACTATCAAAGCCAACCCGAAGCGTGGCGAGCAAAGCGGTACGCTTCCTCCGACCTTTTCATACCCCCACCATCCCCGTCGGCGTGGAGTTGATTTTAGATAGTGTGGCGAGCGCAGCGAGCCACCGAGTCTGAAGCGTGGCGAGGGGAAGCGGAAAACATGTAAAGTAATACGCGTCCCCTCACTGCGCTCGCCACACTATATAAAATCAACTCCACGCCGACGTGGATAGTGGGGGTATGAAAAGGTCGGAGGATGCGTACCGCCACCCCTCGCGGGCTCGCTGTGCTCGCCACACTTCGGGTTGACGTTCATAGTGGGGATGGCGTGGGGGGTGCATTTAACATTGTAAGCCCCCATTAGGTTGCTTATACTATTTAAAATTGTATTTGGGGGACATTTAACATTGAATAAAGCCATTAGGGGGCTTATACAATTTAAAATTGCGTACTTATGTAGTATCTGGGCGTCCGATTTAGAAATCGGATCGGATCGCATCGCATCGCATGCGACCAAATCATATGCGATGCGATGGTCAAGATTTTTCCATAGGATTCAATGTTAAAATGGTCTGAGTCCATTTTAACATAGAATTTAATGGGAAAAAGGGGTCCTTTTCCTTTCCCCACTATCCAAGTGGGCATGGAGTTGGATATAAACCTGTGGCGAGCGTAGCGAGCCACCGAGCCCGAAGCGTGGCGAGCGTAGCAAGCCCCGCGAGGGGACACAGAATACTTTTTAAGAAATATGCGTTCGCTCGCCACGCTTCGGGCTCGGTGGCTCGCTGCGCTCACCACGCTATATAAAATCAACTCTATGCCCACTTGGATAGTGGGGAAATGAACAGGACCTTCTTAACATTGAATCCTATGCAAAATCGCATCGCATCGCATCTGATTGTATGCCTTAAGGTAAGGCATACAATCACAAAATCGGACGTCCAGATACTACATAAGTACCTAAAATTGCATCCCATGCGGCATGCGATGCGATGAAAAAAATGCCATGCGACTGAATATCGTGGGCGCCGTGCTAGGAAACAAGTACCAAAGTTTCTTCTGCACACGCGCGCGCAGATCCAGGCCAGGCAGGCCGCCCGCAGCACCGCGGCTGCCCATCCCATTGCTCTGCGCATGCACGGCGCATCGATAGCAGGAACCATCGATGGTAGGGGTAGAATGTTTTATAGGCATCGATGGTTCCTGCTTTAAAATCCATCAATACCAACCATCGCAGCAGCCCCTCTCCTCTTCCGAGGTAAGAGCCGCCACTGGATGTTGCTATAGGCAACCAATCAGATTCTACTTATTTATTTAGCACCATCTAGAAGATAATAGATTGATCGGTTGCTATAAGTAACATCTTATTCTCAATAGAACTCCCATCTTAGTACATGTACGGATGGAAGATACCGGGCTGTATGTGAGTTGCACGCATTGACGATGTTCACGCAGATGTACGATGGTTTTCAGCTGCGTATGCATCTAAGTAGTTAAAATGTCGCACAGTGCATATGTTCCATGGTGTGTGCACACCGCGCAGGATTGATCGAGATACAGGGTCATATTCGTAGTTATGGTCTGTCTTTAGGGTTAGCACCTAGTCCGGGAACGCTACCCCTCCGGACTCCAGGAGACGGTATTTAATTACCGGACTGTCTGGAGTAATCCCGGCTGGGTGGTAACCCTATCTCTCTTTTGGGCACGACATTGGGGCATGTGGCATACCTCCCAACATACAGTGGGTTAGATGTATTATAGAGACACTTATCGCACCGCTATAATACTTACTGCTCTGCCTCATTAATGAGGCAAAGCAGGAAGGGACATTGGCCTGATGTATTACCATCTTCTCTGCCAAAGCTGGAGAGTGCAAACTCCCCCCTCCAGCAAACTCCCCCCTTACGCTGACGCGCTCTTTCCCACAGGCCGGCCTTTCTGGGCATGCGCCAGATCTCGCTACTCACGTGAGATCTCAGGCACAGCCCAGAGCCAGCAGGAGGGTTAGTGTTGTCCCTGCAGTAAGACGAGGACAATGCTAGCCCGAGGCTGGCGAAGGGGAAACAGGTGATGTATGCCTGATGGGCAGTCATACATCGCCCGTGCCATAAACAGGGGGAAGGAGATTGAAGGAGAAAGCAGCGCCAAGTGGCGGGCTTCCCTAGTGCATGTGCACTATCGATACATTTAAAAAAACTTAATTGCGAGCAGTTAAAGGAGCACTATGTGCATAAAGCACATAGCGCTCCTTCATACATCTACCCCAGTGTCAATGAATCGTGACTCCTGCTTGGGGAATATCGCACAAGCCCAATTTCCGGAAAGAGTCTGCTCTTACACCGGCGACAAACATCGATGACATAACCTGGAAAGGATCAGTGCTGATGCCGTAATACTGACAGCTGCCATCCCGATCGGTGAGTAGGCGGGGCTGTCTAGCGAGCAAGCAGGTGGTATGGGTGGATTAAGGTTAGTCACTAGCGGGGAGGGTTGGGGTCAGGCTGCGGGAGGGGGGCTAGGGTTAGGCTGCTGCAAGGGGATGGTTAGGGTAAGAGGGGTAGTGGAAGAGGGTTGCAACACCTATGGAGCCCCTATCGGGATGCTGGGACTGCAGTAGCAGTTACTTCAATCCCCATGCCCAAAGCACCACACCGCTGTTACGGGGCCTGGGTAAAAATCACCTTCCCCTCTGCCACTGAGCCCCTGGAGTTATGTGACATCCCTAGTTTTGCACCCATAATATGTCACGGAGCAAGATTTTATCAGGTACCTTGTGGTTGCTATGGGCAATTTCTGCACCTGCTCACTTCTGTACACCGGGGCTTATCGCATCGCTATAATACTTCCTGCTTCACCTCATTAGCGAGGCGAAGCAGGAAGGGACATCGACAAGATGTATTAACATCTTGTCTGCCGAAGCGGGGGAGCGCTAACTCCCCCCTCCGGCAATGTCCCCTCCTGGAGATAGCGCATCAGTTTACACTCATGCGTTGTCCCCCGGCCGGCTCGACTAGGCATGCACGGGATCTCGCTGCTCACGCAAGATCCCCAGCGCAGCCCACAGCTAACAGCAGGGACAGCACTGTCCCTGCTGTTTAGATAGGGCTTTGCCAGCCTGCTGCTGGCAATGCCAAAACCGGCATCGGGCGGAACGGTCAGCGATGCTGACTGTTTATACATTCGGCCTGCTATCAGCCGGGATGCCCCTGTCCTTTACCGCATCCCGGCTCCGTCATACATGGGGAGAAGCGGTATAGTGCACAGTGCGCTGATACCCCTTCTCCCCCATAACAATCTTTCATACATCTGCCCCACTGTTTGATACATATCCCCCAATTTAATGTTCATAGACAATAACACAGGGAAACACTCGTCTCACATAACGTCATTTATTATGTATTTCTCCTAAACGTAACGATCAAAGTCACATTGATCTCTGTGCCGTGAGGCTGAGAAGTCAAAGATAAATATCCGCGGGTTATTTACAGTAAGTGCTTCTACGCGGCTACCATTAGTATTCCTAAGACTGCGAACATACGTCAGGGGGGTAAGAGTTCATTCCTTTGGCGACTTTACCAGCAAAGTTTGCCAGCCGTGGGGAAGGTTCCGGATGTAGACGTACATCCAGCATTGTCAGGTATGGCGCAATACTCAGTGGCGCCACAGAAGGGGCTGCGGTCAGATGATAGAAATGTGATCGGCCGCGCAGCCGCATCTCTCCACGATCATGTTGGGGAACTCGGCCACTTCGATCTCGGTGTAGTCTCCCTTCTTGACCAGGTACATGACTGGTAGGGGGGAGCTTTCTGCCACCACGCAAGTCCTCTTGCCATAGCGGTATTTAAGGGCGGGGGAGTGGGGCTGCCGGCAGCCCCCGGCGCAGCGGAACGCGTTGTATCCCGCCGGCTCGATGATCCAGTACTGGGTCCAGGTGAGCTCCCGGAAGTTGATAAAGTACTCTTCCCGACAGCAGATGTTATCCTTCCTGGCTCCAGGAGCTGAGCAGTCTCCACGGGCGCTAAATAACATAAAATGAATGATGGTGAGAACAGGAAACACTTATTGGGGACTACCACGGCGTGGTAAAAACACATGAAAAAAACCCCATTTAGTTATTGTAGTGCATGCAGAAACATAGCAGGCTCCGCCATCTGATATCAGCTGATTCAGGGTGAGATTTACTAAGCCTTGGAGAGTGATAAAGTGGAGAGAGATAAACTGCAGGCTAATACGGGGGAAATTTACTTAAACTTCTAAATCAACCAATCAGAGTCTGTCTATCATTTCTCTATTGCATCCTAGAAAATGATAGACTGGATCCAGTTGCTATGGGTAATAGCTGGCTGATACTTTATCTCTCTCCACGGCTTAGTACATCTGCCCTTCATTCTTACAACATGAATAAAAAAGAATTTGATTGGTTGCCCATAGCAACCAATCAAATAAAAGCTATGATTTTATAAAATGTACTAGATAAATGAGAGCTACGGGTACATTTACTAAGGTGGGAGTTCTATTGAAGATGGGATGTTGCCCGTAGCAACCAATCAGATCCTACTACTTATTTATCTAGAACCTTCTAGAACATATTGGATTGAATCTGACTGGATAGCACTAACAGCCCAGGTTTTCAGGATATCCCTGCTTGTGCACAGATGGTATAATAAAACTAGTTGAGGTACTCATTTAAGTCAACTATGCTTAAGCATGGATATCCTAAAAACCTGACCTGTTGGGTGCATTGAGGACCGAGTTTGGGTACCACTGCTCACTATAAGCTTTTTCAAACTCATTACAGGCCAGGTTTTAGGGATATCCATGCTTGAGTCCAGGTGGATAAATAAAATTGACGTATGGATATCCTTAATACCTGGACTGCATGGGGAAGTATTGGAAGCTCTGCTCTAAAGTATTAATATTTTCACATATATATTCTGCCTAAATAACTATTCTGATGAACTTTTAATAGCTGGAATGTTCTAAATGTCTTTATGGGTTTTTTTTATTTTTATTGCTTTTATCCATGTTTTATGATGTATTTTAGCTTTGTGCTTTTTTGCGACACCTGACTTCTTTTTTGCAGGCATTATTACAATCAAGCTTTATAGAAACATCACACGATGACAATCAGACGTTTCATTAACTAGCTCACAGTAAAACTAAGGCTGGTGCGATTACACCACCTGATATCTTGGTGCTATTGAGTACAAGACACTATTATTCTTACACCTGGACTACACACTTCTGCTACAGCCATGATAGATGACAAGAACCTACCCATGGTCATCGAGGTTCAGAGTGTAGAGAACCAGCTCGGGTTTGCCGCCGTGGTTGTCCGTCAGATCCTGGGTAGTGAACTGCACCAGCTTTGCCATCTCTGCGGCATGGTTGCCATGCCTCTCCCCGTCTACCCTGATCTCCAGGTGCATGTTAGCCTGCCCATTGCTCCTCATCCAGTAGTGCACCGCGTGGGTGACATCAAAACTCCACCAGCCGGATTCCATGATGGGCACAAGCCTGGAAAATGATAACAGCGTTCCATTAATTACAGTGAAATGACAAAGCATGCGTCGTCTTAAATGCATCTACCTCTTAAAAGACTGCCATACCACCTTACAGGCATTCAGGAACTACAAGTGCCAGCATGGCTTCATAAAAACTAGAGAGCCACAAGATTCAAGACTGTGTATTACACAAACTTTTTTAAACGCTACAAAAATATTGCGCCAGTAGGGGCTACGCAATATTGTAACGGAGTTGCTGAACCGCATTGGAACAATATATTCCTGTTTATTGGCCTTAAATTACATATTGCCCATACAACATATCATGAAGATTGTTTAATCATACACCCAAGTCCCTGCCCTATTGCAGCTCGCAATCCATATTCCTGACTGTGTAGGAACGCATTCAGGTAAATTAGCTATTGTATGTTTTTTAGATTATTACAAGAAACTGGGAGAGTACATACAAACTCCACACATATTCCTGTTTGCCATTAAACACACCCAAAGTGAATGTTTTTTTAAAAACAAAATCCAAGACACCTAAAAATAAGACACTACATTACTTTTCCCAGGAAGACAGGCTAAGGTAAATTGCCGTACCTGGAATCCACCAGCGAGGTTCTGTTGCTCCCATCCCCCATCACCTCCACGTAGTAGACGCTGACCCTGGCGTTGGTGACCGGCCTGTGGAAGCGTCGGTCGGTTGGTAGACCCGCGGTGTTGGGAGGTTGTTTGAAAAGTTTCAGTTCAGCCATGGTGACTTCGCTGTTCTGGGGTATCCTGGAGTTCATCTCAAACACCAAGGTCTGCTTGGTGGGATCGGAGTACAGGATTTCCCCAAAGATATCTAGGAGAAGTGATTAACAGCAGATCAGTACTGTGGATCTTACAGGGAGGGGCGGCGGATTATTGTGTCATCACTGCACCATTAACATGACAACCTGCAACTTGCTTGATGCAAATGTCTGGATGACAAGATAAAAGGAGATGGGGATAATGCATAACAAAGTCCCCTAAACTGTGTAATGAGACAGTAAACAACATTGTGCCTCCTCCGCCCTGAGCCCGCTCACATAACCCCGGAATAGCAAGATATTGTTATATACAACTACATAAAACTAGCGTCGATTATTATAGATAAAGAGCAACTCAACAACGTTCTACTGCCCTCCTTCCATAGCGCACAAGTGGACCTACCGGCATTTCCTTGGATGCCCCTGAGGATGCCAGTCAGGCTGGGCAGAGACCTCCTGGTCCTCTCCTTGTGTCTCTGAAGCATGGAGATGTACTTGCTCTGGATGTGTCTAGGAATCACCAGCTCCTCGATGTCTCTCTTCACCAGCCTGGGCACCTCCGGCAGGTTGAGCTTCTTCAGAAGTGCATCCTTGATGTCTTCTGGGGTGAAGGCGCTGGTTGTGGCCACCAGCAGGGTTCCCAGCAACCAGCCAAGCCTCGCAGAGATGTTGGTGAGCAGCATTATTCCCCGGATGTGGAGATACGTCAGAGCCCTTGGGTTGCAGATGTGGACTTTTCAGGACCTTGCTCAGTACAAGGAATCTGCTTTGGAACCTTCCTAGCTGCACTTATATAGCGAGGCCACAGGACCCCCTGCTGGGGGGAGCACATAATGCTAAATAAGAAGCTGGGCTAAGACAAAAGGACAACATCACCACCATTAGGAGTCTGACACTTCCCTGGGTTTTATCTGCAGACAAGAAATACACTAATAATTAGGGTTTATTCACCAATATGTAGTCGCTATACAATATAACAGATTATAACAGATTTGTACACTTTTACATTTAGGACACTCTTTATAAGTTTACTACATTGGATGTTTTTTATGTGAACAAAACTTATTTTATATTTTTATTTATTTATGTTTTCATTTCTTGATGTATTTATATATTTTGTATTTATTTCATTTTTTTATTGTTTTTATATATATATTTGTGTATTTATTTTAGGTATTTATTTATGTATTTATTTATTTTTTTGTTTGCGTTGGATACAAATTTTGCGTTTCCGCTGCAGAACATGAAGGGGCCACAATCTTTTTTTTTTTTAATTCATTAAAAAATTACTATCTCTTACAGAGCTGACTTTTTAGACATTAATGATGATAGTGGAAATCGATTAACATTGATTTTTAGAAAATATATTATTACAATATGCATAAAATGCCGTTGCTATGTGAATAACGGGATGCAGTTAAAATCCCGGCGGTCGGGATCCCGGCGTTCAGAATCCCGACGCCGGAATCCCGACCGCCGAAATGCCGACCGCCGAAATGCCGACACATTCTCCCTTCTGGGGTGTCCACGACACCCCTGGAGGGAGAATAAATTAGCGTGCCGAGCGTAGCGAGGCACCGGGCCCGCTGCGTAGCGAGCGCAGCGAGCCCGCAAGGGTGGGCGATCCACGTCCCCCCCTTGTCGGCATTTCGGCTGTCGGGATTCCGGCGTCGGGATTCTGAACGCCGGGATCCCGAACGCCGGGATTCAATACTGAATCCGTGAATAACATAATAATAATAATAATAATAATAAAATATTGATAATAATAATAAATCATTTCAAATAAATATTCTGTAATAATTCTGTAATAATGGTCTTGAGGTGATTTAAAGATGGGCTCTAATTTCATCGCTGCTAAAATATGCTAATTCAGTGGGAGGCATCTTAACGGCAAAATACGCCTACTGCTTGCGTTCCAAATCGGAGGCGCAGCATTAGATTACAATCGTTGGTAGCAATGTTAAAATCTGAGTGAGTCTTAGAAGGGAATTCAGTTGAGGATGTCATAGGAATTTGGCCAGGTCACCGGCAATTGAATTGCCCCCTCGCTTCTCAGGTTAGCAGCCTCACCTGTGCCCAGGACAGTCCCTTATCGCATGCCCAGTCCCAGCCAGGGTTCCTTGCTAAATTTCTAGGCAGTAATGAATCTATTGCTACTTAAATAGATGTTGACTAACAGATGAAAAGAGCTATTTAATAGTTGGGCCCTCTGGGGTAATGTGCGGCCCTTTTGGAGAACAGAATGCCCACCATGGCGCCCCTGAAGTGTATCAGGCTGAACACCCGCAATAATGGCCATTACATGTAAATGTGTTTTGGTGCAGATGACAGATTTCTGGTGGATAAATGAAGCCGCCTTCTGATAATGTGTTAAGGATTATGCTGCATTAGGGGATGTGAACAATAGCTCGTCGTTGTGCAATATGTCATGGACTGGATGTGGGTGGTGGTAGGGGGGGGGGGTTCTCGGCTACTGTATCAGCAAGTGGCTTCTGTGTATTAAGCGCAGGAGCTGACAGTCATTTCTGCAGCAAATTTGAGTTTCAATTACCAGACATCAGTCTGCGCCCAGAGAAGTCCCCCAATCACCACTTCCTTCCTCTGTCATAGATAATTCCTGTTATGACTGCTATGGTCTTTGAGGTGTTAATTCCCAGGGGGGATCCATGAAAGGATATGATTTGAACAGATAGGAAGTGGTGCAGTGACTGGCATATTAGTGACAAATGATTTCTTATTTCCCTTGTCAATCACATAATACACAGCTGACGGTTGTTGCTGTCCGCCCAGTACTGTAGATAGGAAACTGAATGTACCATAGTATTGATGGTATACATAGGCCTGAGCGTGTTATATGTGTGTACATGACTGATACACATGAAAGTTGCCTTGAGTTTCTTACTTAGTCCATGTTTCCATTCTATCTTTAGAGCGGGAGGTAGAACCCAAAGCGATTACAGTGACAGCTTTCATAATAAGATGACAGATGCTCCCATTTATATGATTTTGGTCGGACTGGCCCGTAGGTGTACGGGGAAAATCCCTGGTGGGCTCCAATGTGTAAGGGGCCCCACTCCCTTCTTTAGGGGTCAGTAAATCATCTTGGGTGTTTGAAACTACACCGAGAGTGGCCAACTTGCCGATCAAAGTGGGTGGTCCTCCCGAATGGTTGACCAAGTCCCTTTTTGGTGGCTGGCCAAACCCATTAAGCTTGGGCCCCTACAACTGCATTCCCTGGTACCCCATTCTGGGAATGTCTGGTCAACGGGACATAAAATTCCTAAGTCATTCTCATTATACCCTTCTATAGTACAGAGATAAATATTGCATAAGAATTACATTTATATGCAAAACATCCCAGCTAAATGGTTTTAGTAAATGCGCCTTCATCACCAGACCCACATGGGATCCTGGGTCCATGAGAACAATCTCCCCAAACATACACCGGATGTTCTAAGCCTTGAAAAGGTGATACATTGGAGCCAATCAGTTCCTAACTGCCATGATACAGACTGGGTAAAAAATGACAGTCAGGAGCAGCTTGTCTGTTACTTTATCTCTCTCTCCACGTTATCTCGGTCCAAGGCTTATGCTGGGTACACACCAGGACGACTAGGGCCCGATCCCCTCAATCTAGATCCAATTCCGACCAATTGGATGTAGATTGTGTGGTGATTGGGCCCTTTTCTGACCTGGTGTGGACGGATACCAATCCGATGCGCGGTCCCGCGGGTCGGTCGTTATTGAGATCCTACCTGCTGCAGGTAGGATCTCAATGACGACCATACTGCCGGGTGCGGGTTGCCATCGGATCCGCTCACGGTGCACATCGTGAGCGGGTCGTGCCCCCCCGCGTCACCGCGAGCGGGTCGGACGAGACACTGACGACCCGCTCACGATGTGCATCGTGAGCGGGTCGTCCTGGTGTGTACCCTACATTAGTACTTGACGATACACAGGCTGAGTGCTGTAAGCTTGTGGCAGCCAGCACATATCTCACATACAACTTTACATGTACGCTTATATGTTCTGGCTGGTACCACCCTGCAGCCTTTGATTGGCGCTGCAGCCCAGGGGCAGCCGCCGCCGCTGTTTACTGGTAATCTGGTGCTGTTATAATGTCTAGTGTGTGTTTATTTATTACCAGCGCATTACAGAGAACATTGGCCATTCATTTCAGTCTTTGGCCTGTGGATCTTACAATCTACTGTATAATCCTTATCACATAGCTACGCTCACAAAAGTAAATCATAGTCCTACCAGTGTGTTTTTGGATTATGGGAGGAAATTGGAGCCCCAGTGTGAATCAACATGAGAAAATACAAACTCCACACCTAGGGCCTTGTCAAGAATCGAACCCAGGGTCTCAGTGCGGTGAGACAGCAATGTTAACCACTCTGGCAAGCACGCTGTACACCGATAATAAATAATACATATTGTGCTGTCCTGCATTACTCTTTAGGCATTTTCCATAAATCCTGTTTTTCGCGTAGGCAAAAAAAACGGGACCAATTCAGCCTATGAGTATTCAATTGGTATTTATGCCAATTGAATACTCAGTTGGCAAAGGGGGGGGGGGGGGGGGGGGGGGGGCAAAAAGACATGGGTGAACAATGACTTACATTTTTTTTTTTTAAACGCAATTTTGCCTGGAAAGTGGCGATACACGCGGATCGGCGGCTAGTTCATCTAGCCAAAAAAATTGTCACTTTAATTGAATAGTTTGGCCAAATTTTTTTTTTAACTCGTCACTAATGGTATAGCACCCTATAAGGAAAGAAACTGGTGGAGCAGACTTTGGTGCGTAGAGGAATAATCTATGCATGGCTTCAATTATTGACATTTATTGACATTCAAGTCCCAGACAGCAGATGTTGTCCCGGTATTGAACTAGCCAGACACTTATACACGCAGTTATCTCCACCTCTGTGCCCCCCTGGTATTTACACTTGTCTGGGTTCCTTCGCTGAGGTCACCAGGGGCTGAGCATCTCCCCTGTGTCTGCCGCGGATGCTCTAAATGCCTGTCTAATGACACAGGCTGGTGTGTGGGACCTTTTTTCTCTCACCGAGGGCTGTGGATTGAGAAGTCGGCTTTATGGGATCTGCAAAGAGCATAAAATTAATGAGCAAACAACTGGAGTTCCCAAAAAAAAAAAGAAAAAAAAATGTGGATTGGCCTCATCTCACAGTATGGTGTTCCAGCGGCTGGATCTGTCATCCCCTCTTGTCATGCAAACAAGGCGGCCTGGAATTTCAGAGAGGCCCATGAGTGGTTTGTGTATTGGGAGATAGGTGGTGCTTTTATCTAGTCAGACAGGAGATTACACAGGCTGGACACACTGCAAACAGCCCTGGGACACACAATCCATGGTGGCAGGAGTCTTTTGTGTATGTACTTACCAACTCCTGCATCTGAGGCCTTCATGTGTCTATGTATGTATGAGACTATGATATGTATCCTATATATCTGTATAATCGCTGAGCTCTGAGGTCATCAGATCAATGGGCCCGATTCAGACATGGTCGTTGTTGAGCGTACAAGTGAACAGGTAGATGCTGCGGCTGCTGCCCCGCTATAGTGAAATCCCTCTTGCGAATTCATGTGTACGGCTAGCGAGGAATTCACAGCCGTGCGAAAACGACCAGAATCTTTCATTTGGGGGTTTGCGTTTGTTTTCTTCACTGGCCCCCAGTCATCGCAAGCTGGGGGAGGGGGGGTGGTACAGGGGTCTGACAGTCCGGATCCCAACTGGCCGGACCCAGAAAGCATGGTGAGCGCAACTAAGCCCCTTGTGCGCTCGCCACGCTCACCACCTATTCTATTCTCCCTCTATGGGGGTTGTGGACCCCTACGAGGGAAAATAGCCGGTGGCCATCGGGAACCCGGCTGTCGGTGTTTTGACAGTTGGGATCTCGACGTCGGGTAAATGCCTGTCGGGACCTGCTGGGAGTAGCCTGAGAAGGGGCCAATTTATCAAACCATATTTGTGGCTAAATCCCCGAAAACACCCATTTTCGGGGTTTAGCCGCAAATATTAAGTATCACCTAAATGTATCAAAGGGGACCGCAGCAGGAATCTCCGATCCCCCCTGCACCGCCGCCGGCCGCATCCCCCATAGGTTTCTATGGGGGAATGCGAAGCTGCCCGATGTATTAACATCAGGCAGCCCGGCTTCGCATCCCTGGGCTATCACCATTCTGGGATGGCGATAGCCCATTGTAGCCTATGGCTTCGTGACCGCACTGCCGAGTGGGGCAGTGCGGTCACAGGGGTCGGCGGGGGGCAGCGCATTACCGCGCATGCGCAGAACCCCCCCCCCCGGCTTTCGGGTCAGGGCTTTGCAGGGACAGGCTCCTATCGGAGCCCTCTCCCTGCGCCCTTCTAATAATACATCCAGGCGGTATTTCACCATACCGCAATGCGATGTCCGGCGATGTCACCGTGCCGGCATCGCTCTAGGCTGATAAATGCGCCCATAAGGCTGGCCATACAGCAGAATGACCTGCATACAACCTGGTCATACACAGGTCATAATTGCTGTCGAACGAGCGATCGTATGTGCTTTAAAAGCATACGATCCGCTTACGATGACCGCAATGGAAACCGACGGATCAGACATGCAGCACGCCTGATCTGAGGGCTGACTACTCGATCCATGGGGTCGTTCAGGTGTATGGCCAGAGGCTACGAAGAAATCAGGAATATCTGGTCTGGAGCTGACGTCACACACCCACCCCTAAAACGGGTATGAAATAAGTCAACATGGCTAAGGTCGTAAGGGTTGGAAGGTTGACACAAGTATAATGCTGACAATGGGAAGGTCGACAGTCAACAGGACGACATGAGTTTTACAGCTTTTCTTGTGTCCCAAATGTCGACGTGAAAGTGTACCGCCGCATTTGCCATGCTTCTTTCGATAATCGGCTGCTGTGACAATTTGCTCAGCAGCAATCAGGTCTGAATCAGGCCTAATGTTCGTTCAGCTAGTCCCGTGCTTTATGATCACACATCCCATACTGTATATCCGATCATCAGTTTTCCATTATCTATATACAAGTAACCATGGCGGCATATGGCAAACAAATGTTGGATTTTCAATTACCCATAATCCATCTGTAAAGTCGCATTGGTATAAATGTATTCATTTAGCCATTACCATAGCAACAGTCACCTGCAGACCCCGCGGTGGCTTGGAGTCGTTGGGAGGTGCTGTGGGAACAACTGTGTGCAGGCTCGGGTTGCGCCTCCTCCTCTCCGGGAACATGGGGATTCAGACCTGTTCGCTAGGCTGCGTAGAATGGCAGCTGCCTAGCGAACAGGTAAGCACCGCCCCGCCAACTGAATCCCCTCACTACATGCGAGGAGATGTGTATGGGGGGAAAATGATTGGATGGTCGTTGATAAAAGTAAGTCACGTGACGTCAGCTGTTCACCTCAAGCAGGCATTGGGAACGGGCAGCGTTTTCATGGCGACGTTTGGTAGGTTAGCGGTTAGCACTTACCTGTTCACTAGGCTGCGAGTATAAGAAGCCTAGTGAACAGGTCTGAATCAGGCCCAATATGCGATTCTGTAGCATGTAGTATACGTCTGTCTTAGCACGACAGGGCAAACCCCAAATGTATTTATTTATTATCCATTTCTTATATAGCGCACACATATTCCGCAGCGCTGTACAGAGAATATTTGAACATTCACATCAGTCCCTGCGCCAGTGGAGCTTACAATCTATATTCCCTACCACATGTACACACGCACACAGACATTCTAGGGTTATTTTTTTGGAAGCCAATTAACCTATCTGTATATTTTTGGATTGTGGGAGGAAACCGGAGTACCCGGAGGAAACCCACGCAAGTATGGGGAGAATATACAAACTCTGCACAGTTAGGGCCATGGTGGGAATGAAACCCATGACCTCAGCGCTGTGAGGCGGTAATGCTAACCATTACACCGTCCGTACTGCCCTTCTCTGATATTTGTAGTACTGTGCAATGAGCGCAGTGCCCCCCAAACCACAGCATGATTTGGGGAGGGGTGGGGGAGGTGATGCGGTCCACTTTGCATAACAGGTGCATGTCATCCCCATTTTGTTGCTGGCCAGTGTCTGCATCGCCCCTACACAGGTCTCTGCAGCGCTTTATTCCCCAGCCACCGAGCGTTACTCAGATAGCCAATGCTGATGCAGAGTGATCCAGTGCTGCATCATCGGTGTCAGCGCACAGGACTATCCGCATGTACATGCACAGGACCCTGAGAAGCAGGAAGTGCTGCGATGCACGCTGTGATGTCACAAAGCTGTAACCCCAGGGCAGCTGGGAATGTTTTTAGCCATCAGATGCTGTTGACCCAACCCCAGATATATTTCCCTTAATATCAGGGCAGGGTCAGTTTAGCCAAATACATACCCGAGTGTCAGAAACAATTGTTTACCTGAACCCATAACAGCCCAAACAACATCTAGCAGTATTTGTAGCCCAGGGCAATGGAAAGGGGTGTGTGTGTGTGTGTGTGTGGGGGGGGGGGGACGACTCCAAGGTCTAGATACCGTTCTGCCCGTCCTGCGTATTAACCATTGTACTTTCTCTTTTTATTTTTTTGCAACTTTTTATTTGAATGATTGCAATATATTGTTATTTATGTGATCAGGCATGCCTGCGAATGGGGGGCTGGCAGCACGGTTGTCTAGTGGTTAGCACTAAGGGGGCGAATTCGCCCCCTGGTCCCGATGGTTGGGGTTTGCGCATGCATATGTGCTAACCGCCAGAGCAAACGGATGGGTGGCCAGGTGGTGGGCAGTAACCGGTCGCAGGGGAACGCCCAGCGTTTTATGAGCCTGCTTGGGGCGGGTGGCTGACGTCACATGACATCAGGGCCCGCCCCCTCTTCGGCCATCTCTGTCCAGGATAAAAGTAAGTATAGACTTGGTGGACCATCGGATGATTTTTGCCCGGTACGGCCACATGCGAGTGGATATGTAAACGTGCACATCTGAAGGTCGCTCATCATCGAATGATTTTTCCCATGATCAAGGATAAAAGTCTACACTTTTATGGCTGAAAAAGGGGCGGGCACTGACGTCACCTGAGCCCGTCTGCGTTTTTGTAGGGACGCCCATAAAACGCTGGTGCTATATAAGCTTATATTAAGATAGAGGACAACGAACACACTTTTCTGACACATCCCCTCCAGTAGGGCCGGTCTGATCCTAATGACAAAGCTCCTGAGCCACTCACTTAGCACCTTCTAAGCATACACAACATGTGCCAATGGCTACTTCCAGGGCCCCTGTTACCGCCACAGCAGGGTCCTGGAAACAAGATAAAGATTACATCTAATTAGTCCATGACTCAATATAGAACGCTTGTGCCAGGACTCGCATACCCTCACCCAGCATGGCCAGGGGGTCTATCCGCACTGATAACTGGTAGCTGCCTGCCCACTGGTTCTGCCCATCAATCATAAACGGAATTCATTCATTGACACCATAGGGTTTATCTTATATGTATTCAAGCTATATTATTGCAATTGAAACCACTGGGGAAAACAGGAGCAGAACATTACTACACTGTGGATATGGGTGATAATTACTTGTTTTATGGGCGATTCAACATGTTGTGCTTTGTGCTTAGAATGAGTGTGGAAGCGGGGTAATCTTATGGTGCCCACACACAGGCCCTTATTCAGATCTGAGCTCAGTACAAATTTGTTTGGAAAATGGGCAAGACCATGTGCACTGCAAGTGGGGCAGATGTAACATGTGCAGAGAGAGTTAAATTTGGGTGGGGTGTCTTGAAATCTAAATTGCAGTGTAAGAATGAAGCAGACAGTATTTACCCTGCACAGACACAAAATAACTCACCCAAATCTAACTCTCTATACATGTTACATCTGCCCATACTTGCCGACTTTTCGAGAAGCCTCTCTGGGAAAAGCCCGGAGAGGACAGCCGGATCTTCAGGTCAGGGGGCGGGGACGGGTCTGATGACTGAAAGCCCCGCCCCCAATCCAGGCAAATGCCACGATTCGCGGGTCCGCGAGTATGGAGCGATTTGCATCATTTTAGTCTCGCCTCTTGTCGCGGACCCGTGGAAAAACGGTAATTAGTGTGGTAAGAAAGGGGGGTGCGGGGGCTGCTAGGCAAAAGCGAGAGGATTGCTGACCTTCCTGGGGGGCCAGGAGGGGGACCCGATTTTCGGGAGCCTCCTGTCAATTCCGGGAGGGTAGGAAAGCCTGCATCTGCCCCACCTGCAGTGCACATGGTTTGTCCATTTTCCAAAAAATTAGTACTGAGCTCAGATCTGAATAAGGCCCACAGTGCGACTCTCACTCGCGAGCTGAACTTTTTAGTTCAAAACGCACCCGGTGTAGGGAATCGCATGCGGTATGTACCTTACATATTTATATGGCATATTGTAGTCTAGTCCAAATCTTATGTAGCCAGTGAGTGGCAGTCAGCATGCTGATTGGTGGGTGGCTGAAGCTATCCACCAATCATAGTGCAACACTCTTTCCCTGCCTTCCAGCCTTTAGTCAGACAGTGAATGGCTGTCAGCATGCTGATTGGTGGATCAGAGTGCTGGCAGCCAATCATTTTAGAGAAGGAAGCATATGGAGAGCCGGTGAGGGACATGTTATGATTTTTTTAATTGGTTCCTTTAAAGGTATACAGATAATAGGTTAACAGACAATATTTAAAACCCATATTGTTGACATGCATTAGGTAGACAGATGCAAAATGTTGACATGGTCAATAGATCAATGTGTAAAAAGGTAACTGTGCATAAGGTCAAAAGGTTCAAACAGTTGACATGACAATGGCTGACACACATATGTCTGACACAGGATCTTGTTTAAACTAACTAAACATACTGTACCTTCCACGTGGACTATTAACCTTGCCCGAAGGGCGGCGAGCGAAGCGTGCTATGAGGGTACATGACTCCATTCATTTGGCTTTTACATGATTCAACATGTCACCTGTATTATAATACCTTGTACTGTGTACAGGGCTACAAAAACATGGTGTCCTCAGAGTAACATTTAATATTAATATTATGGTACTTGTGTACTTTCACGGCTCCCATCGCATGCCATCGCATGCCATATGTAGTGGCATGCGATGGGATGCGATTTTCCTGTGTTTTTATGCATTTTTTATAAAATCGCATGCGATCGCATGAGATCGCATGCGATCTGATGCAATGTCATTTTTCACAGAAATAATGGACATGAGTTGACATCCTGTAAAATGCACCCCAAATGTCATTTTTCACACTGTACCACCCCCACTATCAACGCCAACCCGAAGCGAGGCGAGCGCAGCGAGCCCCGCGAGGGGACGCGGATACCTTCACAGGTATCCGTGTCCCCTCGCGGGCTTCACAGGTATCCGTGTCCGCTCGCAACGCTTCGGGCTCGGTGGCTCGCTGCGCTCGCCACACTTTCTATTCTCAACTCAACTCCACGCCGACGTGGATAGTGGGGGTATGAAAAGGTCGTAGGACGCGTACCGCAGCCGCTCGCCACACTTCGGGTTGGCGTTGATAGTGGGGGTGGTACAGTGTGAAAAATGACATTTGGGGTGCATTTTACAGGATGTCAACTCATGTCCATTATTTCTGTGAAAAATGACATTGCATCGCATCAGATCGCATGCGATCTGATGCGATGCGATGCAATTTTTCCCTGTACGATGCACATCGTGGGAGCCGTGAAAGTACACAAGTACCAATATTATGACTATGATTATTATTAATAATAATAATGTCAAACTTTTAACTTGTGTGTATTAAGGGCCCTTACACTTGTGAGATTTTGTGAGATTTGATCCAATTCAGGTGGATTGAGTCAATTTATCTGACAAGGTCTGATGCGCCTGTCTGACAGAATCTGATGTGCCTGATGTGTAGGACACAATCCACAATCCTGTGCCATTGGGTATAACCAAGAGATTAAAAGAGATTGATCCTCCTGCACATAGGATAAATCTCGTGTCAATCAGGTTCAATTTGTTGATCAATAAGTTGAACAAGTGTAAGGGGGCCTTTAGTCTATAGCCATGTACAGGGTTCCCGACGGCGCTGCGGGGCCTGGGTAAAGATAAGGGTACGTGACCAATAGGAGGGGGCGTGGCCAAACCCCTGTTAAAAAAAGGGGGGGGGGGAAGCTTAGCGTGGCGTGGGTGACCAGGCGGCGGGTTGGGACACCAGCTCCTCACTCCTATCCCGGCGCAATTTACTATGCCAGAGCTGCCCCCCCCCCACCCCCTTCCCCAGGACCCAGTGCTGCCTAATCAGCCTATTGCTTAATAAGCTGGGCTTCAGTGTGACTGAGTGCGGCTCAAAGGGTCAACATTAAGGTTGGCACAAGCAAAAGGTCGACATGGAAATGGGTTTTTCACGTCTTTTTGGTGTCATTGTCGACACCTGAGACCATGGACCCCCAGTTTGCGTAGTGTGTACCCTCGCATGGCGCGCTTCAGCACGCTTCAGGCCTGGTACTTTACCATTCCCAACCGGAGTCCACGTCCTCAACATCCGGAGTCAATGTCCACCTAGTGCATGTTGACCTTTTGGTGTCGACCTTTTGACTGTCTGCATAGACTCTGTCGACCATCATCTGAATCCCAATGCGGTGTAACCCTTGTGGGACCCTTTTACTGTCCTACTGTCATTAATTGTGTAGGAATCTTGGCCCTCTTACCGTTCTGTGTCTTACTCCTCATTGGGCATAACTCAGACCCAATCGGAAGGGGCTGAATTCAGACGGAGGGCCGATGCATGCTCTGTCTATCCTGCTTAGATTACATTGTTGTGCATGGCGGGTGTGCAGCAGTGTGTGCTGAGCGATCCATGCAAACTTCGCCCCGTGTGTACGGAGCTTAAAGCACAAAGGCGTATGCTGGCACTACATAAATAAATACTGTTATATTAAAATATGCAAAAATATTATTTATTGCATAAAGGTATTCCTTTATTTCATCTGCTCATACAGGGCCTGATTTTCAGTCTGTGTCGGATGCAGTTAAGGAATTTTTAAGTCGCCGATGCAATTGAGAGACACAGACAGTCACAGACAGGTGACAGGCTGTGGTGTAAAGACGCACGAAGCAGTATATCGGCGTCTCAGACAGCCACAGTGGGCGTCTCTGGCCTTGCACATGTAGGCGCGCTGCTGTACGCCAGGGAGGGGCTTGTAGGAGCATTTGCATAAAACTGTAGGAGAAATACCGGCAAAAGATGCCGCGTCCAACTCAGCCCCAAAGACATACTCCAGCTATTGCCACCAGATCTGCCACATAATCAAAATGGAATCTGCCCGTGATGCGGCCGCGGAACTGGGTATCTCACAAACAAGCGTGAGTGCGGTTCCTTGGCTCTGTCTCGCCTGGTGGAAGAGGCGATCTGTGCCGCGGTACCATTGCTTGTCCTATCCTGTCCTATTCATGCTGTAGGTAGGCCTGACTGCTCCCTGCGGAGCCTGGTGTATCCCCCAGGTGTGTGTCTGAATAGGACGCCTCAGCTGTATTCATAGAGGTATTGACACAGATCCCTGCCACACGGGGAGACTCACAGACCCCTATGTACCTTGTAAAGATACCGAGGGGAAAGTTACCTTCTCTATTCCATAATCGTTATGTAGTCCAAGCTCCCCTTCCTTCCTCCCCTAAGTCTCCCAGAAAACACATTAGTATGTACATCTCATTCCCCGCCATGGTCCGAGCTACACAGGAAGGCAAATACGTTTGCTGGAATGCTTAAGGGTCACAATGGAAAGTAGATTTGTGATTCGCTGGTGGAGTCGCTGCTGTAACCTGCAAACGTCAGGAGTTTCATAACTCTCTGGGGTACTCTGCGGAGGTCCGGCTCCCCCTTTTCTATATAGATTTTGTCATTCTTATTTAGTAAGGGGTTCCGCAAACAGGAAGACATCAGGGGAATCATTGAAACACATTGGACCACATGTTCTCAAACTTGGTCCAAAGGGTCCCACACAGGTCATGTTTTCCACATCATCATTTTTAAAGTGATACACGGTGCATGGGACAGTGACCTGGAAAATGTGACCTATGTGGGGTCCTGAGGACTGAGTTTGAGAACATGTGGTCTAATGTGTATCCAGTTTCAATGATTCCCCTGGTTTCTTCCTGTTTGCGGAACCCCGAATGACAAAATCTATATAGAAAAGGGGGAGCCAGACCTCCGTAGAGTACCCCAGAGAGTTATGCAACTCCTGACGTTTGCATCATGGCTCTTGCTAGCGATACCATCCATCACTCTACATGTACAGATGATGGAGGACATAGCTAACATTTAACAGCCTGCGGGGGTGCACATTGTTAATGATATAGGGCATACACACTAGACGATATGCAAGAAAATATCATCAATTGTCCATATCATTTATTACATGGTCTAATGCAGTGATTTTCAACCTTTTTCAGCTCGCAGCACACCGGGCAAGACTTTAAAATTGCCAAGGCACACCAACCATATTTAATCAAATATAATACATATAATATCAAATGCCGCCCTCCCCCCCGCCCCTTAGATATTCCAAGCACCAGCTCCCCCATAGAAATTCCACGCACAAATGCCCCTCATTAGTCATTCCACGCACAAATGCCCCTCATTAGTCATTCCACGCACCTGTCCCATAGATGGTGCTGACATAACCCCGCCGTCTGTGGGGGCCTTTTGTGCATGTGCCGGGACGTGCCTGCAGAGCGCACAGGCTGATCTGACGTGCCTGGCGCCTGCTACGCACAGGCATGTCCCAACGTCGGCTCCAGACGCACGCACACAAGCCCGAGCCGCCTACCCCCTGCATGTCACTATTTACAGCATGGGTCCTCAAACTGCGGCCCTCCAGATGTTGTGAAACTACAAATCCCAGCATGCCTTGCCACCGTTTTGCTATAAGGGAGTGTTAAAACTGTGGCAAGGCATGCTGGGATTTGTAGTTTCACAACATCTGGAGGGCCGCAGTTTGAGGACCCATGATTTACAGTGACAGGCTCCAGCGCTGCCTGGCGGCACACCTGTGAACTGGCCGCGGCACACCGGTTGAAAAAGACTGGTCTAATGTGTACATGATAACTTCACCGGTAACTTTCCCACGAGCACCTACAAATAAATAATAACCGTATGGAGAGACACTGTTCGTTATATCGACACTATGAAGGTCAACATACATTACGTCGACCACTAGCATCTCAGCAGTGTTTAAACCCTTTTTTTGCCAGTTGGTCTAGCCGCGACTCCCGGAAATACCGGAAGTGCGGCTTGTGCGTTCCACCGGCCGGAAGCAGCTTCGGCTTGCGTTCCAAGGCCCGGAACGAGAGGCGCAATGGCGCCAAAGCATTAGTGCTTTTGGGTATAAATAGCCGGACACGGGGGTCTGTGGTTTGTGGCTTCCCTTCATCTGGGTATTGATCCTGTTGGCTTTGGATATCACCACAGCATTGCTGACCCTTGCTTATTCCTTGACAAAGGTCACTGTTGATGACCGAAACGTCGGAGAAAACGGAACTGTGAAACAGGTTATATTATTTAAAAAGTTTTTTTTCATTTAAAAACAACTAGGAGCATTTTCTGTTGTTTTTGTGGCGAGTGTTCTTTACCACCTATTGGTGGTTTTTTTTGGTTTATGTATGGACATAGGTACGCCTGTGGTCCTTAAAGAACACCCCACTGTCGCCTAGTCTATATCTGTGCGAGTGCAGGCTCTTTGTGGATCTATCTATATATATATATATATATATAGAGACTTTGTGGTGCGGCACTCGTAGCTTAATAATTAGCAATAAATACTCCGTACAACGGGATAAGTGATCAACGTTTCAAATAACGTGTATTTGTCATATTTTATCCTGATGACAAATACACGTTATTTGAAACGTTGATCACTTATCCCGTTGTACGGAGTATTTATTGCTAATTATTAAGCTACGAGTGCCGCACCACAAAGTCTCTATCCATTCCCTTGTGAGGGCACCGGCTGCAGCTACTTCAAGGTTACACAGGAGTGCCAGACATATATATATAGGTACTTGTTTCCTAGCACGGCCACAATCGTAAGTAATCCTGTCCCTTAATTAAGGGACACGATTACCCCGATGGACCCGATTTCTTTTGAAATCAGGTCCATTTTGCCGGCTAGGAAACAAAAATCGGGGGCATCGCGTCGGTCGGGACCATTAACATTGGTCCCGACGCGACCGACGCGATGCCCCCGATATTTCCATTGACTTCAATGTTAAAAAAATTTTTAACATTGAAATCTTGTCGGGAAGTTAAAATATCGGGGGCATCGCGTCGGTCGGGACCATTAACATTGGTCCCGACGCGATGCGACGCGATGCACCCGATTTTTGCATAGGATTCAATGTTAAAAAATGTTTTAACATTGAAATGGTGTAAAAATGTCAAAAAATGTGAAATGGGTCAATATGACCCATTTCACATTATAAATGTCCCCGTCGTCGCCCCACGATAGACGGCAACCCGAAGCGTGGCGAGCGCAGCGAGCCCGCGAGGGGCGGCGGTACGCGTCCTCCGACCTTTTCATGCCCTACTATCCACTAGGGCGTGGAGTGAGAATAGAATAGTGTGGCGAGCGCAGCGAGCCACCGAGCCCGAAGCGTGGCGAGCGCAGCGAGCCCCGCGAGGGGACGCGGATATCTTCACAGTTATACGCGTCCCTTCGCGGGCTTCACAGGTGTCCGTGGCGACGCGGACAGCTGTGAAGCCCGCGAAGGGACGCGTTTACCTGTGAAGGTATCCGCGTCCCCTCGCGGGGCTCGCTGCGCTCGCCACGCTTCGGGCTCGGTGGCTCGCTGCGCTCGCCACACTATTCTATTCTCACTCCACGCCCTAGTGGATAGTAGGGCATGAAAAGGTCGGAGGACGCGTACCACGCTTCGGGTTGCCGTCTATCGTGGGGTGGGGTTTACGCGCTTGAATTTGGGGGGGTTGGGAATTTTTTTCATTCAATCCAATGTAAAATTGGGTCCCAGGGACCCAATTTACATTGGCTTTAATGAAAAAATCGGGTGAAAAATCGGTCGGTCGCGTCGATCGCATCGCATGCGACCAAATCGCATGCGATGCGATCGACCCGATTTTTTTCAGCACGATCACCCCGATCTTAATCGGTGTGGCCGTGCTAGGAAACAAGTACCTATATATATACAAACAAATCTGAATAACCCCCTATATACGTATACGATCCAATCTGAATAACCACCTATATATGTATACGATCCGATCTGAATAACTCCCTATATACCTATGCGATACGATCTGAATAACCCCCTATATATGTATACGATCCGATCTGAATAACTCCCTATATACCTATGCGATACGATCTGAATAACCCCCTAGGTACTTGTGAGTTATCCGGGTGCCCGATGTGGTAATTGAATGTCATTACAATAAGCATACGATGCGACGCGATGCGACGCGATTTGCCATCGCGTCGCATCGCGTCGCATCGTATGCTTATTGTATGGTATACAATGGGATGCGATGCGACGCGACGCGATTTTAACTCTTCCCGCCCATTTTTAAACCCGCCCTCTGCCACATCTGGCAGAAAATCAGTGTGAGGTAGTTTTGAGAGGAGAGAACAGGTGATTTCCAGTGTTGGTGTGTTTCAGACTATTTGTGAAGTGAAATTTTGCCCCTTACACCCTATTTCCCAATATGGCTTTGGTGGACGGTATCTTCAGCCTCCCTAAAACTGAAGAAGATACAGTTCAATTCCTGCAGGACAAAGGGCTGCTTCCATCTACAGCCACATGTCCAAATGGCCACCCTATGCGCCTGTCTATAAAAGAGCGCAAATGGCGCTGCTACATCAAAAGTTGTGGGAAAAAGCAGAGTCTGCGGGCCTCGCTATTCTACCCCGGATGCAGGCTGCCGTTTATGACAATACTGCGCTTCATATACTGTTGGTGTGATGAACTCACTTCTATAGAGTTTTGTACAAAGAATTTGAAAATCTGTAATAAAAGTACAATCTTCTATAATGCATTGATGCGGGAGGCATGTCAATGCGACCTGATGTCCCAGCCTCAACGCCAGATTGGTGGACCAGGGAAAATAGTGGATGTGGATGAGACACTCTTTGCGAAAAGACAAGCCAATGTCGGCAGAGTTCTCCCACAGCAGTGGGTGTTTGGAGGAGTGTGCCGGGAAACAGGGGACTGCTTTATGCTACCAGTTGCCAAGCGAGATGCGACAACTCTGATCAATGCAATTGTGGAGCACATCGCGCCTGGAAGCACAATTGTCAGCGATTGCTGGCGGGCATACAAAACTCCAGAACTGGAGCGGGCTGGTTACAGTCACCTGAGAGTCAACCATCGCTACAATTTTGTGGACCCAGACACTGGTGCACACACCCAGAACATCGAAAGACTGTGGGGTTGTGCAAAATGGCGGAACAAACGCCAGCGGGGCACAGCCCGCCATCACCTGGACTCTTACATGCAGGAGTTTGTGTGGCGAAAGTGCCTGGCGGGAGACAGCGCATTTAACCGCATTTTACATGCGCTCACTTTGCTAGATAAATAATTACGGTGATTAATTATTGTGTGCTATGTTTTGATTGTTATTATAATTTATTTCTGAGATATGTTAATTACACAGTTATTCCCTTAAATTCAGTTGTCCTTAATGTGTCAGATATGAATGATATTGATGAATGATATTGGATGTTCACAACCACTCCACTATCAACGTGAACCCGAAGCGTGGCGAGCGCAGCGAGTCCGTAAGGGGCGGCGGTACGCGTCCTCCGACCTTTTCATGCCCTACTATCCACTAGGGCGTGGAGTGAGAATAGAATAGTGTGGCGAGCGCAGCGAGCCACCGAGCCCGAAGCGTGGCGAGCGCAGCGAGCCCCGCGAGGGGACACGGATACCTGTGAAGCCCATGAAAGTATGCGCTCACCTGTGAAGGTATCCGTGTCCCCTCGCGGGGCTCGCTGCGCTCGCCACGCTTCGGGCTCGGTGGCTCGCTTCGCTCGCCACACTATTCTGTTCTCACTCCACGCCCTAGTGGATAGTAGGGCATGAAAAGGTCGGAGGACGCGTACCGCTGCCGCTCACCACGCTTCGGGTTCACATTGATAGTGGAGTGGCGTTAACAATGGGGATGGGATTGGCATTGTGTCACTTTTTGGGGGTTTTGCCCTGCTAAAATCGGGTGCTGTCGCATCGCATCGCATGCCATGTGGTTAACATGCGATGCAACGTGATCAGATTAGATGGTACCCGATGTAAAATCGGGTTCGGGTGGTGATCTCGTCGCGTCGCATCGCATGCCATTTGGTTAACACACGATGCGACGCGATGCGATGCGTATACGATCAAAAATCGGGCGCCCAGATAACTCACAAGTACCACCCCCTATATACGTATCCGATCTGAATAACTCCCTATATACGTATACAATCCTATCTGAAAAACTCCCTATAGTATGTGTACAATCTGATCTGAATAACCCCCTATATAGGTATACGATCAGATCTGAATAACTGCCTATATACGGATCTGATCCGAATAACTCCCTATATACGTATATGATCTGATCTGAATAACCACCTATATATGTATACGATCCAATCTGAATAACTCCCTATATATGTATACAATCCGATCTGAATAACCACCTATATATGTATACGATCAGACCTAAATAATCCCCTATATACGTATATAATCCAATCTGCATAACCCCCTATCTCTTATATATTTGGCTACATCTGTCACTCAAAGTGTGTCTGGAGCTGTATCGCTGGGTTGTGGACTTCCATCTTAATTTATGATTGTCATCACCTGTTTTAAACAGGGTAATTGATAAGAAAGGTGTTTAAGCACAGGTGATGGTAATCCATAAATTAAGAAGAATGTCCAGAAACAGAGCAATGTGTCCCTCCTGGAGAGGGTCATGTTGGGAGGTATGCACCTCCCTCCCTCCCCCCCCCCCCATTCACGGCATCCCCACGATTAAATGGCACATGCAAAACACTGACATGGCTATGGTCGACAATGAAAAAGATTGACAAGATTTATTTTTCACTTTTTCAATGTTTTCATATTCATTCTCATGTGTCGAAATGGACACCAATGAAGTGCCACACTTATGTCAACATTTACATGTGTTGACCTTTCTGTGTTGATTTTTTCTTGTGGCGATTCGCGGCACCCCCCGCGACCCCCCTCCCGCGATTTGCAGCACACCCCCCGCAATTCGCGGCACCCCCGGTGACTCCAGCGATTCGCGGCCCCACCGTGACACACCCCCCCTCCTGCGATTCGCGGCACCCCGTGACCCCCCCTCCCACAATTCGCGCCAACCCCCCGGGCCCCCCTCCCGCGGTTCACGGTGCCCCCCACGACCCCCCCTACCGCGATTTCCCACCCCTGACCCCCCCCTCCTGTCATTGCGGCAACCCCCCGCCCCCGTGACCCACCCTCCCGCGATTCACTGCAACCCCCCGCGCCCCCCCTCCCACAATTCACGGCACCCACACCCCCCCCTGCGACCCCCCCCCTTCCGCAATTCACGGCATCCACCCATGACCCCTCCTCCCGTGATTCGCGGACACCCATCACCTCCTCCCTCCCCCCCCACCCCCGCGCGCGATTCACAGCAACCCCAGGATTAAATGGCACATGCAAAACACTGGCACAGTTATGGTCGACAATAAAAAAAAGGTTGACATGAGTTTTTGAAGATTTATTTTTCTTTTTTTGAATGTTTACATATTCATTCTCATGTGTCGACATGGACACTTATGTCAACATTTACATGTGTTAAACTTTCTGTGTTGATTTTTCTTGTGGCGATTCGCGGCACCCCCCGCGCCCCCCCCTCCCGCGATTTGCAGCACACCCCCCGCAATTCGCGGCACCCCCGGTGACTCCCGCGATTCGCTGCCCCACCCCGTGACACCCCCCCTCCTGCGATTCGCGGCACCCCGCGACCGCCCTCCCACGATTCGCGCCACCCCCCCTCCCGCGGTTCACGGTGCCCCCCACGACCCCCCTACCGCGATTCCCCACCCCTGACCCCCCCTCCTGTCATTGCGGCCACCACCCGCCCCCGCGACCCACCCTCCCGCGATTCACTGCAACCCCCCGCGCCCCCCCTCCCACAATTCGCGGCACCCACACCCCCCCCGTGACCCCCCCCCTCCCGCAATTCACGGCATCCACCCACGACCCCTCCTCCCGTGATTAGCGGACACCCCTCACCCCCTCCCTCCCCCCCAACCCCGCGCATGGTTCACGCCAACCCCAGGATTAAATGGCACATGAAAAACACTGGCACGGCTATGGTCGACAATGAAAAAGGTTGACATGAGTTTTTGAAGATTTATTTTTCTTTTTTGGAATGTTTTCATATTCATTCTCATGTGTCGACATGGACACCGATGAAGTGCCACACTTATGTCAACATTTACATGTGTTGAACTTTCTGTGTTGATTTTTTCTTGTAGCAATTTTTTTCCAGTGACAACTATGAACTATGTGCACGTCAACCTACACATCATCAACCAATTCTTTGTATAATATATAACACCTGTTCTGTTTTACTGTAGGTGTTTTAAGTCAGACCTTTTACTGCTACTATTACTGTTTATGTAAATGCATTCTGAATGAGAGCAACATCCTACCATCCTTCTACAAGAATATATAACCAACTAGGTGATTCATCACGCCCCGTGCCCCCCCCCCCCTCCCGCAATTCACGGACCCCCCGCGCACCCCCCTCCCGCGATTCGCAACCCCCCCTCGCGCAATTCACGCCCCCTCCCACGCTTTTCGGACCCTCTCCCGCGATTCGCCGACACCTGCGCCCCCCCTCCCTTGATTCACGGCACCCCCGCACCCCTCCCGCAATTCACGGCACCCCTAAGCCCCTCTTTAGTCCCCCATATACTCACACACCCCTATCACTACCCAGCTTCCTGCTCTCCTGAACCGTAACTTCCACCACTGGGGAGTCGCTGACGCTGTTTTGCCCACATGCCCCTATCATGCCTCATAGCCCAGCCTCCTGCTCTCATGCACCCGAACTCCCACCCAGTAGGAGGAGACACTGACTAAGGGCCACCATCCTGTACTCCTGTGCTGCCACGCTGGACCCTCACCCACTGGCAGAAGCTGCACAGTATCTCCCACCCTCCTCTTTAGTCCCCCTTATGCCCACACACCCCTATCACTACCCAGCCTCCTGTTTTCCTGTGTCGTGACCTCCGCCAGTGGGGAGCCGCTGACTCAGAAACACCCTACTGTACTATTGCACACACACACCTAAACAACATGCACACACAGCCCCCCACACCCACACCCACACCCACAAATGTCACTGTACCATCCACACTATCAATGTACATCTTACTCTGTAACCGCTTTTTAATTAAACAAAACAATACACACCCCCTTCCACATCATATGCTCTCTATTTAACACATTTCACCTATAACTCAAGTTGCAATACAGGCCATCTTTCATACAATTCTAACCATCTTTCTCATATGCAAATGTTCACAAATTAAGGGGGCGCAGCCCCTTACGACGGTGTGAAGAGCACCCGTAGGGCGCGATGAATCACCTAGTATATGTATACAATCCGATCTGAATAACCCCCTATATACGTATACGATCAGATCTGAATAACTCCCTATATACGGATCCGATCCGAATAACTCCCTATATACTTATATATTCTAATCTGAATAACCACCTATATATGTATACGATCCGATCCGAATAACTCCCTATATACGTATATGATCTGATCTAAATAATCACCCATATACATATACGATCCGATCTGAATAACCCCCTCTATACGTTTATGATTGTTACTGCAGGATAACGCCACCACTTAGCTGGGTCCTCTCCGGGATGCTCAGCCAGCCCCCTGCGGAGTGCGTCGCTAATCCTATGTATTTACAGACAGACGTGACACAGACCCCGGGAATGGGATTTCACGGCTTTCTCCAGGGTCACTAATAAACAGATTATTACACTGGCTGCCTCTAAATGGATTACGATGGACGTCGAATACACATTCCGGCCTCTTTACGACCAAGCAGAACAGCAGTAGTGCAGCGCGGTGGTCAAACCTTCACTTTTGCGCAGTCGCGTCAAGATTTTTCAGCTTCACACGTGGCGGTATCTGCACGAGGCACAAACCTTCGCATGGTCCGTTGGAGGAAATCTATTGGAATGAGTCGCTGGTGGCGGGCGTTCGTCTGCCTAGCGAGCAGGTCTGAATCAGACCCTTATTTTGGGTGTCATATGATATGTCGTCATCGTGAAGGCTGCCACCAAAATGTTGACATGCTCTAAACATTCACATGAACGTTATGTTAACAAGTAACATGGTAACAAGTTGACATGTTCATTATGTCAACATTTAACATGTCTACGGTCAGAATGTTGACTGTTTTTCGAGTATCTAACCCTAACCCTGGATATAACACCACAATGTACTATGGACACCCCGACTGCTGGCATTTTACATGGTGCGTTGTTAAGTGCAACACGCACATCTATACAAGGGCGGCGCTGTCATACCACATCTGCACCTGTAACACTAGCAGGTATTTTATTGTTTCAGTGAAGCATCTTGGGGTCGCGATTCACTAACGAGCCAGTAAATGGCGGCTTTGACCAATTATAAAACAGCACTAGCGATACCTGTCAAAGCCGCACTTGGATCCTTGTTAAGATGTTTTCTAAATGGCCCAAACCATGTTGCCATTTTGGGGGGGGGGGGGGGGCAAATGTGTTTACTGTAATAATATTTTTTCTGTGCAGGATAAATACTGACAGTTTTTTTGCATGTAGCCCATAGATGTAGAGACCCCCATACACTGGGTGATGTACATGCAAGAACATAGGGCCTTATTCTAGTTCACTCTTTCTGACAAAATCCTTCTTCGATGGACAAAACCATGTGCACTGCAGGGGGGCAGATGTAAAATGTGCAGAGAGAATTAGATTTGGGTAAGTTATTTTGTTTCTGTGCAGGGTAAATACGGGCTGCTTTATTTTTACACTGCAATATAGATCTCACTTTGAAGTAAAACCCCACCCAAATCTAATTCTCTCTGCACAAGTAACATCTGCCCCACCTGTAGTGAACATGGTTTTGTCCATCTAAGAAGGAATTTGTCAGAAAGAGTGAACCAAAATAACCCCCATAATTACAGGTGAGTGACAGCGGGTCTGATGCAATGACCAGTCCTGTGTTGCCCCTGCTGCAGAAGAAATCTTCTAGATTGCTTCTGAGCCGGGCAGGCTCGGCTGGGATTGCATGCGATCCTGCTGGGTGGCTCAAGGTAGCGCTAAGTGCGACTTCTCCTCAGGGAGAGAAGTCACCACAGTGTATGGAGGCCTTTAAACAGTGTAAAGCTGTGTACGGGATGCAGTCAAAATCCTGACAGGGTCAAAATCCTGAACGGGTCATAATACCGACAAGGACAAAAACCCGACAAGGACAAAATCCAGACATTTAAAAAACTGTGAAAAAAAACATGTCGACCTCGCAACCTGTCAACGGTAAGTCATGTTGACTGTTTCACCTGTACATTCTATATGTCAGTATTTTGACCCTGTCGGGATTTTAAATGTCGGGATTTTGTCCTTGTCGGTATTATGACCCATTCGGGATTTTGACCGTCGGGATTTCATACCGAATCCTTGTGCACACACGCTTCGATTTTTTGCCTGTTTTCGATTCAATTTTGCTTATAGAAGCAAAATAGAATCCACATCGAATGGTTTTTAGGACACTTTCGATCTGCATTCGATTCGATGCGCGCTCCCGTTTTCTCAAAATCGAAAAGAAAAATAGACCGTGCAGCCAAGGAAATATCGAATTCGATCCAGTAAATTGAATGTGTACAATGTACCATGAATGTAAATCGAAATCGATATCTAATGAAAAAGTACAGATCTAATGCCAAATTGAATGGGAAGATCTAATGTCAGATCTGATAGAAAATCGAATCTAACATAAAATCTAAAGCAAAACGAAGTGTGTGTACATAGCTTTATTTTTACACATCAATTTACATTTCAGTTTGGACACCACACCCAAATCGAACTCTCTCTGCACATGTTACATCTGCCCAGTGCAGTGCAGCATGGTTTTGCCCAGGTGTACAGTTACTGGCTTTATCTTTTCCTGATGTCGCACCGCTCATTCAGCCGGCGGAATCGCCAGCCTCCGCCAGCCCCCGAAAGGGGGCATGCGCGCACCAGACGTGCGCCCCATTCTGACTGGGCTCTTTGCCGCCTCCCAACCGGTCCCATACCCTCCAACATGACCCATTCCATTAGGTACAAAATGCTCTGTTCCTGGACTTCCCTGCCAGTGGCAGTTACAGAGGTTGGACTCCGGCACAGTCCAAAATTTAAGAGGGGTGGGGGGTCTGCCAGTGAGTCCAGGACAGTGATGTTTGGGGTGGCAGTAGGTGTGGCTCCCCTATTTGAATATTGGACAGTGGTGCAGCCCCACCTCTGCAACTGTCACTGGCAGGGAAGTCCAGGAACAGAGCATTTTGTACCTAATGGAAAGGGTCATGTTGGAGAGTATGATACATTATACATTATTTCGTCCACGTTCCAGTCCTCCACCTGTATCTGACATGACCCGACAAGTCAGATGACGCAGGACACGACGCGGGAGGTGCTAAAGGTCCCCCCTGATGTCCGTTTGTCTGCATTGGGAACGTGTCAGGTCCTGTAAAGTGATTTGCAAGGAAAATAAACCCTGTGTCCGACGTTTGCCCAGCATAGATAATGAGGAGCGACAAACATGACACAGATACAATCTATTGTTTCCTGGAGGCTAATCCTAATCACAAGAGATCACGTAATTAGCCGGAGCATCTGCAATATAAACGTACGTTATAGGCCCCCTGTGCAGAGTATACTATCAGGTGCGTCCCGCAGGGGGACCTGTCCAGCTTATAATCAACGGATGACCACAGCTCTTATTGTCCTATACTAAAGGGGCGATTCTAGATCGCTCAGCACACAGCGGCTGACAGGACCAGGGTTCTCCAGTGAGACCATTGGCCCTGACACCGGCGATCTAACTAGATTTTAATCCCCAGACAATAGCACCACGTGGGGGCTGCGCTTCGCTATGGCCCCTACACACGGAGCAATTTAGGGGCATTTTCTAAGCGCTCTAGTCAAGCTAAGTCAGATTGCCTAGAAAATGCCCTGACATTGCACCGTGTGTAGGCCCCATAACCTTCAATTCTAGATTTAACTTACAAAACGTTTTACCTGACTACAAGCAGAACCCCTATGGCAGAACTGCAGCGGGGAACTGATGAACAGGTACCATACGGGGAGGGGACCTAATCTTCTCTGTTGGGGACATGCCAGGTTTCTAATTATGCCACTGGCTCCCACCATCGATGGCTTGGTACCAGTATTAAATTAATGTATATACTATTTCTGGTTCATGCTGCATTCTGATTGTCCAACATCTTGGACAGTGATGTATCAAAAAACTGGACGCCTTCCACCACCCCCCTACCGACTAGTTGTAGCCGGGACCTGCAGATCTACTTGTCTGCGGTCCTGAAGCTCCTCCTGCTACCAAGAATAATGTCCCCGTACTTGTTTCCTTGCACGGCGCCCAGATTTTCTACATACGTAACGTAGTGAAATCTCATCGCATGGTACATTTTTACCGTACGATGTGTGCGATGCGATGCGATTTCACGCCCTCCTGTCAGTCAAAACTCCACAGGCACCAAGACGACATAACCACAGCTACAGGAACCATTTTAGGTGCACAGTGCGGATCGTGTCCCTGTCCCTTATATAAAGTAAGTTACTTTTTTTGCCCCGCGAGGGGTGGCGGAACGCGTCCTCCGACCTTTTCATACCCCCACTATCCACGTCGGTGTGGAGCTGATTTTAGATAGTGTGGCGAGCGCAGCGAGCCCGAAGCGTGGCAAGCAGACGCAGATCACTTTACATGTATGGTCGCCCCTTCACGGCGGCTGCTGGTGACATCATCTCAACTGGAGTGAGCGCATTTTAATGCCCGCCCAGGTGTGATATCAGGCAGACAATTGGTAAGTGTGTATGCACTTACCAAGACGACAGATAAGTTGGCAGATCAGCCAATCGGTCAGCCAGGTGTGCACCCAGCATAACATGAGTTAGCAGCTGATTGGCTGGTACTTTGGGCCCGATTCAGACCTGATTGCACAGCTACGCTGTGCATGGGTACGGTTTGCATTAAGCCTACGCAAGGCTGTCCTGTGATGAAATCCTGCAACTATTTTTGTATGCACTCCGTTCACAAGGTGATTGACAGGAAGCCAGCGTATGGGGGTGGTAACCGGCCATTTAGTGGGAGTGTCCGGTAAAACGCAGGCCTGCCTGAGCCTGTTAGGGGAGGGGGTGTGACCTCAGCTCCAGGCCGGACACGCCTTCATCCATCGCAGCCACCGAGTCTGGCTGCTCTGAGCCTGTGATCACTGGTGCCCAGTGTAATCATCATTAGATGGGGAGCCTGTTGTAATGGGTTTTATACACAATCGCATGGCTGAGAATGGACGTGTAGCAGTGCACATCCATTCACAGAGCGTGCACATTAATTGGCAAGGCAGTCTTAGCTGAACGTCTGTGCGATGAGGTCTGAATCGGGCCCTATATCTCTTTCCAATGCTTAGTACATCTCCCCTTCTGCAACAATGAATATGGACAGACAGTCAGGGGGTAAATAGAACAGCCTGAGAACTGCCAGCATCTGTGGGTTCTAGATGATTCTGCAGTACCAATTATTTCATAGGCAAAAGCAAGTCAAGTCAAGTCAATTTTATTGTCATCAACAGCGGAAGAAGAACTCTCACTGCAGACGAAATTGTGTAGTACATAAATACCAGTACAGTAAAAGCAATATCCGTATAATACATATAAAAAGGGAAGAAAAATACTTAAGGGATACATAAAATCAAACATCACTTCAAACATTCAACATACGCACTGCTGATGGAAGGAAACTGTTGTGCAAGCGGCTAGTACGTGCCCTCATGGTTCTGAACCTTTTTAGCGAAGGTAATTGCTCGAATGAACTAAAAAACGGGTGACTGGAATCGGCTAAAATATTTTTAGTACGCTTTAAAATTCTAGAATTATAGAGCTCCAGTATGGTTGGCAGTTGGACTCCTATAATTTTGCCAGCGGCCTTTACAATGCGTTCTAGTTTTGAGCGCTCCCTAACCGTGCAATTGCCGAACCAGACGATAATGCCGAAGGTCAAAATACTTTCTATCGAGCATCTATAGAAGTTTGTCATGGTGGGCTTGCTCACACCGGCCGCTTTTAAACGCCTCAGAAAAAAGAGACGCTGTTGGGATTTCTTTGTCTGAGTGTGAACATTGCCAGACCATGACAAATTGGCTGAGACCTGAAGTCCCAGAAACTTGACTGACTCCATAATTTCAACATCTGCCTCGTTTATACACACTGGTTTCTTCGGCACCACTAACTTTCTCCTAAAATCAATCACTAATTCTTTAGTTTTTCCCTCATTTAACACTAGGTTGTTTCCCTCACTCCAGGCTACCAGTCTCGCTATTTCTTTTCTGTAGTGGGTTTCATCATCCTCACTAATCAGCCCCACAACTGCTATATCGTCAGCAAATTTCACAATCTTGACAGAGTCAGAGGACGATATGCAGTCGTGGGTAAACAGCGAGTATAGTAGGGGACTGAGGACACATCCCTGCGGCACTCCGGTCTGAATTATGGTCTCCTCAGATACGGTGTTCCCCAATCTGACCACCTGGGGTCTGTTAGTTAGCAAATTCAAGATCCAATTGCAGGTAGATCCGCTCAGGCCCAAGTCAAATAATTTCGACACTAGTGACATTGGGATCACTGTGTTAAATGCGGAACTATAGTCAACCAGAAGAATCCTAACATAGGTTGATTTATGCTCCAAGTGCATTAGGGTGGAGTGCATAACAGAAGCTACAGCATCACCTGACCTGTACGAGCTGTTACTGCCCCCTTCTGGTTACAGGCTCACATTACCCATAATCCCTCCATTTTCAGTGCTGAAATCCCTTTTTCACTGTCAATATTTTAGCCTAACGTATATTAAACTATCACTTTATAGGTATAGTATATCAGACTGGTCATCGCCAGGTCATTAGCTAGTGTGCAGGGATGAATAAAACCATCGTCATCCATAATCGGGATTTTGACACGGTTAATATTCCGGATTCCCTGACCCAATCACCGTTGGATGGGTAATGACTAGGCTCTGCTTAACTTGTATTATCCATGGTCGTTAGGTCAACATGTCCTTAGAACGACACTTGAAAAGGCCAACAGGGTCATTAGGTCAAAAGTCAAAATGTCGACATGGGTTTTTCACATTTTTGAGCCGACTGGCGGTATTTCATGCCCTAGCATCCACTAGTGCAGGGATGGGGAACCTTCGGCCCTCCAGCTGTTGTTGAACTACACATCCTCACATGCCCTTCAACAGCTTTAGAACGGCCAAATAGCAAAACTGTAGCAAGGCATGCTGGGATGTGAAGTTCAACATCTGGAAGGCCAAAGGTTCCCCATCCCTGCACTAGGGTGTGGAGGGAGAATATAATAGAGTGCGGAGCGTAGCGAGGCACCAAGCCTAAAGCATGACGAGCAAAGCGATCAGTGTCCATGTCAACTATGTCAACTGTGTCAACACATTCGGGCCAAACAAAATATGAAAAAAAAAAAAACTTTTGACGGTCGACCTAATGACCCTGTCAACCCTTTCAGGTGTCCACTTAAGCTCATGTTGATAGTCAGTGGTTGACCCAATGACCCATACCCTTATCCCCCCAAACTTCCTTACCTCTATCCCACATTGGGAGAATCCCACACTTTTCTTCTCCCAATGTCCACTCTCAGCTGAAATCATCATATTCGCTCTGACCGCTATAGTTTCCCAGACACAAATTCTGTAGTGTGCAGGCAGCCAGAGAGAAGAGAGGGGGGCCGAAGTCTGCCGCTCACCTGGTGGCTGTGGAGTAGCAGTGTCTTTGCCTGGCAGCATGGGGAGGCAGAGGTTGTCTGGCACTGTGGGCTGGTTATTTGTCACTATGTGAGTTTGTGTGGGCGGAGTCAGAGGCTCTGATAGGCTATTAGCCTATGACTCCACCCAGCGTTAGACACATTCACACATTGAGTGACAGATGTAGCCAAATATATAAGAGATTTTTTTTAGGTCGTTCTTAAGTTTATCCTAAAAAAAATAAACCAGCAGCAGTGTAATAGGACCTTTTCATATGGTTATTGCTCTTAGAAAATAATAGATGTGAATTCAGATTTCATGCTTAACCCTTTGAGTGCAAACATCGATGTGAGAGATGCACAAAGTGTTCGCTTAAAATACCAGCGTCACTCATATTTGTTATATAAATTCAAATAAAAATGTTGCGTAAAAAAGATAAACTTCCTATATAAGGTAACATTATAGGTCATTATGATGAATAAACAGGTTTGCTTGGAAATTTTCAAACCCATTTTGACAAATTCACTTGGCACTCAAAGGGTGAAAGGACGTCATGGCAACTTGGAATAGATTTTTTTTTATTCTGGGTCTCGTGGCACATTTTTATTCAACTCATCAATATTTTAGGAAATAAAGTCGCACATTGTTCCTGTTAGCGGAGTTAGGGGCAAACATAGGAGATAGAAAGGAGAGAATTTGCCGGAAGCAAGTAAGCAGCTTCTACCACTAATAGTGCTAGTTACTGGCAGATGCGCAATTAGTTTAGTGCTCTGCCAGTCCCTCCATTGGTTGCCTGTATTTTACCGTATTCAATATAAAATACTTCTACTCACACACAAGACCATTAACTTGACTACACCGACATATCTCATCGCTTATCTCAGAGTATATCCCCATCCGACCTCTCCTCTCCGCAAAAGATCTGCGTCTCTCATCCACACTCTTTACTAGATCTGGACTTTCTTTGGGCTGCACCCAACCTATGGAATGCCCTTCCATGCACAATAAGACTCTCCTCCATCCTCCAAACTTTAAAGCGTTCCCTGAAAACTCACTACCCACACGTAACCTCCAGTAGCATTCATATCTAATTGCATCCCATCAGAACTGTCTTGTTATCTGGTGGGACTGCCATGCTATGGAATTCTATCCTTATGTAACCACCCATTATCCCTTTGGGGCCTAATTCTCTAACTATTGGATAGGGGGGGGGGGGGGGGGGTCATATGGCGGGGCAGCGTTTCGGTAAGCATTGATATTTGCTGCTTACCGAGAAAACATCTCCATCTGCTGGTAATACCACTGGGCGGCTTTCAGCTCAAAGTCACCCAGTGTGTATGGGCCTCAACTCCCAAGTCTCTGCTAGAACTGGCTGTTTATATGGTCAAGTGTGGTCATCCAAGGTTGGTATACACTGGCTATTAATCAGATCCCGGCCCAATCAAGATGTGATTTGCAGCCTATGCAGTCTGGAAACTCCTTTATTAGAATATATACAGATTTTACTTGTTTGTTGTTGTAGTATTAAGGTTTTCAGAGTCCTCAATTTAAAATGATAAAAAGTTTATTAAAAAAAGAAGATACAGAAAGTGGCTTTGTATTACACCCTGTGTATTGCCCCCTTCTTGCACCGTCCCAGGGTGTAACCCCAAACAGTCCTTATGGTAGCAGCCCTGTAATAGGTCATCTCTTTTTCCCCTTGCTTGGCTTTGGGAAGAGTGCTGGATCCATCTGCTCTCTGGAGAGGCCGCGCACGGAGAATAGCCTGGCCGCGCGTTCCTGCATGGTGCCCCCGCACTTCAGACCCAGGGCCATGAGTTCCAGCTTCAACTTGTCCAGGCCCAGGGCTTCCAGCTCTGCTGCAGACGTGAAGGCGAGGAGGTCAAAGGGAGCAGAGTCCTGCAGACAGAGGAAAGTATCAGTACAAAGCAACGCAAACATCTATAGGAGGGGAAAAAAGTGAAATATAATGAAAATTAATCATTGTGTGACATTAACTCACAGTGTGTGTGGTCTCCTGCTGGGTCTCAGAGGCAACTGCTGATTGCGCCAGCTCTGGGGTAAATGCTGGTTCCTCAGTTGTTGGGGTAGTTACAGGATTATCAGGCTCTGGGGTAACCGCTGGTTCCACAGTTGTTGGGGTAGTAACAGGATTATCAGGCTCTGGGGTAACCGCTGGTTCCTCAGTTGTTGGGGTAGTTACAGGATTATCAGGCTCTGGGGTAACCGCTGGTTCCTCAGTTGTTGGGGTAGTAACAGGATTATCAGGCTCTGGGGTAACCGCTGTTGGGGTAGCGACAGGATTATCAGGCTCTGGGGAAACCGCTAGTTCCTCAGCTGTTGGGGTAGCGACAGGATTATCAGCAGTCTGACCACTATCGTACATTGGCTGCTCCGCACCGGAATTCTCAGTCTCCATCAGTTCCTCACTGGGTTCGGTAACGCAGGAGCCTTGTGCTGCTCCATCAGAGCTGCTCTCGGAGCTGTGAAGCCCCGATACTGTGTTTCCACATGACGCCGATGTACAGGGGTATTCAGAGTCGCTATCGCTGCTGCTTTCAGAACTTGAAGAGTCATCGAAACCTTCCACCCCGGACCTGAAGAAAAAGAACATCCTATTAGTGGCTGCGTGGCAACATAAAAGACGTGGCGGCACACCCATCTGCAGTACTCCTGACCTCCAAACCATGGAGAAGAAGAACATGAAATTTACTTGAGGGTACCGTACTAACCTCTGTTGTACAAGCATGTTCAGGTTCCAGGCGTGCAATAATTTAAACTAGTAAAAACATAACGGCCTACATGATACAGGCATCGACAACTCTCCTTGCTGGTTTAAAGGGGCAATCATTGAAGACAAAACCAGCCTGTGTTTTAAACTATTGCGCCTTTAAACCACCAATGCCTGTACCATGTAGGCTGTTCCCTTTACCCCATAGGCCAGGGCTGGGCAACACCGGCCCTCCAGATGTTGATGAACTACACATCCCAGCATGCCTTGCATCAGTTTCAGCATGGCCACATAGCAAAACTAATGCAAAGCATCCTGGGATGTGTAGTTCACTAACATCTGGAGGGCCAGTGTTGCCCAGCCGCCATAGGCTATACTGATGCATTATGTGACTTTTCCGCTGAATTACATTCATTCCCATAGGCTCTCGCACTCCTGAGCCTATAAACCAAGCTATATGCACTTACAAGTGCCCTTTCTGTCTGGGGGCAGTGAAGGCTAGCAGGCACTCAGGGTGATAACTCATGCCACGTCCGTGCCCAGAGTTGTGCTCCGACAAGCCAGCTCCCTATAGCGTGTGTCTGCTCACAGCATGTTATCGGGTGTCGTGCATAGGGAATGAGAGCACCAGGAAGGGAGGTTGAGGGGACTATGGCGAGTCATTGGCGACATGGGCACATGCTGTGATAACTATGTGGATGGCACAAACCACCATAGCCACTTGAAAGCTTTGCTCAGCACAAATTACTGGTTGTGCGGTTTCCATCAACCTAAATAAATGGAACCAGATTTTCAAGGGTCTCTAAAGAAAGCTACAGGGTCTATGGGTGGGTGGGGCCTTCTAACACCGCCCACTGGGTGAGCGAATGCCCGCCCCTCGCTGCGGTCCGAACATTCCGGACACTTTGCAAATGGATGTTTTGCATAAACATCCCTTTGCAGAGTATCGTACGGGGGCAAAATTATTCGATGCTCGCCGATCATCAAAATGATTTTTTCCCTGTTCGCAAATATAAGTCGGTCTTGAATTACCTATATTCGCGCTGCTCGGGTACGAGAATGGGGTGGTCAGCCGTCACCCCACGAGAATGGGGTGGTCAGCCGTCATCTTGTGACGTCAGTTGCCCAGCCCCGGCAGGCAGCTGCCCACCTGTGTTCACACGGGCACACACAGTTTTTTTGCTGTGCAAGCCGCTGAAGGTATCCGCACAGCAGCCCTGCACCAGCGCAGAGTGCAAACATCAGTCCCCGATGCGAATACGCCGGGGACCAATCAGATTAGAATGAGAGCCTATGTTACGTGGAAGTAAACATAGGCCCTCACTATAGGAATTACTGCTGACTATTGCCAAAATGATCTCTTGTCCAGCGTTGCAAGTAGAGTCACACTGCGCCCTCTTGTGGCCACATGTATTCCACACTGTATGCAACAATCCTATGACAAGCTGTGGTCACAATCTAATTTCAAGGTGATGTTTAACATAATAAAACTCAGTCACTTTCAGCAGTGCTCACCATAAGCATTTCTTTTTGTCATCTTGTCCCTTATTGCTCCCTGGGTCCATCCTGCGTTTACGAGAGTCCCCTGAACCTGCGGAGACCACCCTGCTGGACGCAGCCTGGAGACCTGAGAAGAGAGATGTTTTACAGGTAAAGGTGTGCACCCAACTGTCCCACCAGAGGCCTCGTCATTAGAGGGGCACTCGTTACCAAACTTTTACTGTCCTATGGATGAGACCTATTGATGGATTTTTAGTGACATTGTTCTGATTTACGTCTTCAATTTGGTTTAAACCACATATAGGGACAGATGTACTAAGCTGTGAAAAGTGATAAAGTGGAGAGAGATAAAGTATCAACCGGCTCCTGTCATTTTTCAAACATTCTGTAACATGAGATTTGGGCATGTTCGGCTGGTAATTTACCTCTCTCCAAGGCTTATAAGATCTGCCCCAATGTAAAATGTATCAAAGAAAAAGGATAGAGAAAAAAGGAGAGATACAGTATCAACAAATTCTCTCCAGTCATTTTTCAAACAGCCTGTAACATGGCAGCTAGGATCTGAATGATTCTTACTTTACCTCTCTCCAAAGCTTAGAACAGGACCCACTCATTCATTGCCAGGGATGGTACGAGCCCCCCCCAGTAGTAACCCTCTGACACCCAACAAGAGTTACCTTGAATAACGGCATCCTCCATCCTCTCAGACATATCGCTGCACTGACGGTCGTACTCCGGATCATTGAAGTAGTGTTTCGGCTCGGCCAGTTTACGTTTCAGCCTCTCAATGCGCCTCTGCTCTTTCTCGGCTTCCCGGTCCGCTTGCTTCTTTATCCATTCCGCCATACTGGCAACACCACAACAAAACACATGATCATAAACTACAATCTTACCACATCTAGGATGTCAGCACTCGGGAAACTAAAGTCCCGTACACACGGTGCGATTTTAGCCATTATAGCCAGGTATATGGTTGCTGAGCCACCATATCTCCATGTGTGCAGGGAGACTATCGCCGGGAGTGCGCTCCCACGACCAAAAAGCGATGAAAAAAGGGAAACTGAGCAATATATTGTTCGCCAATATATTGCTCCGTGTGTATGGCGCTTAAGAAATAAAAGTATACAAGTCACAAAAAGATATGCACATTCGGAAAGAGGAAAACAAAAACGGGATTTTTAATTAAACCATTTTTTTCCAGTGACACCAGCGGGGGACACTGGGCCATGATGTATATATCCCCACCATGTAATGTCAGAATGATGGCGGGAAGAACGTGAGGTATATATCCCCACCATGTAATGTCAGAATGATACTAGGAACTCAATTATGTTTATAACCAAGTCCCTGAGGACAGAACCAGACAGGAGCATCAGGGGCAGAAAGAAAATAAAAATATTTTAACAATATTGTAGATGTTCATGCAAACCCAAAAATGTGTGTTTGGTTATAATCTTGCCGCAGGATAAACCAGGCATGTCCAAACTATGGCCCTCCAGCTGTGAACTGCACATCCCAGCATGCATTGCCATAGTTTTAGCATTCTCTAATAGCAAAACTGTGGCAAGGCATGATGAGACATGTAGTTTCACAACAGCTGGAGGGCCATATTTTGGACATGCCTGCCATAAGCAACTAGACGCAGACTAGAGGAAACTGCATGGTGCTGCAAATGCTGTATCAGCCATTTTACTTACTACCACTTATTTATATAGCGCACACAGATTGTGCAGCCCTGCCCAGAGAATATTTGGCAAGTCCCATCAGTCTAAGCTTACAATCTATATTCCCTACCACATGTACACGCACACAGACATTTAAGGGTTAATTTTTTGGGAGCCAATTGAACTACCAGTATATTTTTGAATTGTGGGAGGAAACCGGAGTACCCAGAGGAAAGCCACACAAGCACGGGGAGAATATACAAACTCCACAAAGTTGGGGCCGTGGTGGGAAAGAAACCCATAACCTATCCACTACACCGTCCGTGCCTCATCTTTTGGAGCAGGGTGTCAGTCTCTCTGTGCAAGTCACTGACTCAGAATCCACCATAGATAGTATTTTCCCAAGTAATCTCTTATTTATTTAGCCAAATCTGTCACTCGTCCCCTGTGTGTATAACGCTGGGTGGGGTTACACCCCCCCCACCCCGCCGAGGGCGAGATGAATCGCCTAGTAATCTAGTACACTTTTAATATGTAAAAAACAAATTGAATACTACTATTTGACACTATTTTATTATCTTAATATTATACTATTTTACCGAACTTTATTTCTATGCTAAATGTAGGGCATTATTGAGGCTGCAGGAGGCAATGTTACAATCATTGCGGATATGACTTACCAAAGTTAAAAAATTAAGAAAATAACACTTGTTACGCAGGGATAGTGGTAACATTTCCCATTTCCAATTAGTCCTGATGCATTCTTGTCAACTAAAAATAGAATGATATGGCGATTTATGACCGATGGTCATTATCGAGAGACTATTTTTAATCAGCCTAAAATGGACCTAAGACACTGGCATTGAGGAGACTAAGATAGCCCCTATAGCAACGTACTTCTGTAATAGCATACCCCCCTATACTGGCAACATACTTTGTACCCACAGCAGCAAAACCCCCACCAAATGCAAATCAATGAAATAAACCTGCTCATCATTATTTAGTCAAGAGTTACTTACGCTTTCTCGTGGTTCACGTCCCGGAGCCGCCTCCCACTGAGGTCGCGACAGGCCTCTCTGTTGGTCGTCTTTTCAATTTGAGCCCCAAGTGCCCGGAGCATAGAACCAAACCCTTTAGGGGAAACAGACCGTTATCATTATACTGACAACAGATTATACTGATGAGGGCATTGCGCTAAGCCAAAGCAGAACAAGGGCCTGATTCAGATCTAATCGCTGCTGTACAAATTTGCATTCTGTTCAATTAATGAATGACTGCACACGTGTACGGATTGTAGTGTACCCAAATAGTAAAAGTTACGTAATCAGCATAGAGTCCAAATCAGCGTAGCGTTCCCGCGGCCAGCGTAGTTAGTGTCCCAGTCAGTATCAGCGTCGTGTTCCCGCAGCCAGCGTAGTCAGTACGTTTGCGGCTAGCTGGAGATTACGTAGTTAGCGCAGTTAACGCGTGTCATCATTGTTGTCGTTTCAGATGGACGACAGGACAGGTGTGAATGTGTTCCTGAAACGCCACCACTATCCACACCAGTGCGAAGCGTCGAGAGCGCAGCGAGCCCCGCAGTACGCATCCTCCAGACCTGTTCATACTCCCACTATCCACGTCGGCGTGGAGTTTTTTTTAATAGACTGTGGCGAGTCCAGCGAGCCCCGTGAGGTGAAGCGTATTACTTGACCTGTATTCCGCTGCGCTCATCACTTTATAAAATCAACTCCACGTTGACATGGATAGTGGGAGTATGAACAGGTCGGGAGGACGCATACCCCGTCCCCTCGCAGGGCTCACCACGCTTCAGGCTGAAGTGGATAGTGGGGGTTTTAAATGGAGGCATTTGCCAGTATGTAACATGGAGCACTGGCAAATGCATCCTTTATTGTGCATGAGATGCACGCGCTACCGAACCCCTAACCCTGTCCGTCTCCCTGAAGCGAACATGAGCAGGGTTGGCGTACCCTGCCGCAAGAATTACTGAGACGCACGTGCGTCTCAGGCAGATGTAGCACCTCTCCGCCGGCACCTGCATGATCGCATCTCTGCCAGGGCAGGGGATCTGGCGGTTACTGGCGCTGTTTGAGCTGCTCACTAGGCTTGCCAGGGACAGTGCTGCAGCTCGCGGGGACAGTACGGGGACACTACACTGACTACGCAGGGCCGCTGTGGGGACACTATGCCGACTACGCTAGGCAACCGTTGGGCTACGCTGACCACATAACGTAGCCTGTCACCGTGAAACTACACAAGTACAGAGTATGGTTCTAATCACAATCACCTCGCACTGTTTGCCTGACAGGAAGCCGGCAATTTGGGGGGTGGCAACCGGCCGTTTTCTGAGAGTATCCGGGAAAGCGCAGGCGTGCCCAGGCGTTTTCAGGGAGGGCATGTGACGTCAGCTCCGGCACTGATCCGCCTGATTCTGCAGCACAGCTGTGGAAGGGTCGGAGCTTCTCACATTTGCACAAACTGGAAAAATCATTTGAGAGATCTGGCCCAAAATCTCTTAAGGCCCATACACATTGAGGGATTCTGAGCTGAAAGCAGATCAGTTCTGCCGTTTCAGCTCAGAAGCCACCCAGTGCGAATGGGGCAGCGATGACCGCTGAGGCGCGCTCCCGCATCATTGCCGACCGCTGCCGTTCATCCGCTGGTGTTACAAGCAGATGAGCGTTGGGGGTGGACGTCTTACCATAGCGTCCTGCTATGGAAAGTCATCCACCCGCAGGAAAATAGCTTGGATGGGGGCAACACCGCTCAGTGTGTATGCCGAGAGTCCCGTGATCATGGAGACTGGAGAAACGTACAAGACACTGACTGATCCTAGCACCAATGTATAACTTATTGCCTTGAGCGTGACTACGGGTACAAGTCTGCACCAGGAAATCGCTGTACATTGGCTGCTCACATGACCTGCAGGAAATGCGGCTATGAAAGGTGTAAGGAGGTTCCTTAGTCATATCAGGCAGTATCACATCTATGTAGGCATATGGGAAGACTCACCCCCTTTCCCACCACACAGGCGAGGCTCCACGCTGTATACGGCGCCATGATGCAGCTCCTCTTCTGTTCCAACTCTCCGCCCATTGCACTTCACATAGAAATCACACCACAGCCCTCCCTAAAGACAGATCAGACTGTATGAAGGGACAGGACTGTGCAAAGAACACAGAGGACAGAACTAGAACCAGTTATTCTACCCATGGATGGAGCTGGGCAAGATAATAACTATATTACACCTATGCTGCTCAATGAAGTTCTTTGCAGCTTTGCCAAAGCACCCACCCCAATACCCATCCATATCAAAGCAAAAACATTTACACAGCACATTAGAAAAAGGTCACATTTGAAATAGAGAGATGCAAACGAGATTTATCGGAAACCATTTCCCCTCAGGGAACATAAGGATTCAATCACATGGACTGCCCATTATGGTAGTATAACAAAACCCTTAGAAGCTTGTACCCATCCCAACACCCCTGCCCCATCAAAGCGCCTCTGCCCTGTCCCCCACCTCTTCTCTGACATGCCTCCAAACCATGTATGGCCCCTTATGTATTTGGCACTATTATCATCACCTCTAACCAAACCTGCCCAGTCTCAAAACACGTTCACCTGACCTCGTCCCATCTCCCCTTACCATACCCATCTGCCCTGTTTTGTCGCCTATTCCTCATTATGCTCCCGTCTCATGGCTCCTTACCGCTTTCTCATCTCCTAGACCTGCTCCCATCTCATGGTCCCTTCCCATCAACCCAACTTTCCGTGTCTCATGGCCCCTTACCCATCTGCCCCCATATAATTACCATTACCTTCGCCATCTAATGGGCTCTTACCTAATTACCATATACCCATATCATCACCCTGACCTGCCCCATCTCACGTCCCCTTAGCGATCTGACCCCATCCCGTCCTGCCCCATCTCATAGCCCCTTATCTATCTGACCCCATATCGTCATCCCAACCTTTACGGTCTCATCACCCCAAACTTATCTACCCCATATCAACACCCCATCTGCCCCGTCTCACGGCCCTTCCCCGTCCTGAACTAATAGTATACACCAGGGACGTGCAGTCAGGGGAGGCAGGGGAGGCAGTGCCTCCCCTGTCATTAATGATTAATAAAATAATACAAAGTAAATACTTATGACACATATTATGTCATAAGTATATGCTTTATATTATAATAATCATTTTTCCCCTTTTTTTTGCTTCTAATTGGTTATGGAGGCACCAAGTGCGGTGCCTCCGGGTGTCAATGTTAAAGTTTCTGAACTATGGGGCGGGCACAGGGCGGGCTAAATAGCATGGTGTTAATGCCCATTAGAAAAAGCATTACAGGCGGCACTTATAGCGGTGCCTCAATGAGAGTCAGGGACATGCTTTCTGTTTCTGGCTATATGAAAGCACACCCCTGTCACTGAGGCAGATGTGATTGGGCATAGTGGCGCTGCCTCAGTGACAGGGGCGTGCTTTCATATAGGCAGAAACAGAAAGCGTGTCTCTGACTGTCACTAAGACACTGCAATAGGTGTTGTTGTTATCTGCCCCCCCCCCCCCTCCCTAAAGCCCCAGTCTCGGCTCCAGCGATATAGAGAATGACTTAACAGACCCCCCTCTCCCCCGGCGCTGGCCCCAGCTCCAGCGCTGAATGTAAGACCAGCGGGGGTAATAACTTGTTGCCTAACGCCCAGCGCCGTCCCGAGCGTGACACCAGCGGCTCCCTGTCTCCCCCCGATGCTGGCCCCAGCTCCAGCACTGATCAGCAGCTGAATGTGCTCAGCAGCACTGATCAGCGGCTGAATGTGACACCAGCGGCTCCCCCTCTCCCTCGGTGCGGACCCAGCTCCAGTGGCTTCAGCTGAGACCAGCGGGAGAAGTGTCTTGGTGGCTGCCGCCTGGCCCCAGCCCAGGCTCCATTTCTGACTAAGAGATCAGCGGGACTTGACGGCTCCCCCCTCGCCTGACGCAAGCACTGCTCTGCAGCACAGCCGGAGCTGAGGAACTGCAGTCCCCAGGTCAGTGCTTCCATCCCCCAACCCCTATTCCTAGCCCATTGCTCCCATAACCAGCCACCCCTGTCCCCAGCCTAGTGCCCCCTAACTAACCAGCCATCCCCCTTCCGTAGCCCAGTGCCCCCCTAACCAGCCATCCCGTTCACAGCCCAGTGCCCCCCGATCTAACCAGCCACCCCCCTCCCTAGCCCAGTGCCCCCCTAACTAGCCACCCCTGTCCCCATCCCAGTGCCCCCCTAACTAGCCACCCCTGTCCCCATCCCAGTGCCCCCCTATCTAACCAGCAACCCTCCTTCCGTAGCCCAGTGCCCAGCTAACTAGCCACCCCTGTCCCCAGCCAAGTGCCCCCTATCTAACCAGCCATCCCCCTTCCCTAGCCCAGTGCCCCCCTAAATAGCCAACCCTGTCCCCAGCCCAGTGCCCACCTAACTAGCCACCCTTGTCCCCATCCCAGTGCCCCCCTAACTAGCCACCCCTGTCCCCATCCCAGTGCCCCCCTAACTAGCCACCCCTGTCCCCATCCCAGTGCCCCCCTATCTAACCAGCCACTCTCCTTCCGTAGCCCACTGCCCAGCTAACTAGCCACCCCTGTCCCAAGCCCAGTGCCACCCTATCTAACCAGCCATCCCCCTTCCCTAGCCCAGTGCCCCCCTAAATAGCCACCCCTGTCCCCAGCCCAGTGCCCACCTAACTATCCACCCCTGTCCCCAGCCCAGTGCCCCCTATCTAACCAGCCATCCCCCTTCCCTAGCCCAGTGCCCCCCTAACTAGCCACCCCTGTCCCAAGCCCAGTGCCCCCCTAACTAGCCACCCCTGTCCCCAGCCCAGTGCCCCCTATCTAACCAGCCACCCCCTTCCCTAGCCAAGTGCCCACCTATCTAACCAGCCACCCCCTTCCCTAGCCCAGTGCCCACCTAACCAGCCACCCCCTTCCCTAGCCCAATGCCCACCTAACCAGCCACCTCCAACCCCAGCCCAGTGCCCACCTATCTAAACAGCCACCCCCCTTCCCTAGCCCAGTGCCCACCTAACCAGCCACCCCCTTCCCTAGCCCAATGCCCACCTAACCAGCCATCTCCCGTCCCCAGCCCAGTGCCCCCTAACCAGCCATCTCCCGTCCCCAGCCCAGTGCCCCCCTATCTAACCAGCCACCACCTTCCCTAGCCCAGTGCCCACCTAACCAGCCACCCCCATCCCCAGCCCAGTGACCCCCCTATCTAACCAGCCACCCCCTTCCCCAGCCCAGTGTTCCTCTATCTAACCAGCCATCCCCTTACCTAACCCAGTTCCCACCTATCTAACCAGCCATCCCATTCCCCAGCCCAGTGTCCCTCTATCTAACCAGCCATCCCCTTACCTAACCCAGTTCCCACCTATCTAACCAGCCATCCCATTCCCCAGCCCAGTGTCCCTCTATCTAACCAGCCATCCCCTTACCTAACCCAGTTCCCACCTATCTAACCAGCCATCCCCGTCCCCAGCCCAGTGCCCCCCATTTAACCATCCCCCACCAACAGCCCAGTGCCCCCCATCAGCAGGGGTGGTAGAACAATGGGCAGACTCCGTGACGGCTTTGTGGAGCCAGTACCGACTGGGTCTGTGGGGAGCGCTGGGTCCGGGTAGGAGCTGCTCTGCCAGACTCTGTTGCTTATGCAGGCAGCTGCTCCCGCACTTTCCTGTCAGCACAGAAGCAACGTGGACCCAGCGCTGCCCACAGAGCTTGTCCGCGCTAGCTCCACCAAGCTAGTGCCTCACCATCCCCTAACCTCACCGCACGTCACTGGTATACACATATGTATATATATATATATATATATATATATATATATATATATATATATATATATATATATATATACACACACACACATATACATACATACATACAATGCCTGAGTGACAGCAGTGCACCCGGGCTACAGCGGGGTGTGAGAGAAGGACGGGACCTTACCGAGCAGCTGCCGGGGAGAAGATCCCGCACCAAGGACCCCGGGGGTAGCTGGCACGGAGACAGGCGTCCCGCGGCCGCATCTCTCACCCAGACCAGCTCCGCCATCATTTGCCTCACGTCCCAGTGACGCACGTCGCGCTAGTACACACTGACTCAAAGGCGAGCGCGCATGCGAAGCCGTGGCCGCGTTCTCGTCACTGACCGAGGGCGGGAGGAACAAAAAGCGCGCCATCTTTGATGAGGGAACCGCAGTTGGAGGAGCTCCACCTCCACATGAAATGTAGAGGAAAGTTCTAGAATCACCTCAGGACATGAGGACAACAGAAAACGAGAAAGCCTGACGTTAGAAACAAGGTGCCCTCCCAAGATGTACAGCACTGGTCATGTCTGGATAGCAGACCCAAGAGCATAGAGCAGTGATTTCGACTCACAATCATATGTTATTGTCATTTGCGGTTTTCAGGTGATGACAGATAAACCCAGTGATGTAGGGTTCTGTGTGTATCATGTTGCGTCCTACACTGCAATGCTTTACTAACTGATCGTTATATACCCGACACAAAGATGGCCGCAGGGGTACGGTTGTGGGCGTGGTTCGTTGTGACGTCACTTGTTATGGTTGCTGGCCAACTGGGAGGAGTGGCTGTTAAGTGAGAAAGCACTGGAGGTACTGTAGTACAAAAGGCTTGGTGAAAACTGCAGCACAGAGGAGGTGCAGCAGCAGTGGGCCATATCTCTGCAGGACACTAGCAGGTTACCCCACCATGCAACAGGGGCATTATTGTATTATACACTGTAATAATATATACCAGGGGTAGGCAAGTAATATATATATATATGTATATGTATATATATATGGTACTTGTTTCCTAGAACGGCCACACCGATTTTGATCGGGTCGGAAAACGTAGACATGTATTCGTATATTTATTTATTAAGGGGGCACAAAACTCCATCCCATTCACCTGAGAGACCCCTCCCCATTCCCCTCCCACTGCAAAGCATCCATTTAAAAAAAAAAAAAATACTCCCATCCTATATTAAATCTCTTACTGGGAGTTGGCTGTCACGACCCCCGCTGTTCCCAGCTGCCGCAGCTGCTCCCGACAGGTCCTCATGCCTTCACAGCTCCCGCTGGGCCTTCCTGCCATGCACAGTCTTCTTGTAGAGCTGTGGCACCCATTGTTCTAATCACTATATGTGCACGGGTGCGCGGTGACATCAACCGCGCACCAGCCACAATGCATCACTGGGACCGCTGCAGGCGGATAGAAAAGTGGACCGTCTAAACTCCTGAAACTAGCAGCACCGCACTGCGGTCCGGAGATGATATATACCATGGTCCAGGTCACAAGGGGGAGATGTATTCAAACTTGTACTTGGTATGTACCAGCCGATCAACTCCTGACCATCATTTTTTTAACACAGCCTGTAACATGGTAGCTGGGAGGTGATTGACAGATACTTTATCTTTGTCCACGCTTTGATAAATCTCCCCCAAAGTTAGAGACACCATCATGACAGTTCCTGGTTTTAACTGTAATGTTGCTGCAAATGCACATAAGGGGTCTATGCTGGGGGGCAGCTATGTCAGCCATATCTCCTACACACAGCATGGAGAGGGTGTATGTGCCGATAGTAGGGATGGCACTGCTCTTGTAGGCACATTCTGCTTGCGTTAGACTTCTGACCATTTAGGTCGACAGGTTATTAGGTCGACACAAGCATTAGGTCAACATAGTCTAGGCAAAAGGTCGACATGGGTTTTTTCACTGTTTTTTTACCCGAATGTCGACACAGTCGACATGGACACAGTTTGAAGTGCATCGCATCCCCTCGCAACGCTCGCTGCGCTATTTTATTCTCACACCACGCCCTAGTGAATGGTAGGGCATGAAATACCGCCCGTCGGCTCAAAAAAAAAAAAAACAGTGAAAAACCTCATGTCGACTTTTTGGCTGTCGACCTAGACCACGTCGACCTAATGGTTGTGTCGACCTAAAGTCATGTCGACCTAGAACCGTGTCGACCTTGACCCATGTCGACCTAGAACCATGTCATAGAAACATAGAATTTGACGGCAGATAAGAACCATTTGGCCCATCCAGTCTGCCCCTTTTTTACCCTTCAGGTAATCTCAACCCTTTTTAATCCTTATTTCTTTGTAAGGATATTCATATGCCTATCCCAAGCATGTTTAAATTGTTCTACTGTCTAATGATGGGAGGCTATTCCACTTATCCACTACCCTTTCTGTGAAGTACATTTCTCCTGAACCTACCTCCCTCCAGTTTCAGTGCATGTCCTAGTGTTCTATTACTTCTTTTCCTTTAAAGAAAATTTCCCTCCTGTACTATGTTAAAACCCTTGATAGTACAGATCCCTGGGGTACTCCACTGGTAACATGTCAACCTATATCCATGTCGATCTAATGGTGTCGACCAACATGCTTGTCAACCAACATGCTGTAGACCAAATGACCGTATCCCCACTGGTCCGACATAAAGTCGTACCTGATTTCTTTTGAGCTCCCCCGGCCTCTCCCTGGGAGTCCTTACATCCGATTTGGCATTGAATGTGCCATTTTGACATGCGATTTTGGCCGATTTCACTCGATTTCTCGACTGTCGGAATCGGGCAAAATCGACCAAAATCGCACTAGTGTATGGGAGTTTTTATGCCACGTACGCACAAGCCAACTGAGCATCTGTGCTTAGCATTGCAGTTAAGTACAGATCGCTCAGCACACAGCGATACACCAGCGATGTGTCCTCAGTGATCTGTCACGCCCAGTGTTCTCTGTAGAGAGAACACTGGCGATCACTAGACATATACTGCATCCGATAGCAGTAGCGATGTGCAGTACCATACACGCGAAGCAATCCGTGCTTCATTTCTAAACAAACTAGTCAGATCGCTTAGAAATGGGGCTTTAATCGCCCTTGCTCCACGTGTATGGCCCCGGGTGACAGCAATACGCAGTCTGGACCGTCGCTTTCACCTGCAGGAAAAGACAGTGCTTTTTCCTGCTAGATCGTGGGGTTTTCCTATAAAGAATAGGCAAAACCCTGCTCAGTATACATCGCAAGGGCATCGCTTGTGTTCCGAGCGATCTGTGCTCAGCACGTCGCTCAGCATGCAGGCCAGCGTGTGTACAGGGCTTAATGTTAGTGCCTGTTACTTATTGGAAGCCAGTCTGAATGAACTCTCAGTAAAACCTGTGGTGTGTCATAGATATCCTCCCGGTGCCCAGTAATTATGGAATCCTATGCCCAACGCTGCATTGTGTTCATTGTGTGCAACCAGTCCCGTATCCTGCACAAACCTCATGTCCCATCGGGACCTTTTCCTCCAGGACTTCGCTGGTAAATGTCACCAGCTGCTCTTGCAGTTCCTTTTTATGTGTGCGAGTATTTTCACCTGCGGATCCTCATCCTACACTATGGGCCTGAGACAGACCTTACAGTAACCCGGCGCAGGTGTGTCTGCATTGCCTACACAGAAATACATTTATTTGTCACATGTAAATGTGTCCACATTGGCTCGCTCTCCCTATGTCTGCGGCTAGCTATAAGGCATCAGCCCCTTACATCTGGGCCTTTATAGCTCTGTCACGCGAGAACGCCCCTGTGCAATCCAGCGCCGCCTCTTCAGTTGTAAGCGCAGATATGACGGCTATGCATCGCCTCTAGTTACTCTCATTGCGAAACACATGCAGAGCGAGAACACGCAGATGGGCTCTGCACATGGGCGTACTCTCTGCTCTGCGTCAGCCACACTGCGGCTTACTATTTCTCTCTCCTTGAGTTCATGGCATGATTATGAAGAAGGTATAACACTATAGAGAGGTAGGGTTTGTGTATAAGGAGCATCAGGTGTCACAGGTGCTATTATTATGCTGCTCAATTCCCTCCACAATTACAGATGGTCTCTAAACTACCTGGCAGAATATGAGAATACCCAATGATAACGCAGCCACGCCACCAAGACACAAAGGGGGTTATTCTGGTTGACTCGCAAAGCTGTGAAATTTAAATGCCAGCCGCATGCCACACACACCGTGAATCTCCCCAAACGCATGCGAAGGGATGTTTTGCATAAACACCCATTCGCAGATTGCGTGCGGGGCAGAAATCGTGTGATGGTCGCTGACCATCGAATGACATCTCTAACGCTCGCAGATCTAAGACACCTCTCTGGTGTCTTAGATCTGCGGCACCCTGTACGGGAAGCGGGTGGGCAGCTTATATCCGCTGATGTCAGCTGCCCGCCCCCTGCACCCGCTTCACTGGTGAATTACCATGGGAACACCCAAGAAACGCTGAGCGTTCTAATTACGCTACCACGGCCCGCCGCACCACGCCCCCCACCCGCACTGCTGTGTGCTAGCGGCCGGCAAGTAACCAATTTGCCATGGCCTCTCACACAAAGCGGCTGCATGTGCGAAAGTTTATGCGCACGTGCAGTCGCGAAACATCGCTCCCCTGTGAGATAGCGCGCAGCGGCTAGAATGAGGGCGAGTTTACGGCGTGGCGTCTGAAACAAGCACCGCACGTACAGCTGCAATTAGCTGTTTTCTATTTGATATGATATTAGCACTTACTAATTAATCCCCTAATTTAGAGTAGCATGCAAATGACAACGCTGCTGCAATTTCATGTGTCAACCTATGGACTGCCGACCTATAGTGGTCGACCTAATGACAACTTAAGTTGTGTCGACCGTATGACCCATGCCCTCCCAAATCATTCAAGTGTCTGGAATCTGTGCCCTAGAAGGCGAGGAGGGGGCTCCGGTCAGTAGGGCCCCACATTGACCTTATTGTGGAATTATATTGACCTTGTTATTTAGCATCAATTAACGAGTATGTTTCTTTTGTTTATTGTGACCATAATCTTACCAGAATCGCTGCTTTGATTACAATGTGGTTTTAATTCAATTGTATTCAATACAAGTGCCTATTATGATATGTTTATATTGTTTCATTCCATATGAATAAAATTGAAATAGTTTTAAACCCTAAAGCGCTGTCCTAAATAATATCTATGGTACTTGCGGATTAGGGGTTACAAGCGAATTCATTTGGGAGCTGCTAATCTATACGTTTTTTACATTGTAATAGTGTAGTGTACATTTAGAAAGTAATGCATGTGCCCGATTCATACCATTGTACACTTGTACCGCTATAGGCCACTCAAACTTTGATCATACCCGCATCCTCCGATGCGGATGGTGAAAAATCGTCCCCCATAGTTTACAGCAGCCCTGGCCAACCTGTGTTCCTCCAGCTTTTTTTTTAAACCACAAATCCCAGCATGCATTGCCACTGTTTTTCTAATAGGGAATTCTAAAATTGTGGCAAGGCATGCTGGGTTGTGTAGTTTCACAACAGACAGATAGGGGGTTATTCTAGTTCATTCTTTCTGACAAAATCCTTCTTAGATGGACAAAACCATGTGCACTGCGGGTGGGGCAGATGTAACTTGTGCAGAGAGAATTAGATTTGGGTGGGGTTTTTCTTCAAAGTGAGATCTATATTGCAGTGTAAAATAAAGCAGTCAGTATTTTCCCTGCACAGAAACAAAATAACTCACCCAAATCTAATTCTATCTGCACATGTTACATCTGCCCCCCCTGCAGTGCACATGGTTTTGTCCATCTAAGAAGGATTTTGTCAGAAAGAATGAACTAGAATAAACCCCATAGAGAGCCACAGGTTGGCCCGGCCTGGTGTACAGCATTATACCACCTTGGGCCAGAAGCACCACGCTTTAAAAAGTGATAAAGTGGAGAGTGCTAAACAACCAGCCAATTAGCTCCTAACTGTCATTATTAAAACACCGCCTATAGCTTGGGACGTAGGAGATGATTGGCTGTTTTTTTATTTTTTTATTTTGAGAACATTGTAGGTTCTCCAGTCAGGAATGATTCCCACAGCGGGATACTATTCTCCAGCAAGATCGCCCGTAGCAGGCATTGGGCCCAGCTGTAATAACACATGAAAGGAGTCAAATTATAGTGATAATGCTTGATTTTATTCATTACGTTATTTATATAGCTCACACATATTGCACAGCGTTGTACAGAGAATATTGGTGGCCATTCTCATCAGTCCCTGCCCCAGTGGAGCTTACACCCAATGACCTTACCAGTGTATTTTTGGACTGTGGCAGGAAACCGGAGTACCCGGAGGAAAACCTCCACACAGTTAGTCTGGACCTTGGATGCTTTGGGTAACTTGGAAGCAGGGCCGGCGCCACCACTAGGCAAATCTAGGCATTTGCCTAGGGCGCCGGCGACTGGAGGGCGGCATTTTGCCCCCGTGCCGCGGGGTACCTGTCCTGCAGCGCTGTGTATTTAAAGCTGGCGGCGGAGGCAGCGGGGGGTCCCTGCAGTCAATAAGGAATAACGAGCGCTATCCGCCGGGCTATGCGGAAGCGCTTCTGTTGTGAAAACACTGTCCGCACGCTGATTGGCTGAGATTCAGCTAATCAGCGTGCGCCGTGCGGCCAGTGTTTTCACAACAGAAGCGCTTCCGCATAGCCCGGCGGATAGCGCTCGTTATTCCTTATTGACTGCAGGGACCCCCGCTGCCTCCGCCACCAGCTTTAAATACACAGTGCCGTAGGACAGGTACCCCCCCTCCCCCGGCACCGGGGCGCCCCCACCCCAACTCGCCTGGGGCGCTCCGGTGCCTTGTACCGGCCCTGCTTGGAAGGCGAACATGAAATGATGGAAAAAGAGAACACGGAGACTCGGGGTACCCACAGGATGATTTATAAGTAGTGATGAGCAGTGCGACGTCAGCGGCAAGCCGGATGTGCCTGTCAGGGGAGGGTGTGCGACGTCAGCGGCAGGCCGGATGTTGTCTGTCAGAGGAGGGTGTGCGACGTCAGCGGCAGGCCGGATGTGCCTGTCAGGGGAGGGTGTGCGACGTCAGCGGCAGGCCGGATGTGCCTATCAGGGGAGGGTGTGCGACGTCAGCAGCAGGCCGGATGTGCCTGTCAGTGGAGGGTGTGTGACGTCAGCAGCAGGCCGGATGTGCCTGTCAGGGGAGGGTGTGCGATGTCAGCGGCAGGCCGGATGTGCTGTCAGGGGATGGTGTGCTATGTCAGCGGCAGGCCGGATGTGCCTGTCAGGGGAGGGTGTGCGATGTCAGCAGCAGGCCGGATGTGCCTGTCAGTGGAGGGTGTGTGACGTCAGCAGCAGGCCGGATGTGCCTGTCAGGGGAGGGTGTGCGACGTCAGCAGCAGGCCGGATGTGCCTGTCAGTGGAGGGTGTGTGACGTCAGCAGCAGGCCGGATGTGCCTGTCAGTGGAGGGTGTGTGACGTCAGCAGCAGGCCGGATGTGCCTGTCAGGGGAGGGTGTGCAACGTCAGCGGCAGGCCGGATGTGCCTATCAGGGGAGGGTGTGCGACGTCAGCAGCAGGCCGGATGTGCCTGTCAGGGGAGGGTGTGCAACGTCAGCGGCAGGCCGGATGTGCCTATCAGGGGAGGGTGTGCGACATCAGCAGCAGGCCGGATTTGCCTGTCAGTGGAGGGTGTGTGACGTCAGCAGCAGGCCGGATGTGCCTGTCAGTGGAGGGTGTGCGACGTCAGCCGCAGGCCGGATGTGCCTGTCAGGGGAGGGTGTGCGACGTCAGCAGCAGGCCGGATGTGCCTGTCAGGGGAGGGTGTGTGACGTCAGCAGCAGGCCGGATGTGCCTGTCAGGGGAGGGTGTGCGACGTCAGCAGCAGGCCGGATGTGCCTGTCAGGGGAGGGTGTGCGACGTCAGCCGCAGACCGGATGTGCCTGTCAGGGGAGGGTGTGCGACGTCAGCCGCAGGCCGGATGTGCCTGTCAGGGGAGGGTGTGCGACGTCAGCAGCAGGCCGGATGTGCGACGTCAGCAGCAGGCCGGATGTGTCTGTCAGGGGAGGGTGTGCGACGTCAGCAGCAGGTCTCGCAGCCACTACGTGGACTAGTGGCAACTGCGATCAGATCAATGGGTTGAGGACAGAAACAAATGTGCAGCCGTACACAGCCATTCACACAGCGTACACTTATATTTATACACTTTATACTTAACGTTAGCAATTACTTTACATTTATGTCATTCCCCATATAGTGAATCTGAGAACAGTGGGATAGCAGGGATAAATGTTGGGACTCCCCGTATCACACTAGCAGCGAGGCAGAGGGAAATGTAGAGTCAGCAGCAGGCCGGATGTGCCTGTCAGGGGAGGGTGTGCGACGTCAGCGGCAGGCCGGATGTGCCTGTCAGGGGAGGGTGTGCGACGTCAGCGGCAGGCCGGATGTGCCTGTCAGGGGAGGGTGTGCGACGTCAGCGGCAGGCCGGATGTGCCTGTCAGGGGAGGGTGTGCGACGTCAGCAGCAGGCCGGATGTGCCTGTCAGGGGAGGGTGTGCGATGTCAGCAGCAGGCCAGATGTGCCTGTCAGTGGAGGGTGTGTGACGTCAGCAGCAGGCCGGATGTGCCTGTCAGTGGAGGGTGTGTGACGTCAGCAGCAGGCCGGATGTGCCTGTCAGGGGAGGGTGTGCGATGTCAGCGGCAGGCCGGATGTGCTGTCAGGGGATGGTGTGCTATGTCAGCGGCAGGCCGGATGTGCCTGTCAGGGGAGGGTGTGCGATGTCAGCAGCAGGCCGGATGTGCCTGTCAGTGGAGGGTGTGTGACGTCAGCAGCAGGCCGGATGTGCCTGTCAGGGGAGGGTGTGCGACGTCAGCAGCAGGCCGGATGTGCCTGTCAGTGGAGGGTGTGTGACGTCAGCAGCAGGCCGGATGTGCCTGTCAGTGGAGGGTGTGTGACGTCAGCAGCAGGCCGGATGTGCCTGTCAGGGGAGGGTGTGCAACGTCAGCGGCAGGCCGGATGTGCCTATCAGGGGAGGGTGTGCGACGTCAGCAGCAGGCCGGATGTGCCTGTCAGGGGAGGGTGTGCAACGTCAGCGGCAGGCCGGATGTGCCTATCAGGGGAGGGTGTGCGACGTCAGCAGCAGGCCGGATGTGCCTGTCAGTGGAGGGTGTGTGACGTCAGCAGCAGGCCGGATGTGCCTGTCAGTGGAGGGTGTGCGACGTCAGCCGCAGGCCGGATGTGCCTGTCAGGGGAGGGTGTGCGACGTCAGCAGCAGGCCGGATGTGCCTGTCAGGGGAGGGTGTGTGACGTCAGCAGCAGGCCGGATGTGCCTGTCAGGGGAGGGTGTGCGACGTCAGCAGCAGGCCGGATGTGCCTGTCAGGGGAGGGTGTGCGACGTCAGCCGCAGACCGGATGTGCCTGTCAGGGGAGGGTGTGCGACGTCAGCCGCAGGCCGGATGTGCCTGTCAGGGGAGGGTGTGCGACGTCAGCAGCAGGCCGGATGTGCGACGTCAGCAGCAGGCCGGATGTGTCTGTCAGGGGAGGGTGTGCGACGTCAGCAGCAGGCCTCGCAGCCACTACGTGGACTAGTGGCAACTGCGATCAGATCAATGGGTTGAGGACAGAAACAAATGTGCAGCCGTACACAGCCATTCACACAGCGTACACTTATATTTATACACTTTATACTTAACGTTAGCAATTACTTTACATTTATGTCATTCCCCATATAGTGAATCTGAGAACAGTGGGATAGCAGGGATAAATGTTGGGACTCCCCGTATCACACTAGCAGCGAGGCAGAGGGAAATGTAGAGTAAAACAATACAGATAGTTCCTGTTGAAGGCCATTGCAGGCAGCCAGCTGTTTATCTGTAGTCATACGGATTGTGACACAGCCCAAAAGCCGTCCAGCCAGTAAATGGGCGTTGATCTGTTTGTCCTGGCCACACCCGTACCTCACTGGATCCCTGTGTACTATGAGGTACTGTAATAAGGTGTAGTGGTCGGTGCATGCAGTGCACACAGTCTGTGTCATAGCATAACATATAGATCCAGCATTAGTCATGTAATAACCAATTCAGAACTAATTACCAATGTAGCAGCGTTACCAAGGAGACTGTTAATGTAGAATTTACTTTATTTTAGATAACTTTTTTTTAGTAGTGAGGCTGCTGCTATCTAGTCTCATATAATTATAGATACAGTAGGAGCCACTTCTGGTTCACTGGTGGTGACCCGAAATCATCTCCTACCCCGATTGACGGGGTCTACAATGGCGCATTTGTCCACATGTGCAAACTTCGACTGCGAGATTGCTTTGGCGATTTATATAGTCGCCGGGCTGTTTGCAGCGGGTGGTGTCGCTGGGACATGGGCGTCCCCAAGAAAACGGTGGGCGTCCCCATGCAATATACCCAAGCCCTGCCCCAGCCACCTCCTCTCACAGACATATACCCCAGCCCTGCCCCAGCCACCTCCCCCTCACACACATATACACCAAGTAGGGTTACCACCTAGTCCCTTTAATTCCGGACACATATTAATTACACAGGTTCTGTGGCTGGCTGACTTCAAGACTCTACTTCACCTGATTTTAAACTGCCACAGAACCTGTGTAATTAACATGTGTCCGGAATTAAAGGGACTAGGTGGTAACCCTAACACCAAGCCCTGCCCCAGCCACCTCCCTCTCACACACATATACCCCAGCCCTGCCCCAGCCACCTCCCTCTCACACACATATACCCAGCCCTGCCCAGCCACCTCCCTCTCACACACATATACCCAGCCCTGCCCCAGCCACCGCCCTCTCACACACATATACCCAGCCCTGCTCAAGCCACCTCCCTCTCACACAAATACACCAAGCCCTGCCCCAGCCACCTCCCTCTCACACACATATACCCAGCCCTGCCACAGCTATCTCCCTCTCACACACATATACACCAAGCCCTGCACCAGCCACCTCCCCCTCACACACATATACCCAGCCCTGCCCCAGCCACCTCCCTCTCACACACATATACCCAGCCCTGCCCCAGCCACCTCCCTCTCACACAGTGACACACACACACATATACCCCAGCCACCTCCCCCTCACACACATATACCCCAGCCCTGCCCCACCCACCTCCCTCTCACACACACATATACCCAGTGCTGCCTCAGCCACCTCCCTCTCACACACATATACCCAGTGCTGCCCCAGCCACCTACCCCTCAAACACATATACACCAGCCCTGCCCCAGCCACCTCCCTCTCACACACATATACCCCAGCCCTGCTCCAGCCACCTCCCTCTCACACACATATACCCAGCCCTGCCCTAGCCACCTCCCTCTCACACACATATACCCCAGCCCTGCCCCAGCCACCTCCCACTTACACACATATACACCAAGCCCTGCACCAGCCACTTTCCCCTCATACACATATACCCAGCCCTGCCCCAGCCACCTCCCTCTCACACACATATACCCCAGCCCTGCTCCAGCCACCTCCCCCTCACACACATATACCCAGCCCTGCCCCAGCCACCTCCCTCTCACACACATATACCCCAGCCCTGCCCCAGCCACCTCCCTCTCACACACATATACCCAGCCCTGCACCAGCCACCTCCCTCTCACACACATACACCCCAGCCCTGCCCCAGCTATCTCCCTCTCACACACATATACACCCAGCCCTGCCCCAGCCACCACACTCACAAATACCCAGCTCTGCCCCAGCCACCTCCCTCTCACACACATATACCCCAGCCCTGCCCCAGCCACCTCCCTCTCACACACATATACCCCAGCTCTGCCCCAGCTACCTCCCCCTCACACACATATATACCCCAGCTCTGCCCCAACCACCTCCCTCTCATACACATATACCCCAGCCCTGCCGCAGTCACCACACACACAAATACCCAGCTCTGCCCCAGCCACCTCCCCCTCACACACACATACCCAGCCCTGCCCCAGCCACCTCCCCCCTCACACACATATATACCCCAGCTCTGCCCCAGCTACCTCCCTCTCATACACATACACACAGCCCTGCCCCAGCCACCTCCCTCTCACACACATATACCCAGCCCTGCCCCAGCCACCTCCCTCTCGCACACACATATACCCCAGCCACCTCCCCCTCACACACATATACCCCAGCCCTGCCTCATCCACATCCCTGTCACACACATATACCCAGTGCTGCCCCAGCCACCTCCCTCTTACACACATATACCCATCCCTGCTCCAGCCACCTGCCCCTCAAACACATATACCCAGCCCTGCCCCAGCCACCTCCCACTTACACACATATACAGCAGCCCTGCCCCAGCCACCTCCCACTCACACACATATACCCCAGCCCTGCCCCAGCCACCTCCCTCTCTCACACATATACCCCATCCCTGTCCCATCCACCTCCCTCTCACACACACATATACCCATCCCTGCCCCATCCACCTCCCTTTCTCACACATATACCCCATCCCTGCCCCATCCACCTCCCTCTCTCACTCATATACCCCAGCCCTGCCCCAGCCACCTCCCTCTCACACACATATACCCAGCCCTGCCCAGCCACCTCCCTCTCACACATATATACCCCAGCCCTGCCCCAGCCACCTCCCTCTCACACACATATACCCCAGCCCTGCCCCAGCCACCTCCCTCTCACACACATATACCCAGCCCTGCCCAGCCACCTTCCTCTCACACATATATACCCCAGCCCTGCCCCAGCCACCTCCCTCTCACACACATATACCCCAGCCCTGCCCCAGCCACCTCCCCCTCACACAAATACCAAGCCCTGCCCCAGCCACCTTCCCATCACACACACACATACCCCAACCACCTCCCTCTCACACCCAAATACCCAGCCCTCCCGAGTGACCTCACACAGATATTCCCAGCCCTGCCCCAGCTACCTCCCTCTCACACACATATACCCCAGCCACCTGCCCCTCAAACACATATACCCAGCCCTGCCCCAGCCACCTCCCACTTACACACATATACACCAGCCCTGCCCCAGCCACCTCCCACTTACACACATATACCTCATCCCTGCCCCATCCACCTCCCACTCACACACATATACCCCAGGCCTGCCCCAGCCACCTCCCCCTCTCACACATATACCCCATCCCTGTCCCATCCACCTCCCTCTCTCTCACACACACACACACACACACACACACACACACACACACACACACACACACACACACACACACATACCCCTCCCTGCCCCATCCACCTCCCTTTCTCACACATATACCCCAGCCCTGCCCAGCCACCTCTCTCTCACACACATATACCCAGCCCTGCCCAGCCACCTCCCTCTCACACATATATACCCCAGCCCTGCCCCAGCCACCTCCCTCTCACACACATATACCCCAGCCCTGCCCCAGCCACCTCCCCCTCACACAAATACCAAGCCCTGCCCCAGCCACCTTCCCATCACACACACACATACCCCAACCACCTCCCTCTCACACCCAAATACCCAGCCCTCCCGAGTGACCTCACACTCACACAGATATTCCCAGCCCTGCCCCAGCTACCTCCCTCTCACACACATATACCCCAGCCACCTGCCCCTCAAACACATATACCCAGCCCTGCCCCAGCCACCTCCCACTTACACACATATACACCAGCCCTGCCCCAGCCACCTCCCACTTACACACATATACCTCATCCCTGCCCCATCCACCTCCCACTCACACACATATACCCCAGGCCTGCCCAAGCCACCTCCCCCTCTCACACATATACCCCATCCCTGTCCCATCCACCTCCCTCTCTCTCACACACACACACACACACACACACACACACACACACACACACACACACACACACACATACCCCTCCCTGCCCCATCCACCTCCCTTTCTCACACATATACCCCAGCCCTGCCCAGCCACCTCTCTCTCACACACACATATACCGAGTGCTGCCCCAGCCACCTCCCTCTCACACACATACACTCAGCCATGCCCCAGCCACCTCCCTCTCATACACATATACCCCAGCCACCTGACCCTCAAACACATATACCCAGCCCTGCCCCAGCCACCTCCCACTTACACACATACACACCAGCCCTGCCCCTGCTACCTCCCACTTAAACACATATACCCCAGCCCTGCCCCAGCCACCTCCCTCTCACACACATATACACCAGCCCTGCCCCAGCCACCTCCCTCTCACACACATATACCCAGCCCTGCCCAGCCACCTCCCTCTCACACATATATACCCCAGCCCTGCCCCAGCCACCTCCCTCTCACACACATATACCCCAGCCCTGCCCCAGCCACCTCCCCCTCACACAAATACCCAGCCCTGCCCCAGCCACCTTCCCATCACACACACACATACCCCAACCACCTCCCTCTCACACCCAAATACCCAGCCCTCCCGAGTGACCTCACACTCACACAGATATTCCCAGCCCTGCTCCAGCTACCTCCCTCTCACACACATATACCCCAGCCACCTGCCCCTCAAACACATATACCCAGCACTGCCCCAGCCACCTCCCACTTACACACATATACACCAGCCCTGCCCCAGCCACCTCCCACTTACACACATATACCTCATCCCTGCGCCATCCACCTCCCACTCACACACATATACCCCAGCCCTGCCCCAGCCACCTCCCTCTCACACACATATACAAAGCCCTGCCCAGCCACCTCCCTCTCACACATATATACCCCAGCCCTGCCCCAGCCACCTCCCTCTCACACACATATACCCCAGCCCTGCCCCAGCCACCTCCCCCTAACACAAATACCCAGCCCTGCCCCAGCCACCTTCCCATCACACACACACACATACCCCAACCACCTCCCTCTCACACCCAAATATCCAGCCCTCCCGAGTGACCTCACAATTTACACAGATATTCCCAGCCCTGCCCCAGCTACCTCCCTCTCACACACATATACCCCAGCCACCTGCCCCTCAAACACATATACCCAGCCCTGCCCCAGCCACCTCCCACTTACACACATATACACCAGCCCTGCCCCAGCCACCTCCCACTTACACACATATACCTCATCCCTGCCCCATCCACCTCCCACTCACACACATATACCCCAGGCCTGCCCCAGCCACCTCCCCCTTTCACACATTTACCCCATCCCTGTCCCATCCACCTCCCTCTCTCACACACACACACACACACACACACACACACACACACACACACACACACACATATACCCCTCCCTGCCCCATCCACCTCCCTTTCTCACACATATACCCCAGCCCTGCCCAGCCACCTCTCTCTCACACACATATATTGAGTGCTGCCCCAGCCACCTCCCTCTCACACACATACACTCAGCCATGCCCCAGCCACCTCCCTCTCATACACATATACCCCAGCCACCTGACCCTCAAACACATATACCCAGCCCTGCCCCAGCCACCTCCCACTTACACACATATACACCAGCCCTGCCCCAGCCACCTCCCACTTACACACATATACCCCAGCCCTGCCCCAGCCACCTCCCTCTCACACACATATACACCAGCCCTGCCCCAGCCACCTCCCACTCACACACACATATACCCCAGCCCTGCCCCAGCCACCTCCCTCTCACACACATATACCCAGCCCTGCCCCAGCCACCTCCCTCTCACATACATATACCCATCCCTGCCTCATCCACCTCCCTCTCACACACCTATTCCCCAGCCCTGCCCCAGCCACCCCCCCTCACACAAATACCCAGCCCTGCCCCAGCCACTTTCCCCTCACACACACACATATACCCATCCCTGCCTCATCCACCTCCCTCTCACACACATATACCCAGCCCTGCCCCAGACACCTCCCTGTCACACACATATACCGAGTGCTGCCCCAGTCACCTCCCTCTCACACACATATACACCAGCCACCTCCATCTCACACACATATACACCAGCCACCTCGATCTCACACACATATACACCAGCCAACTCCCTCTCACACCTTTACACCAGCTTCCTATCTTAAAGGGAGGTTTAGGCACTTAGAAGTGGGCGGAATTAAGATTTGGCTGTATGATGGGGGGGGGGGGGGGGAGGGGGGGAGGGTGTGTGTGTGTTGGATTTGGGTGGCAGGGTACAGGGCAGTGTCGGAACTTATGAGTGGTAGGCCCAGGTGCAAAACTACATTTGTGGGCCCTCCACTTCCACTCCAACCCAACTTCAGAATATGCCAGACAGCACGGGGTGGTAGAAGTGGGCCGCTTAGTACTCAGGGGCCCTGGTGCAATGCACCTGCTGCACCAATGGTAGTTCCACTGGTACAGGGGTAAGGATTAGGAACTAGCGGGTAAGATAAGGGTCACACTGTGGGTGGGTCTGGGGGTTATGATTAGGGTAGGGTAAGTATACTAACCTGACCACTGTCAGGTTCTCTCCTTTGGGATGCCGGCATCCCCACCACTGGTCATCTGTATGGAGAAGCCCCCAATCTCTTACACATATATTCTACTCCACTTGCCTCTGTTATCTGTTATGCAACTCCTGGAAAGTTCCACTCTTCTATCCCCCAGTCCAAACTGCAGCCAGTAGTGGGGCGTTGGTCACTTGCAGTCGGCATTTGAAGCGATGCTGTGAAGCCCGCGAAGGGACGCGTTTACCTGTGAAGGTATCCGCGTCCCCTCGCGGGGCTCGCCACGCTTTGGGCTCGGTGGCTCGCTGCGCTCGCCACACTATTCTATTCTCAACTCCACGCCGACGTGGATAGTAGGGGAATGAAAAGGTCGTAGGACGCGAACCGACGCCCCTCGCGGGCTTGCTGCGCTCGCCACGCTTCGGGTTCACGTTGATCGTGGGGTGGCGTTAACAATTGTGGGGCCTCTGTGGGCCATTTAACATTGTTTCCTATGGAAAAATCGGGTCAATTGAGGCATTGAACATGAAAATCGGGTCAATTGAGACATTTAACATGGTTCCCTATGGGAAATCGTGGGCATCGCGTCGGTCGCGTCGCACCCGATTTTTAGTGCATTCAATGGCCGGGATGCCCGCGATTTTTTTACCTGCGATGCCCACGATCAAAATTGTGGGCGCCGTGCTAGGTAAAGAGTACCAGTAGTAGTAGTGTGTGTATAGAGGTGTGTATATGACAGATAGTATTAGTGTGTGTATAGAGGGCAGTTACTAACTGCCCTCTATACACACACTAATACTAACTGCCCTGCACACACTATTACTAACTGCCAGTTAGTAATATAGGCCCTTATTCTGGTTGGTGCGGCCGGAGCCGCACACGGTGCTCCGGCCGCACAAACCAATCCCCGCCCACGAGACGGATCGCCACGGCCGTCCGTACACGGACGGCTGGCGATCCGCATAAAAATGGTGGGGCGTACGCCTCCACCATGGTGGGAGCTGCCCCCTGCATTCGATGGTCGTCGACCATCGAAGGCAGGGCCGCACGCCACAGCAGCTCCCGCAAGCTGAGACCACACGGACAATCGTCCGTGTGATAGCTTGTATGGGGGCTGAGAGCTGACATCCGGCGACGTCAGCTTTCCGCCCCCATCAGTGGCGTCATACCCTGATTAGCATGCATACGCCCCGCGTTTGCATGGGAACGCCCATGAAACGCGGGGCGTATACATAGGGAAATGAGGGTATGAAGCCCCTCACGCCCCTATACGCCCCCTTTGCGGCGGACGAAATACGTCTGCGGCGAATGGGGCTGCACATGCGCAGATTGACCTCTGCGCATGTGCAGACTAAAAACATCGGCGGTACGGCCGCACGCGGGCCGTACCGTCCGATTCAGAATAAGGGCCATAGTGTGTACAGGGCAGTTAGTATTAGTGTGTGTATATAGGGCAGTTAGTAATAGAGTGTGTGCATGGCAGTTAGTATTAGTGTGTGTGTATATAGGGCAGTTAGTAATAGAGTGTATATAGGGCAGTTAGTATTAGTGTGTGTATATAGGCCAGTTAATAGTAGTGTGTATATATAGGCAGTTAGCAGTAGTGTAGTAGTAGTAGTATTAGTGTGTATATACTATATACACACTACTAACTGCATTTTATACACACACTACTAACTGCCTACCACACAAACACTAATACTAACTGGATTCAGTATGAAATCCCGGCGGTCGGGATCCCGGCATTCAAAATCTCGATGCCGGAATCCCGACCGCCGAAATCCCGACCGCCGAAATCCCGACAAGGGGGGGACGTGGATCGCCCCCCCTTGCGGGCTCGCTGCGCTCGCCACGCAGTGGGCCCGGTGCCTCGCTACGCTAATTTATTCTCCCTCCAGGGGTGTCGTGGACACCCACGGAGAGAAAAAGTGTCGGGATTTCGGTGGTCGGGATTTCGGCGTCGGGATTCTGAACGCCGGGATCCCGAGCGCCGGGATTTTAACTGCATCCCTACTAACTATCCTATATACTAATACCCCATTCACACCAGAAATGCAGGGACAAACCCGGGAATTCAGTTCCCGGGACAAGCAGGGACATTCCCTGGTTTGGACCCATTCACACCAGAAATGTCCCTGCATTTTCTGGTGTGAGAAGGGGGCGGGAAGGAGGCCGGCAGGAGGTGGGGAGGAGGCGGACAGTCGGCGGGATGGCGGCGGAGGTGGGGAGAATACTCACCCCGGTTGCTGGTCCTCCGTGCAGGCCAGGGATCCACACAGGCGGCGGCGCATATGACGGGACAGGCGGCGGATGAAGATGACGCAGCTCTCCGGCGTCCTCACTGCCGCCGGAGAGCTGCGTCATCATCATCCACTGGCTGTCCTGTCATTTGCGCCCGCCGCCTGCATTAATTCCCGTCGGACAGGACACGGAGGACACGGCAACCCGGGTAAGTATACCCTGTACCTTTCACACCAGCCAGGTCCCCGGGTTGAACCCGGGAACAACCGGGTTCAACCCGGGAACCTTTCACACCAGCACTAGTACCGGGTTGTTCCCGGACTCAACCCGGGAATTTAGGCTGGTGTGAATGGGGTATAAGGGTTCTCAAACTCGATCCTCGGGACCCCAAACAGTTCACGGTTTTCAGGTCACCCAGCAGGTGCACAGGTGCATTCATTACCCATTAACACATTTTAAAAGATCCACAGGTGGAGCTAATTATTTTACTTGTGATTCTCTGAGGAGACCCGCAAAACATGTGTGGGGGTTCCGAGGACCGAGTTTGAGAACCTGTGCTATATACTATACTAGTGACCCGCCCCTGCTTCGCACAGATACATTTTTTATAGTAATGGTGATGTTTGTAAATAAAGAATAAAGGTGCCCACACACTAGAACGATTTTTGGGCCGATTGGCCGATTTTCGATAAATCGATCGATATATCGGCCGATATTTACCGATAATCGGTCAAAAATCGGTTGAAAATCGGCCGATGCTCGCTCCCGTGGATCTTTTGCTAAATCTTCTGATCTTACGTGCTGCACAAAAGATCAGAAGATTTAACAAAAGATCCATAGGAACGCACAGGGGATCTTAAGAAAAATCTTTGGTAAAGATGTGCGCTTGCCTGAATTCTTTTGTCCAGGTCGGACAAAAGATTTGAAGGCTAATTTATGCGCACATCTTAAGATCGCAGATCTTTCTAGTGTGTGGGCACCTTAAGAAATGAGTGACATCAAATTCTTTGTAGACCACATTTATCATTTTTTTTCCTTTGGATGTGAGTACAACATTTTTGGTTCTTTTAATTTAATACGCAGAAGGGCCACATAAAGTTGACGGTGGGAAAAACATTCCCCACTAAGATCAACTCCAGCTACATTAGGGGGCTGCAAATTGGCAGCCCGAGCGATTATCGAATGTGCACGGTACTGCAGAGGCTGCTGCTGCTGAGTCCGAGATGCCCCTTACAGAGAGACTCCCAGGCTTCATCTGCTCCAAAACTGTTCTAAAGCTCAATTTTTCACTAAGGGTGCATGGCCACGCCTCCCAATATCAGGCCACGCCCCCAAAATGATACCAGGGCTCGGACAGCCTCCCACCAGCACTGCTTGCTGTGTAAATGGATGGGTGTCCCAGCTGTGAGGTTTCCAGCCACTTCATTTGCATAGTGCATGCTGATTGGTTGTTTAAGATAAACTCAGTTTGCTCGGCTCCCAGACGGGATAGGGCGATGGTGAATATACGTAAACCTTCCAGGGGAAAGTAGGACAGTACCAGTGTGTACATAAATCCAGGGGTTAAAGCGGGGGAAACGTGGTGGAACTGAGGGCCCAATTCAGGCACGCTTGCTAGGCTGCAGATATTCGCTGCCTAGTGAGCAGGTTTACTCCCCCGCCAAATGCACGCCTCCTCGCTGGCCGGATCCCCCTCAGTACGCTTACACATGCGCTCGCATGCACCCCAGACAGAGAGAAAATCATTTGATGGTTTCTCACCATGTTTTTAAGATAAACTCTTTCTGACAAATTCGGGGGCGGGCGCTGACGTCATGTGACATTATCCCCCCCGCCCGAGCAGGCAGGGACACGACTGCATTCCGACAGCCTGCCGAGCAGTTCTATGGGCAAGCCCACGAAACGCTGAGTGCCCACCCTGTTAATCAGGCAGTGAGTGCCCCTGGGAATGAAAAATTCACCAATGGCGCTTGTTGCAGGGTTTTGCAAATGCGCTTTATTGCGCATGTGCAAGCGAAGACCTCCACCATCGGGGGGGGGGGCACGGACAATTTTGGATCCGTGCGAACCGTCTGAATTGGGCCCTGAGTTCCACCACTTTGGCTCAGCACAGCAATTGCAGCAGAAAAGCAAACATCCCTGAAAACAGCACTGGCCCTGACTCCGCCTAATAGGGGAGGGGCCAGGGAGGGAACTGTATACGGTCTGCGCTCTACAGCCACAATCACCTGGGTGACCAGTAATGGTTGGACGCGTCTAGTTAACGCCTAAAAATGGTCGGCAGTGGCTAGATCGTAGTAGTCTGTATATATTTGTGTAGTGTGTCTAGACATACACAATAGTAACAACACAGGGGCGTAACTATAGCACCGCAGCCCCCGCGACCGCGGGGGGGGGGGGGGGGGGGCGCTGTGCATGTGCGGGCGCTGGGGGCTGCAGTGCTATAGTTACACCCCTCCGCCATCCCCCACAGTCTTTACCTGTCAGTCTTCAGTACGCGCTGGTCCCGGCTCCCTTCTTCTGCTATGAGGACCACAACAAAATGTCCGTCCCCATGTAGCAGAAAGTTCTCTGAAACTGTCTGCTGCATGGGGGCAGACATTTTGTGGTGGTCCTCAGCAGAAGAAGGGAGCCGGGACCAGCGCGTACTGAGCGTAGGTAAGACTGCGGGGGATGGGGGGGATTGAATGGGCGGCGAGGTGGGGGTTGGTGCGGCGGGGCAGGCGAGGGTTGGTGCGGCGGGGCGGGCGGGGGTTGGTGCGGCGGGGTGCGTGGGTGGGCGCGCCCTCCCTTTAACGGCGGGGGGGCGCCCAAAAGCTAGTTACGCCACTGTAACAACAGTGTGTATTGCTGCATGTGTGTAGCATGTATATATTGTGTAGTGTGTATACATACGCACAGTAGTAAGAGCAGTGTGCTGCTGCATGTGTGTAGTGTGTATATATTGTGTAGTGTGTGTATTCATACACAGTAGTATCAGTAGTATGCTGCTGCATGTGTGTAGTGTGTATGTATTGTGTAGTGTGTATACGTACACACAGTAGTAAGAGCAGTGTGCTTTTGCATGTGTGTAGTGTGTATATATTTGTGTAGTGTGTGTAGACATACACAATAGTAACAGTAGTGTGCTGCTGCATGTGTGTAGTGTGTATATATTGTGTAGTGTGTGTAGACATACATTATAGTAACAACAGTAGTAAGAGCAGTGTGCTGTTGCATGTGTGTAGTGTGTATATATTTGTGTAGTGTGTGTAGACATGCACAATAGTAACAGTAGTGTGCTGCTGCATTTGTGTAGTGTGTATATATTGTGTAGTGTGTGTCTACATACACAGTAGTAGTGTGCTGCTGCATGTGTGTAGTGTGTGTATATATTGTGTAGAGTGTGTGTACACACAGTAGTAAGAGCAGTGTGCTGTTGCATGTGTGTAGTGTGTATATATTTGTGTAGTGTGTGTAGACATACACAATAGGGTACTTGTGTACTAGCACGGTGCCCACGATATTTGGTTGCACGACATATAATCGCATTGCATTGCATGCCATACACCCGATGCACTGCGATTTAAAATTGTATAAGCCCCCTATGCGATGTTTAATTGTATAAGCACCCTAATGGGGGCTTTCAATGTTAAATGGACACCCACGCCACCCCCACTATGAACGTGAACCCGAAGCATGGCGAGTGCAGCGGTATGCGTCCTACGACCTTTTCATACCCCCACTATCCACGTCGGCGTGGAGTTGATTTTATATAGTGTAGCAAGCCACCGAGCCCGAAGCGTGGCGAGCGCAGCGAGCCCCGCAAGGGGATGCGTATTACTTTACATGTATTCCGCGTCCGCTCGCCACGCTTCGGGCACGGTGGCTCGCCACACTATATAATCGGGTTGGGATCATTTGGTCTATTGCATTATGGTAGAAAGTCATTAGGTCGAATCCATTAGGTCGACATGCTAAAAGGTCGACATGACTCTAGGTCGACATGGAAAAAAGGTCGACATGATTCTAGGTCGAAAGGTCATTAGTTCGACAGGTCATTAGTTCGACAAGGTCATTAGTTCGACATTGTCTATGTCGACATTCACAAGGTCGACATGGGGTTTTTCACTGTTTTTTACCTGAATGTCAACACAGTCGGCATGGACACAGTTTAAAGTGCACTGCATCCCCTCGCATCGCTCGCTGCGCTCGCTATGCGTCGGGCACGGTGCCTCGCTACGCTCGGCACACTATTTTATTCTCCCACCACGCCCTGGTGGATGGTAGGGCATGAAATACCGCCTGTTGGCACATGTTGGCTCAGAAAACAGTGAAAAACTCCATGTCGACCTTGTGAATGTCGACATAGACAATGTCGAACTAATGACCTTGTCGAACTAATGACCTGTCGAACTAATGACCTTTCGAATTAGAATCATGTCGACCTTTTCCCATGTCGACCTAGAGTCATGTCGACCTTTTAGCATGTCGACCTAATGGATTCGACCTAATGACTGTCGACCATAATGCAGTAGACCAAATGACCGCATCCCATATAATCAACTCCACGCTGACGTGGATAGTGGGGGTATGAAAAGGTCGTAGGACGCGTACCGCCACGCTTCGGGTTCACGTTCATAGTGGGGGTGGCGTGGGGGTGCATTTAACATTGTAAGCCCCCATTAGGGTGCTTATACAATTTTAATTCGCATACCATTGTATATGCGATACAATGGCATACAATGCCATACAATTCGATGTTATACTATTTTAAATTGTATACCAACGGCTGCCATCGCATCGCATGCCTTATGGTCGGCGATGCGATGGGCGCCGTGCTAGTACACAAGTACCCACAATAGTAACAGTAGTGTGCTGCTGCATGTGTGTACATATTGTGTAGACATACATAATAGTAACAACAGTGTTCTGCTGCATGTGTGTAGTGTGTATATATTGTGTAGTGTGTGTCTACATACACAGTAGTAGTGTGCTACTGCATGTGTGTAGTTTGTGTACACACAGTAGTAATAGTAGTGTGTTGCTGCATGTGTGTAGTGTGTGTGTGTGTATATATATATATTGTGTAGAGTGTGTGTACAATACACACACAGTAGTAATAGTAGTGTGCTGCTGCATGTGTATATATTGTGTAGAGTGTGTGTACACACACAGTAGTAATAGTAGTGTGCTGCTGCTGCTGCCTTTGTGTTTGCAACCAGAGCCCGCCCCGGGCACGCCCCCCATTGTCTCGGATTGGCTGCCCGGGCTGGGTGAGGGTTTGGCCTGGGACTCGGCCATCTTCCCCCCTCCGTTGTGTGCAGCAGCAGCAGCAGTGTGTGTGTCTCAGCCGCTAGCGGGGAAGGTAAGTCTCTCTCCCCGCCGCCCCGGCCGTGCCCCCCCCGGGGTACCCCCACTCTCTCTCCCGGACACCCATGGACCCTCCGCCGCCCGCCGGACCCATCCAGCCTCCTCAGCCAAACTTTCTGTGTGTGCGGAGCGGCTCCGGACCCTTCCTCCCCCTCACCCCGGCGCTCAGACAACGGCTCCCGCTCCCTGCTCACTACCCGGGGCGGCTTCACTCGATAATATTCCCGGAGCCCCCCGCCCACTGCCCCCGGGAGCCTCACTGTGCTGCCCCTCACACCCCCGGCTACCGGCCTGCGGCTGCCCCGGGCCCCCTGGCGGGGGGGAAAGTGCCCAAAATCGTCCGCAAAGCGCCCCCTGATGCCCCTGTGCTCCCCGGTTGTGTCTGAGCTCTCACCATCTTGTCTCCCTCTCTCTGGTCACCATGTTTATCCCCTTGCCTGACACTCACACTGGGGAGGGAGGAGGGGGGACCCTGCTGGGGCTCTGGGTGCACCACTGTTGTTGGGGGACCCTCTGATACCCCCCCTCTCTCCCCCCCTGCCCCCTCCCTGGGGCAGCTGGCTCCCACCGGGGGCACTTTGCTGCAGTGTATCCGGGGGGCGGTTACATCTTGTTACATTGTATCACTTCATGGAACGTTCAGGCAGTGAGAAGTCTAAGCTCAGCCTGAGCCCTCTCCACACCCCCCTGTCCCCCTCACCCCCCTCCCTGTCACCCCCTGCCCCTCTGAGGGTATATTGGGGTGTCTGCCCCCCCCCTCCCCAGGATTATTTACTAACAGCTGGCACCTGGTGGGTGGGGGAGGGGTGGCTGGAGCTTAACATTACCCTGTTAGTGCCCACTGTGCCTACATTGGGGCTATAGGTAAGGGCAGCTCCCAGGACCCCCCGCCCTGTCCCTCTCCCCCCGTCTTTGTCCCAGTCATTTGCAGCCCCTGGCTGGTTATTGGGGTGAGTTTGAGCTGGAGTTGCCCCCCCCCCCCCTTAATCACTCCTATCCTACAGCAGCATGGCAAGCAGTCACTTCAGAGGGAAATGGTCCTGGGGCACCACCCCACCCTCACTACCCCCAGCCTGCACCCAGGATGGGCAGATAAGGATCCTGGGGTGAGCTGAGACCTGTGGGTGCCCCCCCACGAGGTGTCTGGGTCCAAGCAGATGAGTAACAGGGGAGGAGATCACAGGATGGAGCAGCCAGATAGCGCCACAGTTTGAAAACCGGTCATGTTAGGTGAATGGGAGAGAGGAGACCCAGCTGCTGAGTGCAATGGTGGAAATGCACATTTATTACCATTTATTTACACTTTTGTTTTTATTTTATCTTATTATCCCCCCCTCCTCCTCCTGCACCTCCTCTGTGCTGCTGATCCCAATGGGGCTGGAGCAGGTTTAGGAACCATCCGTTGTCTATAAGATGGCTCGTACCAAGCAGACAGCCCGTAAATCCACTGGTGGAAAAGCCCCCAGGAAGCAGCTGGCCACTAAGGCGGCCAGGAAGAGTGCGCCCTCCACCGGTGGGGTCAAGAAACCTCATCGCTACAGGTAAGGCTGAGATGATCAAACCAGGGGGGGCTGCTGCGCATGCGCACATGGTCATTTTCAGTATATGTTTGTTTATTTTGCCTCCTTGAGAATTGAAAATATTTTGTTTGCAACGGATACATCTTATCGATCCCCCTGCAGGCGAGCCTGGGATCTGCACTTTGCTTGTTATTAATAAATGTATGCTCCGATTATTTATTTTATTTTTTTTGCATTTTTATATTTTTTTTTTTATTTTTGTATGTATTTTCCATTGGTTGCTGGTAGTGTGCCCTGCACCGTGTATTGATTACCTGGATTTATAGGTCTATTGACTCCCCCCAAAAAGTGCAAAGGATGAAATTTAAAATGCATGTTAGATTTTACCCGCCAATGTGCACTGCTAGTTTAAATGCATGACGTCACTGACATCTGTATACCGATGTTAATTTTTTTTTTTTTTGTCAATTTTTAAAAATACATTTTTATTTAAGTTTAATGTGGTGGGATTTGATGTGTTATGATGCATTATTTTTTTTATTTTGTTTAGCTAATAATACGAGTTGTCACATTTTGTAGTTGGGTATCATTAGGGGGGTGTTCGCGCGCGCGTTCATCGCCGGCGCTGGTCTCCTTATTAGTCCGCTGGATTTGGCACTGATCCCACTTCCGAAGACACTGACAGTGCGCCGCTGCAGCGTGGACGCTAGAGGGCGCGGCAGCGGCTGACACCGTTCTGGCTTTAACCCCTTATGTGCTCCTGCAAAATGAACAGCACATACCCCTTTGCTTTTTTTTTTTACAGACTTCTGGTGGTTTTCATTGAGGTGCCGTTTGCTTTATTCCGGATGTGTTGTCTGGACAGTGCTGATTTAATGTTTAAGTGGCTCATTTTGGTTATTTAAAGCCTCTTTTGTGGGGCCTTTAAAAAAAAAAAAAAAAAATTATTTATTGTGGGTTATTTCCCGAATTTACTTACAGCTATACTTCTGCATGGTATCCGGATGTCAGTGTCTAGGTTGGCCATGATTGGTTGACAGACAAAAGGTCTACACTAGCAATTGTTTACATGAGCTCGCATTGTGTTTTTTTGGGGGGTGGGGGGGGGGCTTCATGCTCTACACAAGCCACGTGGACTAAAATTAGGAACAGTAAAGTGAAGCATGGCAGGTGCATCGCTACATTAATTTGGGGTCCATGTCGGCATTAATACCAAAAAGTGAAAGGCTTGTGTCAACTTTTTTTGTGTTTCGACCTATGCCATGTCAATCATTTTCCCATGTGGCCCCTATGATCCACACCCTTGCTATAAGTTCCGTCTTCCATGGGTATAGAGCACAGGTTCTCAAAGTCGGTCCTCAGGACCCCACACAGTGCTGGTTTTGCAGGTCTCCTCTCGGAATCAATTGAAATAATTAGCTCCACCTGTGGATCTTTTAAAATGTGTCAGTCACGCATGGGTGCACCTGTCAGGTGACATAAAAAAACATGAACTGTGTGGGCTCCTGAGAACAGAGTTTGAGAACCACTTTTATAGAGTGTAAACTTGTGAGCAGGGCCCTCTTACCGCCTTTGAGGCTTTGTTACAGTTTGTTACAATTTTTTCTGGTTTTAATACTTTATTCGTAACTGTAAAGGCTGATAGAACTTGCTGAAGCTGTATAAGTAGTTATAACAGCCACGCTGTACCCAGACTAACATTCCAAAGCTGATTCCGCAGCAAGAAATAATGATTCATTAATAGGAGCCTCCTTTGTCCAGTCTTAATTCTGACACCTGTTCTCCCTGAAGCAACAGATGGGTTGAGTCAACTGGGGCCCGTATAATTAGCAAGTACCAAAGCATGTATAGCGAGTTGTGTAAGATTATATACAGTTGAACGCTTGTATACCCTGGAAACATTCATTTTACTTACCAGTTTCTCTTTAATACGGGAAGTTGTAATCCTTTTTCCTACTCCTCTGGTTGCTGCTATTTCTAAGAACTCTTGTCATTGATTTATTGTTCTCCACAGTAACTAAAGAGTAGGATACAAATGCATCAGTTGTCATATAATTATATAGTACATCTGAATAGTGAGCCTTTTTTATGAATTATTCATGATGCAGCTAACCTTTCTGGTTACCTAAATGGCTGAATAAAAAGTGGGTTACGTAGGCTAATTGCAAGCTGGTAACAGCTGTTCAACGCTCTCATAAATGCCTGTTGCTTTGTATACATGAATCACTGGTGGAGGCAGCAGTTTCTGAGACCATTCAGATACCATGGGACAGGGAGCTGGCAGAGGGGTGATGTCACAGGAGGCCTCAGGATTGCACTGAGCATGCTCCCGCCAGTACATGGGCTGGGCTCTCTCGTGAACACTGATGAATATTCATAGCTGCCTCGAGGGCGGCTCACTACACAGTACAAGAGTGGAAGTAGCGTAAACTACGTTACGTGGCTGTAATTGTGACCTGTCTAGTTACTGGGTTTGCCTTCATCGCTGAACCTTAAGGAGTGCGTTGTGTGATTGTTACACAGAATGACACTTCCATATTGAGCGGACATCTGCTCTGTATGTGATTATCTGTAATGAAAGCACAGTGTGGAAACCCTTTCGGGCCCATCTGTCATCAAACGTTTGCAGCATAGTTCCAGTAGCCTGTACATATTCAGGGGATAGATCCCTGCAAACGTGTGATGTCCAGACCGCAGCGGATGTTCCCATTATTTGCTGCTGTCCCTCCTTTATGTACAGCAGGTTAGGTTTCATTGCGGGATGCAATGTTGTCTGATGGGGTGTACACACACGGGCCGACCTGGAGGCCCCCTATCGATTTCAATATCAGCTGCCGGTGGGAGAGAGGGTGCCATGATGCATTAAGTTCGAAGCCAAAATAGTGTTGCCTGCAGTCTATTTCTGCTTTGGATCCCCACATCGGGATTGCATCGAATGTGGCTAACACTGTGATTCGGGGCCAATTTCGATTCAATTTGGACGATATATTCTAAATCAGGGTTGCCTACTCTCCCGGTAATAGGGTCCCCCCGCCACGCCTCCCGGAATGTGGCCACTCTCCCGTGACACGAGCCCTCCCGTGACACGAGCCCTCCCTAATAGCAAAACTGTGGCAAGGCATGATGAGACTTGTATTTTCACAACAGCCGGAGGATCGCAGGTTGGACATGCCTGATCTAAATTGAATCGGTAGTGACATTAAATCACAACATGTATGTAGGGGACATTAGAGGCGTTTTACCCCACAGCTAATGCCATCTGGGGATGGTGTTATGCTCTAGGTTCAGCTGTCTCTGACTTTCTGTATATGCAGCAGTGGGCATATAGCCTGCTGTACACCTCGCTCTGCAGTATTTTGTACTTAGTATTTGGGCATATAGCCTGTACACCACGCTCTGCAGTATTTTGTACTTAGTATTTGGGCATATAGCCTGTACACCACGCTCCGCAGTATTTTGTACTTAGTATTTGGGTGTATAGCCTGTATTCCACGCTCCGCAGTATTTTGTACTTAGTATTTGGGCATATAGCCTGTACACCACGCTCCGCAGTATTTTGTACTTAGTATTTGGGCGTATAGCCTGTATGCCACGCTCTGCAGTATTTTGTACTTAGTATTTGGGCGTATAGCCTGTATGCCACGCTCTGCAGTATTTTGTACTTAGTATTTGGGCGTATAGCCTGTATTCCACGCTCCGCAGTATTTTGTACTTAGTATTTGGGCGTATAGCCTGTATTCCACGCTCCGCAGTATTTTGTACTTAGTATTTGGGCGTATAGCCTGTACACCACGCTCCGCAGTATTTTGTACTTAGTATTTGGGCGTATAGCCTGTATGCCACGCTCTGCAGTATTTTGTACTTAGTATTTGGGCGTATAGCCTGTATGCCACGCTCTGCAGTATTTTGTACTTAGTATTTGGGCGTATAGCCTGTATTCCACGCTCCGCAGTATTTTGTACTTAGTATTTGGGTGTATAGCTCCGCAGTATTTTGTACTTAGTATTATTCTTGTTTTGTTTGCGCTGTTTATGTAGCATGTAAGGTGCTGTGGATGCTTTGTGACACCAAATACATAGATAATACATTGATTTCCTAGGCTGAATCTTCTTTAATTACTAATACCCACACATGTGGGTGTCTAGCTGTTGTGTAACTATACATCCCAGCATGCCTTGCTACGGTTTTACTATTAGAGCATGCTAAAACTGGGGCAAGGCATAATGGGAAATGTAGTTCTGCATCTGGAGGGCAGCCTGCTTCATCTGATGCATAAGGAAATAGCGACCCCTAGTGGATACTGTCATTTTTTATTTTTGCATCTTAAATAATTTCTTAAATGTATGCAGTCTAAAGTGACTAGGTCGATCAATTGAAATTGTTGGTGTCGACAGAAGGTTGACACTAGCTTACAGGTGACATGGCCGACGTGTTACACATTTTTGGTGTAGACCGACTTGGTTCATTCTTTACTATCCAAGTGGGCATATAATAGTGTGCTGAGCGCAGTGAGGTACCGCGTCCGAAGCATGGTGAGCACGGCGGTACACTTGTATGGTGGTCATATCAAGACACCCAAAAATCTGTTGACCATGTCAATATTCTGTCAATGTCAACCTATGTTATGTTGACCATTAGTGGTGGACTTAGGGACTGTTGACCTGAATATTGTTATCAGTTTTACCGTAACCTTTAGGTGCCCATACACTAGTAAGATTTATCTTCAGATCTGGCTGGTTGGAACAAAAGTATGGCTATGGATGAGTGACAGTTTGTCAGTTTTCCAGCATTTCCAAGCAAATGGTCAACTGTCATTTGCTCTCATCCATAACCATGTTTTTGTTCCAACCAGCTAAATCTGAAGATTTATTTATTAACCGTTTCTTATATAGCGCATATATATTCCGCAGCGCTTTACAGAGAAAATTTGTACATTCACATCAGTCCCTGCTCCATTGGAGCTTACAATCTATATTCCCTACCACATATACACGCACACATTCTAGGGTTAATTTTGTTGGGAGCCAATTAACCTACCTATATATTTTTAAATTGTGGGAGTAAACCGGAGTACCCAGAGTAAACCCACGCATGTACGGGAAGAATGTACAAACTCTGCAGTTAGAGCCATGGTGGGGATCGAGCCCATGACCTCAGTGCTGTGAGGCAGTAATGCTAAACATTACACCAGGCATGTCCAACGTTGGCCCTCCAGATGTTTTGAAACTACACATCCCAGCATGCTTTGCCACAGTTTTGCTATTAGAGAATGCTAAAACTATTGCAAAGCATGCTGGGATGTGTAGTTTCAAAACATATGGAGGGCCAACGTTGGACATGCCTGCATTACACCATCCATACTGCATGTGTATGGCCACCTTGAGTGTCGGTAACTTTCACTGCACCCCCTACGGCAAAAGTTTCTTATTGAACATTTATATAATATGTACAGCAGCTGAATGGATCAGTCTATCGTGACTGTGGTATCCGAGGCTGACTATGTCTAGGGTGTCTGGGGTTTTTGCAATGTGGTGTTTTTTTTAATTTTTTTTATTGTGCCAATGTTGAAAGCTGAGCGCGTGTACCCTCAATTAGTCTAGCGTCCCTATGCGTGGCTTGCTTCACTCCCCATGCTTCCAGCTAGGTTACGGTACCCACTCATCTTTTACTATCCATTTGGAAGCATGGACTAAAACCCAACTTTATCAAATAATTCCTCTTCCTGGGGAGATGCTCAATGGAACGAAGGGGTAGATTTATTAAGCTCGGTGAAGTGATAGTGTCTGTTTTTTATCAACGGCCAATCAGCTCCTACCTGTCATGTTTCAAACCAAGCCTGTAACTTCACAGGTAGGAGCTGATTGGCCGGTGCTAAAAAAACAGTTTATCACTTCACCGAGCTTAATAAATCTACCCCTAAGTTAGAACCATACATAGAAGGTATAATGAGCGCACTCACCAAGGCTTCTCTTCATACGGCCTGTTGCAGATCTGGACAATCGATGCTTAGAAGTAAAAATAATTTGTTTGCAGAGCATATTGATCTGACCGGAGCACTCTTATTGTCTTTCAGGCCGGGAACTGTGGCTCTCCGTGAGATCAGACGTTACCAGAAGTCCACTGAGCTGCTGATCCGCAAGCTCCCCTTCCAGCGTCTGGTCCGTGAAATCGCTCAGGACTTCAAAACAGATCTGCGCTTTCAGAGCGCTGCTATTGGTGCTTTACAGGTGTGTAGAAGTTTTCTTTTTTCCTTTTTCCCTCAGTTCCTTGTTTCAGTACACACACAATTATACTAGCTAAGCCCGCTTGAAACAAAAGCTTTGAAAGATAGTCTGCTACCTTGTGGTTGCCTCTGTTTCTGTATGTGAGAAAGATGTAGTTTCACTCTCTGCCAGCAGATGGCAGTGTTTCGGCTACACACGGACAATAGATAGATATATTATAATGGGTGTGTTGTGTCTAAGTTTGCCCTTACTGTTTCTTGTGTATATTAATCCACTTCCTCACGTGGTTTATACATATTTTGGGGTACTTTAAGAACAGCCTCCCGTACATTTCTGGAGTTTTAAACGGTGTTCCTTAAGAGCATAAGTTTTTTTTTTTTTTAACGTATATCCATCTGCGCTGCACCATAGATGTACCTAAAACCTGGACTGTCTGATGTGGCTCGAGGACAGAGTTTAGCCACCTTTGCACTGTGGTGAACAATATATAAATGTTCCCAACATTTCAGCAGAGCTTTCTGGGTGGGCCTGTTGCGCGCCTTGTAGGTCCGATCCAGTGCGGAGGGATGAAGTGTTTGCTACAGTGGTTTTGTCGGTCGCGCTCCTCTGATTGGCTGACGCTGTTCTCACTTCTGAGTAAGCGCAGAGCAAAACCACTTTCAAACTTTATTTAGCAAATCTTCCAGGTCAGGTGTACAGTGTCCTGCTAAATATGGGGAAGTTGTGGGGGAAAAGGGGGATTAACATGCTTTTATTGTGTTTAATGTAGACATCACTGCATGCATTCTATAATTCTGTGTCCTGGCAGACGGTAACCTATAAGGCGGTAATATGGTACAATGTGTCATATTGAGGTGCTGCTGGATTGCATTGTGCAGGTTTTTCTTTTTATCCAGTTCTTTTAATTTGGCTTTTATTAAAATGCCTTGCAGCCTTTTCCTTAATGTGTATTCCCACTCTGCAGCACCCGGCTGATAGATATTCAGGGAGCTCTGTTATTTCTGCTGTGGCTCGTGGGCACGTATTCAGGACAGAGCTTATAGTTCTAACTAAATCATGGTTTTGGTACAAAAGCTGCTGGAATAACTGGTATTAACAATATGGTTTGAGTCTGAAATCAGCTACTTAAACCCTGAAACACACTGTTGTTGCTGGATCGCTAGTGAAAGACCAACTGTATCCATTGTTTCCATGGTCACAGGTGTTGCATACATAAACAAGTGTGTTGCTGCATGTCAGACTGGTGATTTCATGGCAAATACCCCCCCCCCCCCCCCAATATGTCTTATAAAGCTTATGATAAAAATTACGTAGAAGCTTATTTTTCCAAAGCTGAAAATGGAAAATTTGTATTTATTTTAAGGTGCCCATACACATTACAATCATTGCATACAATATCGCATCTCGGTTTTGTGATGAGATCTAGTACAAAAACTATGTGCAGCACACACTGTTTTTACTAGAGCTCATCTCATCGCAAAACCGAGGTGTGATGAGATGCCATATTGTGTATATAATGTAACGTGTATGGGCACCTTTATTTAAATAATATACAATATTTTCTGCTCAATGAGCTGAAATTATTTTAAACCACAACAAAAATGCTTCCTATGTCCACAAGAGGGCAGACTAGAGGCTATTAATAGAATCTTAGCTCACCTTAAGCACTAGCACTGACACACCTATGGGGGGGGGGGGGGGGGGCACTAATAAGACCTCAATAACTTAAACAAACAAGGTTTTGCAGACTAGACTGAGCATAACTTTCACTATATACACACGCAAAGGGTAACCTCCTATATACTTCCAGGGGCACATGTTGCCCTTATGCCTACAGTAGGGCAGCTCATTGCCTTAATGCCAAGAATGAAAGAACACCATGAAATACCTCCTAGTCACATCCCTTAGCCCCCACTTCCAAAACTCTCCCACATGCCACAGTATGTCACAGATGTCCAATCTGCTTCTCACAAGCCGCAGCTAGACTTATGCTCTTATTGCATATGATTTATTTATTTTCTGCTCTATAGATATATAGATAGATAGAGATATATATATATATATAATATAGTTCCCAGCAAAGGCTGCTGTGGAACTACAAGTCAAAACACAGACTTAATTGTGAATGCAGATAATGTAGTCTGTTTTACCAGGAGACTAGTAAGTACTTGGTAAATGATTGCCACTTAAAAAATCTGGCCAGACTCCTGGACCCTTTTTTTTTTTTTTTTTTTTTTTTTTTTGAAGCCCATTACATTTACCCCAAAGGCTACTGCTCTGTGGCTTAAATTACACATGATTCCAATCTCTTCATCATTATAGTGCTTTGGAAGGGTGGTGTAAGTGGAATTTCTGTAACCTCTTCTGGAACTATTTTAGAAACTTCCAATTGTCCTCTGCTGCATTATTTACCATTTTTTTATTGTTTTTTGAAAAATTTATTTAATATCCTTATGTTATTTGATTGTTAACGTCCGCGGTGTGTTTTCTGTCATTGCAGGAGGCGAGCGAGGCCTACCTGGTCGGACTGTTTGAAGATACCAACTTGTGCGCTATCCACGCCAAACGTGTCACAATTATGCCAAAAGACATCCAGCTAGCACGTCGCATACGCGGGGAACGCGCTTAAAATTCCCATCTTGAGAAAACATTGTCATCTTCAAACCCGTAAAAAAATAAATCTCTTCTTCCTTGTTATTGGTAGTTTGAGCGTTAGTTATATATTTTTTATTTTTATTTTTTTCCTCCATGGGGTTAAAAGGTACCTAAAATATATGGTTGTAAATGGACACGTAGGGGACAGGTTCAGATGTGGGCAAATTTTTTCTTCCATTCTTGCATTTGTGTGTGACTTTTCATTAGGTGCGGTGACATTGTGCGTTTTTGGTTTACCCGTCGCCCACTACCTCCAGAGGCGGCCGGACCAATATTTGGCCTAACCACTCACTAGGTACTGTTGACGTTGCTGTGGCTTGAGGTCACATGGTGACGTTGCACGTTCTTAGCGACCGGAGCAGGCTGTGATTTCAATTTTTGTCCGTGTTGGTTCGGTGGCGCTAGGCCGCCTCCCCGGTGCGCGTGGGACGGGTACATCGTAGATGCAGAGTAAAGTACTACAACAAAAGTTTGTTCAGCACGTACAAAAAAAAAAACTTCAACTTTATAACAAAATAAAAACAAAAAAAGATAGATAAACCTGATACAGCATTTTCTGGAGAATGCCAGCATTTGGATTTTTTTTAAAAACCCGGTAAATTTCTTATTGATGGCAACTAAATGTTTGTAGCAATTGTACCATATAGTTAATTCCATCCGTTCACTATACTTTTTTTCTAACTGAGTTGTCCTACATTCAAATACATGTTTTTAATGTTGTCCGTCTTCTGTGCTGTCCTGTAAGTTTGCTATTAAAATACATTAAACGACTGTTGTTTTGGGGGTTTTCTTTAAAACGTCATGACCTTATTTCGGCACAGAGGAGGAGCACAATGCCAACGTCACACAGGCCTGCATTTCAGTTACATTTGTGTATTTTTTTTTTTTCTTTTTAATTCTGCTCGCATTGCCGCCTGCCCCCTTCGCATGGTGTATTCGACCGCACAGCTGCGAATGGGTGTTTTGCCTAAAATCCATTCGCAGCCTAGGGGTGAGGACCACATCATTGGATGGTCGCTGACCGTCCAATGATGTGGAGTGTACAACTAAGACACTCTTGGGTCCTGTACGAGGACAGGGCGGGCAGCTGACATCTGGTTTTACATGCATCGCCTGTCGATGATGGCTAATTTTTTCAGCCATCATCGCTCTGTCTGTACTGCTGACCGCTCTCCGTCCCTGCTCCACACAAACCATGCTCACCGCCACGTTCCCCTGCCGTGCTCCAAACAGAGCGCACACCAATGTTTAATTAACCCCTTGAGTGGTGGGTTTGGCTGGGGCAGGACAAACCTACCAGGGCAGGTTTGTCCTACCACAGACCATTAGGAGCCCTCACCTTCACTCCAGCGTTAATATGCTGGAGCTCCCCAGCTGCCGCTGCCCCAGCCACCTGTCAATCATCACACAGACGGCAGGCTCGGATGTTTTGCAATGGCTCGGGAGTACTCGGGCACCTGAGTGCTCCCGAGCCGCCCTGAACATCCCCGAGCCTGCCGCCTACGTCACTGCTGCAAAATGACAGGCGGTTAGAGGCTGGGGGAGCAGCAGGGGTTAGAAGAGCTCTGGCGTACCAGGTGATTGGGGATGCGACGGGGGGGGGCTCAAGAGGTGGTGCACACCTGGACACCACTGGCGCGCACCTATTTCATATTTGTGGTATGCCCGGAAATTTTCCGGGACAGCCTGCTGCGGCAGTGCAGCTGAGCCCGGAACCTTTCCGGGCATACCACCCAAGGGGTTAATAAGCCAGTAACATATATTACTGGCACCACTACCCATCAATGTATGTTTTGTTTTGGCGGGATTTCGCCCGGGTGGGGTGGAGTTTAACTGATCACATGGCTCTGAATATACGAAGCCCAGTGATCAGTTCTGAATCGGGACCCAAGAATAGAAATGCACTGTATAAAATGGCCCCTGCTCCCACCCTTGGAATTTAGACTCAGCCCATTGTGTAATACCCTATTCACACCAGAAGCAAATTACCAGGTTAAAACTTTTCAACCTGGGAATTTGCTGAATAGCCCTGGTTTTTCTTTACCAGGGTCAGCGACCAGGATTGACCCTTCCACACAAGAAAAACTGGGGTCATTTAGCAAATTACTGGGTTAAAAACTTTAACCTGTTAGTTGCTTCTGGTTTGAATTCGGGTCAGACCCAGATAACGCCGGTCTGTGTGAAAGGGGTATAAATAGCCTTTTTCTAATGAGTCTTTCGCCTCCTGAACATGTCTTGCTCTTTGGGGAAAAAAGCTCAGTGTGTACGCACTGCACTGGTGACAGATATATCTATCATTGGTTTTTGGCAGTCTTTTGAAATTAAAATCTAGTGTATGGGCCTAGCGCTATGCAAAACCATCCTCAAAGCCGCTCATCTGCTGGTAATACCAGCAGATGAGCGGCTTTTCCGGAGATGATGCGGGAGTGCGCAGCAGCGCTCACTGCTCATCGCTGGGGCATAAACTCTGGGTGACTATGAGCTAAAAGCAGCTCAGTCGCCCAGTGTATGGGCCGACAGGTGGTATTTCATGCCCTACCATCCACTAGGGCAGTGGTTCCCAACCCTGGTTCTCAAGTACCCCCAACAGTGCGCGTTTTCCAGGTCTCCACACAGAATCACAAGTGCTATAATTAGCTCCACCTGTGGATCTTTTAAAATGTGTCTGAGTGCACCTGCTGGGTGACCTGAAAAATGTGCACTGTTGGGGGTACTTGAGGACCAGGGTTGGGAACCACTGCACTAGGGCATGGTAGGAGAATAAAATAGTGTGCCAAGCACAGCAAGCCATGCAAGGGGATGCGGGGGTACGTTTCAGTGTCCATGTTGACTGTCGATATTTGGGACCAAAAAGTGAAAAAACAACACATGTCGACCTAGTTCATGTCTATCCAATGATCTATACTCTGCTTAAAAATTCTTGAGTAATTTTGCAAAAAAATATTCCTTAGGTTCAGTTATGTGGTGAGGGTCAGGATCCCGTTCTATTTGTACACATATTTTATAATTGGAAGCCACCAGCAGTGGTTTTGCCTATTGCACTGGCCATAAATAGTTTGACTTGATCCTGGACCACCATCCCAAGGCACCCCTGCAAGTGCGCCACAGCATCCCAGGGTGGCATGGCACACACAGTTTGGGAACTACTGATTTTAGAGGGTTTGGTGCTTGTTAGTTGTGCTATTCTGCGTAGGAAAATCGCATGGGCCGTGCGATGCGACTTATTCACTGCATCTGGCCCAAAATCGTGTGAGATTTCATGACATGAGGTATACAATAATATGATTGTATGTCCTAAAAATAGGTTTAACGCACCCCCCCCAACTATGAACCTCACCCCGAAGCGTGGCGAGCGCAGCGGAACGTGTCCTCCAACCTTTTCATACCCCCACTATCCACGTCGGCATGGAGTTGAATTTATATAGTGTGGCAAACCTGAAGCACGGCGAGGGGACGTGGAATACATGCAAAGTAATCCGCGTCCCCTCGCGGGGCTCGCCAAGCTTCGGGCTCGGTGGCTTGCTGCGCTCGCCACACTATATAAGATCAACTCCACGCTGACGTGGATAGCGGGGGTATGAAAAGGTCGGAGGACGCGTTCCGACGCCCCTCGCGGGGCACGCTCCTGGGTGGCGTGGATAGTTGGGGTGTGTTAAACCTATTTTTAGGACATACAATCATGCGATTTTGCGGGAGATGCGATATTGTGGTGTAAAAAAAAAAATCGCATCGCATGCGATGCGATTTTCTTACGTTACCGTCCATATGCTAATTGGGTGCCCAACTAACATATAAGTACCGAGGGTTCATGTGGAGAGTAGAGGACAATGGTCTTGAGTGTTCTTGGGGGGGGTGGACTTACACCGCTATACACTGCATGAAAGATGGAGGCACCAATACCTCTACACTTTCTGAATGTAAGATGGAAGTACACTATGTGCAATTTATAGAAGGGAACCCGTCTACCAAGGATTCTTTAACGCTAACTGCAATAACGCATTTGTGGCCACTGAAACATCAGTATCCAATCAGTAGCCACTTTATTAGCCATATATGAACAGCCTTTTATTAATGCAAATATCCAAGCAGCCAAACAATGTAGAAAAAGCAGAGCGACCCGGTCAAGAGGTTCAGCTGCTGTTCAAACCAAAATGGAGAATTATTTTACCATGAATAACCAGCGGCGCTTGTAGGTCTTTTTTATAGTGATATATTGTCACATCCCGAAATGTTGGTTTGATGTGACAATAGATCACTATGAAAAAAGACCTATGAGTGCCGATGGTTATACTCTGATGTAATGTTATTTAACATGTAAAAGAAAATATATATATATATCTGTTTACATGTTAAATAACATTAATACGTTGTCAGTATTTAGCTGCTGACCCAAAATACCTATTCCCCACAGCAGATAGTTTTTCCCAAACTCTGCTGTTACAGTCCAGGTTGTAAGAATATCCATGCTTGAACACAGGTGACTTAATTGGTAGTTCTGTCGTGGTGTTGCTTATTATGGTCCTCCATTAACAGTATTGGCTGTCCTACAAATTGCCCAGTGTGTACGTCATACCTAAGATCACACTTCTCTCAACTTTACTATTAATCAGATCTAATATTGCCAAAATAACTAAAGCCCTGTACACAGGGGGAGATATATTGCTCAGTTTCTCCTTTTCCTCAGCGACCAGAGATGGTCGCCGATGAAAAAGAAACTGCCGGGGGAGCCCGGCAGTGGAAATCAGCTGGTCGCAGGAGCATGTTCCTGCGACCAGCGATCACTACAGGGGTAAAAACGGGAGCGCGCACCCGGCGATAGGTCGCCGGTGCACACTCCCATCGCGGGCAATATGGTCGCTATTGCCCGCAATATTATACAAAATCGCCCCCGTGTGTACGCACCTTAAGAATTGTTCAGCTTATAACATTAATGTGTTGTAAGTATTAAAAAAGGGGCTGGTGTGCTCCAATAATAAATATACCACTGACCCCAGTCTTCACTATCCTGACCTCTCGTTACTCACCTAATCCTCCTCCTGTCAGTCAAAACCCCTCCCTCATTATCCCTGCCTCCTGTCAGTCATCACCCCCGCTCCGTCACTATACCCACTTTCTGTCAATCATCACTCCCCCTCCCTCACTGTACCCACTTTCTGTCAATCATCACCGCCCCTCACTATCAGTCATCACCCATCCCTCACTATTCCCGCCTCCTGTCAGTCATTGTCCCCGCTCACTCACTATACCTACTTTCTGTCAATCATCACTCCCCCTCCCTCACTACCCACTTTCTATCAGTCATCACCGCCCCTCACTATCAGTCATCATCACCCGTCCCTCACTATTCCCGCCTCCTGTCAGTCATTGTCCTCGCTCTCTCACTATACCTACTTTCTTTCAGTCATCACTACCCAGCAGTGGAAATCAAGTTGGGAATCCCAACTGTCCCGTTTTTTTGGGACGGTCCAGTCCAGCCAGCTGCCGGCAGTGTCCCGTGGGTAGGCAGTTGGAAGTCCCCGGGCCCCAGCCTGAAGGGAATAGAACAGTGGTCTATTCAGCGGCGCAGAGGGTGAAAATGGGGGCGTGACCAGATGATATTTGCATAAGCCACACTCCCTTCTTCAGAGGGATAAGAAGTTGTGAGGCAAAAGATTGCCAAGGCAATGGTTAACACATGAAAAGGTCGACATGAATTCTTCACTTTTAAGGCTTTATGTTTTACAACCAACGTGGACTGACTGTAAGCGATGCATCCAAACCATGATGAGTGATTAATTGGGTATTAAAAAAAAAACTCGACATATTAACTGACTAGACACTGTCGGCTCTTTAAACCACCCCACCCCACATCACTGTCCCGTCAGTCATCTTCCCCGCTTCCTGTCAATAGCCCCTCCCACATGTCAGTCAACGGCCTCCCTATCTATTCTATACCTTCCCAGCGCAGGACGTTGAGCATGAGACCTCTCCTGCCTAATGACGCTTCACGAAGAGCCGGAGTAACGTGACGCCTCTGTCCCTGGACACCGATTGGCTGAGAGGGGGCGCAGCGCGCGAGTAGACGTCACGGTGGCTGCGTGAGGGAGCCTGCCTCAGCCTATCAGAGAGATCAGCGATCGGGTGTGTGGGCGGGCACTTCAGGGCCCTCTGTCAGCTTCAGGTAGGTGAGAGGCGTCGATAGGTCCACGGCAGGCAGGCGTGTGTCCCCAGCGTAGCACATGGGAAATCTGTACTCATGGGGCTGCTACAGCTGGGGTGATCCGTGGGACATGGCCTTCAGCAGCCTCCTTTAAGTTACCCTGTCCTATACAGTTTGCTGCAGCGTGCTGGACCTACCCCGGCCATGATTGTGTCTGCAGGTGTCACTGCACTGGGCAGCTGAGTGGCTGCTGGCTCAGAGATGAGTGCATCCTCAGTATAGTGTCCCTGCACTGGATCTGATCGCAGTACAAATTTGTTCTCAAAATGGGCAAAACCATGTGCACTGCAGGTAGGGCAGATGTAACATGTGTAAAGAGAGTTAGATTTGTGTGAGTTATTTTTTTCTATGTGCAGGGTAAATACTGTCTGCTTTATTTTTACACTGCAATTTAGATTTCAGTTTCAACACCCCACCCAAATATTTAACTCTCTCTGCAAATTACATCTGCCCCACCTGCCGTGCACATGGTTTTACCCATTTTGAGAACAAATTTGTACTGCAATCAGATCTGAATAAGGGCCAAGAGGTGAGTGCATCCTCAGCAGTGTCCCTGCACTGGGCAGCTGGCTCAGAGGTGAGTGGATCCTCAGTATAGTGTCCCTGCACTGGGCAGCTGAGTGGCTGCTGGCTCATACCACATGCAGAGGTGAGTGCACTTTGGAAATCCTCTGCTGGGTTTAGAGGGGAAGATATATTCAGCGGTCCCCTTCTGTTGAGTATAATTACTCCTCTATTGCACTGGCTTGGTACAGAGGCCACAGAGTAACTCCTAGGCTCCTGATCACTGAGGGGCCCCCGATTTTATGTGCACCTATGAATTGCACATGTTTTGTGGCTGATTGGAACCAGGTGAGATGCATGCTTGGATTTAAAAGCCCCAGAACTTGTGTAATTCCCGGATTCAATTCTGGCATGGTATGGATAGTAGCGCAGCCATGGTTTCACACTGTCACACTACTTGTGATGTGTGGTATGCCAGCTGTTGTGGAACTACACATAGCAGGCCACCGTTTTGGTAAAACTGTGAAAGGACATGCTGGGATATGTAGTTCACCAACAGCTGGAGTGTTTCATGTTGTCTACCCCTGCAGCAGAGCCTGTTCCATTTCCGTAATGCAGCCATGGAGGTCTGCTGCAATGTGCTGCAACAACACTGCTTAATAACGCTGTGTGGTCATTAAGGTGACAGTGTCTAGGCCAACTGTCAAAAGGTTGATCACTATTGGTGAACAGGCAGAAGGTTGACATGGATTTTTACATGGTGACCTAATGCATGTCTACTCTTTGCATGTGTTGACATTCTTCCTGTTGACCATTAGTGTTCGACCTTTTGACTAATGATCACACCCCCTGGATAACACTGTTCAGCAATGATGCGCTCACCATGCCGGAGTCAGACACAAGGCAGGCACAAGTGTGGAAGTGTGAGATTTGCTGCTGCTGTACAGCTGCCCATACACTAGGACAATGTGGCCGTTTCTACACTGTTTCAATGCATCTGGCCAATAAATCTTGTAAAAAGTGTTGAATCGTATGTCATTTATTTGCCATTCCATTCCGATGCGCAGATTGTCACTTGTTGCATCAAGGATACATCATATCCCATTACTGCCTCCAAGATTGTGTCCGTTGTGCTCCCTACCTCTGAAATTCTTTACTTCTCCCTATCAGACTCTCTGCCTCCCTACAAAACTTCAAATGGGCTCTCAAGACCCCACTTGTTCACCAAACCCAGCCATCTCTAATCCAAACCCTCTTTTTATGCTCTCTTCTACCCCTCCTGTGTCACCCCCGTCTGTTTACCCCTCCCCTTTTAGAATGTAAGTTCTCATCAGCAGGGCCCTCACTCCTCATGTGCTTTTCTTATATACTGTATATTTATATCCGCTGATAACTGTATCGGTGTCCTGTCCCCTGATGGAACTGTAATTATTTACCATGTACTTGTCCTAAATTGCCTTGTACTGTAACCCCCCCCCCCTTCCGCTTATTTATGTATTGTCAGGCGCTGCGGAACCTTTGTGGCACCATATTAATGATAATTATTAAGATATCCCAGGGCAGTGAATGAGACTGCATGCGATACATCATATGCGACATGACAGCTGCTGCGTGCGATACCTTGGCTTAGTGTATGGCCATCTTCAGACTGGCGCAGAGCAGTTGTACGGCGCCTGCAGGGAAGGAATGAGTTACCCGTAACAGACATTGAGCGGATGGCGCTATACTTATGCCAAACTTGGAAGCTGGTAGAACATCATTTCCTAGGATGCTATAGACAATTGATGGTCAGAATCTAGTTGCTATGGGCAACATTACCTCTTAGAAGCTTTAGTAAATTTGCTCCTAGATGTTTCATACAAAGTAACTGGCATTTTAGTGGTGCGTCAGAGTTTCCACGTGTGCTTCAAGTACGTCTAAAGATTTCCTAAGTAATCCATTATGTTGTACAAAGAGAAACCTGGCAATCTTGTTACTGGTGCCGTATAATAGGTTGACCACAAAAGATTAACACTCAGTGTTATACGTGTCATGTGTCGACCATTGCCACGTTGAGCTTTTGATTGTGTCGACCATGTGTATGTAGACCAGATACCCAGATCAGCCATCTCGATACTTCTTGTTACATTAGTCCGGGATCTCACATGCGAGACCTCGGCGACTAGATCACAAACGATCCATCGGATGCAGTCTGTTTGCAAACTGTATCGTATGTAATCCCGTCCAACGCCCCAGGATATGATGTAACAGTGACAATCACCCGATCTGATCCGATGCGCGCTGGATCAGAATTGGAAGTAAACGACATACGATTTGATGCTCTTCACACAATTATTCCGCCCGATACGTCACAATCGTGTAGAAAAGGGCAACATTGTATACGTCTATGGCCACCGTCGATTATTTTGAATCATCAATGGTCAATGGCCATCCCTAATGTAATGTCCTGCCCCTTTGTAATGTCCAGTAAATGGCGCTAGCTCAGTCATAACATTGGCATTAATATCCAATAGTATAATATGAAAAATTCTGTAGTTTATATGAAAGTGACCAGATCCCGATTTATTTGTTTATCTTATGTAATTGTCTATGGTAAATATTTACAGATAAATGTACAACCATATACTACCGTAGGTTATTGGGAAAGGAGCGCATCTGTTCTATAACCATTCTACCCCCACCTCTGTTTACCCCTAGACCAGTGGTTCCCAATTGTAGTCCTCAGGGCACCCTAACTGTCCAGGTTTTAGGGATATCCATGGTTCAGGTAATTAATTTGAGTCACTAATGAAGTGACATGCGGCCAAGCTTGGTAATCCTTACTACCTGTACCATTAGGGTCCCTTAAGGACCACATTTGGTAAACTCTGCCCCTAAACCAGCAAGGGGCACGAACCGAGTAGATAAGTTGTCCTCAAACCCAGTCCTCAGGACCCCAAACAGCTCCTGTTTTCCAGGTCACCCAGCAGCTGCACAGGTGCACTCATTTCTCACTGACACATTTTAAAAGATCAAAGGTGGAGCTAATTATTTCACTTGTGATTCTGGGAGGAGACTGTGGTCCGTAGGGTGGAGTTTGAGAATCTATGTAGATCCCAATACATATTTACTAAACTTCCTTGTGACTGCAGAGGTTTCGCAGGTACACCAAAAGCTCCCATAGTAGTTCTCTAATATAGCACTTAGAATGGTTTCACAGACTTGGTACAGATCAGAGTCTGGTTCTGAGATGGGAACAAAGAAAAGGGGGGGGGGGGGGAGCATATAACTTTTGGCCTATTTATCACTGTTTTAGCTATTTAGAACTCTTTGCCTATGCTAAAGGGCACTCCAGTTAGGAGCTGATTGGCTGGAGCACCATTTATCATATGCAATAAGTTTCCAAGAGCTAAAACTCTTTGATAAATGGATCTCTTTGTATCATGATGAAGTCATGCTGCAATGCAGGGGAGAACGATATTCTGTTTGCCTGTAAGCCCACATGTGCTGGACGGCTTTATTATTCCCATGCAATTTCGATTTGAGCTAGGGCTCTGTTCCCAAATCAAACTCTCTGCATACATTACATCTGCCTCCCTGCAGCGCAGCATGGTGTTCCCATTGATATCACTGTAACATGGGTTAGAAGCGGATTAATGTCCCCCATACTGAGGTACAATGTTGGAGGCTACGAGACTGCAGCACTATCAAAGTTACTTTCACAGATTTTTTGTTTTCACGTTGTAGAGCTAAAGACTGATCCGGAACCATGCAGGAAAGCTGTTACCAGTTGCGGTAAGCTGGAGAAGTCCCAACTGTACATCGTCTAAAGATCCTAATGATTCTGCGCAACAGGGTTAAGTCTAGGGATGCCAATCGTGGGATGAGCAGAAACCTGGGACTTTTCTCTTGGCCTGAGGTGGATGCTGGGATTTGTGGTAATCCTGGATGATGGGAGGACTGGGCACCAAGGAGAACAACTTCTTTTAGATAGTGTAGCCTGTAGCTCCTCCCCCATTATACCCCATCCTGTCCTCAGAGACCATTTTTTTCCTTGGGGATCTGAGGAACAGGGCGCCATTATTAGGAGAGGGCTATTTCAGCCCTAGTTTTTCTTCTTTTTTTACTTTAAACTTTTATTGTCATTACACTGCGGGTGTCAGCGGTGTCTTCTCCCCGGCGCCTGGTGGACGGACCTCACGGCCACTCACACCAGTCACCTCTCTGCACTAGGAGGGAGCCGCGGCTGAGGGAGAGGAGGCAGCTGAGTCAGGGACGTGGGTCACACCTCAAGTGGGGGCTGTATCGGCGGTCCTGGCAGCTGTACTCAGCTCATGCTGAGAAACCGCTAGACCACCAGGGAATATTTGCCTGCAAGAAAGGCCTTAAGCAGACTCTGGGGTTTCAGGAGGGGGCAGACTTAGCCTTGCACTTCATGTAATGAAAATTTTGCATGTGCTGAGCAAAACCACACTGGCATATGTGAGCGCTGCACTCTGCCGGGACCCAGTCCGCTGGCCACTGCTGAGGTTCCCTGCGAGCCTGACTGCGCTACTGCGTTGTCCTCAGCAACGAAGGAGCTGGCGGCTCAGCTGGAAGCTTCATGTACTTCTATTGCTCCCCAGGTTCCTCCCCAGCCAGAGGAACCAGTGTGGGTACAAGGCATGTCCCAATCTGTCCAGGTATCATCTTCACTGCAGCACGCTTTAGGGGTTCCGAGCTCGCGCGCTGCTGCACGACGTGACACCTCATGGCCTTTACTTTGGAAGGATCTTCAACTGAAGGATCCTCAGACGAGCACCCTGATACCGATTGCCCAGTTGAGGATGATTCTAAGGCCCATGAGGATCACATGACTTAGGCCAGGGTGGACAGTCTGATTAAATCTATCCAACTATCCTTACAACTTTAAGGAATCGGTTTCTCAACCTCCTTCTGAGGTCCCGCTTTTAAAGTGGAAAATAAAGATCTGGCAGTGTTCCCACAGTCTTCTCAACTGGACAAATATTTTAGGAAGCTTGGAAACATCCAAATAAGAAATTCCTGCTTTCTAAGCGCATTTCTACCTTTAAATCCCCTACTTGAGGATTATAAAAAATGGGAAGTTCCTCCTCCGGTGGACGACCACGTGACCAGGCTAGTTAAAGCTACCACCCTAAATATACCAGATGTAATGTCTCGTAAGGACCCGGTTGATAAGAAATTACATCAATTTACCATGACTATAGGTTGCTGGGCTGATGCATTAACAGAAGGCCTGCAGTCAGATACAAGCAGAGGGGAGACCTTTTGTCCCTAGTGGACAATATATGAGAAGCAAGCGCCTACCTCAGTGAGGCTGTTTTGGACGGGGGGGGGGGGTTTACTTCTAAAGCATCAGCGGTATCGGTGGCAGCTCTCTGGCTCAGATCTTGGAAGTCCGATAACTCCAAGAAAGCATTGGAAGCCTTACCTTTTTCAGGATCAGTGCTTTTCGGTCTGGAATTAGATAAGATTGTTGCTTCTATAGCTGCCTCTAAATCCGCTTTCCTTCCCTAAGGAAGTTCAAAACCAAGGCAACAGTCCTTTCGGTTTTTTCAACCCCAAAGTAAGGCAAGAGCTCAAACCTCTACAAGAGTTCAGCCTGCCTCTTCAAAAACACAAAAATCCAAACCCCGACAAGGCTGGGCCGGTCATCGACAAGCCCCAAAGCAGGCTGATAAGGCAGCAGCCTAATGCCAGAATACAATATCCGGCTGTGTCAAGAGTAGGGGGTCGCCTTCAATTCGCAGGGATTTGGCCAAACTCAACATCGGACTCCTGGGTGTTGGATGTACTGTCACAAGGCTACTCCCTCACCTTTTGGTCCAGTCCCAATTCTTTACAATGGGTCTTGCTGCGGACACATTGAAGGCCGTCGCCCTTGACACAGCCATCTTGACTCTGTTGGAATCAAATGTAATTGTTCCTCTTCCTCCAATGCAAAGAAGAACGGGTTTCTACTTAAACCCTTTCTTAGTCAACAAGTCGGAAGGTTCATTCCACCCGATACTTAATCTAAAGAGATTGAACCTCTTTGAGTTCCAAAATTCCACATGGAATCCCTCAGGTCAATTCTACACTCCATCGAACCAGAAGACTTTATGGCATCCATGGACATCCAGGAAGCGTACCGTCACATACCCATAAAGTTAGCGCATTTCTCAGGTTCCGCAGTGATAGAACGCCACTTCCAGTTTTAGGCCCTGCCGTTTGGCCTTTCAACAACACCCTGTGTCTTCACAAAGATCATGGTGCTACTGGCAGCTCGCCTCTACCTACAAGGGGTATGGATTCTTCCATACCTCAACGACCTTCTCCTCTTGACGATGGACCTCCTCCAGTCTCGCGGTTGGATAATCAACTGATAAAAGTCCAGCCTGTTTTCCTCGACCTCTATGATACATCTGTGGGCTCTCTTAGATACAGTATCACAGAGGGTCTTCTTACCCCGAGACAAGATGATGGAATTACAGGTGTTCGTTCAATCCTTACTAAGACATCGCAGGGTATCGATCCACCTATGCATGAAAGGGGTCGGGAAAATGGTGTCCAGTTTCCCTATGGTGGAGTTCAGACAATTCCATTCTCACATCCTCCAGCTCCCACTATTGGGTCGCTGGAACCGCTCACATCTCCACCTAAAAACACAGTTTATGGTATTGTTAAGGGACGTTGGCTGCATTCAGCTCATCTCATGAAAGGTTGTTCGTTAGGCAGTCACGATTGACTGATCGTGACCACGGATGTCAGCCTGCACGAGTGGGGTACTGTAGTCGAGCATTACTCCTTTCAGGGACTTTGAACAGCTAGAGTCAGTGGCTCGCTCCTGGCTTACGTTGAAAAAGTTGTTCCTATTGGCTATCGCTTCGCTGAGTATCAGGTGCTCTCTCTTGTAGATCTCCCTTTTCTATGTTCCATGAAGATAGAGCTGGGCTATCTTCCGAAAGTGGTCTCTAGATTCCACATTAACCAGGAGATTGTGGTCCCTGTATATTCTCCATCTCCTTCCTCATCGGATGCTGATAACCTCACGGTGGTGGATGAGTCCTTGGAAGTTGTTAGGGCCTTGCGCCTTTTACGTCTTTAGGACGACGGAGATCAGAAAATCTGATTCTATGTTTGTCCTTTACGATGTTCGACAGCTTGGTTGGCTGGCGTCTAAATGAACCCTAGCCTGTTGGTTAAGATCCATAATACGACAGGCGTATCTGTTGGCTGGTGTGCCGGTTCCTCATTCTGTACGGGCACATTCCACAAAGTCTGTCGGGGCCTCTTTGGCCGGTCGGGCTGGTGACCCGGCTGAGAGCATCTGTAGGGCGGCCACGTTGTCTTCTGCTCACGCGTCCATCAAATTCTATCATTTTGACACCTTTGCCCCGGTCGATGCGGACTTTGACAGCGGTGTCCTTAGTTCAGCTCAGGCGCGTTCCTACCCATAAGGGACATCACTTTACGACATCCCATAAATCCCAGCATCCACCTCAGGCCGTGAGAAAAAAGGGGATTTTTGGTTACCTGTAAAATATTTTAGGTGCTGGGCGCCTATCCTTGCGCTCCAGAGCAGCAGTTAGGTTTCATATTGGCAGTTGTTTATCTGCCCTTTTGTTGTATGTTCTGTTGAATGGTTCTTCTCTCCTATCCCTGTTCCTCGGCTTGTTAAGTTAAAACTGGTCCCTGATGACAGGAAGGGGTATGGGGGGAGGAGCTACAAGCTGCACTGTCCTTAAAGTTGTTCTCCTTGGTGTCCGGTCCTCCCGTCCAGGAATACCCACAAATTCCAGCATCAACCTTGGCTTATTAAAAAAGGACCCAATAATCCCCTTTTCAGGCATCCTCCAGACCCTGATGCGTATGCACCTGGCATAGTGCCCACTGCGTCTGCCCGCCGCATCTGTCCGCTGCCTCTGCGTGCCAAAGAACTGCAGTTTTCGGTGTTAGGAGGCCAATCCCAGGATTTAAAAAAAAAAAATGGTCACGAGTTCATTCTGTGCTTGTAGCAGAAGTCTGGAAGCAGAATAATACCTTTTACACCAAAATCCCTGGTCGGACCCTGGTCTTCAAACACAGGAGTATCCAGTGTCGGACCCAGCTTCATACCCCACAGCACTAGGTCGGACCCTGGTCTGCGATTTTTACACTGAACCTGGGTCGGCCCTGCAGCAACAGACCACAAGCACCTTCTCCCATATGACCCCCAGCCCCCCTCCCCTCCCCTGTGCTCCCCATCAAACAAAAATGTCACTGAGGTGGGAGGCACATCACAGTGCGCCAGGTAGCAGGGGTGCCCGGAGCCTGTGTGCGCTGCCTGCACGTGGAACGTGTGCGCTCTCTGCTCCCGCCACTGACATCCGGAAAGTGCGTCCCACACTTCCGATATCTTAGCATCGCTACCTGGATGTCCCAACTCATTCTGGGACCATTTACCACGCCCACTACGCAGGTCCTGTCCGTGTTCCACCCTGGCCAGGACCTGGGTAGCATTCCTGTGTAAATGGACATGGGTTGGACCCTTTTACACCCTTTGATCCTCTTGTCCTATGTTGTTAGTATAATGCCGCGGGGTTCAGTATAATTTCCAGACTAACACATAATCCCGAAACCCATTAATCGACAGTGAAAATACCGACATGGACAAAACACCGTCATTCATTATGCCGACATGTTCAAAATGCTGACATTTAAAATGTCGACATGTGTTTCTGTGATATTTTTTTTTTTTGTGTTGTTGTTGACATGAAAATGTCTTAAGTGATCAAAAAATCCTTTAAAACTCATATCGACATGTTGACACATCGGCATTTTGAAAATGTCGGCATAATGAATGACGGTGTTTTGTCCGTGTCAGTTTTTTCACTGTCGTCAAAGGGTGTCGGAAATTATGACCGATGGTAAATCAACTGCTTCCCTAATGCTGTAACGATATTGGTTTTTAATTTGATTTATTGTTTTGTTAATAGAGTGCAGGTTTCAGAGAAAGGGAAGCGCGTCGTGTGGCCCTATACAGCGCATGGCAGGTACGTTGGTTCTGCAGATCAAATGGGGATGGGCTCCCGGGGGGCCCTGAGATGGGTTCTCGGACGCGTTTTGTATTTTGATCTTTTTGTTTCATAGGAATCCCCATGGATTCGGGTGGCACAGAAGTGAGGAACCGATGGAGAACTTCCGGAATAAGCAGTATCATAATGTGGAACCTTTGTGGTTTAAAATAACGGTGCGTAGCTGGTCCCTGCCGCCTGTAACACCTCCTACACGAGTGTCGCCATAACTACATTACTCCTGTTATCAGCTAAGTCTTGAGGAGACCGGTGGTGAAATGATGAGAAACACAAATTCCTCTACAACCCGGGTTAAGGGGATCTGCGATCTGTCAGGGGCACGTTCATTCTCTTCAGTGCTTGGTACATTCCCCTAATAGTATTCATTCCAGGATTAAGACTTTTGGAACGTTCCAGCAGTCAGAATCCTGGGCCATTTTTCGTCAGACCCGACCGTAAGGGAAGTCACTGTCGTTTTGTCCAAAAACCGCCCACGGATTCGACAATCCAGACTTTCCTCCATAGGGAGATGAGTCTGTAGCAGGCCAGTCCCGACCGGTGTTAAATACTGAACTGCCAATATTTCCACTGTCGGAAATATCGGCAGGGATTGAATCCCCCCCATTAGTCTGAGTTCCGATAGGTCAGTCACCCGGGACTCTTGCTTAAGTTATTGCTGGCAGAACTTGTACAACAAGCGAGCGTCAGCCATTGGTTTTATGGAGAGAATCTCCCCAAGTACTTACTCATATGTTTCCATATATTCAGTACTTGTGCTGTTAGATTAGTGTTATCTCTATATAACGGATATAGTCATGACCACGGTTATATGGTGGGTGTGGTGTAACAGGTAGAAACCAAACGCCATGTGAAAGGGGTAGACGCTCGCTCCGCACAGGTCACTGTCCCCGATCGTCAATGGTAACTTACGGAAGAGTTGCTCAACTGCAAAAGATTCCCAAAAACTCACGGCGAACATATGTCGTAGAAACCATCACCCTTGGCACACCCTGGAACAGCACCGTTTCCAATGCGATGCAACAATGGCCTTTGTTCAGATCTGATCTCAGTACATATTTGTTTGGAAAATGGGCAAAACCATGTGCACTGCAGGTGGGGCAGATGTAAAATGTGCAGAGAGAGTTAGATTTGTGTGAGTGATTTTGTTTCTGTGCAGGGTAAATACCGGCTGCATTATTTTTACACTGCAATTTAGATTTCAGTTTCAACACACCCCACCCAAACTCACTCTGCACATGTTACATCTGCCCCACCTGCAGTGCACATGGTTTTGCCCATTTTTCCAAACAAATATGTGCTGCGATCAGATCTGAATAAGGGCCAATGTGTGTAATACACACAATGAAGTGTGTGTTTAGTACATAAAACATGTTTACAATAATACATGTGTAGTTGTATATGACTCCTGCACAGTGGTTAGCATTGCTACCTCTCAGTGCTCAGGCCATGGGTCCATCCCAACCATCTGTGTAGAGTTTTTGTGTTTCTGGGATCATCCTGAGTGTCTCCATTATTGCTGCTTTGTTTGTATTCTCGATGTCGCTAGATCCCGTATGGGCGGAACTACGATAAGGCGTGGCTGCTGAATTCCATTGCGAACGAGTGCGGCTTTCATTTCCCAGTTATTCAGGTAAGGCTCTCGCCGGTATTCCAACCCAAGGGGGCGGCGGAAGAACTATTTCTCTATCCAACGCTTGGCTGTGGCTAGTTCCCCTGTACTGAATGTAGTTGGGGCCACATGACCAATGGAACATACCATTTGGTAGTCGCAGCAGCAATTTCTTTATCCATGCCACCATCCATTCCTTCTAGTATGGTGGCAAGCGGAGCAAGCCCGCGAGGACTTTGTGTGTCCTGTTGCCTACTTTCATGCACCCCCTGCCGGGTGATATGGTATGTCCCGTCAGACGGAAACATTTACTGAGGAGGAAATAGATCCTACCATCAGCGCTTACCTGTACTGATGCCCTTGTCTAATCAGTGTGCTGAGGTTGAACCACTCTAGACACCTATAGCAACAGTATCATTAGGTAGCCAGCAGGTCCCACCAAAATCCGACTCACCGCTGTCCTATGTATGCCTGTTAGCTGGACGAGCTTTGGGACCGTTTGGGTGGCCTGGATCACTCATGCGCTTGTTCATGTGTTTAACTGGTACTTGTGTATTTTGGCGGCGCCCATCGCATCGCATACCAAAAGGCATGCGATGCGATATCGCGCAATGACATACAATGCAATGCGATGCGATTAAACATTGTATAAGCACCCTAATGGGTGCTTACAATGTTAAATGCACCCCCACGCCACTCCCCCACTATAAACGTGAACCCGAAGCGTGGCGAGTGCAGCGAGCCCGCGAGGGGCGGCGGTACGCGTCCTCCGACCTTTTCATACCCCCACTATCCACGTCGGCATGGAGTTGAGAATAGAAAGTGCCCGAAGCGTGGCGAGCGCACGCGGACACCTGTGAAGCCTGCGAGGGGACGCGGATACCTGTTAAGGTATCCGCGTCCCATCGCGGGGGTCGCTGCGCTCGCCACGCTTCGGTCATGGTGGCTCGCTGCGCGAGCCACACTTTCTATTCCCAACTCCACGCCGACGTGGATAGTGGGGGTATGAAAAGGTCGGAGGACGCGTACCGCCGCCCCTCGCAGGCTCGCCACGCTTCGGGTTCACGTTTATAGTGGGGGGGTGGCGTGGGGGTGCATTTAACATTGTAAGCACCCATTAGTGTGCTTAAAAGCACCCTTTAGGGTGCTTATACAATCTCATCGCATAGGGGGCAAAAATGGCGTCGCATCGCATGCCATCGGGTGCATGGCATGCGATGCGATGTACACATCGCGCTATGGAGATCGGGGGCGCCGCCAAAATACACAAGTACCGTTTAACTTAACCTCCGCTGTCAAGCCAAGGTCACACTCCTCTCGCTGTACCAGTTATTTTGCTAAAAAATAAAAAAATCCATAATAACGTTGTGGAGACTGTTTTGGTGACTTGGGCAAATGTGTAAATATTAATCACAATGTATTATTGCTTCGGCAGTTCCGCTACGTAAACCACGTGGCCTCTTTCTTCGTGGACAATTTTCAAGCGGCCAGATCTCTTGCCTGGGCTTCCAGGAGGATTCCAGGCGAGCACTACCACAAGGTAATTGGGTAATGCTGTAGAAGGTACGGAACCATGCACCATGTCTGTCCTTTAGAGCAGACCAGTCACGCAGGATGTCTGTGTTATAGCTAGCTTGGAATCGATGCAGAACGAATGTCATCTGTTCCCTTGCACTGTGTTGCTGCCTAGGGTGGGGTGGGGTAGGGTTAGGTATGGTTTGATGACAGACAGAATATCAACAGCGGTATGTTGACTAGAGAATACCGACGCGGTAGTTATAATATTTTAAGCATTTTAACCCATACTTGCCTACATTTTATGTCTCCTCTCCAGGAAAAGCCCAACGAGGAGACTCTTTTCTGGGTGGTTGGGGGCGGGGTTTCCATAATTAAGCCCCGCCCCATTACTGTAAATACCGTGATTCGCGGCTCTTTGGGGAGGGAATGTTACTAATTGATGCGGTTTGCATCATTTTTGACCAGCAGAGGGAGGGGGTGGGAGGGCTGATGTGGGGGCCCCGTTAAATGCGGTAGGCTTGCCCACCATTCCTGAGGGCCAGGAGGGGAACACGATAGTACCAAGTGGGTCTGAATGCTCCATTATTAAGGGTCAGGGGCCACAACCCCTAAACAGTCATGTGACCGGTCTGCTCTGCACTCGCTGCTCTTGTGTTTGTACAATGCCATCAGCAATGACCAATCCGGTGTTTTACTTTACAGATCATTATTAATGTCACTCCCATCTACCCCCTATGTGATCAGATGAGGCGCACGAGGCCGACGGATACACATTGTCCCAGCCCTTTTGTGGCAGTGAATTTCTTGGAGCACAACCCCGCCCACATCCAGGTAACCTCTAACCTCTCACCCTAAATTGGGAATTGTCTCTAGTGCACGTAGTGACGTTTGCCTGGTTCAGAGATGGGCCTGCAAAACCTGCAGCCTTGCGAACGCCTGAATTAGGCCCAATGCACAGGGAGCAGGTCATACACTGGCACAGGGAGCAGGTCATACACTGGCACAGGGAGCAGGTCATACACTGGCACAGTGGTTCCCAAACTGTGTGCCTAGACACCCTGGGGTGCCTCCGTACGCTTGCAAGGGTGCCTTGGTTTGGTGGTCCGGAACCAGTTATAATTGATTATGGTCAAAATAATAGGCAAAACCAGTGCTGGTGGCTGCCAATCATTAAATATGGGGTCAAACTGAAGCGAAGCCCCTCTAGCAGAGCCCTGCTAAAACAGCCTGCCTCTGTCTCCACTGTTGTGACCGGAGAAGCCCGGCGCCGCTGTAGATAGCGATGCCCGGCGCTTCCCCGGCAGTGTACAGCCTTCCGGGTGGCCGGGTCCGACCCCTTCAGTGACGGTGGCGGCCGGGCCTGCCCCTTTGCGTGACGCTGCCAGCCAGGCCCGCCCATTTTCATCGCGGTCCGACCCCCTTACGCTGCCCCCATGCAGCGGCACCCTGCCCACCCTAGTTCCTAGAAGGAACACTATTATGTGTATATTATAATCGCCTGTCATGAGTCAGCTATAATAACACGACTCCCCGTACGGGGCACAATTACACAAACTGAGCTTGCAGCGGAACAAATGTTCGTTTTCCGCCCTTTCTTAGCCAGTTATTACCCTGTGGAATGAGTGGGCGCCTCAGTCCGCTCTGCGGTCCATGGTTTAGGACTGGAAACATACAAGGCCGAACTCTGCACACTGACACCTGTGACCCGGCCAGATGCCGACAGAATGACACGAATGTCACACAAGTGTTTGGCAGTTTTTGCTGATCTCTAATCAAGATATTTGGTGACGGTCACCGCTGCCATGACAATAGGAACGGAGACGTTATTTCTGCTCATTAGCGTAATTAGCGGTTACAAGCTGTGCTTGTATATTTACTATTTGTCTCCTCCTTTTATCTCGCGCTTGTTTGTTACCATGGCGTCGCATTACCCCACCGTGTAAGGCAGCCAAGGGAACCAGACGCCGGCTTAGACTGCGCCCTTCAGGCTGGAACGTCACTATTACTGGCATAGTACTAATCATACATTCACATTTATTGTAGTGTCAGGCCAGACTTTATATGATTCGTATTCTAATGGGCTAAGAAGAGATTTACGCAAACCTGATGTTCATGCATCGGCCCATTCGCAGGGGCCGCGCTGTGCCCGTGCGCAGATCAGGAGGCCGCGCTGTGCGCGGGCGCAGATCAGGGGGCCGCGCTGTGCTCGCGCACGGATCAAGGGGCCGCGCTGTGCGCGCGCGCGGATCAGGGGGCCGCGCTGTGCGCGCGCGCGGATCAGGGGGCCGCGCTGTGCGCGCGCGCGGATCAGGGGGCCGCGCTGTGTGCCTGCGCGGATCAGGGGGCCGTCGTGCCAACAGGCCGTATTTGATACCCTACCATCCACTAGGGCGTGGTGGGAGAATAAAATAGTGCGCCGAGCGTAGCGAGGGACCGTGCCCGAAGCATGGCGAGTCATGCAAGGGGACGCAGTACACTTAGCTGGTGTCCATGTCGACATTTGGGACAAATAACGTGAAAAACTCATGTTGACTTTTTGACTGTCAATCTTGCTATTGTCGACCTAATGCTTGTGTTGACCTATTTCAGGTGTTGACCTAAGCCATGTCGACCTTCAGTGGTCGACCCAATGCATGTTGACATAAATTGGGTCAACCCCATGACCCATACCCGTTTTCTTTTTACCGGCAGCCTCTTTCTTCCCTGGGAGCAGCGGTCACAATACCCCATTTTGGGAATGATAAATGTTGGCGCTAGGTGAATTCGGCGTCCTCCCCTGTATATCCGATCTGCAGTATCTTGATCTATCATATGGATTATTAGGTCGACAGCCAATAGGTCAACATGCACTGGGTTGACATTGAGAAAAGTTGGCACAAGGTCGACATTGCAATGGTCGACACAGGATAATGTCAACACACAATGTTCACATTTTTGTCTTTTGACATGGCTACTGTATTAGTAGTGCGGCCCCTTGGGTACGGTGTTTCCCTGCTGTCGACACACTGTTATGTCGGCACCCTCTATGCCCACTTGGATCATGAAGTAAGAACAAGTAGTTTTAAAAATAATAATAAAAAATCATGAAAAACATTTGACCTTTTGCTGTGTCAATGTTTTCTCAATGTCCACCTAGTGTATGTCTACCTTTTTTCCACTGTAGACTTATTGCATGTTGACCAATAGTGGTTGACCTATTGACTTTTGACCTATCGCTCGGACACCGTAACCTGTGGTTTCTCCAAAGTTCATGCAGTGAAATCGGCTCAGTTTGATGTCCCCTCAGGTCTATTGCACGGTCCCGTGCACATCAGACCTGCTGGCCGTCCAATCACATGACCTGGGACCTCCCTCCCCGTGCAGCAGGCAGCATGGTCCTTGGGTCGGACAGCTCGTAGTGGCGGGCAGCGGAGTCCGTCGGGGGCAGGTTTATAGCTGCATTTTGCTGGGTCGCGGGGCGGGATGCGGCTGCTGAATATTTTGCATGCGGCTACGAGCTGCAGCAGGGACATCAGCAGATATCTCCTAAATGGGTATGGGTCATAGAGCCAACACAATAAAAGTCGACATACATTAGGTTGACCACTAAAGGCCGACAGGGCTTATGTCAACACATAAAATAGGTTGACAGGGTTGGAAGGTCGATAATGGGAAAGTCAAAATTTTGTCCTGAATTTCGAAGTAAGGCGACATGGACACCGAGCTGCACTCGGCTCACTATTATATTCTTACTCTACGCCCTAGTGCAGGGATGGGGAACCTTCGGCCCTCCAGTTGTTGAACTACACATCCCAGCATGCTTTGCAACAGTTTTAGCATGGCCAAATAGCAAGACTGTAGCAGGGCATGCTGGGATGTGTAGTTCAACATCCCTGCCATAGTGGATGGTAGGATATGAAATACTGGCTGTTGGGGAAAAAGTCATGTCGCCTTTTGACTGTCGACCTTAGCCATGTCGACCTATTTTATGTGTCAACTTACTCCCTGTCAACCTTTTGTGGTCCACCTTCATAGTGTCCTAAACCCTCCACGAATGCATGGACGGACGACACGTGTGTGAATCGCATAACCACCCTGAACACGTTGCGTTGAGGGGCTCCTGTCCCTGCGGGGGTTCTGTGTTACATGCTTGCACAATAATGGGACACACCCAATACTTATACAGTGCACAGATCGGATTATTGATAAATGGGTCCATAATGAGAGTACATGTATGTATGTATGTATGTATGTATGTATGTATGTATGTATGTACTGTACGTGTGACGTGTCTCTGTCACATTGCAGATGTGTCTACAGAACAGATATAACCGTTCTCTGCAAAGTTTGGATCTAAGCGACCTGTCTAACGATCCAGGTAGGACTGAGAGCTTACTACGTAACACTGATAGACTTACTGTAATCTGTACAGATAATAAAGCTGTACGGTGGTGTCTGTACATTGGAGAAATATACTTCTAGGGACCGTGTACGAACTAGGGGCCGATTATTTATTTCTGAGTTTTTGGCTGTTTGTTCCGGCATAAAAGCAAAAACTACTGGATGAATCTGGATGGAGGTGCGGTCACTATTGTATCGCTATAGACCTAGAACGGAACTGAGGTATGTATTATCTCAATGGACATCAGGGATAGGAGTAAAAAAGGACAAACACGTGACAACCGGCACACCGGAAGTCAGTGTTTAAATCATGCTTAAGCAGAACTCGACTCCGCCCCGGTTATGCAGCAGAACCGGACCTAGCGACTGCTCTGCGGGGGAACCGGACCTAGCGACTGCTCTGCGGGGGAACCGGACCTAGCGACTGCTCTGCGGGGGAACCGCACCTAGCGACTGCTCTGCGGGGGAACCGCACCTAGCGACTGCTCTGAGGGGGAACCGCACCTAGCGACTGCTCTGCGGGGGAACCGCATCTAGCGACTGCTCTGCGGGGGAACCGCACCTAGCGACTGCTCTGCGGGGGAACCGGACCTAGCGACTGCTCTGCGGGGGAACCGGACCTAGCGACTGCTCTGCGGGGGAACCGCACCTAGCGACTGCTCTGCGGGGGAACCGGACCTAGCGACTGCTCTGCGGAGGAACCGCACCTAGCGACTGCTCTGCGGGGGAACCGCACCTAGCGACTGCTCTGCGGGGGAACCGGACCTAGCGACTGCTCTGCGGAGGAACCGGACCTAGCGACTGCTCTGCGGGGGAACCGCACCTAGCGACTGCTCTGCGGGGGAACCGGACCTAGCGACTGCTCTGCGGGGGAACCGCACCTAGCGACTGCTCTGCGGGGGAACCGCACCTAGCGACTGCTCTGCGGGGGAACCGGACCTAGCGACTGCTCTGCGGGGGAACCGGACCTAGCGACTGCTCTGCGGAGGAACCGCACCTAGCGACTGCTCTGCGGGGGAACCGCACCTAGCGACTGCTCTGCGGGGGAACCGCACCTAGCGACTGCTCTGCGGGGGAACAGCACCTAGCGACTGCTCTGCGGAGACAGAATTTGGTGAAGATGTGACTGCGTTTATACTGGATCAATTCAAGTGTCTGCAGGTTCCTGTAAGCACCTGCGTCGCTATGACAATCAACAAGTCTCAGGGGCAAATACTCAGGATTGGGCGTATATCTCTGGACCGGCTGCGTGCGTAGGTCTGTTCGGCCGGCTGGGGGCCCAGGTGTGGCGGCCGGCTGGGGGCCCAGGTGTGGCGGCTGGCTGGGGGCCCAGGTGTGGCGGCTGGCTGGGGGCCCAGGTGTGGCGGCCAGATGCGGGCCCAGGTGTGGCGGCCGGCTGCGGGCGTAGGTCTGCTTCTCCTGTGGGCAGCTTTTACGTGATTTGCTCAAATGTTAGTGTGTGTACACCTGGCGCTGGATGACTAAATCACCCAATCCTTACTCTGGGAACTGCTCCGCACAGGATGCAGTCCAGCCCCTACAGACAAGACACATAATAGAAGAGGGAGTGCTAGAAGTAAGTAAAAATTTGGTACTTGTTTCCTAGCACGGCCACATATCTTATGGATCGTGTACCTTTAGTTAAGGTACACGATCCATAAGATGGACCCGATTTCCTTTGAAATCAGGTCCATTTAGCCGGCTAGGATAAAATATCGGGGGCATCGCGTCGGTCGGGACCGTTAACAATGGTCCCGACGCGATGCCCGCGATTTCCCCATAGGCTTCAATGTTAAAAAATATTTTAACATTGAAATCGTGTCGGGAAAGGTAAAATATCGGGGGCATCGCGTCGGTCGGGACCATTAACAATGGTCACGACGCGATGCCCCCGATTTTTCCATCGGGTTCAATGTTAAAATATTTTTTGACATTGAAATAGTGAAAAAATGTGAAATGGGCCAATATGACCCATTTCACATTATAGATGTCCCCGTCGTCACCCCACGATAGACGCCAACCCGAAGCGTGGCGAGCGCAGCGAGCCCGCGAGGGGCGACGGTGCGCGTCCTCCGACCTTTTCATTCCCCTACTATCCACGTCGGCGTGGAGTTGAGAATAGAATAGTGTGGCGAGCGCAGCGAGCCACCGAGCCCGAAGCGTGGCGAGCGGACGCGGATACCTTCACAGTTATACGCGTCCCCTCGCGGGCTTCACAGGTGTCCGTGGCGACGCGAACACCTGTGAAGTCCGCGAAGGGACGCGTTTACCTGTGAAGGTATCCGCGTCCCCTCGCGGGGCTCGCTGCGCTCGCCACGCTTCGGGCTCGGTGGCTCGCTGCGCTCGCCACACTATTCTATTCTCAACTCCACGCCGACGTGGATAGTAGGGGAATGAAAAGGTCGGAGGACGCGCACCGCCGCCCCTCGCGGGCTCGCTGCGCTCGCCAAGCTTCGGGTTGGCGTCTATCGTGGGGTGGGGTGTACGCCGTGACATTTGGGGGGGTTGGGAATATTTTACATTGAATCCAATGTAAAATCGGGTCCCAGGGACCCGATTTACATTTAATTAAAAAAAAAAAATCGGGTCCAAAATCGGTCGGTCGCGACGATCGCATCGCATGCGACCAAATCGCATGCGATGCGATCGACCCGATTTTTCCGACACGACCACCCCGATGTAAATCGGTGTGGCCGTGCTAGGAAACAAGTACCAAAAATTTATTTTTTATTATTAATATTCGGCTACTTTAAGCATGCTAGCAGCAGATGTATCGGAGCAGATGAAAGTGCTTAAGGGTGAGTTGCGGTCCTTAAATATCCCAGTAGTTTCCATTGAGACTGTAGAGCAAGTGGGTTCAATAACGCTGATTTATACAAGTCCAGCGATATAGTAATCAAATATCGGTTCCTACCCCCAATGCCTGATGTCCAGACAGCCGTGTAATACCTGCATTACCTGTATCAGTCTGTGATTGGAAGCATGTAGCCATAGCGACTGGCATGCGAACTGTGCAACCCCGGTCTAGGTGACCAGCCTCCGCTTGTCCTGAGTGGCACATATACGTGGGTAGATGGTGGTATACACTACTGATGGCGGGTCCACAAACTGTGCGACTCTAATGCGTCAACGGGTAACAGAGAAGCGGTGCCGGTGAGCAAAGATGCAAATGCTTTTTGTGTCCAGTAGAAGCGGCTTGGGTTCCGAGTAAGGAAGAGAAATGCAGCATAAGATATAAAATGCAGTATTTTTGTAAATAAATGTGGTCTGAGCAGTCATAATTAGGGACGTGCAGTGGCGGATCCAGGGGTGGTGCTGCAGCGCTGTCCCAAATTCAAATAGTGCAGTCACACCAACTGCCACCCCAAACGCTGCCAACTATGTTACGCCGCAACTCACTGGTAATGGTGATATGTGCTCAGTAATATCAGAATTACGTTTAAAAAAAAAAAAAAAAAAATTATAGATTGTATATCTAAGTTACACAATCTCTGTGTTGGCCAGGTTTTGTGTTTGGAGGAATAGAGAGACTGGTGGAAAATGATGTCACTGTGTCCCACTGTGTGTTTTCTTATATCAAGTCATTACTGATATCTGGATTTTGCCACCATCTAGTGGCTAGAAAGTAATATGTCACATCCATATTGCCTGCAATAATGCTGTTCTTATATGAATCGCTTGTGATCAGAGTCTATGATTAAAGCTTCATGTCAGGTTATGGTTTGCTACCTTTCAGGCTTAGAAACACGTGCAATACTTTATATGGTGCAATATGCGACCGTAAGAAGTAATCGCTTTACACTGAAACACTCCGTGCTCCCATCACAGCAGCAAAGATTAGCAGCTGCAGAAATCCCCCTACAGTGAGTGCCCCCCCCCCCCCCCCCCACACATATGGACATCAACCGCAATCATACAGTGGAAGTCAGAGGGAGTGACGTGTCGGCAACACTTAATAGATCTTGGCATGAACTAACTACATAGGTAGTCTTGTCCATAATCTGCCCCCTAACCTTCCCTCCCATAGACCAACCCTGCCACTTGTGCCTATCCCTAACTCTGGCCCTCCGACTGCTATCCTGATCCCCGGTATGGCACCTGCCTGTGCCTGCTGTAATTTAATCCCCTGGCAATGAGCATGTGACTCCTGGCATTGTGCAAGAAACCCGTGGCAACGAGCATGTAGGTAATTGGCATTTATGTGGCATAATATGTAATAAACCTTATGGTGTGTGGTGTAATGGGCATTATGGCATGTGGCATAATTATGCAAGGGGCATTATGGTGTGTGGCATAACATGTAATATGCATTACAGCATTTGGCATAATAGGTACTAGGCATTACGGTATGTGGCATAATATGTATTGTACATTACGGGGTGTGGCATAACGGTGTAAATTTTTGCAGTGTGCCTACAGTGCACATTGTCTTGGTTTATAGTGGGTATGTGGGGGGGGGGGGGGGGGGGCACCAATTATTTTTTTCTGGAACAGGGCACCAATATGTCTAGTTAAGGCACTGATGTTACTGGGCACATTATGTGTATAAGAGGCACTACCACTACTATGGGCTTTATACATCCTTTTTCAGACTGCACCTTCGGCATGCTGCCTCATTGTAAAGTATGGAAGGTGCAATCTTATATTAGTTCTGTACATGTAACGTGAGTGTAATTGCTGCTGAAATGTGAATAGGCCCCACAGCGCTAAGTCCCTGGCTGGGTGACTATGTGCATGTTGTCCTGCCAGGGCTGGCTCTGATCCCCCGCCTCTGCTATGTCGCTGATACCGTCTCATCTTCCTGACGTGTGTCTGGCTTCCTGCCTTCAGCGTGACGGATAACCATTGGAGGTCACTGGAGGCTTTGGAAGCGAGGCGTCTATCCGATGTACTAGAGCTTGCTGTACCGCACAGCCGGATTATGAGGAAGGGACTGTGGCTCTGAGCATTGTGCAGCTCCTACCATGTGTGCTTTGGTCCTAGGGACCTCTATGCGACAGAACACATTTGGGCTGTACAGTGTTCCCTCATCAGAACAACATAATCCAGCCCGAGGGCCGTGCCAGACAGGTGTCCGGAGTTACAGCTAGAAAAGTGTTCCTAGGGCTCACTCACGCTGCTCTGCTGCATTGTTTCATCTAACGAGTCTATAGAAGCAGCTGGCGGATTCCGGTGAAACGCGAGTCTGCCTCTTGCCACCGTTTCTGTCTTCTATCTATAGTTTGCGTCTAAGACCATAGTGTTCCCGCTAGGCTGTTTTAGCGAGGCGCTGCACCCTGCCCGATTTTTAAAGGGCAAAATGCGCCCTGCCCCTCTGGCAGCGCCCCGCTAAAACAGCCTGCCTCCTACTCCTCTGGTGGTACCGGGGAAGCCCGGCGCCACAGTAGATAGCGATGCCCGGCGCTTCCCCGGCAGTGCAGTGCCTTCGGGGCAGCCAGGCCCGTCCCCTTCAGTGATGGCGGCAGCCGGGCCCTTTTTGTGACATCGACGGCCTGGGACTGCCCAGAACAGTGACGTCGGCGGGCCCGGTACGCCCCCTTGACGCTGCCCCTGTGCAGCGGTGCCCTGCCCGCCCCTGTTCCTAGAAGGAACACTAAGACCAGCCTTTGTTTTCTGTGTTAGGCTAGCAACGGCCCCTATCCATCCCAACACGTGTTGGTTCCCGCTGTGATTCAGCATTATGGCCTGATTCAGCTTTGTCGTCAGCAAAGCAAAACAACATGCAAATGGGCAAAACCATGCTGCACTGCAGGCGGGGCAGGTGTAACATGTGCAGAGAGAGTTAGATTTGGGTGGGATGTGTTCAAACTGAAATCTAAATTGCAGTGTACAAATAAAGCTGTCCCAATATCTGTGGGTTACATGCAAAAGCAGCCAGTATTTACCCTGCACAGAAACCATATGAGTTCAGTTGCATGATTTGTTCTGGAAATAAAATGACCTTGCTTTCTAGCGTTAGTGAATCTTGCCCTGTGTCTATTAGGTGGCCATACACTAGGACAATGTATCTGGGGCTTGAAATTGCATGAGATTTCCCTTGAGCTTCCTGGGAGTCCTGCATGTCAGATTTTGTACATGAATGTTAAATTGCATGCAATTTATCTTAAAATAATTTACTGCATACACTTGTACCATACAATTTCTTATATCAAGTCACGTTCTCGGCTCCTGATGAAGGCGCGTGAACACGGCGAAACGCGTTGCGTTTCGCCACGTCACCCCTGCTCCAGCTGGCACTTTGAGAGGAGTCACATTCTTTACGTCTCCAACCTGCTCCATTGAGAGACTATACCAGACTTAATCCGGACCAGTTCAAATTCTCCATTGGATCCCACATATTCAAGACCACTCTGCAGTGATAGAGCCAGGTATTAACATACCACAAAGCCTGCTTACTTACAGATTGAGAGACTTTGGACAATTCACTGGGCAATTTACTGGGACATTATCAACTCATCTCCAGCAAGGAGACTTCAATCATCTTATCTGGTAATTATATATTCATTGGTGCAGTGGAAATGACAACAATCCTCTCCATGAACCATCCATGCTAGCTGGAACCAATTTCCATTTTTATACTTATACTCATTCTTTTAATCATATATTTTATTTATTCAAGAGAATTCTCTTTTTCATGATTGAAACTTTCTTGCATTAATGTATGATTTATTTAATTCATTAAATGTATATTAAAATCTTCTAATTAGTATTGTAAATTCTTTCATTCAAATCCAAGCGCTGTATTATATATTTCTTTTCAGGGTGCTAGGGGGGAGGCTGTACTACAGGGGGCTAGTGGGGGTGTACTACAGGGTTCTAGGGGGCTGTACTACAGGGGGCTAAGGGGGGCTGTACTACAGGGGGCTAGTGGGGGTGTACTACAGGGGGCTAGTGGGGCTTTACTACAGGGTGCTAGGGGGGCTGTACTACAGGGGGCTAGTGGAGCTGTACTACAGGCGGCTAGGGGGGAGGCTGTACTACAGGGGGCTAGTGGAGCTGTACTACAGGCGGCTAGGGGGGAGGCTGTACTACAGGGTGCTAGGGGGGCTGTACTACAGGGTGCTAGGGGGGCTGTACTACAGGGTGCTAGGGGGGCTGTACTACAGGGTGCTAGGGGGGCTGTACTACAGGGGGCTAGTGTGGCTGTACTACAGGGGGCTAGTGTGGCTGTACTACAGGGTTCTAGTGGGGCTGTACTACAGGGGGCTAGTGTGGCTGTACTACAGGGTTCTAGGGGGGCTGTACTACAGGGTTCTAGGGGGGCTGTACTACAGGGTGCTAGTGGGGGTGTACTACAGGGGGCTAGTGGGGCTGTATTACAGGGGGCTGTACTACAGGGTTCTAGGGGGGCTGTACTACAGGGGGCTAGGGGGGAGGCTGTACTACAGGGGGCTAGTGGGGCTGTACTACAGGGGGCTGTACTACAGGGTTCTAGGGGGGCTGTACTACAGGGTTCTAGGGGGGCTGTACTACAGGGTTCTAGTGGGGCTGTACTACAGGGTGCTAGGGGGGCTGTACTACAGGGGGCTAGTGGGTGTGTACAACAGGGTGCTAGGGGGGCTGTACTACAGGGGGCTAGTGGGGGTGTACTACAGGGTGCTAGGGGTGCTGTACTACAGGGGGCTAGTGGGGGTGTACTACAAGGGGCTAGTGGGGGTGTACTACAGGGTGCTAGGGGGGAGGCTGTACTACAGGGTGCTGGGGGGGGGCTGTACTACAGGGTGCTAGGGGGGGCTGTACTACAGGGTGCTAGGGGGGAGGCTGTACTACAGGGTGAATGGGGGACTGGCCTAAATAGGGCTATTTAAAGCTATGTAGAAGAGGCTAGTAGCTACCCTACCTATGGGGCCGATTCAGACGCTTTCTGTTGGTCTGAAAATGTACAGTCAGACCGATTATCGGTCAGCCGCACATGCGCACAAAGCCAGTGAAAACACAGGCACTGCCCGGGCATTGGAAGGGAGGGCCACTGACATCAGGGCAATCGCAGCACCATAAATATGGCAGCTTAGTGAATGTGCTGTGTTCTCCATTTGTATTTTTGCTGATCCCGGTCATACTCGTTCCCAACACGGGATCAGCCATAATCTCTGCCATACTACTGAATTTGGCCGGTAATTCGGCAGAAAATACGACTGGAAAATACTCCTCATTTTCCAGGTGTATTTGGCTGAGGCCTGACACAGATCCATCGATCAGTCAGATCCCTGCAGGCTTCTCTGTGTAATAAAATAGAAAAATTCAATAAATGATAAAAAAAACAAAAAAAAAAAACGGCATGGGGTTCCCCCGCCCAGCTATAACCAGCCGCGGGATTATTGAGATGGTCCTCAAACGGGGGGGGGGGGGGAGCTGGGGTTCCTCTGTATTTCTATAACCAGCAGCAGTTGCTGTGAGAGATTTGCTAAATATCTGCTAAAAATGCCAGTGTCTCTTATACCGGTTTATTTTATTTTTTTTGGGTGCAATGTTTTTAAAAAAAACTTAAATTAATTGAATTTAGATAATTTGCCGGCAATAACTAAGGTGATTCATGTTCCTCGATCCGACACTGGAATTTTTAGCAAATAGTTGGCACATATCTCACAGGAACGTTGGGACTCAGAGGGTTAATGATGTGATTTCTGGGCGTCGCTGAGCTTGCTGCAGAAAGCTGCCCTGATGCTGGGAACTGTGATTGGATCACATGCGACTTATGGTATAAAACACTTGGGCTGATTCCTTAATGCATTCCTAATATTTACACCTCCCTGTCGGCTCTGTGATACCCCTTTTACACCGCCGCAAAAACCCGGGTCAGCGGCGGGTCAGACCTAGGTCAGCAGTGGTGTAAAAGGGTCAAGCTTCTATCCAGGTCCTGACCTGGGTAGAACGCGGCTAGGACCTGGGTAGAGGTTGGACAGTGGCAGGTGAGGAGTTTGACTGGGGCAGTACACCTGTCAAACCGTAATGCAGGTGTCCTAAGGCGAGCTCAGGGAGGACAGAAACCACCTGTGGAGCAGAAGGGCAGCGGAGGAGGTTGAATGTGTGCGGCGATTGCCAGACCCGGCGCTTGGAGATGATGTAATCTCCAAGCGCCGTGGGAACCGTCTCTGCCGGGGGGGGTTGTGCAGGAGGGGCAGCCACTGGTGTTAAATGAACCAAATGCCCGGTCGCACCCGGGTTGAAGCTGGGTGCAACCCGGCGTTTTGGGTGTAAAAGGGTATAACTGAAACTTGGGCCCCTGATTCTAATTTATTTATTTTTGTGGAAGCACTGCACGTGTGCGTAATTGGTTATGCGCCTTCGGTTACTGGGATAGTCGCCGAAGGCGTTTGTACAGCAGCCCTGCACATGTGTATATTCGCCTATGCGTAGATCTGCGCCATCGGCCCCAAGCGCAAATACGCTGGGAAGCGATCTAACCTGAATCAGGCCCTTAAGGGCCGCATATACAGTGCATTTTGCCCGTGCAGTGTGCACATCACATCGCTCAAAAAGTATGTGCAGCACGTCCTTTTTTGTACTAAATTGCATCACATCTAGAAGAGAACGCACGCTGCTGTAGCACATTGCTCCACGGACGCACCATTATACCTGTTTCCTACATGCTTTTACGGCGGCTGAAAAAATTCAGTATTTTGTCTCTGAGGATATAATGAAAGGTTAATTGCTTTTGCGACCAGGTGCTCGGGTATAACATACATCATCTGAAGAGCGATTCACTGCGTCACTTGTCCGCTTGGCGGCATTAAACAACCAGAACATAAGAACATTCGCGCATCATCCAATGATGAGAAAGATGTTTATTTTTAAAAGCAGAGTAAAAAATTCCCCGGTCCCCATGAGCATTCTTGCATCGGCTGTGTGTAGTGTGTTATTCATTCCTTTCATTTAATCTCTGCTGTGTTATAGATGCGCCCAATATACGCCGGATCCCAAGTCTTACGCTATTGCGCCGACTCATTTCTTAATTAACTGGGTTGCCCCCTTGCAGCGTCTTTGAGACGGTGCGTTTCCTACCCGGCACCCTATGGCAGGAGGAGTTTTTCAGTCTGACCGCGGCGTCCCGTGTGAGTGGCTTGGACGCAGCTGCTTCCGGCGTTGCACAGACCACACATTTTTAAGTCCCTCATTGAGGGTCTGATTCACGCCTGTTCTCTAGGATGCATATGTTACCAGCCCATTGAGTAGGTAAACACTGCCCGACCCCTGACGAAACGCCCGCGCTTACACATCCCCTTGCACGTGGCCGCATGGGCAAAAAAAACATTCAATGGCTACTTGCCATCTAATGCTTTTGTTCCCGTTGCAGATGAGACTAAACAGACTCTTTTCTTGTCCAGAAGTGGCCAAATTCGAGGCGGGCGCTGGTGTCATTGACGTTAGCCGCCGTCCCCGAGCAGGCTTCAACGCGCCTGTATTCGCACTGGATTGGCCAGTGTTTATATGGCCTTGTATTTATGAATTGCTGCGCATTGGTCTGCATCAGTCTGTACCTAGCTGTTTTGTTTGATTTCCCTTCTACGGGGTTATGGAACCCTTGTGGCGCCTTTTAAACCTAGTATTCCGGGTTCCCTGCCTATAAGCGCTGCTACGATATACAGGGAATGTCCATGGTGGTGTCATTACCGTGTCAAGTTTATAGATTTGTCTGACTTATCGTCCGTTCTGTAGAAACTTACATTGCGCGTCATTTTGTTGTAGTGTTGCGCAGTTTTATAGTTACACGAGGATCTCTGCGCCAGTTGTGTAACGTCCCGCGTTGTGTAACAGGGATCTGTGCTCTCCGCTGAGCAACTGATATGTTATATTTCATTAATGGGTAACAATATATGACGTTCTACAGGAATCTGTGGCTGGGTATATGTGGAATTACACTATTATAATCGCCTACTTTAATTACAGGTTTGCGATCTGCCAACGTCTATTTATCCCTCAGCAATCCGTCGGCTACAGAACATATACTGCAAATCATTTCCGAGGATTTCCCCCAGGTAATAGATTTCTCTGTGTCTCATTCGCTATTAATAGCAGCTGCACTAGTATTGAAGTAACCTCTGTGGGCTCCCCCTGCGACCCTAGTCACCCCCCCTCCCCCCCATGCACCCCCTAATTAAAAGCCTTCCTCTTCCTTCCTTCCCCCAGCTCCTGTCTCTGGACCTGAGTTATAACCAGCTGTCAAGGCTCAGCTGCTTTTCCCACCTCTTCGTCCTGACGCCCCAACTGCAGAGCCTGAATCTCTCCTACAACCAGGTGAGTCCGGGAAGGGACCCCGCTGCAGTCAGTGATATACTAGATCTATATCCTCTAGGTAGACAGTCACTACGTTGACCCAATATGGTTTACCTGCGTTGTCGACGCATGAAAGGTTGACGGTGGTTAAAGTAGACTGGGTCAAAGGGTTGACGTGACAATGACTGACACAAGTTATTTGGGGTTTAATATTGTATATTTACTGTTCTGTATTCACCATCCATAACAGTGTATACCCTCACACGGGCTCACTATGTATCAGACAAGAGGCCTCGCTCCAATAACGCTGCCATCGCCAATGTCATTGAAATGTTTTATTTGTTTTGCTGCCATGATCCTGTGAGTATGATCTGCCCCGCGCTGTCCATGTTGGCTGCAGGTGCTGGGAGCCGGCAGGTGTAGGCAGTGCATGAGGCTCCCTGGGCAGCAGTTGAACTGTCCTTTCCTCACGTCACCTGGTGCAGACATGAGGTATCTTGGCAGCGCTCCAGTCCTGGTGAGGGGCATTGTTGCACAGTGCGCTTTCCTGTAATGTGTACCTCCACTGATTTCACACCCTGCCAGCAGTGACCTACGCAGCGCCCCCCAAGCTGGTTGCCTTGGATGGTTTCCCTGCGGGCAGGGTGTTTCCATACATTCTATATCATACTACTACACAAGCACCTGCTCTCCCATATCTGCACTGGGTCCTTATATGGCTCACCTCCCACAGTGTAATCTTCGTGGTGCACCCAACACATCTGCCTCATCTGTGCACTTGTAGATGGGATGAGAAATACATAGACCTGACTGTCTTATTGGGACCCTACTCTACACTGCAATCACCCCATGTTGTGTCATTTCTTTTAGGGGTAACCTATTCCACCCAGGGTAATCCTACACAGTGTGCCCAAGATGGCTGCCTCCTGTGGTACCTTGTTAGGGTAAAATACACAACTCATGGAAGTTATAATCCAAAATGCCTGCACCAACACTACATTGTGCCTACTGTGCCCTCAAGGCTTTCTGTTATGTCTTTGTGACTTATCTACTGCTGTACTACCCAAATCCTATGTATTATGTGACTTATCTATTGTTGTACTCCCCAAATCCTATGTATTATGTGCAATGTTGTGATGTTTGTAAAGCGCCTTGAGTCCTATTGGAGAAAGTGCGCTATAAACAGAACGCTAATTGAAGTAGAACAAACCTGTTACGCCAGGGCTTGACACATTTAAAAAAAAAAAATCTAGGAGCCAGACAAGCTTAAGGGTGCCCCCATACACGGTGCGATGTGCACGGTACATTTTTTTTTTTAATTAAGTAGTTTTTATTGCATTTTCATTACATAACACACATAAGCAAGGTGCAAAATCCCGACAGAGACCTACAAATTAAATATTGCATAGTACTAAGTAGTATTTTTAACCATAAGCCCAAATCAAACCGCCCAGAAAACCCCCCACCCTGTACAACCCATCCCCAACTTAGGCGTACCTGGATCCCTAAAGATATCCCCCCCACTATCTAATATAGGTTACAGGACAAGGCAGACTAGTGGTCTATATCTATAGTAGCTAACCTAGCCATGCAAAAAATAACCTACCTCTCTTGCTAACCCAACTACCCTCTACACTATATCTATCTAACCCCCCCCCCCCCCCCCCCCACCCAAATATAGGAAGGATAAATAAAACGAATGCCTAACAGGGGCAATTTTAAGGCAGGATCAAATTACTTTCAGCGGCTCCTCTGTACCCAACAGATACAAAAACAATGCGATAAGCATTACATAAGATACCAGAAAAGAAAAAATAGGTGAAACAGAATGTAAGCTCTGCTTCAGTTCGGCAAGTATATTTAGCATATTCATTTAGTTTAGTCCGGCCAAGTGTCAGCGTGTGTCAGGTAGGTAGGTATGACTATTTCCACTAATCTGGCCAATATAATCTGGCCAATATTCTGTATCGGCAAAGAAAAATGTCAGAAAGGCAGCATGATCCCACCTTGCATTAAAATAAACAGAAGGGTATTCAGCACATATAGTGAACAGCTCGTATGGATTAGGTACAATCAGAAAAGATAGCACCGTCATTTTTAAAGGGACTGCGGCGTCATCAGGACATTCAGGAAAGTAACAGCATAGAGACTCATCTATAGGCACAGGCATAGAAATCGGAGAACTGAAGGCATATTCAGCCGCAGGCGTAGTTAGCTTAACAGAATCAGACGTTGAGTGTAAGTCCAAGACAGTCCCATCACTACATTGCCCATCTAAGCAACTTGGTGTAGTAGTGTCAAACAGCTGCAGAAGCCTCTTGGTCGAGGCTGTTATGGCACACAGGATTTGTTGTATATGGCTCTCCATAGTGCTGGAAAGATGTGACCCAAGTTCAATCTAAGCAGCAAGTCAGTAGCGATGTGGCAGCGGCTAGCACACTGCCAAACCTCACCACTATTGTGAAACAGGAGATTATAGAATGACGGGAATCCCGACCAGCACGTCAGAGAGAGAGACACAGCAGTTGAACATAGTCAAATTATACTTGTGCACTGTAGCCTTTTTAATAAGTGAACAGCTGCACCTGTGCAGATTGTCAATGGCAACGCAGATAACAGTGAGTTAGTAGGAATTCTGTAAAACAGTGACTATAAAGGTAATGTGTCCCTTCTACTGTGAGTGCAGACTCATATTCAATACTGCTGCATACATAATAAAAGGTAGGCAGTCCCAGGCCTGTGTAGCCAAAATAAATGTAATGGTGCCTGTTATACCGGGCCCCCCCAGGTCAAGATGGGCACGGCCTCCCCCTCACTACCACGAGGCACGTCTGGGTTTTCTCCCCCTGCGTGTATCAGGATCCAGGGAGCGCAGCAGGCAGCCGGAGCAGATGACTTTGCAGGGCAGGATGTCGCAGGACTGCAGTTAAGCCGCAATGGGCGGCAGCAGCAGCAGAATGTCACTTGCCTGTCCGTCCAGGAGTCGGTCGCCGGCAGGCTTGTGTCAGCAGGGCAGCGGCTGAGGAAGCACACCATCAGATGCAGCTCCCAAGATGGCGCCCGCCAGCATGCGCACCAGAGCCCAGCAAGGCGCTCTAAGCCGGGGGATCCCCCACAGGAGCGCTGAGTCCTCCAAATGGGCACCGGCTAGCAACTCGGGTGCAGAGGGAGAGCAGGGACACCCAGGACAAAGAGCAGGGCGGCGGCGGGGAAGCGTCTCTTAGGCCGTAGCCTCCAAGATGGCGCCCGCTCACCGGCACACAGGAGTCCAGGGGACAGCGCACACCAAGCCGGGCGAATCACCACGGTACCTCTAGGCTCCAAACCAGCGCCACAAGTGCAGAGGAGCAACAGGGTACGTAGGAGCAGGTCTGGGGTGCCCAAACAGCAGTAGTCAGGATATTTAGCCGGATTACAACGGAGCACCCGCACCTTGCGTCCGCTCTCTTGCTTGGCTCGTGCACGGTACATTTTTATTTAGATTGCATCACATATAGTTCTAAACGCAAGCAATGTGCTAGAACAGCGTGTGTTTTGAACTAGATGCAATACTTTTTGTACCCTGCAATGCTCAGAGAGCGCATCGCCTCGCACGGTACAAAACGTACCATGTATGGGCACCATATCTCACCCACAAAAAAAGGAGGGAAAAAGGGGTGGTTGGCCACCACTGCCCGCGCTGCTGCTGATCTGTCAGGAGGTGGAGTAAGTAAGATTGTTCCCAGCGAACAAGTGATTTATGATTAATGGGCCCATAATGAAGGGTTGAGACGGGCGTGAGAGAAAGAGAGGGGGCAGGCGGAATAGAGGGGACAAGGTGGGGGGGGGGGGCGCAGCAGGGGAGAGAGAGAGGGTGACAAATGGGGTTGGTGAGAGCACACAAGAGCAAAAAGAAGAAAGAGACAGGGTGGGGGAGAAGTGAGAGAGAGGAATGAGATGAGAGTAGGAATCTGACGTGAGGTGGTGGAGCGAGAGGGGGAGACGTGATACGGTTATGTGCCAGGGGGCGAATGAGTAATACCCCTTTTATACCAAAAACGCCGGGTCGCACCCGTGTTTTTGATCCTCGCTTCAAGCAGGGTGCAACCCGGCATTTGCTCCCATTTACACCACTGCCACATCCCCCCCAGCCGCTTGGAGATTACGTCCTCTCCAAGCGCCGCCGCCAGGACCCGGAGTGCTGCGCTGGGGGCAAGCCCAGCACTAAGGTAATCTGCTGGGCTGCCCTCAGCCCCCGTGCACCCCCCAGCCCTTGTCCGGGAGGTGAATGGATGCCGCACACAGACATTCGTTCACCTCCGCCGCTGCTGCTGTCTGCAGGGTATAGCAGACAGCAGCGCAGGCTGTCTGTGCCCCCCCGTCCAACCTGCGGATGCTGCGGTCCGCAGGTTGCATATCCCCCATTGATGTAAATGGGAGCTGGGTTGGATGACACGGCGTACCTATTTACACCACCCTCTACCCAGGTCCTAGCCGTGTTCTACCCAGGTCAGGACCTGGGTAGAAGTCCCGTGTAAAGGGTGTGGTATAAATCACCGACAGTCGGGATTCCGACAGTCATTACTCAGACGTTGGAATCCCGACTGCACAGCGGGGTGAGCGCAATGAAGCCCCTTGCGGGCTCGCTGCGCTCGCCACCTATTTTATTCTCCCTCTATGGGGGTTGTGGACCCCCACGAGGGAGCAGTCGGGATTCCGACGTCGGAGTATTGACTGTCGGAATCCCGACTGTCGGGTAGCCGTCCGGCACCCTTTACACTGCCGCTGACCCGCCGGTGTAAGGTGTTGGAGGGAGAGGTGACAGGGGGTTAGATGAGAGGGGGTGAGGTAACGGGAGCAATAGAGAGGGTAAGGTGCTGGAGGAGCAGTGCTAAGGTGCAAGAGGGAGTGAGGTGATGGGGGGGTGTGAACAGGGGTTACTTGAGAGGTGGTGAGGCAACAGGGGTCGATAGGGTGAGGTGCTGCTCTGTTAGGAGGTGGGGTGGTCGGGCATCGCTGCCGTGCTGAGCTCTATTAGGAGGGCAACGCTGGCCCACAACCAGATCATGCTTCCTCCCTTGTGGCAAAAAACCTGGTGCCCAGGATTTGTCGCGCCCTGTGTTACGCTAGAAAACCTATTTTACATAGATTATAAGAATATGTTTATATTAACCCTTTAAGTGCCATGTGAATTTGTCAAAATAGGTGTGAAAATTGCCAAGTAAATATTTGTATCCATCATACCGACCTGTAGTGTTACCTTATACAGGAAATATAATCTTTCTTTACACATTATTAATTTGCATTTATATAACAAATTTGAGTGAAACTGACATTTTTAGCGGATATTTTTCACAACTCACAGAGATGTTGGCACTCAAAGGTACCCATTGCCCCCTGTGTAATTGGTTAGTGTAGAACTGGGTTGGCCAAACTCTGATCTCAGGGACCCCTGACAGTTCATGTTTTTCCGATCTCCTGGTTGGGGCAGAGCTCATTTACTAGCTGACACATATTTGAAGAACCTCAGGAGGTCTGGAAAACCTGGAGTGTTTGGAGTCCCAGGGGCCAACACCAGTGTAGAATGGGGTCCGCCCGGCGTGTGTGTGTAATTGTAGTGTCTGTTGCAGATCTGCCACACCCAGGAGCTCAGTCCCATCCACAACCTAGAGCTAAGGGAACTGTGGCTAGAGGGGAATCCACTGTACGAGTATGTGGAAAGCTGCACTGCTTATTACAGGTGAGTGGGCATGTTATAATTACCTGTCTGTGTCATGGAACATATGTCTGGGCACGTGCCTCACCGGGGCCAGTATAAGGCTTCTGATGAGAGATTCCTAACATGCCTCTACGACAGGGATAGGGAACCTTCGGCCCTCCAGCTGTTGTCAAACTACACATCCCAGCATGCCCTGCTGCAGTTTTGCTATTTGGCCATGCTAAAACTGTTGCAGGGCATGCTGGGATGTGCAGTTCAACATCAGCTGGAGGGCCGAAGATTCCCCATCCCTGCTCTACGACATACCGTATGATTATATGGCTATGCGGTAGTGTAGTGGTGAGCATTACTACCTCCCTGTGCTGAGGTCATGAGTTAAATTCCTGACCAAGCTTGTATCTATCTGTGTGCAGTTTGTATTCTCTTCTCTAGATTTGTTTAGGTCAGACATGTCCAAACTGTGGCCCTCCAGCTGTTGTGAAACTACACATCCCAGCATGCCGTGCCATAGTTTAAGCACATCCCAATAGCAAATCTGTGGCAAGGAATGATGGGACTTGTAGTTTCATAACAGCTGGAGGGCCATAGTTTGGACATGTCTGATTTAGGTTTTTAGGTTTCTTCTAACAAGGTTTCTGACCAAATAAAGCCTCTCCCCATCTTGTGCCTGCCTATAACATACCATCTTACATACAGCAATGTCACTGTGTGGCATTCAGTAGCATTGTTCCCCCTTTGTCACATACAGATGACTGATTTCCTTCTTGTGTTTGTTTTCACAGTTTGATCACCTATCATTTTCCTACAATCCAAAAGCTGGTGTGTATCTATAGGCACTTAGGTGGGTGGGGTCTGCTGGGATAACCAACCCCGTCTGTCTGTCACCCTCTCTTTCCCCTGCTGGTGTCTACTGGTATGTCCCTGCTCCATCCCCTCTGCCCACACCTTCCCTCGTGTTCCCTCACCCATGGTGTCTGCTGGGATGTCCTAGCCCCATCCCCTCCACCCACACCTTCCCTTGTGTTCCCCCACCTGTTGTGTTGCTCGGATGTCCCTTCATCCCTTTGTCAACACCTTTCTTTGTGTTGCCTCACCAAGACCACCCTGATCTGTCACCCACCGGTAACCTCCCTCATATCACCACAACTAGGCTCCTGCATCTCAGGTGACAGATCTCATGTCTACTTTTTTCTTTAGGACGGACTTAATTTTACACACCCTGCATTTTTTGAGGAAGAAGAACCCAAGATGCTGCCAAGTCCAAAGGTATTACCCAATGCAATGTAGCTAAAACCAGCCCTGGTCTAATGTGGATATAGTTCAGGTTGTAAATAACATCTGGTGGATTAGGATAAGATGACGTCCAATAACAAGGAATAGTGTCCCAAAATAGCAAAAATCTATATAATTACCCTTCAGGATATTCAATAACAAGAAGGTGACTAGCGCTCAGGCTATAACTTGATAACGGAGATGATATCTAGTGTGGTACAGCTTGCGTGTAAAGCAGGGTTATAAATAACAACAGTGTGCCAGTATAATGAAAGCAAAGGTGTTTATTGTCATTTAGTAAAAAATGACATCCAATGGTGGGGGGTGGGGGTGGTGAGGGATGGGAGCCCTCTATAGGAGGGGTGTGGGGGGCTGGTGGTGGCTGAAAGAGCCAGAGTCCAGAGTCTCACAGGGTCTCCTGTGAGACTCTGGCTCTTGCAGCCACCACCAGCCCCCCACACCCCTGCTATAGAGGGCTCCCATCCCTCACCACCCCCACCCCCCACCATTGGATGTAATTTTTTACTAAATGACAATAAACACCTTTGCTTTCATTATACTGGCACACTGTTGTTATTTATAACCCTGCTTTACACGCAAGCTGTACCACACTAGATATCATCTCCGTTATCAAGTTATAGCCTGAGCGCTAGTCACCTTCTTGTTATTTAACTTACCCTAGGTTTGGACAAACCAGACTTAGCAGCTGGCAACCGAGGTAGAGCGCCCACTCTCACTCTCCTCTTCAGGATATTCAGTTAATGATATTAATTTGATCTCTGTTATCATTGAATATAAATATTTGACAGCTGTAGTTACCATTCCATCCTCTGCCATTGGGAGGCGCTGTCTTATTGAGGAAAAGTTTAGCTTTTGCTCTCTTGAGGCTGCCAGTTGACTAATGGTGTTGGTGGGAAGCACGTTCCTTGGTCAGAAGAGTCAGCTTGCAGACTGCATTGGATAAGCAAGATCCCCAGTTGAACCCTATAACTGCTGAGCAGATTTCCTAATTATATTTCCTGGTCCATGGCGATACACACATTGGGCATTGGGGTTAATGCCCCCCTCCTCCACAGTCACGGCAGGAAAGAAGACACACATGTTGTATAGGGCCACCTCTCCCTCTTTCCTAAGTCTTCTGTCCTCTAATTTCGCCAATGATGTCGAGGACCTTTGGTTTGGACCACTGCCAGGAGGACCGGCCTTGTTAGTAGCAATGCCTTCCCTTGGAACATGCATCCACTGAAATGTCTACTTCTAAGATTGATGCATTGTGGGATGGAGTACAGATAATTCATGCTCTTTCAGAGTACGTAGGGAACGTTCATCTGATTCCAAGAGCTGACTGTAATCCATTGTCAATGCACAGCCTGGGCCCAGTAGAGGAGCCTAAGACCAGGTCTGGTTAGACGTTGAAAACTCTAAAATGTTGTATTTGTGACCAGATGCTGCCTTAGGTGGAGATCTGTCCACTTCTGCCCTGATGAGCAGCAGTGTAAGAATATCTTGATGGCCTTAACTGGAAGATGTTCTTGTAATGGCAACAGCCTGGGGTACCAACTCTCAATCTAAATTTTATGGGAGATGTTTGAACACAGCTCCAGGGAAATTTATTTCTTCATCCAGAACGGGAACTGATGCAGTTACTCCCAGAAGAAGCGCTTGGGCAACCGCAAGATGCTTCTCGGAGACTTGGGTCTTCATATATGAAGACGAGCGAGTTCTTAAAACTAACCCGCCATTTCTACCTAGAGTGGTCTTTATTCCTTCATTATGTCTGAAGCAAAACATTCAAAAGAAAAGGAACATTTACTTTCCTCAGATTTGGTTGAAGCTATTGAGACTTTTTGCATAACAAAAAAAAAAAAAAAAAAAAAGAAATGACATGTTTTTAAAAAAAAACCTGTAAAAAGACAGGTGGAGCGGCCACCAAACATCTATATTGAAGAAGTAAGGAGAGTAGACTAATGGTGCAACAGGTATTGAGGATGTGCAATATGTGCCTCACTGCTGGTTTAGGTGGGCTGGTAGTATGGTATTGGGTATTCATTGAAGAAGTGTATAAAGCACAAAGCTGTAGATGCCAGGTAGTAGTAGTAGTAGTAGTAGTAGTAATGATAATAATGTTATTTATATAGCACTTTTCTCCTAATAGGACTCAAAGTGCTTTTATTAGCCTTTTACAGCACAAAATACAAAACAAACCTAACAAGGGACATTAGTTGAAATGCTTGGGTGAACAGGAAAGTCTTGAGTGTATTTTTGAATGTTTCCAGAGTGGAAGCTTCTCGAACTGAGCGGGGAAGTGAGTTCCAATAGAATTGGAGCCACAGAACTGAAAGCTCGACCCCCAGATGAATTCTGGGTACATTTAGTAGTCCTTCATCAACTGATCGCAGTAATCGAGTGGGACAATAAGGGATTAGAAGCTGCTTCAGGTACCTTGGGCCCTGGTCATGTAGCCTTGGTCATGTAGAGCTTTGAAAGTCAGGAAGCCTATCTTGAAAATGATTTGCCATCTTATAGGCAGCCAGTGAAGGGAGTACAGAATGGGTGTTATGGGGCTGAAACGGGCTGATCTCCATTGTCTGAGGGACATTCTATTGGCAGATGTGTCTTTGTGGTACTGTATAGCAAGCAAATCCTGGGAAATAGGTAGATTATACTGTGCACTCTACAGCATACTGAGCCTAAATTGAATGCAGCAGCGACTATTAGCGGTCACCCATCTGTGACTTTATGCAGAAGCCACTACAAACTCAGCACGTCCAAGAATCAGGCCCCAGTGCTGGTCGCTTGTATCAGTGATTGCTGATGAACATAGCATTGCCACTATGCAGGAGATGCATAGGAGATGGGAACACAGGAGATTGCACTCAAAGTAATTAAAAACTTTTTAATTATTTAGTTTTTTCTTAAATGTATCTTCCCACTTAGAAGTTCACAACTCAATAATGTTCGAGATCGTAATCGGCTTATTGCAGTAGAAATCAGAAATGAATTGTCCCCATTGCATTTTCTCCGCTCTTTGTTGAGGCCCAGTTGCCGTTCCCGTTTGCTCCTCCAGGAGTCTTAGTTGTTTATGTGGCTCTACAAGGTTAGAAGATTAGATCTGAGATCTATAGAAAATATAACTCGGTTTGTATATTTGTTTTTTGTTTTCATTAATGATGTGTTATCCTTTGCTAAATCCTCCTCTTCTCTGTATAATGCTTTTTCTTTTTTTATTATGTGTATTGCAAAACAAAAGTAAATTTATAACTAGTGAACATGTAAACTGATCACCTCTATTACCATACAGTTACCAGATTTCATTCTATGTTCCAGGGAAGCTTTTTTATGACCGACGAAATCAAAACTTTTCTACTGCAGTTTCTGCAACAGTAAGTTCTCAGCAGTTAAAGTTATTTTGCATTGCTGACGTTCTGATGTTGAGTAAATAATGAACATGAATGTTTGTGGTATCCAATAGGTGGCAATCTTTGATGTGGGCCAGATTATGTGTATCCAGTCAGCGCACTAGGGGGCAGAGTTGTAGCCTACGAGAAGATGCTACATGAATTGCTTGAACTTAAATTGCTCTTAGCTTCCTACCCACGATGAGCTCTGCTTTAACTGAATCTGCCCAAGGACACTTACAGGGCTAGAGAAGGCCGGTAGCCAGTTATTACTGTAATGTGTTTACTGGGTTCCCTGCTCATAACCTGCGGCCCTCACCAAGCCCTAGTAGATCTTTAGCCAGGGGTTCCCTGTATTGCACATATTCATGGTCAAAAAAATGCAATATGGAGTTTCCATTCACATAGTAGTTCCTGGGATCGTAGTCCATATCCGCTATGGGCTGGTTCTAGATAAAATCAGTGGAGAAATTAAGTGTGCATAGTTTTTTAGAAGGTGTCCGCTGCAGTTGTAGTAGAACTGTGGACACTAGTCATATCCTCCCTCCTATCTAGTACCTGTTCTGGAAATAGCAGCCCATCGCATAAAGACTGGGGGCATCCCTGATTTATTTAGGAACATCATCCATGTTTTCTAGCACTAAGCTACATATTAATTGACGTCCACCAGGGTCTGGGTCTACAAACCCCTTCTGAGGTTGCCCGATGAGGCTTACACCCACAAAGTGTTCACCCAAGTCTGGCCCACTTGGAATTGCGGTTACTCTCGTTAAGCGACTCATTATTTACTGGATTGTGGTAACCCGTTGTTATGATAGATGTGGCACATGTGATGGTCAGGGATATATTAGACGATAAGCCAACATGAGGAGCTTGCAGTCAAAGTGTTGAATGCAGAAGCTTGTATACCACAATATGGCGGCACTTGCATTTCTTCGAGTCTCAAAAGATAAAGGAGAAAGTCTGATCTAGAACTTTCTTTGGAGTATTGATGTATAAATGTTCTTTCCTTCCAGATACTTTACTTGTTACGATTCCGGAGACCGCCAGACCCTCCTACCCCTATACCATGAGCATGCCTGCTTTTCCATCAGTATGCCAAATGCCCACTTTCCAAAGCAACGGTGGGTATTACAGGACGACTTTTATTGTAACTACTGAAAATCGATTATTAATATTATTGTTATCGTGTAACAATCTCAAATGATCATATATGCTCTGGAGATTCTCAAAGCATATTCAAACTCGGTCCTCAATGCATGCTATTAATCATCAAATTGATGAGGTACTGCTTAAGCAGCCTTGGCTAAAGCATAGATATCTTGAAAACATGGACTGTTAGGGTGTCTGGAGGACCTGCAACCTTTATTTTACACTAGACCCTACTTTTTTCGAAGATTTCCCTGCAGCATGGCCATGGTTTCCTGGGTTCCCTGAGCGTAAATAGGCATAGAGAGGCCGGTACAGGTTCTCTAGTTGTGGTTCTTGTTACACACACACGGACAATGCAGGTCGGGGAGCGAAGGGACGATCGGCCATTATACTGGTCTGTGTAGGGAATGGCAGATTTCTCATTGTAGGGATGTCATACTATGTCTCTCCATAACTTCCTGTGTATACGTCTCTGCAGCACTATATACTTGGCAAACATTTATATTATGTGATAAATGGCCAGCTAACCCCGCTCACACATTCAAAGCCCTGGCACATAGCACCTCGGTCACTTACCACATAACCACTGATTACGGCGCTGATATTACTCACATCGATGCTTCTTTATTACCCACATTGATGCTTCTTTACCGCTCAGTCTTTAAGGTAACATAACAGCCTGATTTCAGACACTAGATCGATAGTGTCTACTTAGAGAATCATGAGGTCGACACTTACTTTTGACCCGTAAACCATATGGGGTTGACTGTTCATCCATTTACTGTCTATACAATGATCCACACCCCTAACAGTCCAGGTTTTAAGGATATGCATATTTAGGCAGGTATTCAATACCCTAATTCATCCTGTGCAGTGAATCCTGTTTTGGATTCGCTGCACAATCGCCGGGTTCCGGAGGGCTATTGCATTCGCTGCCAGCCCTCCCTCACCCCCTATCCAACGCCTCAGGGGCTCGCTGCCTCTGGTGGCAAATTTTAACACCCCCCCCCCGCGAATGCAGCAGGGAGCCAGGGGACGGTGGCAGGCAGGGAGATGGAAGCCTCCCTGCCTGCGCCGGACACTGTGGGGGGTGAAGGAGGGCTGGCAGGGACACAGGGAGAGCCCCCCGAGAGCTGGCAGGGGACTGGGATAGTAGCCGCTGCACTCACTGGTCCCGATCCTGCATATGTAATGATCTGGACCAGAGTGTAGTGAATATATGAATATTAATGAGCGGCTCCCGGCCCCCTGCTGGCGAATGTGTAAAAAAAAAAAAAAAAAATTAATAATTAAATATATATTCATGTGCTACAAGCACATGAATAAAAATAGCATGCCCCTTCACAGAAAAAAAAAAAAATCAGATTTTTATGACACCCAAAAAAAAACAAAAAAACCCTTTCTTTTAAAAGATCACATTCTAGTTCACCTAAAAAAGATGACGAATGCAAAACGGTGAAACATAGCGAAAATCACTGGAGAAAGCAGTTCTCCATTTGAGGATTGAATACACTCTCGGCAAATTTGACTAAAAATCCCATTGAAAACCACCGGTGAATCGCACGCGGCAAATCGACAGATATTCGCTGTTCATTTTCAGCGAATTGTCTCCATTGAATAGGGCAATTTTTTTTTTTTTTTTTTTTTATGAGAGAAAATTCACCGTTACCCCGACAAATTGCCAGATTCGCGGTAAAATACAGCGAATCTGAGGCATTGAATATTGGCCTTAAACAGAGCTGAATTAATTAAAATCTCATTCAGTTTGATTATACCTTCTGTGCAAAAGTAAGGATATCCTTTATACCTGGACTGTTATGGTGTCTTGAGCACCCTGTTTAGGAAACCCTGCAATAGTGCTTGCTGTGCTGGGCTCTTCAAAAGGGTTGGCTGTGGTGTTATGACAGTCATCATGTCAACATTCATTATGCCGACATTTTGACTATTAAGTGCCGCCCCTGTGACTCCTTTGTACATTGTCAGCGGGTGTTTGTGTGTAACCGGACGAGCTTGGCTAAATGAACCCATTTTCTGTGTTTAGCGTTGACCAGATTACAGAATATTGGAGGGAGAACCGGAACCTCTACAAAATGAAAGGATTAGGTTTGTCAATAAATATTTATTTGTGTTTTTCTTGTCTGTCTGTTGCCATTGTCATTGTAGCCTTTTCCCCCCAGAGATAAGGGGTGTACACCAGTGCGATGTGCTAGGTCCCCAGAATGGCACCGTGTATACACTGCGGACGGTACCAATGTGCCAATTAGACTGTGCGTGCATGGCAATTTTGACCCGACGCCGCACAGTGCAGTGTATTTAGCCAAATAGCCCATGGCTTTTGTCAAATTCGCTATGCCTGCCTGCCGTTTGTACACCCCTTTAGGACATAGGGGCCTGTTTACTTTTATTTGCAGGTAATTCCGCTAAAACACCTGTTTTCGGGGACTAGCCAGCCACAACACCCGTTTTCGGGGACTGTGATCCCCCTGTCCCACCAGCAGCCGCATCCCTATAGGATTCAATGGGGGATGCGACGCTGCCCGATGTATCAACATCGGGTTTCGGGCTACTGCCATTGAGACATGGGGCGGGATGTATTAAAATACATCGCCGCCCTCCGCGCCCCCCCCTTCCCCCCCCCGCCGCGATGCCGCCGCATATGTACTAACATATGCGGCTGGCATCGCGGTGCGGTGACGGAGGCCCCCCGCGATACCTGGAATGTGGTGTGCGGGGTGTCTCCGTCACCTCCCAGCCGGTTCCTGCATCCCTCACGTGGCGTCACGCCGGGCGCCTCCTCCTCCCCCCTGCAGCCGGAAGGACGTCCGGCTGCGTCACTAGGGGGAGGAGAGGTTTACCTTCCAGGGTCCAGGAGGACCCTTCAGGAAGGTAAGCCAGAGGGGGGGGGGGGGGCGGCGAAAAGAAGCCCATAGGCTTCTATAGGGTATCGCCACCCAAAGGTGGTTTTACCGCATTTTCCATTTGATACATCTCTGATTCCGAGTTGACAAATCTCCCCGTGTCCTTTGATCGTCAGTCAGATACACGCTGTTGAAGACGAGTATCTAACGAGTTGCTTCTTGTAAATATCCTTCTCCTCTTGTAGGTCAGAGTCTGCAGTTATTAAAATACAACAGACTGCAGGTGGTCGGCTTCCTGTGCAATCTCCCGAGAACAGAACACGACCTGCAGACCATGAGAATAGATGTCAGTATGCAGACAGTAAGTCTCCTCTTCCATATACTCCACTTCTGTTCATACGTAGATCATTCCCTGAGACATTACTCTGCTCCAGAGCTCGGAGCGTAAGCTAGCGGAGCTCCTGCATATCTGCCCTCCTCTGTGTCAGGTGACGTGAGCAGCCGTCTCATTGGTGGAAGGCGTGAGAAGGGCAGATGTTGTAGATCAGTTTTACTATCCTGAATATGTATCAGTGTGTCTGATCGCTTACCAGCAGGGTTCCTGACACACTCTGTGCTGCTGTTCTAGTTCTTCCTATGTTATAAAACAGCTCATATCTTCCATTGTTGTGTTTCCTCCTCAGGCAACACTTCTGTGCTTCGTTGTAGAAGGAACATTTCGGGAAGGTGAGTTGGCATCTCCTCATACACGCGGTTACAGCTCAGCCGCCGGCACGATCCTGCTTTTCCTTTGTTTCTGCTTTTTCTTTCATTGACGTTCATTGATGTGGAGTTGAAAGTAAATCCGTCATTGTTGCTACCGCATGGCGCACATGGGAATAAATGTTTTGTGTCTGCCCCTATTAATAGGCTGTGCCATACCCATCATTGTTATATCGGTGCACTAGCACCACCCAACATTTAGTGCAGGAGATCAGCACCAAATGCCTCATACATCCAGCCTCAGTACACCATGCAGCGTGATATACCTCATACCTCCAGCCTCAGTACACCATGCAGCGTGAGATACCTCATACATCCAGCCTCAGTACACCATGCAGCGTGATATACCTCATACATCCAGCCTCAGTACACCGTGCAGCGTGATATACCTCATACATCCAGCCTCAGTACACCATGCGGCGTGAGTTACCTCATACATCCATCCGCAGTACACCATGCAGCGTGATATACCTCATACATCCATCCGCAGTACACCATGCAGCGTGATATACCTCATACATCCAGCCTCAGTACACCATGCAGCGTGATATACCTCATACATCCAGCCTCAGTACACCATGCAGCGTGATACCTCATACATCCAGCCTCAGTACACTGTGCAGCGTGATATATCTCATACATCCAGCCTCAGTACACCATGCAGCGTGATATACCTCATACATCCAGCCTCAGTACACCATGCAGCGTGATATACCTCATACATCCAGCCTCAGTACACCATGCAGCGTGATATACCTCATACATCCAGCCTCAGTACACCATGCAGCGTGATATACCTCATACATCCATCCGCAGTACACCATGCAGCGTGATATACCTCATACATCCAGCCTCAGTACACCATGCAGCGTGAGATACCTCATACATCCAGCCTCAGTACACCGTGCAGCGTGATATACCTCATACATCCAGCCTCAGTACACCGTGCAGCGTGATATACCTCATACATCCAGCCTCAGTACACCATGCAGCGTGATATACCTCATACATCCATCCGCAGTACACCATGCAGCGTGATATACCTCATACATCCAGCCTCAGTACACCATGCAGCGTGATATACCTCATACCTCCAGCCTCAGTACACCATGCAGCATGATATACCTCATACATCCAGCCTCAGTACACCATGCAGCGTGATATACCTCATACATCCAGCCTCGGTACACCATGCAGCGTGATATACCTCATACCTACAGCCTCAGTACACCATGCAGCGTGATATACCTCATACCTCCAGCCTCCGTACACCATGCAGCATGATATACCTCATACATCCAGCCTCAGTACACCATGCAGCGTGATATACCTCATACATCCAGCCTCGGTACACCATGCAGCGTGATATACCTCATACCTACAGCCTCAGTACACCATGCAGCGTGATATACCTCATACCTCCAGCCTCCGTACACCATGCAGCATGATATACCTCATACATACAGCCTCAGTACACCATGCAGCGTGATATACCTCATATATCCAGCCTCAGTACACCATGCAGCGTGATATACCTCATACAGCCAGCCTCGGTACACCGTGCAGCGTTATATACCTCATACATCCAGCCTCAGTACACCGTGCAGCGTGATATACCTCATACATCCAGCCTCATTACACCGTGCAGCGTGATATACCGCATACATCCAGCCTCAGTACACCCTGCAGCGTATTATACCTTATACATCCAGCCTCAGTACACCATGCAGCGTAATATACCTCATACCTCCAGCCTCAGTACACCATGTAGCGTCATATACCTCATACCTCCAGCCTCAGTACACCCGGTCTCATCTATTCAGTAAAACCTCATTGTCTGTGCATGTGTTTTGTAAAACCTAAACAAGGAAAGTTGGAGCTGTTGCCCATAGCAACTAATATGATTATAGCTATCATGTACACACTGTACTAAATAAGTGATATGGGGGGCGATTCTCTAAGACAAAAATGCGGTAAAAACCCTGTTATCTGGGTTTTTACCGTATTTTTGTATGATCTAACCCCCCTCCGCAGTGGCAGCGCTGCAGAGGGAATCGCCAGCGAAAGCTGGCGATTCCCTGCAGAAGCCTATGGGCTTCTTACCGCAGCGCTGTTTAAAGGATCCGTCAAGGATCCCTCCCAGCATGCCCTGCGGCCGGCGCGTCACTCTGCGCATGCGCAGATGGAATCCCGGGTCACAGACCGCACGCGTTAATATGAACCTGGTTCTAGTATTACGGGAGAGCAGGCAGAACACAGACCCAGGACATGTCTATCTCTCTCTCCTACAGTGGATGTGAACGGAGAGAATCCTTTTATTCCCTTCAGGAGAACGTTCCTCATCACCCCGAGCGCAGACACCAGGTACGCCTACAAGTCTCTGCAGTTCTACTACATTTTATTTACTTTTTGGGGAGTGCGTGTGTGAGGGGGGGGTGGGGGGTGGGTGGGTGTCAGGCATACACGGGAATGCTGTGATGTAAGGTATTAAGGTGTCACTCCCATTCCTGCAACGGTTCTGTAACCTGCTCCAAGCTAAGTATCAGGCACACACAGGAACGCTGTGATCACTGTGCTGTAATTAGGTGCAGTGGCGGCTCTGCCTTTAGACATAAGGGGGGGGGGGGCTGCAATTGCCTGGATACTGCTCTTTGCAAACAGAACACAACATACAGATAATCTACTTTAAATCACATTAAACTATGTAATAAAGTAACCTTGGATGTGATTGCTCTGTACCAGTGTTTTTGTGCATATACTGTAAACAAATGATGTACCCATATGCACACAAACACAGGTACGGAGCAAAATACACACTTTGAATAACTTTAATATTAATTAAAGTACAGAAAATGATACTCCTATTAAAGATCTACACACAAATAATAGTGAATAATATTTATTTAAACTGAGGCTCAAACATTAATTAATAATAATAAAAAAGAACTTCCATGCACCTCTCTGGTGCAATGCATAGCTTCCTTCAGCTGCATCACACTGAGTGACTCACTGAAGTCTGGGCATGCTCACTGCAGAGGATTTGCTTGTGCTGGGCTGCACATTCAGCAGCCCATGGAATCACTGTAGCTCTGGTGATGTGCACAGAATGGCTTCCTGCTAGAAAGCTATTTTCATCGCTCCCTGTACTGGCAGCCCAAGTGGGGGTGGAGTTCTCAGTCCTCTGTATGATGTACAGTAGCAGCTGTACATGGTAAACCCCCCCACATGAGAGGAGGTCACACATGGTGCCTGGTGTTGTGACTCCTGACAGGAAAGACGTGATCCTGTGACACATGACATGAGACACAGACAGCCAGCAGACACCCCCCCCCCCCCCCATCATTTTGATGATGTGTACTCTGTATTTGGGCGCTGCGGAACTCTTGTGGCCATATAAATAAAGGATAATAATAAGAGGTAACTGCTTGTGAGACATTCCTAGCTCCATTTCAGGTGCACACAGGAACGCTGTGATGGCTGTGATGTAATTATGTCACCCCCATTCCTGCACCGGTTCTGTAACCTGCTCCTAGCTCAGTGTCAGGTGCACACAGGAACGCTGTGATGTAATTATGTGTCACTCCATTCCTGTACCAGTTCTGTAACCTGCTCCCAGCACAGTGTCAGGTGCACACAGGAACGCTGTGATGGCTGTGATGTAATTATGTGTCACCCCCATTCCTGCACCAGTTCTGTAACCTGCTCCTAGCTCAGTATCCGGTGCACACAGGAACGCTGTGATTGCTGTGATGTAATTATGTGTCACTCCTATTCCTGCACCAGTTCTGTAACCTGCTCCTAGCTCAGTATCCGGTGCACACAGGAGCGCTGTGATGTAATTATGTCACCCCCATTCCTGCACCAGTTCTGTAACCTGCTCCTAGCTCAGTATCCGGTGCACACAGGAACGCTGTGATGGCTGTGATGTAATTATGTGTCACTCCTATTCCTGCACCAGTTCTGTAACCTGCTCCTAGCTCAGTATCCGGTGCACACAGGAGCGCTGTGATGGCTGTGATGTAATTATGTGTCACTTCATTCCTGCACCAGTTCTGTAACCTGCTCCTAGCTCAGTATCCGGTGCACACAGGAACGCTGTGATGTAATTATGTGTCACTCCATTCCTGTACCAGTTCTGTAACCTGCTCCCAGCTCAGTGTCAGGTGCACACAGGAACGCTGTGATGGCTGTGATGTAATTATGTGTCACTCCATTCCTGCACCAGTTCTGTAACCTGCTCCTAGCTCAGTATCCGGTGCACATAGGAACGCTGTGATGGCTGTGATGTAATTATGTGTCACTCCCATTCCTGCACCAGTTCTGTAACCTGCTCCTAGCTCAGTATCTGGTGCACACAGGAACGCTGTGATGGCTGTGATGTAATTATGTGTCACTCCATTCCTGTACCAGTTCTGTAACCTGCTCCTAGCTCAGTATCCGGTGCACACAGGAAAGCTGTGATGGCTGTGATGTAATTATGTGTCACTCCTATTCCTGCACCAGTTCTGTAACCTGCTCCTAGCTCAGTATCCGGTGCACACAGGAGCGCTGTGATGGCTGTGATGTAATTATGTTTCACTCCATTACTGCACCAGTTCTGTAACCTGCTCCTATCTCAGTGTCAGGTGCACACAGGAACGCTGTGATGTAATTATGTGTCACTCCCATTCCTGCACCGGTTCTGTAACCTGCTCCTAGCTCAGTATCCGGTGCACACAGGAACGCTGTGATGTAATTATGTGTCACTCCATTCCTGTACCAGTTCTGTAACCTGCTCCCAGCTCAGTGTCAGGTGCACACAGGAACGCTGTGATGGCTGTGATGTAATTATGTGTCACTCCCATTCCTGCACCGGTTCTGTAACCTGCTCCTAGCTCAGTATCTGGTGCACACAGGAATGCTGTGATGGCTGTGATGTAATTATGTGTCACTCCTATTCCTGCACCAGTTCTGTAACCTGCTCCTAGCTCAGTATCCGGTGCACACAGGAACGCTGTGATGTAATTATGTGTCACTCCATTCCTGCACCGGTTCTGTAACCTGCTCCTAGCTCAGTATCCGGTGCACACAGGAACGCTGTGATTGCTGTGATGTAATTACCGTATTTATCGGCGTATAACACGCACTTTTTTCCCCCTGAAAATAGAGGGAAAAGATGGGTGCGTGTTATACGCCGATATGCGTGCTATACGGCGGTAATTTCACCCGGCGGGTACCTGTAATGCCTGTAATGCCGGGTGTTGCTGTTATGCGCGTTGCTGTCATCCACGGGACGCCTACTAATTGCGCGTTCTCTGCTGCTGCTGCTGCTCAGCGTCGGGTCCTCGCAGCAGCAGCACGCTTAAAACTCCTCCCTGTCATCCACGGGGCGCCTACTAATCGCGTGTTCTCTGCTGCTGCTGCTGCTGCTCACCGTCGGGTCCTCGCAGCAGCAGCACACTTAAAACTCCTCCCTGCACAGTGACTCCTTCCTCCCTGGCTACAGCAGCAGCATCAGCCTTCCCAAGCGCTGGCTGTAGCCTGGAGGAGGAGAAGGATTTCTGTGCTAACTGTGCTGCCCTGCTTCTGTTATTCAAGGTGGATTTTTTTTTTTCTTTTACAGATAATCAATTATGTTAATAAACACTGTAATAAAGTTTTTATTTAGAAATCCCCTCTTAAAATGAAGGTGCGTGTTATACGCCGGTGCGTGTTATACGCCGATAAATACGGTATGTGTCACTCCATTCCTGCACCAGTTCTGTAACCTGCTCCTAGCTCAGTATCCGGTGCACACAGGAACGCTGTGATGTAATTATGTGTCACTCCATTCCTGCACCGGTTCTGTAACCTGCTCCCAGGTCAGTATCCGGTGCACACAGGAACGCTGTGATGTAATTATGTGTCACTCCATTCCTGCACCGGTTCTGTAACCTGCTCCTAGCTCAGTATCCGGTGCACACAGGAACGCTGTGATTGCTGTGATGTAATTATGTGTCACTCCATTCCTGCACCAGTTCTGTAACCTGCTCCTAGCTCAGTATCCGGTGCACACAGGAACGCTGTGATGGCTGTGATGTAATTATGTGTCACTCCATTCCTGCACCGGTTCTGTAACCTGCTCCTAGCTCAGTATCCGGTGCACACAGGAACGCTGTGATTGCTGTGATGTAATTATGTGTCACTCCATTCCTGCACCAGTTCTGTAACCTGCTCCTAGCTCAGTATCCGGTGCACACAGGAACGCTGTGATGTAATTATGTGTCACTCCATTCCTGCACCAGTTCTGTAGCCTGCTCCTAGCTCAGTATCCGGTGCACACAGGAACGCTGTGATGGCTGTGATGTAATTATGTGTCACTCCATTCCTGCACCAGTTCTGTAACCTGCTCCTAGCTCAGTATCCGATGCACACAGGAACGCTATGATTGCTGTGATGTCATTCCTGCACCAGTTCTGTAACCTGCTCCTAGCTCAGTATCCGATGCACACAGGAACGCTATGATGGCTGTGATGTAATTATGTGTCACTCCATTCCTGCACCAATTCTGTAACCTGCTCCTAGCTCAGTATCCGGTGCACACAGGAACGCTGTGATGGCTGTGATGTAATTATGTGTCACTCCATTCCTGCACCAGTTCTGTAACCTGCTCCTAGCTCAGTATCCGGTGCACACAGGAACGCTGTGATGTAATTATGTGTCACTCCATTCCTGCACCAGTTCTGTAGCCTGCTCCTAGCTCAGTATCCGGTGCACACAGGAACGCTGTGATGGCTGTGATGTAATTATGTGTCACTCCATTCCTGCACCAGTTCTGTAACCTGCTCCTAGCTCAGTATCCGATGCACACAGGAACGCTGTGATTGCTGTGATGTAATTATGTGTCACTCCATTCCTGCACCAATTCTGTAACCTGCTCCTAGCTCAGTATCCGGTGCACACAGGAACGCTATGATGGCTGTGATGTAATTATATGTCACTCCATTCCTGCACCGGTTCTGTAACCTGCTCCTAGCTCAGTATCCAGTGCACACAGGAACATTGTGATGTAATTATGTGTCACTCCATTCCTGCACCAATTCTGTAACCTGCTCCTAGGTCAGTATCCGGTGCACACAGGAATGCTGTGATGGCTGTGATGTAATTATGTGTCACTCCATTCCTGCACCAGTTCTGTAACCTGCTCCTAGCTCAGTATCCGGTGCACACAGGAACGCTGTGATGTAATTATGTGTCACTCCATTCCTGCACCAGTTCTGTAACCTGCTCCTAGCTCAGTATCCGGTGCACACAGGAACGCTGTGATGGCTGTGATGTAATTATGTGTCACTCCTATTCCTGCACCAGTTCTGTAACCTGCTCCTAGCTCAGTATCCGGTGCACACAGGAACGCTGTGATTGCTGTGATGTAATTATGTGTCACTCCATTCCTGCACCGGTTCTGTAACCTGCTCCTAGCTCAGTATCCGGTGCACACAGGAACGCTGTGATGGCTGTGATGTAATTATGTGTCACTCCATTCCTGCACCAGTTCTGTAACCTGCTCCTAGCTCAGTGTCAGGTGCACACAGGAACGCTGTGATGTAATCCGGTGCACACAGGAACGCTGTGATGTAATTATTTGTCACTCCCATTCCTGCACCAGTTCTGTAACCTGCTCCTAGCTCAGTGTCAGGTGCACACAGGAGCGCTGTGATGTAATTATATGTCACTCCATTCCTGTACCAGTTCTGTAACCTGCTCCCAGGTCAGTATCTGGTGCACACAGGAACGCTGTGATGGCGGTGATGTAATTATGTGTCACTCCATTCCTGCACCGGTTCTGTAACCTGCTCCTAGCTCAGTATCCGGTGCACACAGGAACGCTGTGATTGCTGTGATGTAATTATGTGTCACTCCATTCCTGCACCAGTTCTGTAACCTGCTCCTAGGTCAGTATCCGGTGCACACAGGAGCGCTGTGATGTAATTATTTGTCACTCCCATTCCTGCACCAGTTCTGTAACCTGCTCCTAGCTCAGTGTCAGGTGCACACAGGAGCGCTGTGATGTAATTATATGTCACTCCATTCCTGTACCAGTTCTGTAACCTGCTCCCAGGTCAGTATCTGGTGCACACAGGAACGCTGTGATGGCGGTGATGTAATTATGTGTCACTCCATTCCTGCACCGGTTCTGTAACCTGCTCCTAGCTCAGTATCCGGTGCACACAGGAACGCTGTGATTGCTGTGATGTAATTATGTGTCACTCCATTCCTGCACCAGTTCTGTAACCTGCTCCTAGGTCAGTATCCGGTGCACACAGGAGCGCTGTGATAGCTGTGATGTAATTATGTGTCACTCCCATTCCTGCACCAGTTCTGTAACCTGCTCCCAGGTCAGTATCCGGTGCACACAGGAACGCTGTGATTGCTGTGATGTAATTATGTGTCACTCCCATTCCTGCACCAGTTCTGTAACCTGCTCCTAGCTCGGTATCCGGTGCACACAGGAGCGCTGTGATGTAATTATGTGTCACTCCATTCCTGCACCAGTTCTGTAACCTGCTCCAAGCTCAGTATCCGGTGCACACAGGAACGCTGTGATTGCTGTGATGTAATTATGTGTCACTCCATTCCTGCACCAGTTCTGTAACCTGCTCCTAGGTCAGTATCCGGTGCACACAGGAGCGCTGTGATAGCTGTGATGTAATTATGTGTCACTCCCATTCCTGCACCAGTTCTGTAACCTGCTCCCAGGTCAGTATCCGGTGCACACAGGAACGCTGTGATTGCTGTGATGTAATTATGTGTCACTCCCATTCCTGCACCAGTTCTGTAACCTGCTCCTAGCTCGGTATCCGGTGCACACAGGAGCGCTGTGATGTAATTATGTGTCACTCCATTCCTGCACCAGTTCTGTAACCTGCTCCTAGCTCAGTATCCGGTGCACACAGGAACACTGTGATGGCTGTGATGTAATTATGTGTCACTCCCATTCCTGCACCAGTTCTGTAACCTGCTCCTAGCTTGGTATCCGGTGCACACAGGAGCGCTGTGATGTAATTATGTCTTCCTTCCTGTTTTCAGTGCACAGATATTGAATGATCAGATGGTAATAAATAATTTACCTGGTGCTTTTAAAAAGAAAACACCTCAAACGCCAAACCCCCCACTCGCGCCCCTAGAAGCGCCGTCTACTCCTGCTGCCACAGATGAGATCATCGGCTCTTTCTCTGAACATACAGGAATGAAAACCAGCTGGGCTCTCAAGTGAGTTTAAACATTCAATAATATGATAGTTCATTTAGGTGTCCTTGCAGCTGAGGACCCAATAACAGTGACCGTGATCCACAGCCGTAACCTCTACTGACCACGGTAACAGGCCACAAGGTCACGGGAGTGATTGCTCATCCAGGAGGAGATCTACTTAAGGTGCCCATACATGTTGCGAATTTAGCATGCGTTTTGTTGTTCAAAACGCATCGCATTGGTTAGAATGGCACTGTGTACCTACCTGCGGGGATGCGATGCAATGCGCATCCCCGTGAGTACAGTATTGTATAGCATAAAAAGTATCTGCAGGCAGTACTTTTTGTGCTACTTCGCATCGCATCACTTTTGGAGTACATGCGATGCGATGTCCATTAGGTGACTATTATCTTAAAATAAAATCGCATCCCCTACAAGTGCCAAAATCGCATGGCACCTTCAAGTTCAAAAGGCACAGCACAGAAAAATCTCAACGTGTATGGGCACCTTAAATCTTGGAGAGAGGTAAAGTACCAACCAATCGGCTGACTGGCTGGTTCTTTATCTCTCTCCAGGATTTAGAACAACCGCCCCGCAATCCGACCACTTACACCTCGAATCTGAGTGACCGGTTCGGTTTTACTGACAAGCGGATTTATAGACTGACCATAATCATTATTACGGATCAGGTGGAGTATCTCTTATCCAAAATGCTTCTGGTCCTGAGCATTTTGGATAACGGATTGTTACGTATTTCGGAACATTTTTATATTTTAATTGGGTATCTTGCATTTATGTTGTACAAACACATGAAATAAACACAAATATATATTACTTGTGCATGAAACAAGGTTTTAAAACTTGAAACAAAGTTTGTGTCCTATCTCAGGCACTGAATTTAAAAGCCAAGCAATCGTTGCTTGTTCAGGTTTCATGGTCCCCACAGGATGACATCGGGGTTGTAGGCGGATCCAGAGGACCGTGGCAGCAATCAGAGAAGCTTTCATGATTTCCCAGGATGCACAGCTCCTCTCCCCTATAACCCCGCCTCGATACTCAGCTCCTCAGTTTTTTGTTGGTGCCAGCAGGAAGCTGGAGCGCCTTTATTCAGCAGGAATTGCCTCAGGCAATCCCAAAGAAGCTTTTTTTACTTTTGCACAGAAACTTCTTGTTTCATGGCAGCTTTAACGCTGCCGGGCTGACTGCGCTGTCAGTCACACTGACGACAGTGCGGCAGCTCCATCACCCCTGCCAGGGCTGAAACTCCCTCACCACCCTGGTCAAGAGGGGTATTGCGGCTGAGGAGGAACCCAGCACCTAGCACCGCCAGACACCAGAAACCTCTGACAGCATGGCCGGGAACACAGGGGTAGGTAAGGCTCTCTATGAGAGCGCAGAAATCGCTGTCTTGCTGTTCGCCGGGGAAACGGGCCACAGCAGCTGGGGTGGACACTGCTGCTTTCATCAGGGACTCCACTAGACCACTGGCGCTGCATACTTGCGCTGGTAGTGGATATCCAGCACAGAGGAGGCGGCACCAGCCTGCAGTACCTCCCCCAGCTCTTTGGGCGCCGAATCTCCCTCAGGTTTGCCACCCAGAAAGCTGCTTTCACTTTCCCTGCTCCTTCAGAGACCAGCGGCCATCTTCAGCATCACAGCTCGGAGTCTCCTGGAGTGCGGGTACCGTCTCCCCTGTAAAACCGTCCACAGCTGTAACGCATTTACAGGCACCCATATCCCACTGGTTTACATAGAACATAGAGGTTGACTGAGGTGCATTGCCTAAGGCTCCCTTACACTTGTGAGATTTTGTCAGATTTGACCCAATTCAGATGGATTGGGCCAATTTATCTGACAAAATCTGATGTGCCTGATGCTGTAGGACCCGATCTATGTTTCCGTGCGCATTGGTTCTAACCAAGAGATTATAGGATAAATCTCAAGTCAATCAGGTCCAACTTGTCCCTCAGACAAGTTGGACAAGTGTAAGGGGGCCTTAATATACTTTAAGCGGTATTGTGTGTGACTAAATGCTAGCCCGTTGTTTCCTCTGTACATGCTTATACACTGGTCCAATTTGTCCTGTGGACAACACCAGCGGGGGATCAGTTTTTACTCCACCCTGTTCCTAGTTCCAAACCCAAATGGGACTTACAGGTCCATACTAAATTTGAAGGCGCTCAACAAATTTGTAAAAGTGCCCAAATTCCGCATTGAAACCCTGGAGATTACATGGTCTCCCTGGACATACGGAATGCTTATCTACATGTCCCCATCCTTCCTTCACACCAGATTTCTCAGGTTTGCGATCATGTCCCGCCACTTTCAGTTCCAGGAACTTCCATTCGGCTTGGCCACTGCCCCTCGGGCACAATTTCACTCACGTCCTCTGCAACGTTTTATCCTTCGGAAATTGGACAAACAACATCAGCACATAAGGACCACATTCATGGCACTGACTCCAGAGGTTTGGATATCTCTCTGTAGGTGGCTACAAATCTCTCACCTGAACCAGGAACGTCCATTTTGGTTCACAGATTGTTTTCTCCTCACTACAGACACCTAGCCTACGAGGCTGGGCAGCGGTAGTAGAATCCCGGTCCTTGCTAGGCATATGATCCATTTCAGAAACACGCCTGTCCATCAATGTTCTGGAGTTTCGGGCAGTGCGCAACGCTTTAATTCGCTCACAGGATCTCCTCAAAGGCAAACCTGTGCAAGTCAGGTCAAAAATGCCACAACATCCAGCTGAACGTTCCTTGGATGTAGTTAGGGCCTAACTATGTATAACCACACTGCGTCTATCAGGAAATCAGACACGCTCTTTGTCCTATATGGTTTTCATTAAAAAAAGGACTGGCCAGAGAACAAATGGTTGCTCGCTGGATACGTATGGTAATTCACGCACATTCCACCAGATCGGTAGGTCCATCATGGGCGGCACACCGCGGGGCATACGCTGAACAACTGTGCAAGGCTGCAATGTAGTCATCTGTTCATACAGTCACAAAGTTCTATGCATTTGATACGTTCGCCTCCCAAGATGCTTCCTTTTGGTCGTCGGGTCTTTCTGACACCTCAGACGGGTACCCTCCCTTGAGTACTGCTTTCGGACATCCCCGAGTCACCCTGTGGGGACCATGAAACGCGAAGAAGAAAACAAAAGTTATGGTAGACCTACCTTCGGTTAACTCTTTCTTCGAGGTTCTTGGGACCCACAGGGCACCCACCCTTATTTAGTCCTGAGGTGTTTCTTTGTGATACACAAAATGTAACTTCCATGACCTTAGTTATGTCTTCCTTCACTCTATGGGCGGTATTCAATGAGCCTGATTCGCCAGGTTTTTATGGTGAATTTGTGCTGTTTGGCGAATTTCTGACTAAAACGGTGAATCACCCTATTCAATGACCAGTTGGCGAATACATTTGAAGGTTTTGGTCACCATGATTCACCGAGCAGCAATCGCTATCTTTTTATGGTGAAGTGGAATGTGAACTTTTAAAATAAAGTGTTCTGTTTTTTACATTTGGTGTCAAAAAATCAGGAATTTTCTTCTGAGGAGGGGCATGCTATTTTTATTCATGTGCTGTAAGCACATGAATATATATTTAATTTTAAAAATAATATTGTTTTTTTTTTTTTTTTTTTACACAGCAGCCAGCAGGTGGCGCCAGAGCAGAGCCGCTCATTACATATTCATATATTCACTGCACGATCATTACGATCCTGTGTAGTGAATATACGCTTGCCTGCTGGGACCCCCGGGGGGGAAGCCTGTGCTGCCTGGCACCTGGGGAGCACACCTAACCCCCCACAAAGGTCTGGGCTAGGCAGAGAGACTACCATCTCTCTGCCTGGCACCGTCCTGAGGCTCCCTGCGGCAATCGCCGCAGGAGCTCATATTCGCCTGTCAGGGGCAGCGAGCCCCTGACACGTTGAATACCGGAGCCCGCTGGCTCCGGAACGTGGCGAATGTGCAGCGAATCCTAAAAAGGATTCGCTGCACCTCGCAGGGTATTCACATTGAATACCGCCCTATGTATGTGTGAGTGCACTGGAATGCTCTGGTCATCTTCTTCCTTTTCCGCTTCCTGCTATTGGCTGGCTAACAAAACTGAGGAGCTGAGCATGGAGGTGGGGTTATAGGGGAGAGGAGCCGTGCATCCTGGTAAATCTTGAAAGCTTCGCTGATTGGTGCCACGGTCCTCTGGATCCGCCTACAACCCCGATGTCACCCTATTGGTCCCATGAACTTCGAAGAAAGAGGGTTAACCTAAGATAGGTCTACTATAACTCTTGTTTTTCTTGCACAAATTTAGTACCAGTTACATATCCTGTCCCCGGCTGTGCCAGTTACATATCCTGTCCCCAGCTGCGCCAGTTACATATCCTGTCCCCAGCTGCGCCAGTTACATGCCAGTTACATATCTTGTCCCCAGCTGTGCCAGTTACATATCCTGTCCCCAGCTGCGCCAGTTACATGCCAGTTACATATCTTGTCCCCAGCTGTGCCAGTTACATATCCTGTCCCCAGCTGCGCCAGTTACATATCCTGTCCCCAGCTGTGCCAGTTACATATCCTGTCCCCAGCTGCGCCAGTTACATATCTTGTCCCCAGCTGTGCCAGTTACATATCCTGTCCCCAGCTGCGCCAGTTACATATCCTGTCCCCAGCTGTGCCAGTTACATATCCTGTCCCCAGCTGTGCCAGTTACATATCCTGTCCCCAGCTGTGCCAGTTACATATCCTGTCCCCAGCTGTGCCAGTTACATATCCTGTCCCCAGCTGTGCCAGTTACATGCCAGTTACATATCTTGTCCCCAGCTGTGCCAGTTACATATCCTGTCCCCAGCTGTGCCAGTTACATATCCTGTCCCCAGCTGTGCCAGTTACATATCCTGTCCCCAGCTGTGCCAGTTACATATCCTGTCCCCAGCTGTGCCAGTTACATATCCTGTCCCCAGCTGCGCCAGTTACATATCCTGTCCCCAGCTGCGCCAGTTACATGCCAGTTACATATCTTGTCCCCAGCTGTGCCAGTTACATATCCTGTCCCCAGCTGTGCCAGTTACATATCCTGTCCCCAGCTGTGCCAGTTACATATCCTGTCCCCAGCTGTGCCAGTTACATGCCAGTTACATATCTTGTCCCCAGCTGTGCCAGTTACATATCCTGTCCCCAGCTGTGCCAGTTACATATCCTGTCCCCAGCTGTGCCAGTTACATATCCTGTCCCCAGCTGTGCCAGTTACATATCCTGTCCCCAGCTGTGCCAGTTACATATCCTGTCCCCAGCTGTGCCAGTTACATATCCTGTCCCCAGCTGTGCCAGTTACATATCCTGTCCCCAGCTGCGCCAGTTACATATCCTGTCCCCAGCTGCGCCAGTTACACATCCTGTCCCCAGCTGTGCCAGTTACATATCCTGTCCCCCAGCTGTGCCAGTTACATATCTAGTTAAGAAATAAGAAGTACATTCTGCAAACTATGATGTGTACACCCCCCTGCCTCTAATCTGTGTAATACCGGAGTCATGTTATTTGATTAATGCTGACTTATCTGCACAGGTGTCTGCAAGACAACAACTGGGATGTGGAAAAAGCAAAGAGAGTATTTGATCTCTTAAAGGTAAAAGTATTTTCCTAAGCAACGTTTTATCGCTGATATTCCCAATATGGGCATGCAAAGGGAACCAACGCCACTTTACAGCAGCCCAGAGCAATAATATTCCAGGTCTTAATAACTTAACAAAAGTAATGCACTGATTAGTTTACGCTCTTAATGGTATGGTAGGTTGTCCTGAGACCCTTCCCTCTAAGACCCTTCGCTCTGGTGATAACATATGTCAGTGGACCAATAGATGGTCCTCATCCACCTAGGACAGGTCTGGCCAAGTCCCAGCATGCACTGCCACAGTTCTGCTTTTAGAGAAGGCTAAACTCAGGATGGAGCATGCTGGGATGTGTAGTTTCACAACAGCTGAATAGCCACAAGTTTGCCAGGCCTACCCTAGCAGAACCAGGTCCTCCTCCTTCCAGAGATGGACAAAGACCCAAGCTCCCCGCACCATCTGTGCATGAGCCTTGGGCTTATACAGAAAAGTGGATCTAATGCTAGCTTACGGGTGAGCTTTTTGGCATCCGCTGCCCTGGCATGGTAACCAGATTATTGGTGCTTTGTACAGTTGGGTGACACGCCTTTAGCATACAGTGTGCTCTGCTGCCCAGGTCCTGTACACAGCATTGCAATTGGAGTTTCATGGCCAATTATACCCCTTTTACACCGCCGCAAAAAAACTTTTTTCCCCCTGATGGACCCGGGTCAGCGGCGGTGTAAAAGGGGTCAACCCATGTCCATTTACATGGGACTTCTACCCAAGTCCTGACCAGGATGGAACACGGAAAGGACCTGGGTAGTGGGCAGTGTAAACAGGTACGCCGGGTCATCTGACCGTTTACAACAATGGGGGAAGCCCAACTTACGGACCGCAATATCCTACGGTCAACATGGAGGTTGGGCAGGAGTGCACACAGCCTCCGCTGCTGTCTGCGCAGAGAGCAGCGGTGGCAGGGAGGAGGTGCATAGAAGCCTGTGTGCGGTATTCATTCACCTCGTGGGGCAAGGAGGTGCACGGAGTCTGGGGGCAGCCCAGCAGCTTACCTTGGTGCTGGGCTTGCCCCCAGCGCGACGATCAGCGGGTCCGGCACTAGGAGATGATGTCATCTTCAAGAGCCACCCCAGTATACACTGCAGAACGGCACCACAGTGTAAACTGTGCAAATCCTGGATCGGACCTTGCTTGGAACCGTGTTCCAAATACCGGGTCGCATCCGGAATTTTGGTGTAAAAGGGTTATTACTTGTCCCTTATTTTTTTTGATGATATTTAAATAAAATAGATGTATAACCACAAGAAAAATGTGCTCGTTACAACATAGTAATACATTGCTCAGTATAATTATATACATGTTTCGCAGCTCATTGTCTCTCCCCTTCCACAGGAGCGGGGCTGCATCCCCCCAGAGGCATTCGCCAGTGACGAGTGCATCCCTGACATGTCCGAGTAACCGTTATCACAGACATTGGCCTCGCACACACCCCGCTGGTTTGTTTCTTTGGAGATTCCTGATTTATTTTATTATATTTTAAATGTTGCAGAGATTTGCAGACTATCCGGAGCGAATGTGAGTGGTTTATGTTACATCACAGCAGAATAGCGCAGAGGCGTCAGTAAATGTGGCAGCTGGGAAATTGGTTAGTGTGCGGTAGGGTTTTAGGCGCAATCCACTTTTGTATTAAAACAAGTGTTCTGTTCCATGTGTGGTCTTGTGTGTTTATGGTAAACTCTGGCAGATTTTACTAGTGATGTATTCTTGGTCTGTAAGATCTGTGGGATAGAGGCGGGAAGAATTACAGGGTCATACGGATGGTGTCCTCCTACACTGCGGCTTCAGGCACACCAAATAGCCCCCCAGAGTGCACCAAGTCCCGCGGGGACTCACCGGCGCTGAGCGTCTGTTTTGTGGTTCTTTAGTAGTAATTACTGTGCGGTAAAACTCATGGCCGAGTGGCTTTGGTATACTTTTTGTTGTGTCGTCATTGTGATGGGCTCAGGGCTGGATTAAGGCTGGCGGGGGTGAAGGGGCAGGCATTTAAGTTGTAGGGGTGGGGTCTACAAGTACAAATGCTACCATACACACCTGCACATTCCTCCCCTGTTACAACACCCATACAGCCCACTCCACAACCACACCTGGACCTCTGGAGCAGAATGAATAAAATTCAGGTTGCATTGTGATTGGAGGAGAATCAGGTGACCGTACTATGCAGGATGACCATGGGGAGCACATGTCATATAGTCAGGCTGTTAGTGTTTGCATTCTAAGAGGAAACTGATACTACGTTTAGACCAGTGGTCAGGGAACGGGTAAATGACTCCAAATGGGTAAAAATTTAATTCCTGGGGGTAATTGACGGTCGCACTGCTGAGACACAGCCAGGCATGCATATGAATCTATATGCATGCCTGGCTGTGTCTTGTCAGCGCGACCATCCATTACCTCCAGCAATTTCATATCATTGCATATAGAATCTATATGCATGGCTGGCTGTGTGTGTGTGTGTTACAGTTTTGTAGTGTACAAGGACGCAGTGCAGCGTGCCAGGCCTTTTTGTATAACACACTTCCCTGCGTGATGCCCCGGGTCCCGCCTCTAAGTCTGTCCGTTTCTTCAGTAGAGTCGACTAGTTGTGCCACCTCGGCAGTGTGCAGTCCATACTGCGCAGAGTTTCTGTCTAGGTATACCCATCTCTAGTCTAGGGGAAACGTGCACCGACTATCACTGTATCATCTTGTAATACTGACACTAATAGTTGCCTGGACTTCACATTATGAATAGCTATACCACACACAGAGGTAGTCATCATCAGTGGCTGCCAGGCAGTGTACCGTACTAGCAGGATATATTATCAATTTTTGGGGGTACAGTGTGTATGACAAATGATTTCCTTCCTTTCAAATCAAGGGTGTAACATCGGTGTATCTAAATATATTTAGGGGTAAAAGGTAAAAAATTGTTCTGGTTTAGATTGATAGTATGAAACATCCACCTTTTACCCACCATTTATATGCTGGATTATTTTGCTGGGCGCGGTTCTGAGCCCCCTCGTTATTTCCAAGCAGATAACTGGGTCAAACATTTCTACCTGGTAATTTGCCTTTCAACACGGGTCCTTTTCTAGTGTGAACAGTATAACCCGGGTTGACATTCCTGTGGTTTTAACCTTGTTTTAGTCCCAGGTTGAAGACCCGGAATGTTGACCCCCTTTCACACTAGAAAAGAACCTGTGTTTAAAGTCAAATTTCCGGGTAGAAATGTTTGACATGGTCATTTCTTTGGCAGTGAGATCAAGGTATGAAAAGACAAATGCACCAGTTTTTTTGTCACTTTAACGGACATCTCCATGTCCCAAATTATTTTTACAAAAAATCCCTGGCAGAAGAATAGAGAAAGGCTTGACTGAGTAACTGTTCCAATTGGTGGAGGGTATGGGACTCCTCATGCTCGGGGTAGTAATTCCACTGGTAAGGGGAGGGGAGACACACTGGGCCCAGCAGGTGACTCTCTTGGTGGGGTTTGTAGCCCCTGAAGGATGAGACAGCAAAAGGCTGTTTAGTATCCATTCCCAAGGAGCGGGGAAATGCTGGGACTGAGTAGATTGCTCCCATTCCAGAGGTTCATAGCCGCCGATGGGGAGACAGCGAAAAGCCCAGCTTAGTACTGTAACCTTGGGATGTGAGAAACACTGGGACTGAGTAGATTGCTCTTCCGAGGGGGTCTCAGCCCCTAAGGGAGTCAATAGAAAAGCCCATTGGAGTACCCATTCCCATGCCAGGGGTTGGAACGGAGAAAAGCTTGGTCGGACCCTGGCTGGCTGCACTGTGCCCCAGGTGAAACTCGGGGTGCCGGAACATGCACTGGTGATACTCATGTCACTATGCACAAGTATGGCACTTGCACTGCACACTCTCCCTTTAGGTTACCGCTGCACGACCTCACCCTGGGCCTTCTGGCTGGGGTAGGACAATTTTTCACACCCCCACCACGGCCTTCTGGCTGGCGTCTCTATTATTTATTTCTTTTCCTTCTCACTTCACATTTTATGTTAGTTTACCACGTTTTTTTATGGGCTGTGTGTACGACCCTTATGGGCTACCCACTCCTCATGTACCGAAGCTCTCTCCTTTTGGGAAAGACCCACCCGCCCTAACTCTTCCGGGGGTTGAGGGTCTCTCTGAGCTCCGGCGAAGAGGACCCACCGATGCTTATTTTCCCTGCTTCGGCCTTATGGCTGAGAGGGATTATGGGAGTAACGGGGCCCTTCTCCTTTTGGAGAGGGTCCATAAGTACATATGCCCCCTATGCATGGGCGCATATGGTCACTGCATTGGGAACACACCACGGGCTCCCTAACAAAAAAGGACAAGAGACCGCTCCGTGCTGGAGGTTACTCCTTGCAAGCATCTGCTTTGTGGTTTCCCTCTTGCCGGGGATTACCTGGGATCAGGATATGATGAGAATGTTGGTATTTATTACACCACACTACAGGTAAGAATAAGGGGAATACTTAGTTACAAGAAGCACAATGAGTGCTAGAATTTGTTAATTATTACAAGAAAGCGCAGGACTTTATGTTCCTGGCAAACAAACTCCATGAGTACGACGCACCGCTGGTTACAGGAGGAACAAGCCGATGCAGCCTGATAAATTCTCCTCCTCTCTCTGGATGGAGATGTTGCTGGATACAGGGCGGGCAGCTTCCTGCCTTCACTACATTAGGCCCAAGACACCCCCCTGTCAAGCATTCTGGCTGGGGCAGGGGGGTGGGATATGGGGAAGTGGGTTGGTTGTGGTAGGGGATGTGTGATGAATAGCAGGGGCATAAAGTGGGCTGGCTGAGACAGAGGGTGTGTAATGGGAGTAGGGGGGCATAGAGTGGGGTGGCTGAGGCAGGGGGTGGGTGACAGGTACCGGGGGCATAGAGTGGGGTGGCTGAGGCAGGGTGTGTGTAATGGAAGTAGGAGGCGTAGAGTGGGGTGGCTGAGGCAGGGTGTGTGTAATGGGAGTAGGGGGCATACAGTGGGGTGGCTGAGGCAGGGGGTGGGTGACAGGTACCAGGGGGCATAGAGTGGGGTGGCTGAGGCAGGGTGTGTGTAATGGAAGTAGGAGGCGTAAAGTGGGGTGGCTGAGGCAGGGGCTGTGTAATGGAAGTAGGAGGCATAGAGTGGGGTGGCTGAGGATGGGTCTATGTTATGGGAGTAGGGGGCGTAGAGTGGGGTGGCTGAGGCAGGGGCTGGGTAATGGGAGTAGGGGGCATAGAGTGGGGTGGCTGAGGCAGGGGGCATAGAGTGGGGTGGCTGAGGCAGGGTGTGTGTAATGGAAGTAGGAGGCGTAGAGTGGGGTGGCTGAGGCAGGGTGTGTGTAATGGAAGTAGGAGGCGTAGAGTGGGGTGGCTGAGGCAGGGGGTGGGTGACAGGTACCAGGGGGCATAGAGTGGGTGGCTGAGGCAAGGGGCACGCATGATTGCAAATTACAACTGAAAAGCTCTCAGTGTGTAACATTCTTACTGGCTGTGGAACTGGAGAAATTGTTTTAACACCCAAAATTCCAATGATGCTCTTAGATGTACCATTTCATTTTAAGCAAGTCCAGTTCCCGATAACAGTTAGTTTTGCTAGAACCATAAATAAAGCACAAGGTCAAACACGTAATGTAGCTGGAGTTGTACTAGGTGGGGATGGTTTTCCTACGGCCAACTTCGTGTGTTACATTTTTATCTTTTTGTACTCACGTCTGAAGGAAAAATTACAATTGTGGTCTTATTATTATATACAATCATCACGGTTACTGTACCCGTGAGATGCAGGAGTGGGTCGCTAGTGCGTTCTAAGCTGGAATGCAGATCTTACAGGGAAATTGGATAATTGTAAGCTGTCCGTTCCACGCGTGTTGTAGAAACATCTGCCCGTGGCCTCACTATTTTGCAGCTGGCATGAAACTACACATCCTAGCATGCTTCCCCTGGTATAGCTCATCTGTGATTTCTTCACCACTAGAACCACGCTCCGGTGCCACGGTGCAGAAGACCACCTATATACAGGGCTACTCCCCACTACAACCCATAAGCAGTGGTGCCCGGTGCTGTAATCTGCACCATAAAAGATCTCAGGCTCTCTCGCTCCAGGTGGGAAACTTCATTCCACTCCACCTGCTCATCAGGATTTTCAAGCTGTATAACTGTCCTAGAACCAGGGTCTCAGCACACCCCCTTCCATTAATCATGGTTTCAGGATGCACACTCCCTGCTGGGGTCTGTTCAATCTCGTCGGAAGAACGGTTGATAATTGCCAGCAGTTACCTATGGTGGCGACATACGGAACCGTGCAGCTGTTCTGTGTAATCGCATTAGTAAATACTGTACAAATGCAACAAATGACTAAAATAAAAGGAGAAAATTCTGTCTTTAATGAGGATAAACTTATTATTTATAAGAACTAAATTTACAGTGTATGACATCCTTATGGTGAGACATTACACAAACGGATGAGATATCAAAACACATGAAAAATAGGAAATATACAGAGAATTGTCATTTTCTTTTTTTTTTAATTACGATTAAATATATTATTCCAAGAGATTTTCTTCCTTTAAATTGCACTTGTACTGCGTTACTGGACAGCTAAAAGGCAGTTAGACAGGAAAGTCCCAGGATCAGAACTAGCGTCATCGCCGGAGAGAAAACATCGGGAAGAATGATCTACCAGTAACCGTTGCTGCTCTTCCTCTGCAATCTACATCCAGTGTCCTGTGATCTTCTGTCCCGAAAAACAATTCTGTACAGAACTAAAGTCACCTGTCACTTGCTAGTTACAGCCAACAGCTGGCCTCCATTACCTGTAATAACTTGAATTTAATTCCCACCAAGCATCCAGATCGTTCATAGACCGGACCGTTGACATCAACTTCAAATAATCTAAAAAAACAGCTGGATTTTATCAGACGTCACCGTGTTCTTATTCGGAGTTGGTCTAGAGGTGGAAATTGACCCAGCAGACCACAAAGAGATGCCAACTTTAAGTCTTTCTACATTATATATGCGTCCCGGAATGAGCCAGTTATGTCTATGGTCCAATATGGTAGTGTGCATTTCTAAGATCACCTTAATAAACGGCCAATCAATGGGTTTTAGAAGCCGGTTTGCATCCTTCAGCCATTCCAAAAAAAAAAAAGTCCCAGCAGAACCAGCTTTTTACTGATTGCTCAATAAAATAAAGTTTTCACACACACAAAAAAAACCTCCTCTGCCTTAAAAAACAAGCCAGTTCTGTAATACATAGTATCGTCTGAGTCCATCGATTTTGGTGTGCATTTAAAATTCCAAGGGTGATTAGGCCTAAATTAACTTTTGCATATAATTCCATTTAACATCCAGGTTTCACCGATAACATTGAATATATAATATTTTAGGGCATTTTCTTTTCTAAAAGGTGACTCCCCGAAAAAAGTATTAACAAACCCATGCAGCAAACATCCCCTACAATTGGAACAAAAAAAGTACAGAAAATAAACCTCTACTTCTAGTTCACCCCATAATTGCCAGACCGCTATCAGACACACTGCACCGCAATCTCTGCAGGGGATCATTGTAGAAATATATAAATAGAAGTTCAGTCATTCCAAGCGTCAGATTTGGTGCCAGAAGTGAGTGGGTGGTGGTGGGGGGGGTTAGTTTTATCTGAGAAAGTTCATGTTCTCTAGCAGGAAAAAAAGGGTTAATTTCAGGCAAATAGGATGATGTCATTTACCGGGAAATCAGACCAATACATATAAAATGTCATCCGGAGTACGAAGTATCCTCTTAACAGAAAATAACATAAGGCTAACCAGAATTATTAAATACATCTATTACATTAGTGCAGGTGTTCAGATTGCCGACTAGATTCAGAATTCTGTCACAAGGAGTAATGGATAGGATATGCCTGGGCTGCATACCATCCGCATTTATCTGGTAAGAAAGGTGGCCCACAATTGGATGCAGGTCATGTGGTCTTCCACAGGGACAACCTAATTGGTCAGGCACATTCTACTACTATTCAGTGTCCCATTAAAAAACAAAACATCATTAATAATTAGCTGCCTTGATCTTTTTGCAGCTAGGACAATGGGCTAGCGTCGTGAGCAGTAAACGGTGACTGGCAACGGTATGGAAACGGCTCCATGGGTGACTGCCAGAAACGAAGACATTTGTTGTCATTGTGTATCCGACTAGAGAGGTCATGGTGCTTGAATGTTTGCCGTTGGTTACTGCAACATTTTGTGCCATTGCCTCTGCACTAGTTTTCACCAAATCGCAATGGGTGTGGGGTGGGGGGGTGTTCCAAAACAATCTATTTGGGGAATGTTCTCTTATGCCAAGATGACCAGGCAGATAAGGTGTCTTACCCTAGGTTAAAATGTACATACAGTCCTCAATTATAAGCCCTTTTTAATATTTACAGAGTTAAGTCAGAGTATATCGGATCATTTCATTTGCACCTAAACAAGTTTCAGACTGGTCAGAATAGATGATAAATTTAAATAAACTCTGGGCTTACTTCACAGAGCCTAAATCGCATATATGGTACTAGCCCAAAACAGCCGCAGCTGCTGGTATAAACCAGACGTGCGCTATACAGAGCCACTGCTAATACCTTATATGCAGCACATTTGTGTTTTATACTTTGCAATGAATTATAGTTGGAGTGGGAGGAGACCCAACAAGGACCACTTTCGTACTTGAGAGCGATGCAGCAGAGAAGTTGTACTCTGCGCTGTGACATACCTTGTGGTTGTAATTAGTGGCATTCTATTAATAAAGAGCTGAAATCTAAATACAGTGAGAGCTACAGGATGCAGACCCCCCCCCCCCCCCATTTCCAGCGACACACCAAGATATTTTACCTCTTGTAGTAGCAGAGCCTCCAAGACAGGAACAAAACTTCAGATGAGGACGTACAAGGAGCCCCCGTCACTAACACAATAAGGGACTGGAGTTATGTAGCTGTGATGCCTGAAGGAACTATGGAAAGACAGAAAGGATACTGTGCGACAGTCACGCCGCTTTGCTTCCATGCACCTCATCCTCCGTAGATAATGAATTGTCCGTCACACACAGGGAAAATAGAATTTAAAAAACCCAGACAGGAGTAAATCAAAAAGTTCTGAGTACAGGCAGATCTGGCCACTTTTACCCCTCCAATGCCGGCGCATTGTAACACGGAAAGGGTCACATGGCCGACGGCTGAACATGTGAAGCATTAAGCGCCATCAGCCATCGCACACGAGTAAGATGACGTCACATGGGGAGACAACACTGGCGGAAACGTGATCTACTCTCTGCCCTAGCCCCACCCCACTGACCCCGCCCCCTTTATCTAGTATAGTACACTCTGTAGTACACAGATTTCGACCTCCACAAAGAGTAAGAGTTGTCAAATTTCAGCAGGTAGACGCCCCGGCCTGGGTACTGGTGGCTGCCAGCATAGACCTCTTCATGGCAATCCCGTCTGTACACCGGCACAATCTCGTCCAGGTGAGGCTTGTTGGTGTTCTTTTTGGCTTTCTCTTCACTGTTTGGGTTCTCTGTACCAAGCAAGGAAAGGGAGAGTAAAAATCATCTCTAACCCTACTTATTTTACTATTATATGCAGATTCCCGGTTTATAGTCATTGAGATAGTTATGTAAATTGGGAAATATTAGGATAATACATTGTGTCACAAAAGGTAATTATTTCGGAAACACATCTTTAGGTAGAGGGAGGTTACCATATACTTACGTTACCACATAGCGACAATTGTTTTCCCTAAAACGGGTGAGAAAATAGTTTCTATCCGGGGCTGCTAAAGAACTGCACAGGGCTATACGCAAGATCCGGGACAGCTGGAGAACCGCACAGGGCTATACACAAGATATGGGACAGCTGGAGAACTGCACAGGACTATACACAAGATCCGGGGCAGCTGGAGGACCACACAGGGCTATACACAAGATCCGGGATCACTGGATAACTGCACAGGGCTATACACAAGATATGGGGCTGCTGGAGAACTGCACAGGGCTATACACAAGATATGGGGCTGCTGGAGAACTGCACGGGGCTATACACAAGATCCGTGGGCAGCTGGAGAACTGCACGGGGCTATACACAAGATCCGTGGGCAGCTGGAGAACTGCACGGGGCTATACACAAGATCAGGGGCAGTTGGAGAACCACACAGGGCTATACACAATATCTGGGGCAGCTGGAGGGACGCACAGGGCTATACACAAGATCCGGGGCAGCTGGAGGACAGCACAGGGCTATACACAAGATCCCGGGCAGCTGGAGGACCACACAGGGCTATACACAAGATCCCGGGCAGCTGGAGGACCACACAGGGCTATACACAAGATCCCGGGCGGCTGGAGAACCACACTGGACTATACACAAGATTCGGGTCAGCTGGAGAACCGCACAGGGCTATACACAAGACCCCAGGCAGCTGAAGGACCACACAGGGCTATACACAAGATCCGCGGCAGCTGGAGGACCGCACAGGGCTATACACAAGATCCAGGGCAGCTGGAGAACCCCACAGGGCTATACAAAAGATCCGGGACAGGTGGAGAACAGCACAGGGCTAAACACACGATCTCGGGCAGCTGGAGGACGACACAGGGCTATACACAAGATCCCAGGCAGTTGGAGAACCGCACAGGGCTATACACAAGATCCGGGGTAGCTGGAGGACCATGTGGGGCTACATACATTAATCAGTGGGCTATACACATTCATCAATGCAGAATCTTGCCGCAGCCTCACCGATACAGTGATCATAGAGCTAGATAGATTACAGTGTCACATACCTTCGTCTTCCTCCTCGTCCTCGCTGGACTCGCTGACGTGCACACTCACAGCCGTGTTTGGGGAGTCTGTCCATTCAAAGTAAACCCCAAAACCAATGTCAAAACTATCTGTAGCAAACTCCCAGAAAAGGTATGAGCCCTCCTCGTGTGTGGGAACGCGGACGGTGACCACCTCCCCTCTTCCCACCGTGATCACAGAGTCCGCGTCCTGGCGGATTTTCTCTTTGAAGTCTTTTATCTGGGGTCGGGTCCACATGGATGGCGCCGCGATCACCGGCGTGGACTCTGCCAACAGAAGCAAAACGTTAATGGCCGCCGCTTCCTGTCCCCCTCCCTGTAATGTAATATACTGGTCTACACAGTGACGCACCTTTGGGTCCATTTTCGAGTATGTCTTCCAAGGGGTCTGTCTCCAGCTCCGTCTCTGTGCTGTCTATGTGAGGGTGACTCTGCCCATTGACTGAGGGGCATTCGCCAGGGGCTGCAACACTTGCCACATTCATCTTGGCGGGAGAGCTTAGGGGGGAGATTGTTCCTGCCAACAGCGATTCTTGTTGCTTCTGCAAAGCGGCCTATGGGAGCAGAGATAACATATTATAAACATAGGAAACAGACATGAGAATGGCCATCTATATATCTCTGTATATGATACAAGTAAACCCGGCTTCTCTCAGAGGGCAGGATGCACTAAGCTTCAAAAGTGATTAAATGGAGAGTGATAAATAACCAACCAATCAGCTTCTGCCTGACCATTTTCAAACACAGTCTGTGACATGGCAGGTAGGAGCTGATTGGCTGGTTTTTTATCACTCTCCATTTTATCACTTTTGAAGCTTAGTGCATCTGGCCCAGAGTCTCTCCCTTACAGAACATCTGCCCTCTTTACGTCTATGTATAATGTTGTATAGATCATATTTTAACGGTAGGATTTCTAAGTACAGCTTACAATGCAAACCACTGTAAAGGATGTTGGGACGGCACAGTTAGCATAGTGGTTAGTATTTAAGTCTCAACTGCGTTCTTGGCTCCGATTCCAAGAGGTTATATGTATGGAGCGTAAATTTGCTCCCCGCGCTTGCTTGCTCCAACACTCCAAAAACATACCAGGTGGTTAATTGGTCCCTGCCAAAAGCCTAGTGTATGTGTGAGTGTAGATTGTAAGCCCCACAGCCTAGAACATATCAAATCTCTATGGAATATTCGCTATAAAAAGAAACAACCTAAGCAGGGTACACACTGCAGTGATGGGGATTCGTTCTGACATTGCATGGAATGCCCACCAGAGGGGACTCCCAGTACACACTGGCACCATGTTAATGAGGTACAGAACTATCACTGTTCTGTCCTAACATGCAGCAAGTCACTACTGATAGTGTCAGGTTCGATGTGCAGCACACATGCCACCGCTGGAAATTTGCTACTGAGGACACACACTTGGGGTCTAGAGCCAGCCATACATGTTGCAGAGCTAGCGAGGACACGCATGTGATTCACACCTGTGAGCAAGGCTGCAATTTTTGCAGATTGACAAAACCATGCTGCGCGGCAGGTGGGGCAGATGTAACATGTGCAGAGAGTTAGATTTGGGTGGGGTGTGCAAACTGAAATCTAAATTGCAGTGTAAGAATAAAGAAGCCAGTATTTGCTCTGCACAGAAACAAAATAACTTACCCAAATGCAACACTCTCTGCACGTTACATCTGCCCCACCTACAGTGTAGCATGGTTTTGGCAATCTGCAAACAGGCCTGAATCCGGCCCTAGAATCTTACATGTTGCTGAGCTTGGGGCCTAGAGCCGTACCTGTTGCTGAGCCAGCTGCACTTGGTACAGCTGCTGCATATACTGCTGGTAGTGCTGCTCCTGCAGTTGCCGGATCAGGATTTGCTGCTGCTCAAAGTTTCCCGGATACTGCTGTGCTGCGTACTGCTGGAACTGCAGCGCGGTCTGTGAGTTCAGAGCGGCCATTATCTGCTGCCTGTATGGAGAAAGCATCAGAATAACATTTACCGCTGGGCACGTTCCAGCATCCAGGCCAAAGCAAAACCACAGGCCCCAACACTTACTACCAGCAGAGAATTTCCCTAAGGCACTGGTTCCCAAAATTGGCCCTCAACACACCTTAACAGTCCAGGTTTTAGGACTATCCATGCTTGAGCACAGACATCTATGTTTAGTACTTCAGTGAGTTTGATTTAGCCATCTGTGCTCTATCATGGATATCCTGAACACCAGGACTGTTCAGTATGCCTAAGTAGTGTGTTTGGGAGGATGTGGTCAGCATTTCGCCATACGGGATGCCAGGAGAGGGGATCCCATTGACCGCCGGCCACAATAACAGCGCTGGAACTCCAGAATGCTGACGGCAAAATCCATGAGTACGTCGGGTACAGTTATGGTTGGGCCGCAGGGCAAGCGAGGTGTAGAGGGTACTTAGGGGGGGAGGGGGGTGCCACTGGTGGTCGTCTGACCACTGGTCATGTGCATGTATTCCAGTTTAGGAACCATTGCCCTATTACCTGCCAAGAACACGGCACGGTGCAGATACTTGGTGGTCCGATTTTCCTCAAGCTCATGGTAACAATGACCAACCATATTTCTAGAACGGATTCAGCGGTATGTACTACACGGAGATAGGAGTACTTACTTCTGCTGCTCCATACGAAAGCGTTCATCCTCCGCCCGCATCCTTTCCTCTTCCTCCCTCCTCATTCTCTCCTCCTCTTCTCTCCTCCGCTTCTCCTCTTCCCGCAGCAAGCGCTGCCGCTCCTCCTCTTCCCGCCTTCTGCGTTCCTCCTCTTCTCTCCTGTTAAGACAGAGAATGAAAACAACCACGTCTTGGAAAAGCAGACCAGGAAAAGGGGGCACTGGGCTAATGAGCAGCTTAATCTGCATTACATGGCAACATATAACGAGCAGAGGTTAGTAATGCAGGGCTGATGTCCCAGATCCTGCCCGCTCATTAGCGAATGTGTTCCTGGTTCCTACAATCTGCAGACACCCCCCCTTGCAGCAGTGCCGGCGTTACATCTACGTCACTGGACACAGAGATACAAAACTTGCAGTGTAATAGGAGGTAGGTTCATCCAGTGGTTCTATTCCTGCGCGTTGTAATTGTAGAGACCTGAGATCTGCACCTCTCGCCAGAAGCCTGCAGCTCATTTACTACAGAGACTGCGACTTAATGCTTTATCTGTTTACTAGACAGCGTGAGAATTATATTCTGGAGCAGATCCATGAGATGCACTAGATGTAAACAGAGAGATTACGGCATCTGCCAACGAGTTCTTATTGACCTCTAGAAATCATAAGTCGAGGTGTCGGATTAAGAACGCCGGTAGCTCTGGAAAGAGTTAGCTACCGGCATATATATGTAACGATGAGAGGTCTGGCAACACTACGTGGTTAAGGGCCATGATAACAGGAAGTGACCACTGCTGTATCCCATGTCCCAGTACCTTACATTATAAAGGCCTCTGAGGTTACTGCTCCCCAAGTGGAGGGAGCCAGCTGCGAAGGACATGGACAGGGGCAGGGGAGAGGACCTGGCAGAACGTTGACAGTCAAGGACAGACATAGGACTGGACCGGGGAATAGTTACCGCTTTCTTTCCTGCTCCTCCTTCTCTATCTTATGGGACGTGACGTATGTGGAGAACAGGTGGCAGCATCTGTTTAACAAGGTGACAAACTCCGTCATGGCTTCCTGCTTGCTCAGGTTGCCCAGGGAAGCCCATTCTTTCCTGGGGAGACAAACATAGATAACGGGATACAGTAACAGCTCCGACACCATGATTCCTGGGCACAGAGTCACATTGTGCTACAAAGCAGCCACACTCAGGATGCACACAGGATCTCGGTCATATAGTCCACTAGCAATTGCTGGGATCTCATCAAACATCTAGAGAACACTCTGTATGTGGAATCAGATACTGCGGATGAAACAAGGCAACAGGTGCATTGTGGGAAACCAAAAACCAATCCGAGCGTCCGGACTGTAGTCTAATATTGTCACACTAGGTGATTCATCGCGCCCTACGGGCGCTCTTCACACCGTTGTGAGGGGCTGCGCCCCCTTAATTTGTTTGTATTGTGAGAAATATGGTTAGAATTGTACGAAAGATGCCTGTATTGCAACTTGAGTTATAGGTGAAATGTGTTAAATAGAGATCATATGATGTGGAAGGGGGTGTGTATTGTTTTGTTTAATTAAAAAGCGGTTACAGAGTAAGATGTACATTGATAGTGTGTATGGTACAGTGACATTTGTGGGTGTGGGGGGGGGCTGTGTGTGCGTGTTGTTTAGGTGTGTGTGTTCGTGTGTGTGTGCAATAGTATAGTAGGGTGTTTTTGAGTCAGCGGTTCCCCACTGGCAGAGGTCACGACACAGGAAAACAGGAGGCTGGGTAGTGATAGGGGTGTGTGGGCATAAGGGGGACTAAAGAGGAGGGTGGGAGATACTGTGCAGCTTCTGCCAGTGGGTGAGGGTCCAGCGTGGCAGCACAGGAGTACAGGATGGTGGCCCTGAGTCAGTGTCTCCTCCTACTGGGTGGGAGTTAGGGTGCATGAGAGCAGGAGGCTGGGCTATGAGGCATGATAGGGGCATATGGGCAAAACAGCGTCAGCGACTCCCCAGTGGTGGAAGTTACGGTTCAGGAGAGCAGGAAGCTGGGTAGTGAAAGGGGTGTGTGAGTATACGGGGGACTAAAGAGGGGCTTAGGGGTGCCGTGAATTGCGGGAGGGGCGCGGGAGGGAGGGGGCGCAGGTGTCCGCGAATCGCGGGAGAGGGTCCGCAAAGCGTGGGAGGGGGCGTGAATTGCGCGAGGGGGGTGCACGGGGGGTGACGTGAATCGTGGGAGGGGGCGTGAATTGTGCAAGGGGTCCGTGAATTGCAGGAGGGGGCACGGGGCGCAATGAATCACCTAGTTGGTTATATATTCTTGTAGAAGGATGGTAGGATGTTGCTGTCATTCAGAATGCATTTACATAAACAGTTATAGTAGCAGCAAAAGATCTGACTTAAAACACCTACAGTAAAACAGAACAGGTGTTATATATTATACAAAGAATTGGTTGATGATGTCTAGGTTGACGTGCATAGTTGTCACTGGAAAAAAAATCAACACAGAAAGGTCAACACATGTAATTGTTGACATAAGTGTGGCACTTCATTGGTGTCCATGTCAACACATGAGAATGAATATGAAAACATTCAAAAAAAAAGAAAAATAAATCTCCAAAAACTCATGTCAACCTTTTTCATTGTCAACCATAGCCGTGTCAGTGTTTTGCATGTGCCATTTAATCCTGGGGTTGCCGTGAATCCCCGGGGGGGGTGTCCGCAAATCACGGGAGGAGGGGTCGTGGTTGGATGCCGTGAATTGCGGGAGGGGGGGGTCGCGGGGGGTGTGGGTGCCGCGAATCGTGGGAGGGGCGCGGGGGGTTTGCAGTGAATCGTGGGAGGGTGGGTCGCGGGGGGTTGCCGCAATGACAGGAGGGGGGGGAATCACGGTAGGGGGGGTTGCGGGGGGTACCGCGAATCGTGGGAGGGGGGGGGGTCGTGGGGTGCAGTGAATCGCAGGAGGGGGGGGTGTCACGGGGTGGGGCCGCGAATTGCGGGAGTCGCGCGCGGGGGGGGGGGGGTCGCTAATCGCCACAAGAAAAAATCAACACAGAAAGATCAACACATGTAAATGTTGACATAAGTGTTGCACTTCATTGGTGTCCATGTCGACACATGAGAATGAATATGAAAACATTCAAAAAGTGAAAAATAAATCTTCAAAAACTCATGTCAACCTTTTTCATCGTTGACCATAGCGGTGTCAGTGTTTTGCATGCGCCATTTGATCCTAGGGTTGCTCTGAATTGCGCGGGGGGGGCGACCGCGGGAGGGGGGGTGCCATGAATTGCGGGAGGGGGGGCGCTCACCTGGTGTGTCTGGTGAGTAGCTGTGTCTTTGCTGGGTAACATGGGGAGGCAGAGAGCTCACTGGGCTGGTTCTCTGTCATGTGAGTCAGTCATGTGAGTCAGAGGCTCCACCCAGCGTTAGAGAGTCAGACACACTAAGTGACAGATGTAGCCAAATATATAAGAGATTAAGTGGCTGATTATTATCATTGAAGCCGTTATACAGCTGCAGCGGAATGGCCTACAGAAGGTGACGCTACATGGAAGGGGGAATTAGGAGTGACAAATGTTATGTTACCTCCGATCATTGCCCAGAACATCAAAGAACCCCACTTCAGGGCAGGTGTCGGGGTTGTACGGCCCAAGGAGAACTTGTTTGTGCAGAGCCACCAGCTTCAGCTTCTCTTCATATGTTGGGTGGAAGGCCTTCCCGTCCTTATCTGTGGGGACACAACACAGTCATGTGCATCACATATAATAAATACGGCGCCATTCCTATACTACATACATGGCCTGCCCGCACAGTCCTACGTACATGGCCTTCCCGTCCTTATCTGTGGGGACAAAACACAGCCATGTGCATCACATATAATACGGTGCCATTCCAGTACTACATACATGGCCTGCCCGTCCTTATCTGTGGGGACACAACACTGCCATGTGCATCACATACAATGCGCCATTCCTGTACTACATACATGGCCTGCCCGCACAGTCCTACATACATGGCCTTCCCATCCTTATCTGTGGGGACACAACACAGTCATGCGCATCACATACAATGCACCATTCCCGTACTACATACATGTCCTGACTGCACATTCCTTCATATGGTGTACATATGCCCCGCACCGTCCTATTTACAGGATATACACGGATATACACGCAGTCCTATACACAGGGAATATAGCACAGACTGCAAGGCTATAGCAGGACCTGTAATATGTGCTATCTGGATGAATACAAGAGAAAGCAGACTACAGGGTTTCCAGAGCGACACTTTATCTCCTACAATTAGTGCAGCCAGTGACATGAATTCCAGTCTCGGGCTGATCCCCACCGGATCCTCTGACATCTTCGCTCGCAGGAATCAGCTGGCTGCACATTGCAGGTAATGTGACGGCACAAGGACCCTGGGGAGATGAGCCCCTCTATACAATACACGGAGCACTCACAGCTTTCTGCCTCCGCTGCAGATCTCATGGCCTCAGGTTTACCAGCGGCTCAGTTACAGCTAAATCAATCAGCTATTGATGTCTGCAGCAAATGTTCACAATACTGATTTTCTGGAGTTTATTCACATATACTCAATGAGCCGCCAAGCCTGCGGGACAGAGAGCAGCGTTCTGCCCGTGGCGTGGTTCTGCAGTGCCCATAACATGGTCCATGCCACCGTATCTGCCCTCGCCAACCAGAAGGGAAGCAATGATCTGCTGTAACTGACAGTTATGTACAAAGAGGCTGGTCTAGTTCTGTCACAGTGCGAGCAAGAGACATTGCGGAGGCGTGAGGTACACAGCACCTCGTGCCTCAGATTCGTCACTAGTTGACCCCCCCCCCCTCCCCCAGGCAGCACACGGTGTGTATCTTCTGCAGGAAGGACGGCGGGGGGGGGGGGGGGGGGGGGGTGGGCGCGATTCCTGGCCTGGAGAGGGTAAGGGTTGGGAATTAATGGTTACATTAAATTCAAGAGGCATTATCCATCTATTTATTGGTAAGTAGGAACAAAAAGGACTAATAGCCAAAGAGGAGACAAGACGGTATCTGATGAAGCAGTATTGTGATTGGTTGGTTCAGCAATGGTTCTGGCCCTTCACTTGAATCCCCACGATACATGTCTACAAGCCTGTCAGTCACTCACTGTCTGCGTGCGGCAGTAAGGCGGAGGAGCCCTGCGGACGGGTATATAGAAGCACTTCACTTCGTTCATGTGCCTTGCTCAGCTCAGTCATCGCTTAGTATATTAAATAGATTAGATCTTTACATTTGAACAATGCAATCAAAGTTATTATTTCAACATGAAATAATTGCAGGGCTCTAATAAATGATCACATAATATAACCAGCCGCCTCGCTGGTTATAGTATGTGGTAAGGTAATGCATATACCCTGACCAGGCAGCACAGTATATACCGAGCAGGCAATGAGATCAGTGTAAATGTCCTAGTCGCCGACGGATGGGCGTTCCAGTACCTGACCACTAGTGACTCCGAGGTCATGTCAGAATGACTGTGACACACGGACAGGGCAAAGTGCACTCCACAATACTCGCTCACCCCAAGATTATCCTCACCACACTTGCTGTGGTGCTTCTAGCACAGTGCGGTCTGTATTTTAGCACTGATATGCAGACCAGACCAGTGCTAGAAGCAAGAGAGCCACTCCCCAGGCAGGGAACTTTTTTACACTGCCTGTTGTGTTCCATATGTAGAGTAAACGCTGTGTGCTGTAAAGGTCCATACACACTAGGCGACTACGCCCAGCGTGTATGGATAGCGATGACCGCTGTCATCGCTGGGGGGAAAGCCGCACAGTGCATACACACTGAGCAGCTTTCCCCTTGCCCTGCGCCGTCAGAAGGGGAAGCGGCTTTGCATAGCGCAGCGCTATGCAGAGCCGTCCACAAAGCCGCTCATCTGCTGGTAATACCAGCAGATGAGCTGCTTTCTTGGCAATGATGCAGGAGTGCGCTGCAGCGCTTCATGGCCGGGCCATACACACTGGGCGGCTTTCAGCTCAAACTCGCCCAGTAAGTATCTGTAAGAATCTCACACATTCTCTGGACATTTCATGTACACGCCGTAATATTGTTTTTGATGCAATTAAATTCACTTCTAAGTGGTTCAAATATAGGACTGAACGGCCAGTGACAGGTGCCTAGATGCCGTGCGGATGGGTACAGGTCATTGCCCCAACCATATTAGGTCCATATGCATTGGGTCTACCACTGAAGGTCGACACATGACGCAGGTCCACAGGGTTGGATGGTCGACACGAGCATTAGGTCGACATGCGTTTTTCAAATTTTTTTGGGCCCGAATGTCAACTTAAGTCAACATGGACACCATCAAAGTGTACCGTTTCGCTTGCTGCGCTCGCCACAATGTTTTCTTCTCCCACCACGCCGTAGTGGATGGTAGGGCATGAAATACCGCCTGTCGGCACATGTCGGCTCAAAAAACCCAAGAAAAACTCATGTCGACCTTTCGACTGTCGACCATCCCATTGTTGACATGCTTGTGTTAACCTTCCATCCCTGTTGACCATGTCAACCTATTTCTGTGTCGACATAAGCCCTGTTGACCTTCAGTGGTCAACCTAATGCATGTCGACCTAAATAGGATGCACCTAGTGACCATATCCCAGGCAGATACTGGCTGCAATGTGTCAGCCGTTCCTTCTATTCCGACACAGAAAATGTTTCCACTGTGCGATCATTCAGCCCAAGACTGCAGCAACAATGCAGGAGTGCGGCATACAGAGCAGATCTATGTAGGGTCTTTATATAGGACGGTTCCCAGACCGCTGAGATAGCCCCAGCACCCCAGTGACACAACACTCAGCACATATATAAGCGTCCCAATAGCTGTAACATAAGGCGACATGAGCTGCTGTCACACCTGTGACATGGGACACATGCCATGCAGAACGGATCCCATCAGAGATATACGGATATCACACGTGATCTCAGGAGGCCGCCGGCGACCACGGCCTGGCCGGAGTCCCCAGCTAAAAGCATTTAATGGTTACTGCGGAACAGACTGTAACAAAGACCTGGCTCTGTACTCATTAGGGATTCCATACCCCATGGCGGATTCCTGTAATGCCAGCAGTCATGCGAGACAGCTTAATGGGCAGCCAAGATGGAGGAGGCCAGATGCAGTGTCCCAAAACACAAAGGCTCCAAGTTCCACTGTCATGCGACACACACACACACACACACAAGCCAGCCACATATCCGTATCTCCGCATGTCGGAATACACACGTGTGTGAGATATACACACATAAACACACAAGCCAGCCACATATACGGATCTCTGCATGTCGGAATACACACGTGTGTAACATATACACGCATAAAACACACAAGCCAGCCACATATACGTATCTCTGCATGTCGGAATACACACGTGTGTGAGATATACACGCATAAACACACAAGCCAGCCACATATCCGTATCTCTGCATGTCGGAATACACACGTGTGTAAGATATACACGCATAAACACACAAGCCAGCCACATATACATATCCTTGCATGTCGGAATACACACGTGTGTAAGATATACACACATAAACACACAAGCCAGCCACATATACATATCCTTGCATGTCGGAATACACACGTGTGTAAGATATACACACATAAACACACAAGCCAGCCACATATACGTATCTCTGCATGTCGGAATACACACGTGTGTAAGATATACACGCATAAACACACAAGCCAGCCACATATACATATCCTTGCATGTCGGAATACACACGTGTGTAAGATATACACACATAAACACACAAGCCAGCCACATATACATATCCTTGCATGTCGGAATACACACGTGTGTAAGATATACACACATAAACACACAAGCCAGCCACATATACGTATCTCTGCATGTCGGAATACACACGTGTGTAAGATATACACGCATAAACACACAAGCCAGCCACATATACATATCCTTGCATGTCAGAATACACACGTGTGTAAGATATACACACATAAACACACAAGCCAGCCACATATACGTATCTCTGCATGTCGGAATACACACGTGTGTAAGATACACACACACACGTCAATTATTTCTGGACAAAACCAGTGCTGGTGGCTGCCAATCATAAAATATGTACAATCAGAAGCAAATCCTGCCCTTTACTACATAACTGACCCTAAAAAGCACATATAAACACAATCTACTTCATTTTATATGTATTTTTGGGGGGCTAGGGGTGCCGTGATTCTAAAAAGATTGGGAACCCCTGCAGTAGGGGATTAGCAGAGGATTAAATCCAACAGCTCTGGCTCACTTAATCCTATTAAAGGGCTAGATGAGGATGGCTCTATCTGTAGCTGACACCCCTGCCCCTGACACCCCTGTGTTTTAATTGGCCCGCATGCCAATCAGTCAAAGAAAATAGATGACCATCCATAGTTAAAAACATTGACGGTCATCCGTTGCATAGTATGACACTATTGATGGCCAGTTGCACTATTTCCATCTATGGCAAAGGCAACGACAGCCATTCTACTCGGACCTCTTTGTCAAGGTTCTGCACTTTGACAAAGGGGTCCAAGTACCCCGAAACATTGGCATTACCCATGCACTTGTTCATTCAGTAAAGACGTTGTTGATACTAGTGACCAGCCTCTGAGTGCCTCCACCACCCAAAGCTCTATTCCCATTGTTCAAGCAGGCACCGGGGCATCGCTGCACAAATAGGGTGAGTGCCGGTCTGCCCCACATCCATATTATATAATGTGTGTGAGATATGTTTTCTGGGGCCACAAAGATCTATTCTAGAAGAATTGCTGTGTACACCTGTCTGCAGTGTAACATCTGTAACGTGTGTCCCATCCGTGCCTCTATACAGACCTGCACAATGTTAGTCGGTTTTCTGCCTGCTCACAAACAATGAACTTCTATAAAGCAATGACCCCTAACTGGCACCACAGCACTTTATCCTATGTACAGTCCCAGCCTGTGAGATGTGCTCATCAAGCGTCCCCCCTGAGCACCTGGCATGGCCACAGGGATGACGCCAGCGGCCAATGTGACCTGGCTTAGACCCATGCTGTATACCATGAGCCAGAGATGGGACACGCATGTCCCTCAGCTGGGCTGTACAGCACATAACATGAGTCATGCTTTCCTCTGCAAGTTTCCAATGTCTGCCTTAGGAAACCAGGGGCAAATGTTGCAGTGAAGTGTAAGCAGCAATGTACAACTGACTAGCTAGCTCCGAGCTCACTTCAGGCATGTAGCACTCCAACAAAATGGCCGCTCCCTGGAGACACGAGGTCATGGCAACAGGCTGCAGGCTGGCAGCGTTTCATGTTTCCCTATAACATACCATGGAGACACATTATTGCCCACCCAGTCTAAATGCAAGCAGTCACACACACAGCTGTCCGCCAATGAAACATGGCCGACTTGCCTGCTGATACGCAAGGAGCACAAATCTGTCCATTTATCAGGTGGTGTAAGGAACGTTGTAGTCAGCAGCAGGGACCATTAATCCTTACTCAGAAGGTAGGGAACGTACTAATGACCCAGCGAGGTGCACAGGCTGTACGCTGTTGTGTTTGCCAGGTAATTCTCCGGAGCTTGGGGTGAATTATTGCTACATCCGACCGCGCAGACAAAATTGTGACGTCTCTCCAGCTCTCTGGGGACTTATTCATCACGGGCAAACGACTGTACCTGCTGACCGGCGTCAGAAGTCGCATCTACCCTCACTGCAAATGTATAGGATGAAGAACAATCCAAAAATACTGAGACATTGGGGGAAATTTACGAAGATGTGTATTCTACTTCACATGTGATGTTGCTCTGGGCAACCAATCCGATCCAGTGTACTATCTTCTAGAGCCGGGCTGGGCAACACCGGCCCTCCAGATGTTGATGAACTACACCTCCCAGCATGCCTTGCATCAGTTTCAGCATGGCCACATAGAAAAACTAATGCAAAGCATCCTGGGATGTGTAGTTCATCAACATCTGGAGGGCCGGTGTTGCCCAGCCCTGTTCTAGAGGGTGCTAAATATATAAGAAGTAGATTCTGATTGGTTGCCCATAGCAACATCACATTTGAAGTAGAATACACATCTTAATAAATTTCCCCCAATAAGTGAAAAGGCACATTATATTAGAATGTAAGCTCTCACGAGCAGGGCCTTTTTCCCTCCTCTCTCTGAGATCTGAAAAATATCCACTAAAATACCAGCGTCGCTCACATTGGGGCAGATGGATTAAGTCTGGGGAAGAGATAAACTAGAGATAAAGCACCAGCCAATCAACTCCCAACTGTCGTTTTCAAACACAGTTCATTGGCTGGTGCATTATCTCTACTTTATCTCTTTCTCCAGGCTTAATACAGCTGCCCCATCATATTATATAATTCAAATAAAAAAAAGTTTTGAAAAAAAACCCAAAAGATTATATTTCATATATAAGGTAATATTACAGTTCATTATGATGAACAAAAAGGTTTGCTGGGTAATTTTCACACCTATTTTGACAAATTTACTCGGCACTCAAAGGGTTAAACCATTCTTTGATGGCACCAAATCCTGTGGTTTTCTGTCACCCTTTCAGTGTCCCCTGCTGATCCAGCTATGGTTATGTACCCTGTACTTTATTGTATTCAGGTTTAAGTCACTGCTTTGCTTATTTGTTCATGCAGTCTACACTTGGGCGCTGCGGATCCCTTGTGGCGCCAAATAACTAAAAGATGATAATGCTGAAAATAAAGGCTTTGGGTTGTTATTTTAATTAAGGATAATCAGGAAACATAAAATAATAATTCCAATCAACATGGGTGCAACTCCTTCATGTATTTTAATTTTTGGTAGTTGAATTACTATAGGTCATCTCTATAATTAGGAAAAGTAAAACGTTACCCCTCCGCCCTCCTTTCCCTACAAGAAAAATCTAAGAGGTCATGTCCTGTGACAGAGGGTCATGTGATCGAGTCACATGATTAGACCACACTCTGCTGCGAGTGTGTCTGTGTGCACCCAGTGGCCACAATCCTCTGGCACTTTTACAGACCAGCTCCTTCAATAGATCCGGCAGTGTCTGGAAAGATTGCACATTTTAAATTAATATAATAGACGAGGGGTATTGAACATGCAGACCTCCAGCTGCTGTGCAACTACATATCCCAGGATGCCCTGGCAATGTTTGGCTATTAGGGCATGCAAAGACTGTGGCAGAGAATGCTGGGATGTGTAGTTCCACGGCCGGAGAGCTACATGCTGAATACTCCGTAATAGATGATGGGATTCCTTATCGCAGCACTTGAGGGGCTGTTACTACGCACCATGGACTGTACACAGTGAGGGCGATGACTAGAACATGGAAAATAATCCATCATGGGCGTTTGTGCTCACAATCAGCACTCACTGAGGAAGGGACATATACCCAACTGCACAATTTATTTATGCAGGGAGTTCCTGTGCCTTTACATTACACTAGGTGCAAAAAGCCACAGTGAGCATTGCCTCTAGAATGGCCCGGACCGAAATGCATCATTCATTCTTGATGCCCATCCACTAGTGCAGGGGTCCTCAAACTATTTTGCTCTGGGACCTCATCAGACAATAACAATAATTACAGGACCCCAGCGAGGTCCTGCAGAAGGTCATCACATCACATGTGTAGTCAGCAGGCAGCACATACATGGCAGCATTGTGGAGGCACAGAGTGATGGGAGGAGTCTGATATACCATAACCCATCACATCACATGTGTAGTCAGCAGACAGCACATACATGGCAGCACTGTGGAGGCACAGAGTGATGGGAGGAGTCTAAATAACTGACAACTCAACAGATTGTTCGGACTCCTTGAATCACTGACTGGGATAAGAAAAGTCATCAGCCTGATGGTCAGCAACATGGAGTCGCGACCCCATGCTGAGAAGGTCGGGACCCACTTTGGGGTCCGGAGCCACGGTTTTAGAACCGCTGCTCTAGAGCGACGTACTTGCGATTTGGTCATTTTTTGTGTGATTGGAGCATTCAAGCATCCAAATCGCATGTAATTGACAGCAGGTTTGATTTTGGGGTTCCGAGTACATCGCATTGGATGCCTGCGAGTCGCATCGCCAGCAGAAGAGATCTGTCGGATCTCCATATTGTTTGCAAAAGGACCCAATACGATATATTGTATGCAGTACTAACGACCCAATAAGGGATTGTGGGAGATTTCTCTTCTCCTCTGGAAACAGATAATAGGCCTGATTCTGGTTCACTTGCAAAGCACATTTGGTTTGCAGATGGACAAAACCATGCTGCTCTGCAGGTGGGGCAGATGTAACATGTGCAGAGTGTTCGCTTTAGGTGAGGTGTGTACAAACGGATACCTATATTGCAGTGTAAGAATAAAGCAGCCAGTATTTACCCTGCACAGAAACAAAATAACTCCCCCAAATGTCACTCTCTATGAAGATGTTACATCTGCCCCACCTGCAGTGCACATGGTTTTATCCATTAAGGAAGGAGTTTGCTTTTGCAAACCAACCTGAATTACGCCCAAGGCCCTCTCCTCTGATAGGTGTGTGCTCATCTCTGCCCCAACCACCTACTCTGCAAGCTCCTGCATCTCCGCAGCCTCTGATCCATTTATTGCGCTGTGATGAGGTGGTCTGCGGGGGACAAGACCATACCCCAGGAGAGGTCCACACACACACACACACACACACACACACACACACACACACACACACACACACACACACACACACACACACACACGCGCGCACACACACACACACACCACCTCTCCCAGCGTTCTCATCACATTACTATATTAGTAAGAATATATTATATGTAATTCAGGGGTAGATTTATTAAAAGGTCGATCAGGGGAATATGCGCTATCCCCGTGTGTTATATTGCAGGGGATATTGCTTCCCCTGATCTATGACACCCGCGATGCGGGTGTTTAGCGAGCATCGATGCTGGTCAGGCGACATAGCGCACATACGTTAGTGGCCCCATACCGTATTTATTATGCTTCCTAGTGGCCGCGCGCTCCTGGTCTTTTCTCCTCTTCGCCAGAAAGGCGCGGCGGGTCTCCATACTATTGCTCCTCCTGCTTCCTGGTCTCCGGCGTCTTGAAATTAAATCAGCGCATGTGCCGGGTATACATCATCCCGGACGAACATTACCCGGCGCCGGAAACCAGGAGCGGCGCCGAACATGGAAATCTGTTCATGCGCCTTTGACACATCACATGTCATGGAAACCGGTGCCTGCGCAGATAACACAGCCGGACGGGAGCGCACGATACGTTGTGGGAGGCAGCGTATCCCCGTCAGCAGGGAATAACGCAGTCCCATAACGTACTCCACTCTTCATACATTAGGGCAAATTGCAGAGCTGCTTCACCACGATAAAGTGCATTATTAAGGAACGTTAGGGACCCGATGATAAATCTACCCCTCATTACTTAAAAGATCCCACCAATCGGACCTTTGCTTTCTGTGGAAACAATAGGAGCTGACTGGATAGCATTGAGCCCTGAGATCCTGCGCTGTATAACAGTTAGGAGGGCTCCCAGTCGCTGCGCTGTACAACACTGTGCTGATGAGTACAGGACAGCTCGTATGCTACTGACAAGCTGCCTGATGGTCACAAGTTACTGTAGCCATCAGCTTTCGCTGTTTGTTCAGCGAGCAGGACGTCCGCCTGCGTTATCACAGCTGATAAGACGCGGGGTGACTTGTGCGCAGCCTATAACGGCTCTGTCCAGTGATCTTATCGCGGCTGACAGTTTCCACTAAAGATACCGCGGACCGCAGGTCTCCGAACTGTCCGGGCTCCTGACGCTGTTATGATGAAGATGGATTACATGGTAGCAGAGAGGAGAAGAGTTCCCCAAACACTGGACACTTATACACCAGATCTACAGGGCAACCGCACAATACTAACTGATAAGATACCATACTGATAGCAGCAATAATATCTCATGTACTGCTAAAGGGTTTATAGAGCATACTCGTGGGAAAAGCAAATACTCAGTGAGCGATACACGAAGCTGCAAATGTACAGCGGTAATGGGCAACCTGGTACACTGAAAGGGTCAAACGGGCGGCTGCCAACCTTTTAAAAGGGCCCTTAAGGGGCCTACACATGGGGAGATTTTACTGAGCGATGCTAGATCGCGCAGCACACAGCGATGTGTCAGCGCTGAGTGATCAGTCAGGGACAAACGTCTATGTGTAAGAACATCAGCAGGTACAGTATATGAAACTCGCACTACAGCTTTAACAGAAACCTCTGTCAGGAAAGCAGGAAGGAGCCGGGGCAGCAGGCGAAGGCTCAGCGGATGACAGGCAGACCTAGGCCATACGGCTACCATCATAAATCTACAGAGTGTGAATCTGCAGCCTTTATTCTGATTACTCTGCATTCGCAGACATCACCTTATAACAGGCATAAAACTGTCAGATGCATTTATATTGCAGGTGACCCATGTGATCCTGGACTGACTGTATAGACAATAAGGCTGTAGCTAGGGTAACGATGCACAAACCTCATTAACAGTCCAAAGACACACAGTATTAATGGCTCACACTACGGAATGAGGGGTCAACTTGATAGGAAGCTGTGACGGGGCACAAGCACTGCAGGCAGGAGATGTCACTGCTCAGCTTCCTGATGTGCTGGAGAATGTGAGGCATGAGGAAGCGTGCGCTGGGAATGACACACAGGCGGTTACTGTCATAAATGCTAACGGCACACACACAACACAAAGGACAGGTGGCTCTCTGGCCCATTCCATACGCTCAATACGGGATGCATTTGCCAACGGACAAAATACCGATTGACGGAATCCAACCAGATGCTGATGGACAAAATGCTGTCAGGAACAGAACCCCAACAGTCCAAGTACCGACAGTCAACACCGATGATGCACAATGCCGACAGCCAAAATAATGACACAAATAATGGCCAATACAGTTTTTCATGACTTTTTTCACAAAATAACGACTTGTTCATCCCAAGGGGCATAGAGGGAAAATAGAAGTGCGCTGAGCAAAGCCAGAAACCATGCCTGAAGCATTTAGAGAGGCACCGTGCCCAAAGCATGGAGAGCGCAGCGAGGCACCGTGCCCAAAGCATGGAAAGCGCAGCGAGCCACCATGCCCAAAGCATGGAGAGCGCAGCAAGGCACTGTCTCTGAAGTGTAGTGATCGCAGCGATGCACCGTGCCCAAAGCATGGAGAGTGCAGCGAGGCACCGTGCCTAAAGCATGGAGAGTGCAGATAGGCACCGTCCCTAAAGCATGGAGAGTGCAGAGAGGCACCATGCGATTCATGGAGAGCGCAGCAAGGCACTATGCATTAAGCATGGCAAGTGCTGCGAGGCACCGTGCCCAAAGCATGGCGAGCATTACAATCATGTCATCAAGCATGTTCGGCATTATGATCATGTCGGTATATTGAGTGTCGGCATTATGTACCTGTCAGGATTTTGACCATCGGTATTTACACCCTGCCGGTATAAGTGCCGGCCATTTCGGTATTTTAATTGTCAGTAAATCCTACTCAGCCGTTTTATACTTCCTGGGGCCTAGACAGTTAAGGTGCATACACACTGAGAGATTTTCACCTGTCCAAGTGATTTTCGTGGGAATGGACGGCGATCCACCCCGCGTCAGCGCTCACTGCCAAGCCGTGAGTGTGTATCGTCCAGTGCGTATCGGCCTTTAGTCTTAAACCTCATCAACTCGCATTCTAATACTTCCAGTTTACACCTCCAGTGGTAACAGAATGCCCCATAGTACAGAATAACCACCTATATAACGTACCCAATAGTACAGAATGTAGTATAGTGGTAACATAGAAAGCATACACCATGTGATTCCGCATGGCCCTCATACACTAGGGCGATTCACATGCAATTTGATCACTCGCAGGAAAACAGCCATAATTGCAGGTGAATGACAGCAGGTCCCATGTGCATCGCACCAGCTGATTTGCTGGATTGGTTCCATGCAAAAGGAGGGGGCTCAAGGGGGATAAATGTGACATTTCCAAGTGAAGTCGTCATCATGATGTATGTCCAACATATGACTGTAGTAAAGGGGACATAGAGGTGTAGGACAATGGTGGGTGCATCCCAGAAGGGGCCAAATACATATGTGGGGGAGAGGACAGAACATAAGGCTGTTACGTTCTTGGTGTCAACAGGAAGGCTTGTCTGGGACATCAACCAGCCGTGCATTCTCCTATAGACACCAGGTTAGACTACCATGGTTACCACATTGGTGAATGCAATAGATCAGCACAGATCACACATTATCATACACATGCTCAAGCAATCTCTGACACATGCCAGCAGTGCATCCTCTCTGGACACTGACCCTGTGAAAGCCTCCATGGACCACTGGCTGCTGAGGGAAACCACCCTGTGCCACCAAGATAGACATCTAGTGGTACGGACCCTGTGAAAGCCTTCCGGGCTACTGGACCATGGGGAAGCCTCCTTGGGCTACCAGGAAAGCAACTCGCCCTGTGAAAGCTACCCTGAGGCACCAACCCCCGGGAAGCCTATCTGGGCCACCACAGTAAACTCATTGTACCACTGGAGAAGGTTCCTTGGATCCCAAGCCCCCGGGGATGTCTCCCTGGCCCACTGACACAGAGGAGTCCGGTACCTTTAAAGAACTTGAGCGCCAGCCCATAGAGCTCCTCCAGGCTGAAGCCCCAACGCTGCTCCATGCTCAGGGAGTCCGCCTCGTCCTCTGCCGGCGGCTCCGGCCTCTGATCGCCTCCCACCGGCCTGGAATCCCCGGCCGCAGGCTCCTCGGGGTCCGGGGTCAGCGTCATCCCGTCTATAGAGACCTCCAAGCGCTCTGCGCTGCTCACGGCCGCCATCCTCCCCCCGAACAGCGCCGGCCACGTCCCGACTTCCGGCTCCTGCACGGGGGCGCGCACGCTAGCGCCGCCAGCAAGACCATCCCCACTCCGCATGCGCTGGGAGCGGGAGGCGCGCCGCCAGCGAGACAACCTCAGAGCGCATGTGCGGTGGGAGGCTGGAGCCGGCGGGGCGCGCGCCGAGCGTCCTGCTCTGAGGGGAGCTTGCCTGTCAGGCGGTGCCGGGAGCGCCCTGCGCGTTCCCGTATCCTCACAGTGAGGGTATAGTAATAATAAATATGTAGACATAATCAGCCCTTTTGTCAGTGATAAGGATACTATTGGTCACAGAGGGTTTATAATCTCCATGGTAATTATAGGTAACCTGTAGGGAGCACGCTAATATCTACAAGGCCTATATTATTTCATGTTACCATCACATCGCAATGTACTTGAGCATTGTTCCCCATATTCACCAGCAGAGGGAGACAAAACCACACATTCCAAACATTTGACATACCAGAGGATAACTCCAGATGAGAGTTCTATTGAAGATGGGATGTTGCCCATAGCAACCGATTACTACTTATTTATTTAGCACCTTCTAGAAGATAATTGAATCTGGTTTTTATTAGAGATGAGCGGGTTCGGATCCTAGAGATCCGAACCCCCACGGACTTACCTGATCCGAGGCCGGACGTCATCTTCCCGCTGTCGGATTCTCGCGAGACCTGGGGATATATAGTTCCCGGCGGTCGGCGCCATTTTCAAACAGGCTGGTGATTTCAGACAGCACTGATGTGTCCGTGGTGTCTGCTGAGCTGAGCTGCTGGGGAAACATGCTGGGGGGATGAAATGTTGGGGGGGGGGGGGGGAATGATTTATGCATAGGGGGATGCTGCTAGTGCTACAGAGGGGGCTACATTATTTTAATTAAGCAAATTTAAATGACTGCTGCCAGTGCACAGTATAAGTCCAGGGTGCCCGCATGTGTGCTGCATCAGTCCAGGGTGCCCGCATGTGTGCTGCATCAGTCCAGGGTGCCCGCATGTGTACTGTATCCATCCAGGGGTGCCCACATGTGTGCTGTATTTGTCCAGGGGTGCCCACATGTGTGCTGTATTTGTCCAGGGGTGCCCCCATGTGTCCTGTATCATTCCTGGGGTGCCCGCATATGTGCCGTATAATTCAAGGGGTGCCCCATGTGTCCCATATCAGACCAGGGAAGCTGCCATTTTTTTAATGAAAATAAAAATAAGTTGTTTTTTTGTTTGTTTACTGCAAGGGCTGTTAAATGCGCTGTAGTCCAGGGGTGAGCCAAGAGTGCTGTATAATTCATGGGGTGTTGCTAAGTAAGGTGTGCTGCTCTTTTTTATAATTAAAAGAATACACATTTTTATTTTTACTGCAGGAATTTGTCTGCCGTATAATTCCATGCCTGCCGCCATGTGTGCCGTATCAGTCCAGGGGTGCCGCCATCTGTGCCGTATAATTCCATGCCGCCATCTGTGCCGTATAATTCCATGTGTGCTGTATCAGGTCAGGGGTGCCACCATCTGTGCCGTATAATTCCTGGGGTAAGCAAGTCTGCCGTATAATTCATGGGGTGCTGCCAAGTGTGCCATATCAGTCCAGGGGCGAGCCAAGTCTCCCAAATAATTCCTGGGGTGAGCCAAGTCTGCCGTATAATTCATGGGGTCCTGCCAAGTGTGCTGTATTATTTATTTATTTATTTATTTATTTATTTATTTATTAGTATTAGTAGTATTAGTCCAGGGGTGATGCTAAGCGTGCCATATCAGTCCAGGGGTGATGCTAGGTGTGCTGTATCAGACTAGGGGGGATGCTAGGTGTGCCATATCAGACTAGGGGGGATGCTAAGTGTGCCATATCAGTCCAGGGGTGATGCTAAATGTGCCGTATCAGTCCAGGGGTGATGCTACCTGTGCCATATCAGTCCAGGGGTGATGCTACCTGTGCCATGTCAGTCCAGGGGTGATGCTAAGCGTGCCATATCAGTCCAGGGGTGATGCTAGGTGTGCAGTATCAGCCTAGAGGGGATGCTAAGTGTGCCATATCAGTCTAGTGTTTGTGCCGCACACTTGTGTGGCTTATCATAGTTATCCAGCTACCTCGGTGCAACCTTTTGCCCTAAAAAAAGGTGTGAGCTGTTCAGAATAGACTGGAAATGAGTGGAAATGAATGTTATTGAGGTTAATATAGCGTAGGAGCAAAAAATAAAAACCAAAATTCTGCGATTTTAGCAGTTTTTATGCTTTTTTAACAAAAAATCAGAACCCAAAAAGGTACTTGTGGAGTATCACGGCTCCCACGACCTGCATCGTATGCAGATCGTATGCTAAAAATCGCATCGCATCGCATCGCATGTGGCATACGATGGCATACGATGCGATTCGATGTTTTACCGATTTTTGACTATTTTAGCTCAAAAATCGTATGCCATCGCATAACATCGTATGCCATCGCATAACATCGTATGCCATATGTAGTGGCATACGATGTCATACGATGCGATACAATGTTTTACCGATTTTTGAGCAAAAATGGTAAAAAATCGGTAAAACATCGGATAACATCGTATGCCATATGTAGTGGCATACGATGTCATACGATGCGATACGATGTTTTACCGATTTTGAGCAAAAATGGTGAAAAATCGGTAAAACATCGGATAACATCGTATGCCATATGTAGTGGCATAGGATGTCATACGATGCGATACGATGTTGTACCGATTTTTGAGCAAAAATGGTGAAAAATCGGTAAAACATCGCATGGCATCGTATGCCATCGATGCGATACGATGTTTTACCGATTTTTGAGCCATTTTAGCTAAAAAATCGTATTCGATCGCATCGGATGCCATACGATGGCATCCGATGCGATGCGATGGCACCCGATTTTGCACTGAAATGCATCAGAATGCATTGAAATGTGTATTAAAGTAGTGAAATGCCCCCAAATGCCATTTTTCATAGTGCACCACCCCCACTATCAACGTCAACCCGAAGCGTGGCGAGCGCAGCGAGCCAGCGAGGGGCGGCGGTACGCGTCCTACGACCTTTTCATACCCCCACTATCCACGTCGGCGTGAAGTTGAGAATAGAATAGTGTGGCGAGCGCAGCGAGCCACCGAGCCCGAAGCGTGGCGAGCGCAGCGAGCCCCGCGAGGGGACGCGGATACCTTCACAGCTATACGCGTCTCCTCGCGGGCTTTACAGGTATCCGCGTCCCCTCGCGGGGCTCGCTGCGCTCGCCACGCTATTCTATTCTCAACTCCACGCCGACGTGGATAGTGGGGGTATGAAAAGGTCGTAGGACGCGTACCGCCGCCCCTCGCGGGCTCGCTGCGCTCGCCACGCTTCGGGTTGACGTTGATAGTGGGGGTGGTGCACTATGAAAAATGGCATTTGGGGGCATTTCACTACTTTAATACACATTTCAATGCATTCTGATGCATTTCAGTGCAAAATCGGGTGCCATCGCATCGCATCGGATGCCATCGTATGGCATCCGATGCGATCGCATACGATTTTTTAGCTTAAATGGCTCAAAAATCGGTAAAACATCGTATCGCATCGATGGCATACAATGCCATGCGATGTTTTACCGATTTTTCACCATTTTTGCTCAAAAATCGGTAAAACATCGTATCGCATCGTATGACATCGTATGCCACTACATATGGCATACGATGTTATCCGATGTTTTACCGATTTTTGTCCATTTTTGCTCAAAAATCGGTAAAACATCGTATCGCATCGTATGACATCGTATGCCACTACATATGGCATACGATGCCATGCGATGGCATACGATTTTTGAGCAAAAATGCTCAAAAATCGGTAAAACATCGTATCGCATCGTATGCCATCGTATGCCACTACATATGGCATACGATGCCATACGATGGGAGCCGTGATACTCCACAAGTACCCCCAAAAAATCCAAACACAAAACACTTAGGAGGTGTTTTGCCAAAACCCATTAGAACCCAAAACCCAAAACCCGAAAAGTGGCCGGTGCACATCCCTAGTTTCTATGGGAAACTTCAATAGAACTCTCATCTTAGTAAATCTACCCCTTCTGCCTGTTGTAGATTATTCAGAGCTTTGTGAATAGTTGTGACTAGTTTCCCTTCGCCGTAAGTACCTGGGGAGGAGAGAGGAGGAGCAAGGTCAGAACGAGGGACCCAAATGGCCAGGCTTAGGGCACGGTGGCTCGCTTCGCTTGCCACCTGGTTACTAAAGGCAACCAGTGCTGGGGTGGATATTGGATATAGCTACCTGCAATAATGTGAGCAAGCCCATCATAGGGTGAAACGCATTTTCCAGAGGAATACAGAGCACTCGCTCTATCAGATACAGCACACACGCAGGTATCTGCTCGAAAGTACCAGCAGGACAGCCCTCACTTACTCCCCTCCACTGCATCAGCAGCGGGACATCACTACTATATTACCTGCGTATAGAACTTAAATATGATTGGCTTGCCTGAAGAGGGGAGTTTTCAGGGAACGCTTGAAAGTTTGGAGGCTAGCGGAGAGTCTTATTGTGCGTGGAAGGGCATTCCATAGGATGGGAGCAGCTGTATATGTGGCTGATGAGTGCTTCTAATTTTACAGCAGGCAAAAAAAACCACAATTTAATGATAAATTGATAAGCAGAGACTCATTTACCTCAGTTTTGACAGCATACGAACATTAGCTCTATCACTCAAAATATCACAGAGCGTAACATTGAACTGGACATAGCCCACTGTAAATGATTGAGCATTGTGGGACATGTATGTCAAGTAATTATTGAGCACAATCAATTTAAACAATTGTGCTACATGTATACGAATTATTGTACTTTCTAAAAGTCTACTGTTACTACTGTGCTCCTCTCGTCCCTCCCCCCCCCCCTTTCTTTTCACACTCCCTCTCATCCCCAGATTATAGTAGTGACTCCTTGCAATGTCACATGACAACAAGGAGTCGCATACAGAAGAGTGTCATTATTCTTATCTATCTCACACTCTGGCCCTTATTCAGATCTGATCGCAGAACAAATTTGTTCTCAAAATGGACAAAACCATGTGCACTGCAGGTGGGGCAGATGTAACATGTGCAGAGAGAGTTACATTTGGGTGGGGTTTGTTGAAACTGAAATCTAAATTGCAGCCATTATTTACTCTGCACAGAAACAAAATAACTCACACAAATCTTAAGGTGCCCACACACTAGAAAGATCTGCGATCATAAGATGTGCGCATAAATTAGCCTTCAAATCTTTTGTCCGATCTGGACAAAAGATTTCAGGCAAGCGCACATCTTTACCAAAGATTTCTCTTAAGATCCCGTGTGCGTTCCTATGGATCTTTTGTTAAATCTTCTGATCTTTCGTGCAGCACGTAAGATAAGAAGATTCGGCTAAAGATCCACGGGAGCGCGCATCGGACCGAAATTCGACCGATTATCGGAAAACATCGGACGATATATCGGACGATTTATCGGAAATTGGCCAAACAGCCTAAAAATCGTTCTAGTGTGTGGGCACCTTTAGGGCCTCTCTCTTAAGGTGCCCACACACTAGAACGATTTTTGGGCCGATTGGCCGATTTTCGATAAATCGGCCGATATATCGGCCGATATTTACCGATAATCGGTCGAAAATCGGTCGAAAATCGGCCGATGCTCGCTCCCGTGGATCTTTTGCTAAATCTTCTGATCTTACGTGCTGCACAAAAGATCAGAAGATTTAACAAAAGATCCATAGGAACGCACACGGGATCTTAAGAAAAATCTTTGGTAAAGATGTGCGCTTGCCTGAAATCTTTTGTCCAGATCGGACAAAAGATTTGAAGGCTAATTTATGCGCACATCTTATGATCGCAGATCTTTCGAGTGTGTGGGCACCTTTATCCCCGAATTGCGGTGTGACCCCCTGCAATGTTGTGACACAGCAGGGAATCACACTCGTTCTAGCAGGGACAGCAGAAGGGAATCTTACCTACAAATTATATCCATCTTTGTCAAATGGTTACAATGTATTCTGATTGCAATGTCTGAACTGATACAAATACATACTACAAAGTAACACATGAGTCTAGTGCTAAGTGTGCCTATGGGGGACATTTACTAAGATGTGTATTCTACTTCACATGTGATTGGTTGCCCATAGCAACATCACATGTGAAGTAGAATACACATGTTAGTAAATGTCCCCCTATATCTAACAAGCAGCTTTACTGTATGTGTGGGAAAGGTTTGATTTAGTGCTAGAAATTAACTTAATTTATTCTTGAAAAAACAGCACTATTATAAATAACCAGCATCTCACCAAACACTGTTTCTGGGTCCTAGTGCAATCCTAGCCAATAATATATATATTTAATACTATTTTAATAATAACAGCATTTGACATTTGAACAGAACCATCAAAGCTACCTGCACATGTAGTTGCCTGTCTCCTGTCTACTACTGTTCATCTGTTTGTGTATTTTCTAATATATTGTATGCACAGAACTTTCTTTTATCTCTTATATATTTAGCCAGATCTGTCAGTCTACGCAGTGTGGCAAACGGTGGGCGGGGTTTCACGGGTGATTAACAGGCCCATCCACCGTCAGCCACACTGCAAAACCTGGCCACTTCCGTTCTACACAGCACCCCCTTGCCTTCCGATCTCCACATCAGCTCACACCCCTCCTCGGCCGCCCCTCCCCATGCCCGCCCATACATGTCCTGACTCCGCCCCACGGCTGCTCACCGCCCGCAAACCCCACCCCCAACTCATCCCATGGCACACCACCCCATGCCCGGCCATAGGGCATCCCCAAGGAAACGCACCGCGCAACCCCCCTCCCCACCAGCCTCCTGACTCAGCCAGCAGCTACACAACGTGCGACACCCCCCCCCCCCCCTCACTCTCATACAAGTCCAGCATCACGGCTACACCCCCAGCCTCGCACTCCATCCAACGTCACCGCCCCTTCACCGCCTCCATACCTCCCAACTTTTGAAGATCCTCCGGCGGGACCCAGCTGATGCGCGACGGAAAAATCGGGGCGTGGCCTAATTTCGGGGGCGTGGTCTATACTCGCGACGCTCCCGCGAGGCCACGCCCCCATTTTGCCGCTATGGGGGCATGACCCGGAGGCTCTGTGAGCCTCTAGCCATGCCCCCAGCCCCCAGCACAGCGTTTATTCCCCGCTGCTTAGGGATGGCCATCGTTGCCATTGCCATCGATGGTTGCCATCGATGGCAAATCGGCAACTGGCCATCGATAGTGCTTAACTATGCAGTGGATGACCATCGATATTTTTACATATCGATGGTCATCCATTGTGTTTGATGGATTGGCCTGTGGACCAATCAAAACACGGGGGCGGGGCTTCGCGGGTGTCGGGGGGCGGAGCTATGCTCCGTGTCCCAGCACTTTCGAAAAAAAAACAAAAAACCCATCGTTTTGCTATTCCATCGATGGAGGGAAACCATCTGGTACTCCCCCATCGATGGCAAAAGTATTTGACATCGGCCATGAACCATCGATGATTTTGAATCATCGATGGTCGATGGCCATCCCTACCGCTGCTTAGCAGCCGACAGGGGGGACTCCCAACAGCCCCCCCTCACCACGGGACACTGCCGCCCGCGGGTGGGACAGCGGGACAGGCCCTAATAATCGGGACTGTCCCGCTAAAATAGGGACTGTTGGGAGGTATGCGCCCCTTCCTAAAACTGCTCAGCCTCTATGCCCCGTTCCCACACCCGCACGGATCCCGCTACACCACCAACCCCTCTTTTAACACACCTCTCCTCCCTTGAAACCTCAGTTTTAAACTTTAGCACACTTCCTTTTATGTCTTATGGCACCCAACAACCCCCCCCACACACACACATACCCATGCCTCCAATGCTCACAACTACACACACATCCATCCATGCCTCCAATACTCACAACTACACACACACACCCATCCTTGCCTCCAATACTAACTACACACACACACACACACCTATGCATGCCTCAAAATCCCACAAATGCACACATTTATCCATGCCTACAATACGCACAACTACACACAGACACACACCCCTCCATGCCTCCAATACTCACTACTACACACACACACATTCATGCGTCCAATACTCACAACTACGCACACACCCATCCATGGCTACCACACTCACACCTACACACACCCACACATGCATGCCTACAATACTCACAATTACACACAAACACACACCCATACCCATCCATAGCTCAAAAAAACACTAATACACACACACATCGAAGCTTCCAATACTCACAACTACACACCCACATATCCATGCCTCCAATACTCACTGCTACACACACACCCATTCATGCCACAACTACACACACACACACCCAGCCATGCCTACCACACTCACAACTACACACACACACACACCCCTGCATGTCTACAATACTCACAATTACACACACACACCCATCCATGCCTCCAAAAATACACAATACACACACACCCATCCATCCATGCCTCCAAAATACACGTCTTATAATTTTGACATTTGCTTCAAGGTGCCTTCAAAACTCTGTGTAACACAGTACACTTTACTAGGTTTGCCCACTAACGCATCAATGTGATTTTAACCCACACACACACTTCTATGACTCCAATACTCTCAACGACACCCACACACACATCCATCCCTCCATTACTCACAACTACACACACCCATCCATGCCTCCAATACTCACAACTACACACACACACACACACACACACATCTATGCTTCCAATACTCACATCTACACCCACCCACACACCCATCCATCCATCCCTCCAATACTCAAACACCCATCCATGCCTCCATTACTCCCAACTACACACCCCCATCCATGCCTACAATACTCACAACCACACACACACACACACACATCCATGCTTCCAATACTCACATCTACACACACCCACCCATCCAGGCCTCCAATACTCACAACTACACACCCCCATCCATGCCTACAATACTCACAACTACACACACACACACACACACATCCATGCTTCCAACATTTATGCTCTCAAATGCACTTTAAGCACATTATTCTGCAAATTAGACTATATCTCACACTCACATATATTTCTACTTCTAATGGGGGCGAAGACCCACACGACGGTGTGAAGAGCGCCCGGAGGGCGCGATGAATCACCTAGTGTTAAATAAATTAAAAGTTACGTTTTAAATAACCTAGCGCAAAATAAATACACATTCGTGAACCCCCTTTTGATACCAATAAGAGTGCCCCAACAAAAGAGCTTTCTCTCTCTCCTTGCAAAATTATGTATGTCTCTAGCTCAGGGAGCACTAGGGAGCACCACCAAACACCACCAAACACCACCAAACACCACACTTAAGGCCCCCATACATTAGCCCGACTTGTCCTAGGGACAAGTCGGACCTGATTTCCCCGGCAGCTCCCCGGGAGGTTTCACACATGATGAGGCACTTGATGTGCCAAGTTTTTCATATGATAAATCGCCATGCGATTTATCATATGAAACTCCCGGGGAGCTGCAGGGGGAGTGCCGGGCAGAATCAGCGGGCGAGGGGCCGGGCATAGTAAGCTGTCAAATAGGCAGCGGGCGGGGGGGCGTTGGAGAGCCGGGCTGGGGACACAGAGGCAGCGTGCGGGGGTAGACGTCGGTGAACAGATGAGGGAGCTGGGTAGGAGGATCGGGGACTCACTCTCTCTGCACTGCAAGCCAGGAAAAAAAAATACAAATGAATGGGAAGCCAGTGATTGGCTGAGAGCTCTCTCAGCCAATTGCTGATTGGCTGAGAGCTCTCTCAGCCAATTGCTGATTGGCTGAGAGCTCTCTCAGCCAATCACTGGCTGCCCATTCATTTGTAATGTTTTTTTTTCTTCCTTGCAGATGCAGAGTTGTCGCTGGTCCTCCTGCGCCCAGCTTCCTCGTCAGTTCACCGGTGTCCACCCCGCACACTGCCTCTGTGTCCCCAGCCCGGCTCTCCTGCGCGCCCCCCCCCCTCCCCCCCCAGCATCTGCCGCCGCTGACTCTGCCCGGCTCTCCTGCAGTAGCGCACGCAGGGGGGGTTTCCGAGTACCCAGAAACCCCCCCAGGAGTCTAAGGGCCCTAGGCTGAAAGCTGAGGGTCCCCTCTTTCCATGAGTACAATCATTTTTAAAAATCGGACCTTGGGAACTGGAGATATCTGACTTCAAAGCAGTGGTCCCCATCCAAGCCTGTTAATTGCTGTTCCCAGTCAGATATTTCAGGTTCTATCTGACTTAGAGTTTTTCTGAGGTTATATTCCAAAAGCTGGGACTCTCCCCCTTTGATGGAGACTAGTAGCTTGTCTCTACTGTTCCCAGAACCAGAGATATCAGCCTTCCAGCAGATGGTTACTGCTCCAGCTCCACACACCTGGTATATAGTTTTATATACTCGGCAGATTGCTCTGCCTTCTGAATTCTGATCCCCTAGTCCCCAATATAATTTGGTAGGTGGGATTCTCTAGTTAATTCCATTAAAATCTAAGAAATCTATTTCCGGGAACTGGAGATATCTGCAGTCAAGCAAGCTGTCCTCCCACCAGAAAATTATGAATAATAAGCCCACTGCACTATACACCCCTCCTCTGCATATTAAACATCATCTACCCCAATGCCCCCTTCTCCCACCCCATCTCCCACCATCTGTACAGTACAGGGGTAATAAGTGGAAATTACTGATCCGGGCCCTACATGCTGAGCAGTTGATATAATACCCCCTACCACCTGCAGGACATCAAAGCATATACTGGGTCACCTAAGTGTCCATCTCCGTGCTTTGCTCCGCCCCTCTGGAAACCCCCTTCTGAAAATCCTGTGTTTGCCCCTGCTCCTGCGCCCCCCCCCCATCCCAGCATCTGCCGCTGCTGACTCTGCCCGGCTCTCCTGCGCCCCCCCCCCCCCATCCCAGCATCTGCCGCTGCTGACTCTGCTCGGCTCTCCCCCTGCCCGGCTCTCCCCCTGCCCGGCTCTGGCGTCCCCCGCCCGGAGGCTGCACATAAGATTTAGGAAATCTTATGTACAGCCGGTCCGACTGCCCGACTCCGATCCGATGTGCACGGGACCGCGCATCGGATCGGATGTCAAAACATGCGATTTGGGCCGATTTCATGGCCCGATTCATCCGAATCGGGTGAAATCGTGCCCAAATCGTATAGTGTATGGGGGCCTTTAGGCCCTTATTCTGATTGAGTCTGACGGCTGCATGTTCGGGCGGACTGACGATGTATTGTGCAGGGCTGCAGCCCCCCCAGGTAAAATCCACCACTGTCTCTGCCTAAAGTGAAGCCAGATACAGTCTGTGAGACTGCTCTGGCTTCACTGTGATTGGCAGTGACTTCCTATTGGAAGTCTGACCTGCCAGTCACTCAAGGCAGTCCCATCGCGAGGTGTTCCCTCCCTCCGGGATACCTCTCTCTGCGCAAATGCGTGGCAGCCCCTGAAATGGGTTCTGCGCATTCGCAGTACCGCGGACCATACTGCGCCGGAACCCGGGAACCCAATACAGTTGCAGCCGTGCGGGGGGGGGGTACTGCATGCGAGGGGGGCAGCCGGCACTGCGGGCGGAGGGCAGCGTCTGATGGACTTGCAAGGCTGCGAATTTCACAGCCTTACGAGTCAATCAGAATAAGGCCCCATGTACGGAGCGGGGACGGGTGACGCCAGTGAGCGGTAATCCTGAACAATATCAGCCAGTGTGTGCGGCCAACATAACCTGCAGCCGGTCTATAAATGTATGATCGGGTAATGGCATCACTAGAATACAGGAGCAGGCGACCTAGTGGAACTACAAGTCCCAGTATGTCCTGCCAAGTATAATGTAATATCACAACAGGTAGGGGTCATAATGTCGACTGTATGAAGGTCGATCACTAAAAGGTCAACAGGGCTTACGTTGACACATAAAATAGTTCGACATGGCTAAGGTCGACGGGGTTGGAGGGTCAACACAAGATTTAGGTCGACAATGGGAAGGGTCGACAGGAGTTTGTCACGTTTTTTTGTCCCAAATTTCGATGTAAGTTGACATGTAAGTCGACATGGACACCGTATCAGTGTACCGCAGCCCCTTGCCCGGCTCACCGCTTTCATACCCCAGTGGATGGTAGGGTATATGACAAACCACCTGTCGGCACAAGAAGATTTAAAAAAAAAACATGAAAAACTCGTCAACCTTTTCACTGTCGACCTTCCCATTATCAAACTTATGCTCGTGCCGACATTCCGACCCTGTAGACCTTAGCCATGTTGACCTATGTCATGTGTCCACCTAAGCCCTGTCAACCTTTAGTGGTCAACCTAATGTATGTCGACCTTCGTAGTGTCAACCTAGGGACCGTATCCCTCAGACCTGCAGGAGAAATGTCTGTACCAGTGAACATGTTCCGCTTACCTGAGACGGAGGAGGAGGCGGCTATCCAGTTCTTCCAGCACCATGATCTATGCGGTTGTCCGTAACGGAATGTATGTGGCGGTGCCAAGTGGAAGCATGTCGTCTCAAGGTGAGCCTCAGAGCGGCCCATTGGTTTCCAGGGTGCCGCTTATCGTTCGTCACTATGATTCGCTTCATATATTCCTGGGCCCAGGAGCTCACGTCCATCGAATATTGTGGGCGACAGCTGGAAATATCTAAAAAAACTGGGTACTCTTTACCTAGAAGGGCACCCACGATTTTGATCGTGGGCATGGTTAGTAAAAAAAAAATTGCGTCGGTCGCATCGCATGCGACCAAAAAAATCACATGCGACGCGACCGACGCGATGCCCGCGATTTCCCATAGGGAACAATGTTAAATGTCCCAATTGACCCTATTTTCCTGTTCAATGTCTCAATTAACCCGATTTTCCATAGGAAACAATGTTAAATGGCCCACAGAGGCCAAATAGGCACCCTGAAGTGTGAAATGCCCCCCCCAATTGTTAACGCCACCCCACGATCAACGTGAACCCGAAGCGTGGCGAGCGCAGCGAGCCCCGCGAGGGGACGCGGACAGCTGTGAAGCCCGTGAGGGGACGCGTATACCTGTGAAGGTGTCCGCGTCCCCTCGCGGGACTCGCTACGCTCGCCACGCTTCGGGCTCGGTGGCTCGCTGCACTCGCCACACTTTCTATTCTCAACTCCACGACGACGTGGATAGTGGGGGTATGAAAAGGTCGTAGGACACGTACCGCCGCCGCTCGCCACGCTTCGGGTTGAGGTTGATCGTGGGGTGGCGTTAACAATTGTGGGGGCCATTTCACACTTCAGGGTGCCTATTTGGCCTCTGTGGGCCATTTAACATTGTTTCCTATGGAAAATCGGGTTAATTGAGACATTGAACAGGAAAATCGGGTCAATTGGGACATTTAACATTGTTCCCTATGGGAAATCGCGGGCATCGCGTCGGTCGCATCGCATGCGATTTTTTAGTGCATGCGATGGGCGCCCTTCTAGGTAAAGAGTACCAAAAACTGCGTATCGGTGGTCCTGGCCACATTGTGGAGGTATATGAAAGCTTGTTGGTCAAGCGAAAAAGCAACGTCGGTTGGACTTTACCACAGCAGTGGAATTTTGGTGGAATTTGTCGGGAAACTGGACAGTGTTTCCTTAAAATGGTGCCCAGACGTGATGCCACCACTTTGATGGTGGCTATAACTGAAAACATTGACCACTATTTATAGGGACTGCTGGAGGGCGTACAGCACTGAACAGCTGGAACTGGCTGGTTATCAGCATTCACGAGTGAACCATAGGTTTAATTTCATTGACCCGGCCACAGGGGTTCATACCCAGAATGTGGAAAGACTGGGGCGCATGCAAATGGCGCAATAAGCGCCAAAGAGGCACAGCACGCCACCAGCTCCAATCATATTTGCAGGAATTTATGTGGCGAAAGACTTTGGGTGGTGATAACCCATTTGAACGCATCCTTCGAGCACTTTCGCTCCTGCCTAAAGCAGATTGACTGTTTTTTAATATGTTTTCTTTCATGATTTTTAGTAATTAATGTTGTAATTCATTGTTATTATTATCATTATTTATTGTAATGTGATTAATTCATTATGCTTTTTCATTCTAATTATTTAAGTTAATTACAGTTATTCGTTAACACATATCGTCATTACTGTGTCCGCTGTATGATATTGCAGTGTGAATGTGTTCCTAAAACACCACCAATATCCACGCCACCCCAAAGCATGGTGAGCGCAGCGAGTCCCGCGAGGGGCGGCAGAACGCGTCCTCTGACCTTTTCATACCCCCACTATCCACGTCAGCGTGGAGTTGATTTTAGAAAGTGTGGTGATCGCAGCGAGCCACCGAGCCCGAAGCGAGCGCAGCGAGCCCCGCAAGGGGACGCGGAATACTTCACATGTATTCCACATCCCCTCATGGGGCTCGCTGTGCTTGCCACGCTTCGGGCTCGCCACAGTTTATAAAATCAACTCCACGCCGACGTGCATAGTGGGGGTATGAGAAGGACGGAGTACTGTTGTGCACTTAATATGGACATCGGATCATATCTAATAGCATGGGTGCTTATACATTGAAATATCACATCGGATCGCACCCACTGCATGGTGCCGTGCGATCCCATGCGATATTTCATTGTATAAGCACTCCTGTGCACTTAATATGGACATCGCATCGCACGGCACCGATGTGCTGTGCGATGCGATTTCACTACGGAGAATAGCCCAGTACGCTAAAAGCGTACTGGGCGCCGTTCTAGGAAACAAGTACCGAAAACCCCATGTCAACCTTTTGACTGTCTACCTTCCCCACTTCGACCTAATGCTTGTGTCGACCTAATTACCATGTCAACCTTACCCATGTCGACCTACAGTCATGTCATCCTTTCTGAATGTCGACCTTAATGCATGTCGACCTAATGGTGTTGACCATCTGCTTGCAGACCTAATGACCATATCCCCTCCATCCATCCACCTGCAGAGAATGTGGATATTTGCCTCAGGGCAGTGATATTCCAGACTCCGGCCATTAGGAAGCCATTGGGACATCACTGACACAATCCACAAAGACAAAGACAAATGCAGGATCTCTACACAAAGGAGCCTTTGTTATACACAGGTTAGAGACCCAGTCTCTGGAGCAGAATAGCAGTCTGTGGGGCGAGGACAGGTACATAGAAACATAGAATATGACGGCAGATAAGAACCACTTGGCCCATCTAGTCTGCCCCTTTTTTAAACATGTTACCTCGAAACATATTTGATCATTATTGCTTTGTAAGGATATAAATATGCCTATCCCAAGCATGTTTACATTGTACTACTGTATTTGCCTCTACCACCTCTGATGGGAGGCTATTCCACTTATCTACTACTCTTTCTGTGAAGTAATTCTTCCTCGCATTTCCCCTGAATCTTCCTCCCTCTAGTGTCAGTGCATGTCCTCGTGTTCTGTTGCTCCTCTTCCTGTGAAGAATGTCTCCCACCTGCACCTTGTTAAAACCCTTGATATATGTGAAAGTTTCTATCATGTCCCCCCTTTCCCTTCTCTGCTCTAAAGTATACATATTAAGATCTTTTAGTCTTTCCTGGTACGTTTTGTGATGTAGGCCATGCACCATTTTAGTTGCCCTTCTTTGCACAGTCTCTAATGTTTTTTTATTTATTTTTATCCAATACTTTATTAGAAGTTTTTATCATTGTACATATATAAACATATACATTCTTATAGAGGGGAAAGGGGTAAAACAAAAAGAAAAAAATATATATAATAGGTTAGTAAGGGAAAGGAAAAGGATATACAAAAGTTCTTAGTATACAGCGTCACTCATCTATCAGTACCACTGGTGTCAGCTAGACCATATTTCAATATCTAAACTCACCCAGACAAAATGAGTCAATTTAGATACAATCTCGACCGATTGTATGTAAATCGGTCATGTTTTTGGCCATTTCGCTGCCGCTTTGATGCGATCCCGATCCGATGCGCGGCCCCGCAGGTCGTTAGGTCTTTTCTGAGATCCTCCCTGCTGCAGGTAGGATCTCAGGAACGACCATTGCAGTGGGTGCAGGTCGCGATCGGATCGCCATCACATCAGGTGCCTTTTCTGTGCGGGATGGCGGCTCCGTCAGCTCGTGAGCGGGTCATACGTTCCTGTACGTTCCTGTAGATCAACAGTAGCCCATTGTTTGAAAAATAATCTATCTTTTCTGGCAGGAAAGCCGGGCTTGTCTCGCACTGGTGCCAGGGCCGGTGGTGAAGATAACAGCCCGTAGAACTTAGTCTGACTCATAAGGCTCGATGGAGAACTCTGTATATTTGTGGAACGCAAATTCCGTGGTACCCATAACAATGTAGAGACCGAGTGCAGCTGGAGCCATTCTGACTCCAGCTGCACCCATCTACGAGTGCCCTTGCCTGAGTGCCATAACACCGCTTGTGAGATATGGACCGCGTAGTAATAAAGGTTTTAGGCAGTGGCGTAGCTAAGTTTTGGGCGTCCCCCCCCCCCCCCCCCCCCCCCCGCCGTTAGGGATAATTTACTTCATATAACTGATAATAATTTTTAGTAAGATATATACCTAGATATCTGAATTGAGATTTTTTCCAATCAAATTTAAAGGTAGATGAAATCTGATTTGTCATTTGCAGGGAGTGATTTAGATCCAAAACTTCTGTTTTTTGATGAATTAATCTTGAAGTTAGATATTACACTAAACTATTTTAATATCTGAATGTATTTATATCCTTCTGGAGATATGGCCTCCAGAACTGAACACAATACTCTAGATGAGGTCGTACCAATGACCTATACAGTGGCATTATTACTTCTTTCTTTCTACTGCTGATACCTCTCCCTATGCAACAAGCATCTGACTTGCCTTCCTCATTGCTTTGTTACATTGCTTTCCTGCCTTTAAGTCCCCAGAAAAAGTGACACCTAGATCCCTTTCTTCCTCAGTAGTTTCCATTATAGTACAGACGCTACTGACGAAGGATCAGTCCGATCCGAAATGCGTTTGGCGTAGCTTAACCTGTACCTTGTTGGACTCTGGACCTGGGACTCTTGGTTTATCGGTCACAGTAAGGAGGACTCTTGCCAGATCTAGACTGGATTGCCCTGCTGCTGGGATTGTTCCGTTTCCTGCATTGCCCCGGGTTTTGGATTTCCATGTGTTTTATTATCCCCCCATATTGTAAGTGTACACCTTCATTCAAATAGATAAGTGTTTACAGTCTGCACTATCTGTTTTTCTTTCTATTTTATAGTATTGTGTATGGAGGAGGATTACATTTGGATGTGTCTATCTACCACCCATGGAAAGAAATTAATGGTGGTATAACATTGTGACATTCCTTTAATCTCTATTTGGTGATTCATTCGATGGGAACCACCTAAGCGCAGGAAAACCGTTTTTTTCATTACTTGTACTGTGCATCTTTGTTAGGTGTTATTGGATGGCACCTTAAGAACTGTCAATCTAGCTGCTATATGGTGTTTATAGAAGCGCACCCAGTCACAAAGTCACTTTATTGTAGTTTCCATTATAGTGCCATTTATACTATATTTAGTCTTTGGATTTCTGAGACCCAAGTGCATGATTTTGCATTTTTTGGCATTAAACTGTAGTTGCCATGCTCTTGACCATTTCGCTAATCTACACTACCTAGAGCCTCAATCATTTGTTTTACCCCTCCTGGTGTGTCTACCCTGTTGCATACCTTTGTGTCATCTGCAAAAATGCACATTTTACCCTCAACTCCATTTGCAATATCACCAATAAAGATATTAAAAAGCACTGGTCCAAGTACAGATCCCTGGGGTACTCCACTTGTAACCTTCCCCTCCTTTGACTGTGCTCTGTTTACTAAAACTCTCTGCCTTCTGTCCTGCAACCAAGATCTTATCCATTTAACCATTTTAGAATCCAATCCCAAGCTTTCAAGTTTATTTAAGTCTGTGATGTGGAACAGTGTCAAAAGCCTAGATAAGCTACATCTACAGCCCCCCCCCCCTCCCCCGCTTGATCTATTACTTTAGTCACCCAGTCAAAAATGGCAATAAGATTTGTTTGACATGATCTTCCCCCAGTAAATCTAAGCTGTAAATTGCTGGTTTTGAGATATTCTGCAACTCTTTGTTTTAAGAGTGTTTCCATCAATTTCCCTACTACTGATGTAAGGCTTACTGGTCGATAGTTGCTTACCTCCACTTTTGTGAAGTGGCACTACATTTGCTGTTTTCCAGTCCTCTCGGATTACTCCAGTAGCGAGTGACTGGTTGAATAATTCTGTTAATGGTTTTACCAGCTCCCCTTTAAGCTCTTTAAGTATCCTTGGATGTATCCCATCTGGCCCCATTGATTTATCCACTTTCAGTTTTGAGAGTTCTGTGAGGACTTTCTCCTCTGTAAATGTACTTGTTTCTCCCTCAGTTTTCTGACTATACTTGCAACTTAACTGTGGGCCCTTCCCCTCTCTTTCAGCAGTAAATACTGAGCAGAAATAATTATTAATCTGATCTGCTATTACATTGTCCCTCTCAAGAAGACTTCCACTCTCAGGGGTAGATTTATTAAGCTCAGTGAAGTGATAAAGTGTCTTGTTTTTTATCACCGACCAATCGGCTCCTACCCGTCAATTTTCAAACCAAGCCTGCAACATCAGAGTTAGGAGCTGATTGGCCAGTGATAAAGTACCAGTCATATCAGCACTTCACTGAGCTTAATAAATCTGCCCCCCCTTGTCTTTAGTCTTACTATTCCACGTTTTGATTTTCTCCTTTCACTTATATACCTAAAAAAAAAAGTGGCTGTGTGCTTTGCTGTAGTCGCATCTTTGGCTTTATGCTAATGCTAATGTCATTCCTTTCCCGGGGTACAGTGTGCGAGGACCGAGATGTGTATGTCACCCACCCTAGTGCATAACCCTCCCACTAGTGCCTAACCCTAACCCTCCACCCTAGTGCATAACGCTCCCCCTAGGCCTAACCCTAACACTAGTACTTACCATCAGGCCAAATATTGATTTGTAATGACTAGAGAAAGGATTATATGCAACATAAAAAGCTTGAAATATGCATGCAAATATGCATGAAAAATACTACATGCTACATTAAATAATAAAAAAATAATTTTTTACTTATTTATTTAAAAATCAGCATACAATTAGTTGCAAATAAACCTCAAAAATAGGCTCACAGCATCTGCAGATGTCTAGTGCTATACACACTATTTTTTTTACTTCCTGGCTGCTACAGCAGACTGCAGCATCCAAAGCTCTTCTTGCATCAACTACACGGACCCTCATCTCCAGCACCGATGGATCAAATGTCAGCATAGCGTGTGAGGGTGGCGCATACTCACTGTGACATGGCATTTCCTCCGCGCCGCGTGATGTCACAACCCTTCCTCCCGCCTCCTCTGCTGCAGAAGTCTGTCTCTTGGTGTAAAGTCCCAGACCAGGGGCAAGCAATGTTCAGGAGCTTCGTAATGGCATCCACTCCGACTGACTTTTATCAACATGGATTGGCAGCCTAGAGCAGTGTCAGACATAGCGTACATCCAAGGTTCCCCACACTGCACACATATTGCCCCAGTCTGCACACTCTACCACTACCTGGCCAGCAGCAGCAGGGCAAAGCAGTGCTGTAACTCGCGGGTGGGAAAAGGGCGGGGCCTAAAATATGCACCATCACTAGATTTTAGGAAAAATATGCCATAACCAGTGAGAATGGGCAAAATATGCAAATGCATATGCAAATGCATATATTCCTGTCTCTAGTAATGACACTGATATGAGACCCAGATTGTCCTACTACTGGGAGATGATGTAGGAGCGGACTTACAGGATAACCAGTAGGTGATGTTGGCGGAGAGTGTGCACCTATGTACAAGTGATTGGGGCAGCACAGACAGTGTAATGGTTGGCATTACTGCCTCACAGCACTGAGGTCATGGGTTCCATTCCCACCATGGCCCTAACTGTGTGGAGTTTGTATATTCTCCCCGTACTTGCGTGGGTTTCCTCTGGATACTCCGGTTTCCTCCCACAATCCAAAAATATACTGGTAGGATAATTGGCTCCCAACAAACTAACCCTAGAATGTCTGTGTGTGTATGTACATGTGTTAGGGAATATAGAGTGTAAGCTCCACTGGGGCAGGGACCGATGTGACTGTTCAACTATTCTCTGTACAGCGTAATATGTATGCGCTATATAAGAAACTGTTAATAAATAAATTAGTGATTGATGCTAGAATGTAAATCACATTTCTGTATAATGACAGTGATAGGATATAAACTACAGATCTCCAGGAACGATCTCCTATCTACACATGAATACAGCGCCGCTCAGAGAATACGTTAACATTTATTACATAATCCTCCCTAATTGCATTATCCCATTATTGTCTTGCTGGATGCCTAGGCCGCTGCGCTACCAGCAGACAGACAGACACATCTAGAGGATTGCATCGTGTCTGAGATGTGAGATACAATAACATCTCATTGTGGATCTCCATCCAGTGCCAGCACATTTCACACCTGTAACAATGTGTCACAATGAATGTATGAGTCACACCCGGTACCGGGGTGTATGACTGACAGCTGCCCCTCCGAATGCCCAGATTCCTCCTTACACAGACCCTGAATGCGACAGTCACAGGCTTTGGAGATGGAAATGAGACGGATGCTCTTGTGCTAAACAAATCATTTGTTACCAGTTATAATATGTGTTTTCCATTTGTGATATAAATATACCGGGGTATTATAACCTATATACAATGGGGATGACTAACTCCAGATCCAGAGCCACATTGGAATTCATTAGCAAAAAACTAAAAAGAAATCATTATTCTAGATGAATAAAGCAGATGATAATCCCGTTCTCGCTGTGCTGTGGATTGGTTCATACAGACATATCCCGCAGTAGGGGCTGATTCTGCGTCCCCGTGCATCTGCAGCCGCGTTTCTCTAACAACTGCACTTATGTTCATGGGTATGGGTCAACTGCATTAACGTCGACATGCATTCGGTCAACCACTGAAGGCCCGCAGTGCTTAGGGAGACACCTGAAATAGGTCGACATGGCCTTAGGTCGTCAGGGTCGGAAGCATTAATCAACAGTAAAAAGGTCGACATGAGTTTTTCACGTTTTTTGTCCCAAATGTCAATGTAGTCGACACATATACCGTCTAAGTGTACCGCATCCCCCCCGCATGGCTCGCTGCGCTCGGCACACTATTTTATTCTCCCACCACACCCACATGTTGGCTCAAAAAAATATATGAAAAACTCATGTAGACCTTTTGTCGACTTAATGCTTGTGTCGACCTTCTGACCCTGTCGATCTTAGCCATGTCGACCTTCAGTGGTTGACCTAATGCATGAAGACCGTAATAGGGTCGTCCCGCTGATCATATCCCATGTTCATATGCCAATCGGCTGATCTAGGGGGTCTATTTCATACTTGGGGGTCTAGGCAGACTGGCCAGGGCCTTAAACCATTGCAAATTGTGACCAATGGCCGTGATGGTGACCCGAGGCTGCGACCTCAGGCGTCGCACTCGGATCCTTGCTAATGCTAACAGGAGGCATCTACCTCCAACAGACGCCTCCTGCAGCCGCTGGCGCTGAGTCAGAAATAGCGCTGCAGAAATCCCTGGAGAGACAGCCATTTCCCCAGAGTTTTGCGCTGGTGCATTAAGAAGAGACATTTTCCCAGGTACCTGCACATGCAGGCTAGACCCTGAGAAAGAGCTGTGCTGGCTGGAGAGGAGGGGACCCAGAAGAAAACTGCACATAGGCTCCTCCTCCCATGCCTGCAGCATCAGAATTTGAAGTAGACAGAATTGCGCAGCCGCTTCCTTGTCGCCGCGCAAATCCATACAAACATGAATACAACCCTAAGCCTCAAATCTGTACCGGCCGTCTGACTCTCTGTTCTAGCGTCCACAGGTGCAGCCGTCATTATAGTTATTGCTATTGCTTTCCTGCAACACAATTACATTATGCAGGGTAAATCCTGACTGCTTTTGCATGTAGCCCATGAGGAGAAGTATCGCCAGTGACCACTAGAGGTCACTCGACGAACAAAATTACTCCTTTGTGTGCTAAAAGATGTCATAACAGAAAGTGAAAGCAATTTTTGCAGGGATACTGGTCTGTTTTAAACTTGCTGAATATGGAGAGAGGAAGCTGTGAAGATAGAGATTGGAGGGGTATGGGTCATTTAGGTCGACATGCATTGGGTTGACCACTGAAGGACAACAGGCCTTAGGTGGACACCTGAAATAGGTCAACATGACTAACATCGACAGGGTTGGAAAGTCGACACACGCATTAGGTCGACAGTCACAAGGTCAACATAAGGTTTTAGCATTTTTTACCTGAATGTTGACATAGTCGTCGTGGACACCATCTAAGTGTACCGTGTCCCCTCGGGATACGGTCATTTGGTCTACAGCATGATGGTCGACAGTCATTAGGTCGACACCATTAGGGCGATATGGGAAAAAAGTTGACATGTGTCTAGGTCGACATAGGAAAAAGTCAACATGGTTCTCGGTCAAAAGGTCATTATTTAGACAGCTCATTAGTTCGACAATGTCTAGGTCGACAGTCAAAAGGTCGACATAGGGTTTTTCACTGTTTTTTGAGCCGACATGTGCCTACAGGCGGTATTTCAGGCCCTACCATCCACTAGGGCAGGGGTGTCAAACACAAGGCCCGCGGGCCAAATCCGGCCCGCCAGACCTCTTCATGTGGCCCGCCAGCCTTCACCTTTTATTCTCGATTTTTTTTTTAAACAAGAAAGCCGCCTCTTCAGCGCATGCGTGGCAGCCTACAAGCCAGAGAACATCTGCCCTCTAGCGCAGTGCCGCCGGTCGTCAACCCCTCCTCCACTCCCACCTGCTGTATAGGAGCCAGAGAGAGGAAAGAGCAGGTCCATCGCGGTGAATGGTGCTGTTGCTGCTGTGCGCTCCAGGTCACTTACTGCTGAGTGTGCACTGCACAGTGACCGGGAGCACGCTGCCCCCCACTCCTGGATAGATAGTGCAAGGAGCGCTACTCACAGGAGGGAGGGGGAAATGCGCCTGTGTGAGAGCGCAGCTGTGTCCTTGGTGGTGGAGCAGCTCAGACTGGAGTGGACGCATCAGAGCGGGTAAGTGTCAAACTCTCTGCCTAAGTGTGTGTGTGTGTGTGTGTGCACTGGCACATTGCAGCCCATCATTAATTGCTGTGTCCCATGATAATAAGCAGGACATATGCCCTAAGACTGAGTGCTGCCCCCCTGTGCAGGCAGCGTGTGCCCTAATGCACTGCAGTTCACAGCAATAGCAGGAGGGAAATGCTACTGCTAGGTTACAGTGATATTATTTGGGACATACTTGTATGAAGGACACTATTATGATAAAATAGAGTGGACACATAGTCCTACAGATACAACCGGCCCTTTGAGGGTGACCAAACTGCTGATGCGGCCCCCGATGAATTTGAGTTTGACACCCCTGCACTAGGGCATTGTGGGAGAATAAAATAGTTTGCCAAGCGCAGCGAGGCACCGTGCCCGATGCGAGGGGATGCGGTGCACTTGAAACTGTGTCCATGTTGACTGTGTTGACATTCAAGTAAAAAAACTGTGAAAAACCCCATGTCAACCTTTTGACTGTCGACATAGAAATTGTCGAACTAATGACCTGTCAAACTAATGACCTGTCGAACTAATGTCCTTTCGACCTAGAACCATGTCGACCTAGAACCATGTCGACATTTTCCCATGTCGACCCAATGGTGTCGACCTAATGACTGTCGACCATCATGCTGTAGACCAAATGATCCCAACCCGTCCCCTTGCCATGCCTATTTTATTCTACCACCACTTCGTAGTGAAATACTGCACATGTCGGCTAAATAAAAAATGCTTGTGTTGACACTCCAACCTTGTTGACCTTACTCCTTTCTGCTCCTACCTCCAATCGAGATACGGTCACTAGGTCGACCCTTTTTAGGTCGACATGCATTGTGTCGAACACTGAAGGTCATCATAACGTAGGTCAACACCTGAAATAGGTTGATATGCCTAAGGTCGACATGGATGGAAAGCTGACTCAAGCATCGGCAATGGCTAGGTTGACAGTAAAAAGGTCGACATGGGTTTTTCTTTTTTTTTGCCGACATGTGCCGATAGGTGAAATTTCATCTCCTACCATCCACTAGGGTGTGGAGGGAGAAAAGAATAGTGTGCCCGAAGTATGGCGAGTGCTGTGAGCCATGAGACTGGACGCGGTGCACCGATACAGTGCCCACGTCGACCGTGTCGACATTCGGGACAAATAAAAAATGAACCGACATTAAGACTGCCCATGTAGCCATTGACAACCTAATGTTTGTGTCAACCTTCCATCCATGTCGACAATAAGCATTTCGACCTATTTCAGGTATCGACCTAAGCCACGCTGATCTTCAGTGGTCATCCCAATGACCCACTCCCATTCACAGTTCCCTTACTTATGGATGTTGTGATCTGACCAATGAGATCCTCCACAGCCAAAATGGTGGCAGGGTTAGTGACAACGTGCGTAAAAAAAGGGATGGGTTTCTTACCAGAGGTAAGAAGTGGGCACCAAAGAAGGGGTGTATGTGACCCAAGCGGCTCACACCAAGGAAGGTCAATTGATCCGGACTTTTGGCAAGCGGGAAAACGCTATAAGTATAAAGCTCGGTCCTATTTTTATTTCTTATACCTTCTTTTATGGTTCTGTATAGCCACATGTTTTTAATCCATATTCATGAGCTGTATTAGATCAGTGCTATTTGTATATATGCATAATAAATGTTTATAATTTGTGATACCCAATTGACCACATCAATTTAATCTAATCAAAATATTTTTACCTAGCGCTCCACTTTTTTTCTCTTTTTTAGTGACAACGTGCGCCTACCCAGGCCGTGGCAAGTCCTTGATGCTTTCACGTCCCGCCTCATAATGCTGACACCACCGAATTATGGCGCACCGTGCGAGACCCTGCTCTCCTCATGCCGCCATCATCCTGTCATACATTTCTGAAGCAAGTTTGCCTTCTGCGCAAAGATATCGGTCAACCATTGTTTGCGCTGATCTGGAGGAATTCATTACGTATCTCATAGCGCAAAACAACCTTCCAGGAATGAATAAATTGAGGCGAAGCCGCTCACTGCGCAACTGGGAAAACCGCTGCGCCATCTATTGGCAAACACATTAACCCACTGCGATTAGGTACAGCGCTGCTGCAGCAAACGTTTCCTATTCATTTGGGGCAGCACGGATGGCGTAATGGTTAGCATTAGGGATGCCAATCCCGCTGCATTTTTTTCAATCACAGAAAAAGTGTGACCTCATCACGCTGCACAGAGCCACACTAGAAGCCGGGCAGCATCTGAGCACTCGCTCAGACGCTGCCCGGCATTAGACTGCACATCAAAAAGTCTAATCAAAAAGTCTAATCAAAAAAGTCTAATCAAAAAATCCCGGGATTGGAAACTCCAAACCTGGATTGAAATCCTAGCGTTTTAAGGGCCAAATTCTGCCGATCCCAGGATTGGCCACTTTAGTTAGCATTACTGCCTCACAGCACTGAGGTCATGGGCTCGATCCCCACCATGGCTCTAACTGTGCGGAGTTTGTATATTCTCCTCGTACTTGCGTGGGTTTCCTCTGGGTACTCCGGTTTCCTCCCACAATTCAAAAATGTACAGGTAGGCTAATTGGCTCCCAACAACTCAACCCTAGAATGTCTGTGTGTGCGTGTGTACATACAGTATGGTAGGGAATATAGATTGTAAGCTCCACTGGGACAGGGACTGATGTGAATGTTCAAATATACTCTGTACAGCGCTGCGGAATATGTGTGCGCTATATAAGAAACTGTTACTAAATAATAAATAAAATTTGGGCACACCTCATATGTATTGGTATTACCCAGGTGCAAAATTACTTTTATTATCGCTTCCACCTCTGAATCCCCCCCATAACTTGGCCTGGTGCCTCTAGTGGCATAAACCCCCCAAACTGTAGGCTTGTCCTGAGCTGGAGATGTAGGAAGCTCTGATGTATATGAAGTGTGCCCCATCAACAGTTATGTGTATTCCCAGTCATTGTGTGGCTGCCAGTGCAGGAAATAATCCCTGACTCCCCATCCCCAAGAACAATAGAGTCTACCTGTCTATAGTCCTGCAGCCAGGGTCACCCCTCCCAGGGACATTTCACACCTCGTTACTTTCATCATTGTCACCTTAATCTCTAACCCCTATAAGAGAAACCACGGTCTGCTCAGTCCCAGGAATCCCTCAGCCTGGATGCAGTAACCAGGAGCTCTCCCCATACACAAGCATCAGCCAGGCCTGGAGAATGGAAGCATACCCCCACGATTCCGAGGACTACTACCCGGCCTGCTACCTCTCCAGCCCCAGTGAGATCAGTTTTAGTGAGTCCCAGGCCCAGTACATGTCCCCACAGTCACTGCAGGACAGTGTGAAAGGTGAGTTATATGCAGATATTATTATCCCCTCTTAGTACATAGATTATATTGGGTTTGTGGTAGAGCCATACTGGTAGAACACTACAGATAATTATGTCATTTATTAATGTCCTTTATAGCGCAGAAAGAAACAGTGATAAAACAAACTGGGTCATAGAGGTAGGAGGGCCCTGCTCGCAAGTTTACAATCTATAGTAATATGGGATGTTGCTATGGGTAACCAATCAGAATCTACTTATTTATTTAGCACCCTCTAGAAGATTATAGATAGTGTCTGATTGGTTGCCCATAGCATAGAACCCATGTGACATAGAACGCCCAGTAAGTTTCCCCCAATGTTAAAGGTGTAACTGTTTATATCAATATTTTACTTTATTAACTATATGTTTGTCTGCGTGTTATACCAGTGCTGCCTGGCATTGCCCATTTGTGCCAGTATTTCATGAATAACATTATTAGCCACAAATGTTTTTGTATTTGATATATATAAATGACCAACTTGAGTCAATACAACATTGTACAGATAAGTAAGATATGGTTTAATGCATTGGGGTATTCAGGTGCTGTGGAACTAGACAGACCAGCATGCCTTGCCACAGTTTTGCTAGCATGGCATGCTGGGATATGTAGTTCCACAGCAACTACCCTGCAATGGGTATTGTACTCAAACAAATACTGACGAAAGTCTACAGTCAATAAGCATTAAGTCATTATTTCATTTGAGGCTACTGTGGGGAAGGTTTATCAAAACTTGGAGGGGCAGATGTACTAAGAAGCGGGGAGAGAGAGAGATGAAGTGGAGAGATATAATGTACCAACCAATCATTTCCTGAAAATTTTTCAAGCACAGCCTGTAACATGACAGCTTGGAGCTGATTGATGGGTATTTTGTCTCTCTCCACTTTTTACTCTTCAATGCTTAGTAATACCCCCCCCCCCCAAAAAAAAAGAGAGAGAGATAAACTATCCACCAATCGGCTTCTGTCATTTTTCAAGCACTGCCTGAATCATGACAGTTGCAGATGGTTGGTACTTTATCTCTCTCTCTCAGTTTTGATAAATTTAGCTATAGTATTTTCACATAGACACTAGGGGTGAGATTTAATAGGGTGAGATATTCAGAAAGTGAGATATTTGGGAAGAAATCTCCAGTTTTTTTAAAGCGGCAATCATTTACACTGCAAAACCAGTTTGATTTTGAAGTGTAGATGATTGCCGCTTTAAAAAAACTGGAGATTTCTTCCAAAATCTCTCACTTTCTGAATATCTCATCCTATTAAATCTCACCCTGTGGGAAGGAACCTGTGCAAACACAGATAGAACGTACAAACTCCACACAGAGAGGGGCACGGATAGAGACAGTGCTGTTGATCTAAAACAAAACTTGAAGATGTGAAAAGAATGACAATAACATTGTAACCAATATCGTCTTGTGTGCAGAAGAGGTGAAGGAGCAGACAGCCACGGACCTCACCATCGTCCAATCAGCCGTGCCCAGAAAGAACGTGAAGCGCAGGAAGCAGGTGGCGGCCACTGCGCCCTCTGATCTAGAACCGGTGGCCATATCTCAGCGCCGGAAGAGGACCGTGTACAACCAGAACCAGCTGGACATCCTGGAAGAGTTCTTCCAAAGCAACATGTACCCGGATATCCACCATCGGGAAGAGCTGGCCAGGCGTATCTATATTCCAGAGTCCAGGATTCAGGTATGTAAGGCCGCCGTGCCCACTGCTAGTTACAGCAAGATCATATTGTGACCCCCTATGTGGGTGGCCCCTAACCCCATTACAAATTCTCCATCTGGTTTTCCATTGTTACCTAGCGGGTGTGGTATAATTGATCTACATGTTTTAGACAGACAGTCAATATGGCCGACATGCACTATGTTGACAGGGTCAAAGGTCAGCTTGGAACTGGTTGACACAAAAAAAAAGATCTACGCACTTTTTTAAAAGTATTTTGGGTGTCATTCTGTGTGTTTCATGATATGCGTCCACGATTGGTGTAAATGTGTACCCTCTTGGGCTCACTGCTTGCCACGTTTCGCTTGCCACGCTGCGGGCAAGGTTACTATACCCAATCGCAGTCCACGTGGATGGTAAATGAAGCAAAGTTGAAAAAAAAAAGTATTTTGTTTAAATTGTGTCAACCGTCAGTACCTCGACCATTGTCATGTCAACACTTTAATCCGTCGACCTTAGACAGAGTCAGCTTTTTATCTGTTGACATTTTGACCATGTCGCTCATATGGCGCCGATGTATTGACTGTCTAGCTGATACTGTGGGGTAAATTTACTAAGGCGTGAGTTCTATTGAAGATGGGATGTTGCCATTAGCAACCAATCAAATTCTACTTATTTATTTAGCACCTACTAGAAGATGATCGAGTCTGATTAGTTGCTATGGGCAACATCCCATTTACAATAGAACTTCCATCTTGGTAAATTTACCCATCTGTGCATTGGCCGGGACCCTTTCTTGGGAACCTCAGGCGGTTACTATGGGTGATGCCAGCCAGCTGTATAATCAGTGTTATAGCTTTGTACAATACAGCAAAGTGCTCTGACAATAGTTTGGCTTTTGTTCATCTTTGGTAACTGAACGTTTGCTGTCCCTTTGCCCCTGGCAGGTCTGGTTCCAGAACAGGAGAGGTAAAGCCAGGCGTGATAAGAGAAAGTCCAGCAACTTTGATGCGTGTTACCCCAACATGCGGCAGCCGGCCCACCATATTTATCCATCGCCACCGACCCCTAACGACTCACTGACTGCCCCCGAGCAGCACGAGATGATTATGTCACAGCAGGACCCATCAATGTGGAAGCCGGAGATGTTCCAGCAGCCTCCAGACTCCTCCTTCTCCTACCCTCAGTATCCCGGCAAGATGTTCAGCAGGGACGGGTTCCCAGTGCACCAGGCCGCTCCCGGCAGCTATTATCATGGTTCAGCCAACCAACAGCACTTGTACAAAGGCACGGTGACAATCAAAGCGGAGAACCTGAGCAGTAGTTACCACCAGATTCCCGCCCAGTCTAACTGCATGATGGACTTTAGCGCCTTCCCACCGAACAAGGCCGTGACACCGGGCATGAATGTCAACATCCCGGCAATCCCCAGAAGCCACAATGGAATGGATCCCTTTGCCAGTCAAGGTCCATACCAGAGGTCCACCATGCAGGGTGATTTCTACAAGCAAAGGTCTTCTGATTCTGCTGCCAGCGACAGGTCCACGGCCTCGGGGACTAGCGGTAGAGAGAGCATCTCCTCCGTCCTCTCCAGTTTGTAAAACCGCCGATCAGTCCCCGGGTCCAAGAGGAAACAAAGGGAAATGTATGTTAGGGGTCCAGTATACTAAGTTGACAACAAAAGGTCAACATGCACAAAATCGACACTGGAAAAAGGTCAACACAAGCAAAATATGGACACATGAATAGGTCGACGTGAGTTTTTTTTTTGGTGTCAATGTCAACACCTGAGAATACGGTCCCCCGATTAGTGTATTGTGTCCCCTTGCATGGCTTACTTTGCACACCATGTTTTAGGAGTGTTCCAATCAGAGTCTGTATGGAAATTTCATATTCGACCTTTTACTATGTCAACCATAGTCATGTCAGCTGTTTGCTTGTGCCTTCTGACCATGTCAACTATACGGTCCCGACCACCAATGCACTGTTGGTGAGGGAACCCTGCAGCCACTGTAGACACTGTTGGCAGGTGTTGTCTACCGCCTCATAGGACTGGAACCTTTCTGTCTGCAGCCAATCAGAACACTCCTATGGGGAACTCTGCTTCCAATCAGTAAGTGAGTAGGAGAGGAAACCATGTTCCCTACCATGAGTGAAGCCGTATTTCATCTTGTTTCTGATTTCTTTACTTTGCCATCGGATTCCTTAGCTTTATAACCTGTTGGTTATTTTTACTGTTATGTCACTTTTAATGCTGTTTATTTTTTTACTCATTGTGCAATATATTTTAGTGGTAATGTATTTTTTTTATATGCACTGTACAGTATTCTTAAATAAAGTTGTTTAATTGATTTTGCTCTGTTCATTATTTGGCACTAGTTAAAAGCCCATCAATATGACGGCTTCTGCAATCTACTTTCACTTTGAGCTGTGACCGTTTTTACTTTCACTTTGAGCTGTGACAGGTTTACGTTCACTTTGAGCTGTGACAGTTATTAGCCCACAAACTCTCCATCCCACCCGCATCAGCTCCCTCTCTCCATATCCAGCAAGTTTGAATAAGACCAGTGTCCCTGCAAAAATTGCTTTCACTTTCTGTTAGATCATTTTTAAGCATCCAAAGGGGGGACACAGTCGTGAGGTCGACCCGATTTAGGTAAAAATGCATTGGGTCGTCCATGTCAACTATGTCAATATTTGGAACAAAAAAAATGAGAAAAACTCTAATGGACCTGTTAACTTTGCCATTGTCGATCGAATGTTGATTGTTGATCGAATGTTAACCTTAAACATGTCGACCTATTTCAGGGTCGACCTAAGATCATGTTGACCTAAATTGGGCCTACCCCATGACCCATACCCTCCAAAGGAGTAATGTGCTTGCAACAGCTTTGCCAATGCGATTTATAGCACTCAGACGCAGTAGGAGGGGCTAAACGTCTCATTGCTCCATTTGCGATCTGAGTTGCACTCATGCATCCAGAATGATGGGTCTTGAGGGTCGTCTGTGACAGCAAACTGAGTAAAGCTGGGTACACATATATACAATTGTCGGGCCGTTCTTCCGTTCTGGGTCGGACGGCCGTTCAATTGTATATGTGTGTACGCTGTCCCGTACGAGCGATAAACGGCAAAAAACTGTCTTGTCCGTCCATACTCGGTCAGTCGACGGTTCTGCTGTTTAATTTTCATCCGACAGGACGGCCCCATATCGGTACAAAAGTGCAGTGTGTACGCACGTTCGACCGATATGCTGCCGTCCTTGCGACTATACTGCCAAAGCTGGAACGCCCATGTGGGCGTTCCATAGCTGCATCATCTCTGGCAGGGTGTAAAAAAAAACAAAAAACGGCATGGGGTCCCCCCCTCACAGCCGTAACCAGCACCAGGCTGAAGAGCCGGGCCGGTATTAAAAAATCAGGAAACCCGACAAATAGGGCTTCAGGTCCGGGGCTGGTTCCCAAAATACGGAAGCTGGTAATCGCTTCGATAGAACCCCACCTTTGTCTCTAAAAATCAGGAACCACATCACTGAACTGAATAAGAACAGAACTTTGAGGTTTTCATTTGTGGAATGAGATGCGTATAATGTAGAGATATGGATGGATATTGACCCCCCAATGTGGAACAGCAGATCCACAGAATGGCCAGGACTAAAGGGCAGTTCTGACCCAGACAATGGACTTCACACCTGTCCCTGCTCCGCCCGTCTCTTACTGCCAGACGGGCCCTTGTGTGTGTCATCCTGCCCGCGGCCACCAGTGCCACCATGGCTGACACCTATTTAAGTCTGTTTGGAACTATTTATCCTTTATTTTATAGAACAGCAATAACCCCCCCCCCCCCTATTGTCTTGTTACCAGTGTACCATACAGGGATACGGTCACTAGGTCTACAAGCATTAGGTCGATACCACTAGGTCGACATGCATGAAGGTTAACATGACTGAAGGCTGACAGGGTCATTAGGTCAACACAAACATTAGGTTGACATGGAGAAGATCGACAGTGAAAAGTTCGACATGGGGTTTTCACTTTTTTTCTTTAGCCGACATGTGCCGACAGGCAGTATTTCATGCCCTACCATCCACTAGGGAGTGGTGGGAGAATAAAATAGTGTGCCGAAGCACGGCTAGCGCAGCGAGCCAAGGGAGGGGATGTGGTGCTACGTCTCAGTGTCCATGTCGACTGTGTCGAAATTCAGGACAAAAAAGTGACAAAAAACCATGTCGACCTTTTGACTGTTGACCTTCCCCATGTTGATCTAATGCTTATGTCGACCAAATGACACTGTCGACCTAACCCATGTCGACCTTCCTGCATGTCGACCTTCAGTCACATCGACCTAGTGGTATCCACTTAATGCTTGTTGACCTTGTTGCTGTCTATCCAATGATTCATACACAATAAGGGGGTGATTCAGATACGTAGCGGGCTGAATTCGCTCCCCAGGCCCATGTTTAAACCCGGGGAACGAACACCTTCGTCGAGCATCACACTTGCCAGGGTGTTCCCTCCAAAAAGGGTGGGAAGGCTCATGGGCGTGCCCACAGAATTGGTGGGCGTGCCCATAGAAATACTGCGCATAACCTGGCGAACGCAGGCTTGTCTACTATACCTGCTTGGGGGCCGCCCCGAATTTGGCCATCTCCGGCCAGGATAAAAGTGAGTCTAGACTGACTTTTATAAGCGAATGCGAGAAACGCGTGAACAAAAAAAAAATCGCTCAATCAAAATCCCATCCAGATGTTTTTTCATAGAAAACATAAAAATCGCAATAAAAAAAAAGGTACTTGTGTAGTTTCACGGCGGCACTTACGTAGTCGGCGTAGTGTCCCTGTCAGCATCGCAGCCAGTGTAGCCAGCGTCCCTGTTAGCATCAGCGTCTTGTTCCCGCAGTCAGCATAGCGTGTAGTCAGCGCTGTCAGCATCAGTGTCGTGTTCACGCAGCCAGCATAGCCGCGTAGTCAGCTTGTATCTGCGACTGTGTGTACATTCGCTGCTAACCGGAGCTTACGCAGTTAGTGTAGTCAGTCAGCGTTACGCAGTTAGTGTAGTCAGGCAGCGTTACGCAGTTAGCGTAGTCAGTCAGCGCTACGCAGTTAGCGTAGTCAGGCAGCGTTACGTAGTTAGCGTAGTCAGGCAGCGTTACGCAGTTAGTGTAGTCAGTCAGCGTTACGCAGTTAGCGTAGTCAGTCAGCGCTACGCAGTTAGCGTAGTCAGGCAGCGTTACGCAGTTAGCGTAGTCAGGCAGCGTTACGCAGTTAGCGTAGTCAGGCAGCGTTACGCAGTTAGCGTAGTCAGTCAGCGTTACGCAGTTAGCGTAGTCAGTCAGCGCTACGCAGTTAGCGTAGTCAGTCAGCGCTACGCAGTTAGCGTAGTCAGGCAGCGTTACGCAGTTAGCGTAGTCAGTCAGCGTTACGCAGTTAGCGTAGTCAGTCAGCGTTACGCAGTTAGTGTAGTCAGGCAGCGTTACGCAGTTAGTGTAGTCAGTCAGCGCTACGCAGTTAGTGTAGTCAGGCAGCGTTACGCAGTTAGTGTAGTCAGGCAGCGTTACGCAGTTAGTGTAGTCAGTCAGCGTTACGCAGTTAGTGTAGTCAGGCAGCGTTACGCAGTTAGTGTAGTCAGGCAGCGTTACGCAGTTAGTGTAGTCAGGCAGCGTTACGCAGTTAGTGTAGTCAGTCAGCGTTACGCAGTTAGTGTAGTCAGTCAGCGTTACGCAGTTAGTGTAGTCAGTCAGCGTTACGCAGTTAGTGTAGTCAGTCAGCGTTACGCAGTTAGTGTAGTCAGTCAGCGTTACGCAGTTAGTGTAGTCAGTCAGCGTTACGCAGTTAGTGTAGTCAGGCAGCGTTACGCAGTTAGTGTAGTCAGGCAGCGTTACGCAGTTAGTGTAGTCAGTCAGCGTTACGGAGTCAGTCAGTGTTGTATCAGTGCTTATTATATTCTGTAGGAACCATTGACCATTTTAACCTGCCTGACATGACAGGTGTGAAAGTGTTCCTGAAACACCCCCACTATCCAGGTCAGCCCGAGGTGTGGCGATCCTTGCAAGGGGATGCGGTACGCGTCCTCCCGACCTGTTTATACCCCACTATCCACGTTGGCGTCGAGTTGACTTTACAAAGTGTGGCGAGCGCAGCGCGTAAAATGAGCCCTGCGAGGGGACGCGGATTACTTGACGTGTATTCCAGTGTGCTCGCCACGTCCTTTATTGTGTGTTAGACGCACTTGCATCCGCACCACCCCCCCCCCCCTATGTGCATGAGACGCACGTGCGACCAAACCCCTAATCCTGACCATCTCCCTGAAGCGGAAACGGGCAGGGTTACCGTACCATGACGCACGAATTACTGAGACGCACTTGCGTATGATATAGTCGTGCATCTCAGACAGCTGGAGCACCTCTCTGCCGGCGCCCGCATGATCGCCTCGCCGACGGAATCCGCCAATGCAGGGGATCTGCTGGTTACCAGTGCTGTGTGAGAGGCGCTCACTAGGCTTGCCAGGGACGCCGGGGACAGAGCTGCAGCTTGTGGGTGACTACGCTGCCTTACTGGGACACTACGCTGACTACACAGGGCTGCCGCAGGGACACTACGCTGACTAGCGTAGCGTGCCGCCGTGAAACTACACATGTGCCCCAAAAAAGTAACATTTTTTAATTCACACACTAACGATGAAACAAAACAAAAAAAAAAACAGCCGAGTTTGACAGAACAATGCACAGATCGCACTAAATATGGGGGACAAAAAGAGTAGGGGTCCCCGTATTTTGGAACCAGCACCAGGCTCCAAAAGCCAGTGGTGTCATGCCACAGCAGGGGTACACTTTTTATACAAGATCCCCTGGATGGGGTACTTGGGGGAGTAGGCACCCCACCAATAAAGGGGTCCCCCAGACTTAACCCTTCCAGGGCTGAAGCCCGGGGCTGTCCCCAGCATCCTTAGGCGGTGGAGGCATAGCTGATTATTTTGTGGTTAAAAATAGAAATAAAATGTAACATTTGGAGAAAAACAAGTCCCAGCATGTGAGTCATTAAAGGGTCTACTGGGACCAATGTTACTATGGCTGAGGGTCCCGGCATCTGGGCAGCTGATTTTGGCCTTTATTCAGATTTTGTTCTCAAAATTGGCAACACCATGTGCACTGCAGGTGGGGCAGATGTAACGTGTGCAAAGAGAGTTAAATTTGGGTGGGGTTTGTTGAAACTGAAATCAAAATTGCATTGTAAAAATAATGCAGCCAGTATTTACCCTGCACAGAAACAAAATAACTCACACAAATCTAACTCTCTCTATACGTGTTACATCTGCCCCACCTGCAGTGCACATGGTTTTGCCCATTTTGAGAACAAATTTGTACTGCGATCAGATCTGAATAAGGGCCTTTGCCAACAGCAACCCTCCGCTGTATGCTCCCAAAGCACAGGCTTCTTCAATGGAGGACACCGGCGGCCAATTAAAATGCTTTTGAGACAATTAGAGCTTGTGTACTATTAGCCAATCAGAGCGGATGCCGGTACACGAGCTCTGATTGGCTCACAAGCTGGTGCTGCATTTTAATTGGCCGCCTGCATCCTGCATTGAAAAAGCATGTGCTTCGGGACCTGCTGAGTGAGGACGAGTCTGGCATTAAGTTAAGGGAGGGGGGGAGATGAGGGGGGAGATGGGAATGCACTGAAGATAATAACAATAATAATAATAATAATAATAATAATAATAATAATAATAATTTATCACATTGTGAATATGGACAATATTATCACAGCACATCCGCATCTGTGGATGCAGATGGTGATAAATTGGCCCCTAATTGTCTGGTTTTCCCAAGTAATAAAAACCTTGCAGACTCTATTATGTTCATTTATGTTCATTTAAGTTCATTTAAGTTCATTTATTTACAAATGCAAACTACAGTCACAGCACAGAGAGGAGGAAACACTCAGATCAGCGACAGATACATAAAGTGTCACAGTCTGATTAGCATTATAAGATAATAACCTCTCTGTGTCTGTGAGACTATTGTTACTGTGCCCAGCACATAGATCCACCCCTGCTGTGTGCTTCACACCGTCACCCTCCAGCATTGTCATGTGTAGGGCGGGCACAGGTATTCATATGGTAAATCAGTGTGTAATAGAACGGGCGCAGAGAGAGCACAATTATGAAGGGACTAATGTAGGGTACACACCAGGACGACCCGCTCACGATGCATATCGTGAGCCGGTCGTCAGTGTCTCGTCCGACCCGCTCACGGTGACGCGGGGGGGCACGACCCGCTCACGATGTGCACCGTGAGCGGGTCCGATCCGATGGCGACCCGCACCCGGCTGTATGGTCGTCATTGAGATCCTACCTGCAGCAGGTAGGATCTCAATAACGACCGGCCGATCCGCGGGACCGCGCATCGGATCGGTATCGGTCCACACCAGGTCAGAAAAGGGCCCAATCAGCACACAATCTACATCCAATTGATCGGAATTGGATCTAGATTGTGGGGATCGGGCCCTAGTCGTCCTGGTGTGTACCCAGCATTAGATGTGCCAGGTTTCCGAACGATGGCGGCACCATGTAGCAGCGGCACAAGTGGCGATCACTGTGGATCAATAATAATAGCCGGCTGATTAAGCATAGCGCACCTGGTGCCTATTTACTATTAAATATGTGTGGCCAATTCCCCAATTAGCCTCAAATATTAAGTATCCCCGAATGTAAAACGGAGGACCACAGCAAAATTCCCTGATACCTGCTGTGAGCGGAGGACCTTATTCTGACGAGGCTGTGAAATTTGTTGCCCGCCACCCACAGTGCCGGCCGCCCCTCCCCCCCTCGCACGGGCCAACCCCCCCCCCCCCCACCTACCTATTTACATAATCATTCATTTGCAGGCGGGGAGAAATCATTCGATGGTCAGGGACCATCCAGTGATTTCTCCAGTGCTCGCAGTTCAGAGACACCTAAATGGTGCCTCTAAACTGGGGCGCCCTGTGCGAGGACAGCTGACATCATCACACCCGCACACCCGCGTCACTCATTAGCATGAGAACTCCCAGTATTCTCATGGGAACGCCTATGAAACACTGGGCGTTCCCATATGCTAATGAGGCTGCCCGACGCCCCCCGCGCTCCTCCTCCCCTCGCCCGCTCTTTAGGGTTTCTGCACATACTATATTGCCCTGCGATATGGACTACACTGGAGCGCGCTTCCCATTGCACGGCAAATAAACACGATTTCAACTAAAAAGTTCACATCGCATGTGAGAATCGCACCGTGTGTGGGAACCTTTATTGACCATAAATAATATGAATTGGTCCTTGACCACCTACCCCAGGGCACCCCAGAGTGCCACAGGAAACACTGTTTGGGAACCCAACCATGAAAGCAGTGGCGTAACTATATAATTTGCGCCCCCCCCGCTGCACTTTTTTCGGCGCCCCCCTCCCCCTCTCCCTCCCCTGCCCATACCTGTAACCTGACAGAGTGCCCGGCTGGCGGCTGCATCTGCGGTCACTGTCCCGTCGCCGGCTCCTGCTGATAATGAAAAGTGTCTCTTAGAAAATGGCTGCCAAAACTGTCTGCAATTTGGGGGCAGCCATTTTCTAAGTGTCAGTTTTTATTATCAGCAGGAGCCGGCACCGGGAGCTAGTGACGGGACAGTGACCGCAGATGCGGCCGGGCAGAGTAGACAGCAGCGCAGCAGGTAACTATAGCCCCGCAGCCCCCCCCCCCCCCCCGGCACCCATAGTTACTCTGCGCCTCCCCGCCACGGCGGGGGCTGCGGAGGCATAGTTACGCCACTGCATGAAAGTAAATAAAAGTGGAGTTTAAAATGCTGAAAAACATAATTATATTAACATGAAATTCTTAAAATTGTATCGGGAAAATAATAATGTGCCAAGCGTATGCGAGAGGAGGCGGTACACCAAAAACCTTGTTTTGACCTTTTGTTAATGTCGACCTAGAGCAGTGATGGCTAAACTTGACACTCCAGCTGTTGTTGAACTACACATTCCAGCATGCCTTGCATCAGTTTTAGTATGGCCAAATAGCAAAACTGTAGCAGAGCATGCTGGGATGTGTAGGTCAATAACATCTGGAGTGTCAAGGTTAGCCATCAAGGACCTAGAGCAGGCATGTCCAAACTATGGCCCTCCAGATGTTGTGAAACTTACGACCTATTGGAGGGCTGAACCTTGGATATAAGCCATCTGCTCAGGGCCGGTGCAAGGCACCGGAGCGCCCCAGGCGAGTCGGGGTGGGGGTGCCCCGGTGCTGGGGGAGGGGGGTACCTGTCCTGCGGCGCTGTGTATTTAAAGCTGGCGGCGGCAGAGAGGGGTCCCTGCAGTCAACGAGCGCTATCCGCCAGGCTATGCGGAAGCGCTTCTGTTGTGAAAACACCGGCCGCACGGCGCACACTGATTGGCAGAGATTAAGCCAATCAGCGTGCGGACAGTGTTTTCACAAGAGAAGCGCTTCCGCATAGCCCGGCGGATAGCGCTCGTTATTTCTTATTGACTGCAGGGACCCCTCGCTGCCTCCGCCGCCAGCTTTAAATACACAGCGCCGCAGGACAGGTACCCCCGCGGCACGAGGGGCAAAATGCCGCCCTCCAGTGGCCGGCGCCCTAGGCAAATACCTAGATTTGCCTAGTGGTGGCGCCGGCCCTGCATCTGCTAGTGAGGAATCGCTGGATGCTATCTGGGACTGTAATCCTCCAACGGCACCAGGAGGACTTATGAATAATTGGGAATTGCTATTCATCCACCCAGTGCAGGTTTACGATTCCATCCAATCGCCACTGGGTTCCCAAGTTTTGTTTTTATGTCCCTTTCTACATAGGTTTTATTTTCTCTTGAATTTCAATTCATATTTGTTATTAAATTGTGATAATATCTGATTAATCCCTTGTCACAATGATTGAATCGGAGCGCTGTTCTTTCTGCCTTTGTATTTTTTGACATTTGGGATCTGACTAATCCCGCCAACAGCTGCTCCCATTGAGTAAACAGCCCTGACGTGCGCTCAAACAGTATTCACTATTTTCTCCTGACCTATTGGCACTTATTCTGGTCCACCCGCTTAAGCAAATTCCTTCTCAAATGGACAAAACCATGCTGCACTGCAGGGGGGGGGGGGGGGCAGATGTAACATGTGCAGAGAGAGTTAGATTTGGGTGAGTTATTTTGTTTCTGTGCAGGGTAAATACTGTCTGCTTTATTTTTATACTGCAAAATAGATCTCACTTTGAAGTAAAACCCCACCCAAAGCTAATTCTCTCTGCACAAGTTACATCTGCCCCACCTGCAGTGCACATGGTTTTGTCCATTTGATAAGGAATTTGCCTCTGAGAGTGAACCAGAATAAGGGCCTTTGACTCTCAACATTATATTCCACACCTATTAAAATGATTATCCACTGAAGCAGTGTTTCCCAAACTGCACTATTACAGTCCAGGTTTTTAAGGATATCCATGTGTAAGCAAAGGTGACAGAATTAGTACCACAGTCTATTTGGTTTAACATCTGGTATTAAGCATGGATATCCTTAACACCCGGACTGCAAAACTATGTAAACACATTTTTTATTGATAATCACACTTTATTTGAACTGCATATTAGTATTACCGGTACTACACATGAAATAGGTTGACACCGCTAAGATTGACAGGGTTGGAAGGTTGACAGGAAGCATTAGGTCGACAATGGGAAGGTCGTCATGTGTTTTTCACATTTTATTTTTTGCCGACTTGTGCCGACAGTTGGTATTTCACTCCCTACCATCCACTAGGGCAGTGGTTCCCAACCCTGGTCCTCAAGTACCCCCAACAGTGCATGTTTTCCAGGTACCTGTCCTACAATGTCGTACTGGAAGTCCGTGTTTCCTGGTCTTGCTCATTGTGGATCCACTTTGGGAGGTGCAGCTGGATCCTTGTGACTCAATATAAATCAGGCATGTCCAAACTATGGCCCTCCAGCTGTTGTGAAACTACACATCCCAGCATGCCTTGTAATAGTTTTAGCATCCCTTAATTGCAATACCGTGGCATACCTCCCAACATGACCCTCTCCAGGAGGGACACATTGCTCTGTTTCTGGACTTTCTTCTTCATTTATGATTGGCAGCACCTGTGTTCAGACACCAATCTTGTTACTTAACCTGTTCAACACAGGCGATGGCAATTATACATTCAGAGGAAAGTGCAGATACAGAGCAATGTGTCCCTCCTGGAGAGGGTCATGTTGGGAGGTATGCCGTGGCAAGGCATCATGGGACTTGTAGTATTACAACAGCTGAGGGGTGTTGGCAGGTGAGGGATGTCCCAGGTGAAGGGTGTTGGCAAGTGAGGGATGTCCCAGGTGAAGGGTGTTGGCAGGTGAGGGATGTCCCAGGTGAGGGGTGATGGCAGGTGAAGGGTGTCCCAGTTGAGGGATGTCCCAGGTGAAGGGTGTCTAGGGCAGTGGCTCTCAACCTTGGTCCTCAGGACCCCAAACAGTGCTCATTTTCCAGGTCTCCACACAGAATCACAGTTAAAATTATGAGCTCCACCTGTGATCTTTTAAATTGTGTCAGTGAATAATGAGTGCACCTGTGCACCTGCCAGGCGATCTGGAAAACTGAGGACTGAGGTTGAGAACCACTGGTGTGTCCCAGGTGAGGTGCGTCCCAGGTGAGGGGTGTTGGCATGCGAGGTGCGTCCCAGGTGAGGGGTGTGGGCGGGCGAGGAATATCCCAGGTGAGCGGTGTCGGCAGGTGAGGGGTGTTTGCAGGTGAGGTGCGTCCCAGGTGCGGGGTGTTGGCAGGCGAGGAATATCCCAGGTGAGGGGTGTCAGCAGGTGAGGAGACCCCGCCCACACCTTTTATCCCAGGAAGTGATGAGCAATGGGGTGACCCGCCTCCTGACACCTGCCTATAATCTGTAGGCTCACATATAAGGGCACAAGGTGGATACACTCAGGAGAAAACAGGCCAGGCATCTGTGGAAGGTCCTGTAAGTGCTGAGGTGGAGGATGGCAGCTTATGCCCATGCTCCTGGGGACCTGTACCATAACAACAGCATCTATTGCCAGCCACAGTACCTACCTGTAGGGATCAGCTGTGTGCAACAGGAGTTTCCAGGTAGGGATAATCAGCGGTGCATCTGACAACTGTATTTCCTTAGTGCTCGTGATGGCTCCTTTATCTGGTTTGATCAGGGCTGGATTATAGCGGGGGCACAGGCCCCCGAAGGCTTAATCCGGCTCTGGGTTTGATGAGTTCTGTGCAATAATGACTGATGGCTAGAACATGTCCTATTGGTCCTCTGTAGTGTTACATTGTTCTGCTCCTGCTAGGGTGGCCAACTCATCCCTTTTAATCCGGGACACATTAATTACACAGGTTCTGTGGCTGGCTTTCACCTGGTTTTAAACTGCCACAGAACGTGTGTAATTGTGTCCCGGATTAAAGGGATGAGTTGGTCACCCTAGCTCCTGCTCTGCTCTTCCAGTTATATCCACTGCAGCAATAATATAACCCCTGTTCCATAACTAATATACGCAAAATCTCTGCTAAAAAGGCTAGTGTCTCTTTTATAATTGGCATATAAATCAGGGTTGCCGACTTTTAAAAGCTCCTCTCTGGGAGAAGCAACTTTCAGCAGGGGGGTGGGGCTTATGTGACATTATTAAGCTCCGCCCCATGAAGGACAGTTACTAAATTTGCCTATCTCTGTTGAGGGGCGGGGCTAAATGATGCTTTAGCCCCACCCCCTCCCTGGAGATCTGCAGACATAAGGTAATTCAAACGCCGCGGTCACGGGGGGGAGAGCCGCAATGGGGGGGTCCCCCAGAATCTGGGAGGGTTGGCCATTCCGGGAGGGTAGGCAACCCTGATATAAATTCAAAGTTTTTCAACTATATATTTCCTATATAAGGTAAAATTACAGGTCATTATAATGAATGTTTGCTTGGCATTTTTCACACCTGTTTGGACCAGGGTCACCTACCTGACCCTCTCCTTCAGGAAGAATATCCACTGTTCAAGGACTTCCCTGGTAATGTATGATTGCCATCAACTGTGGTTAAACACCTTTGTTATCAATTACATAGCTTACCACAGGTGATGGCAATCATACATTACCAGTGAAGTCCAGAAACAGAGAATTTTCTCCCTGAAGGAGAGGGTCAGGTAGGCAACCCTGATTTAAAATTCACTTAAGGTGCATACACACTGTACAATTATTTTTTTGACCCATTTGGTTGAAAAAACCTTTCCATTGAACGCAGAGTCCTGGATGAAAGGATCTAGCTACAGTTTATCGGCTTTTTGAAAGATATCCAAATTGAGCTGCATGCACAGTTGACGAACAATCTTGATGAACAAATGGCGGGTATGCGCATCATTCGTCTGTCGTCCATATCTTTCGTCCAGGACACTGGGTTCAATGGCAATATCTTTCAACCAAATTGGTCAAAAAAAATTATACAGTGTGTATGCACCTTTACACTTTATAGGTGTGAACAGACAAGAGTTGCATTAATGTATGCATGACATACTCTGGTTATGACATAGTTACCTACCCTCCTGCATTCTGCAGGAGACTGCTACTATGGCAATCTGCCTCTCTCCCTCATTAGTCTAGCAATCTCCCTCATGTCACCTAGCCCACATTACACTGTTACAGTTTTGGGGGGAAAAGGAATGAGATACATTTACACTGAATCATCAGCACCATTTCCCAGCACTTTACCAAGTATAGTAGCTCTTACTAACTGCTTTGGGGCTCATCTACATTTGGATATAAGCCAGTTTAAAAGATTCCTCTCAGATGTAGCAGTACACACCCACGCTTCTAGGTTCCACGTTCACAATCTCTTTACACAATCTTTCTACATATGGAACTAGACACGCCCTCTGGGCGCTGTGCAAAATTCTGCTACCAACTATAATCTCCCTGAAACTAGTTTTCAAAAGTAGGTAAGTATGGGTTATGAAAAACCAGGGGTGGCCAAACTGGTTCATGTTTTCAAAATCACCTAGCTGTAGTCATTACTGTCATTTCCAAACCTGCTGCATTCATTCCTATTATAGAGCTGCAGGTCACCTGAGACACATGAGCTGGTGGAAGATCTTGAGGACCGGTTTGGCCACACCTGTGATAAATCTAACAAAGAAATAAGCCACACTGAGTGTAAAAACCTCTTTAGCTATTTACCAGATAGTGGTCCGTTGCAAGATCTTGTCATGTGCTGAAAATGCATAAGTGTTTAGTATAGAGTAGTTTTCCTGGTATCCTTGCAGAATTGAAAGTGAAACAAGTGACCACAAAGTAATGAAGGGGAGGAGAGATATTACAGCCATCCAGTATGGTCGGGGATGTAGTGAAAACCAGAAAAGCCTGGGTCAGGAAGAATTGGGTTAAGGGTCATAGGGGTGACACATGAAATAGGTTGACAACGAGAAGATAGATATTATATTCAAATGTGAAACGGTCTACCTTTTGATTGTGATACGGTTGCTGGGTAGACAAAGAATTGTGCCTGGAAATACATCCCCGGATTCATGTCTCTGACTTGATTATTCTCCCTGTAGATAATTTTAAGGCTGAGACAGGAGATTGTTACAGCACCCCCTGGTGGGAGCAGTGTGACCTGGCAAAGCAGTATGCCCAGGTGACGGGGACAGGCGATGATTCAGGACCATCCCAGCGTCGGAAGAGAACTACTTTTAGCCCTAAACAGATTCACGTATTGGAGAGCTTCTTCCAAATAAACAAGTATCCGAATATAGGTCACAGGGAGGAGCTGGCGAAATGTGTCTATATTCCAGAACAGAGGATACAGGTATGCTGCTGGAATGGCTGTCTGGATTAACCCAATGGGCGGTATTCAATGAGCCTGATTCACCATGTTTTTATGGCAAATTTGTGCTGTTTGGCGAATTTTTGACTAAAACGGTGAATCGCCCTATTCAATGACCAGATGGCGAATACATTTGAAGGTTTTTTTCGCCATGATTCACCGAGTAGCAATCGCTATCTTTTTATGGTGAAGTGGAATGTGAACTTTTTGTTTTTTACATTTGGTGTAAAAAAATCAGGAATTTTATTCTGAGGAGGGGCATGCTATTTTTATTCATGTGCTGTAAGCACATGAATATATATTTAATTAACTTTTTTTTTTACACAGCAGCCAGCGCCGGAGCCGAGCCGCTCATTAGATATTCATATATTCACTGCACCCGATCGTTACATATGCACGATCGGGTGTAGTGAATATACCCGCTCCCATGCTGGCACCCCCGGGGGGTAGCCTGAGCTTCCTGGAACCCGGGGAGCCCACCTACCCCCCACATACGCTCTGGGGCAGGCAGAGAGACTTCCATCTCCCTGCCTGCCACCGTCCTCAGGCTCCCTGCGGCGTTCGCCGCAGGAACTCATATTCGCCAGTCAGGGGCAGCGAGCCCCTAACTCGTTGAATACCGGAGCCGGCGAGGCTACGGAACGTGGCGAATGTGCAGCGAATCCTAAACAGGATTCGCTGCACCTCGCCGGTATTCACATTGAATACCGCCCAATGTGTCTACACTTATCTCATACAATGGGCCAGGTGCAATAAGCTTCAAACAGGAGCTGATTGGCTCTCCACTCTATCACTCTATCACTAACTGCCATGTCACAGGCTGGGTTTGAAAAATGACAGTTCAGAGCTGTTTATCATTCTCCACTTTTTTTTTTTTGGAAGCTTGGTGGATCTGGCTCATTATAACCCAGTTATGGCTGACCATGACCCTCCAGCTGTTGAACTACACATCCCAGCATGCCCTGGATAAGTCTTACTATTTGGCCATGCTAAAACTGATGCAGGGCATGCTGGGATGTGTAGTTCAGTAACGGCTGGAGTGGCAAGGTTAGCCATCACCTAAAGGCCAGACTGCCAATCCTAACTGACTATATTGCTCTTGTGAAATCCCACAACCCCTTCCCTGCACTCGCTCTTTTAAGCAGGCTTGCCTACCCTCCCGGAATGGCTGGGAGCCTCCATGAAATCAGGTCCTTCTCTCAGCCCCCCGGGAAGGTGGGCAAATCTCCCACATTCTGCTAATTGCCCCCCGATTTCCCCCCCCCCCTGCTGGTGTAATTACCTGAAATCGCAGGTCCGCTGAGAGGGGGTGGGGCTAAAATGATGGTGCAAGACTTGCCTCCTGATGGTCCCACTGTAATGTTTTGACTGTGGGCACCCTGTAATCTGTTGTGGAAGGTGTAGTGCAGGCCTGGACAAGCCGTGGCTATCCAGCTGATGTGAAACTACAAGTCCCAGCATGCCTTGAGAGAATGCTAAAACTGCAGCAATGCATGCTGGGATGTGTAGTTTCACAACAGCTGTAGAGCCACAGGTTGACCAGGCCTGGTCTAGGTTGACATTGGGCCAATCACAACCTCAGTAGCTCCCACAGAATACAGACCCCCTTATTTGTTCAACTTACAGAGCTTGAACAGGATACGGTCATTGGGTCTACAACAACTAGGCCGATATGGGGTTTTTTTGAGCCGACAAGCGGTATTTCATGCCCTACCATCCACTAGGGCGTGGTGGGAGAATAAAATAGTGTGCCGAGCGTAGCGAGGGGATGCGGTGTACTTCAAACTGTGTCTGTGTTGACATTCGGGTAAAAAAAACCCATGTCGACCTAGTTGTTGTAGACTAAATGATCCACACCCGCTTGAACTGGCTCACGTCTTCTGCTGACATATAGAGAGGTTGGTAAATGGCCTTCTCATAGAAATAAAGGCCCTTATTCAGATCTGATTGCAGTACAAATTTGTTTGGAAAATGGGCAAAACCATGTGCACTGCAGGTGGGGCAGATGTGCAGAGTTAAACTTGGGTGGGGTGTGTTGAATCTGAAATCTAAATTGCAGTGTAAAAATAATGCAGCCAGTATTTTCCCTGCACAAAAACAAAAAAAACCTCACAGAAATCTAACTCTCTCTGCGCATGTTACGTCTGCCCCACCTGCAGTGCACATGGTTTTGCCCATTTTCCAAACAAATTTGTACTGCGATCAGATCTGAATAAAGGCCAAAGTGTATTTGCAAAAGGGAAAAAGAATGATCAAGGATGAGTTTTATTTTCTCAGTGCAACTGTCCATGTTAAATGTTCTAGATCAGATGTAATATTCTGCTGGACAGAGGACTCTCGACTGTCTTGTAACCTAAAGAGTAACAGAAGTGTCAGCTGTGGACTGTCGGACTGCTGTCCTGTATCTAGCTTTTTCCATCCCCTTTGACCCTTGTACGTAAGGGCTTCCATGTCATTATGGAACATGTTGCGGTTACTGCAAAACACATGGTGGTTCTGGAACTGACTTGGGGCTGTCTTTACCATTAGGCAGCTGCCTAGGGACTCTAGAATCGAGGGGGCGCCCCTGATCCTATATAAAAATCAAGGATGACTCAAACGCGTCCTTGTTGAACTTACAGCAAATGGAGTGTCTAAGACACCACATTCACCTGAGGTTCTAGTCTGTATTGGTGGATAAGGGAGCAGTAATCTGAATTAACTAGGGTGCCCAAAAAACTTGCCCTGACCTGACTATCATGTCTTTGCCTGTAGGTATGGTTCCAGAACAGGAGAGCAAAAGCAAGACGCGAAACCGTGAAAAAAACAGTCTTGATAGAATATTTGCCTGACCAGGAAGATGGCAACAAGCGGAACCTGCTTCATAGAACTCTGCCAGCATCCCCTAAAAGGACCAGCAAGAAGTGGGTGAAAACGCTGATGAGCTTTAAGAAACCCCTTCCTTTGTATCCTCCGTCTGCAGACTGGTCTTGGTTAGCCTACGCATCGCCCAGCCAGAGTCTTCGATTGCACCAAGTGACCCTTGAGGACTATCGGAATGGGTTATCTAGCCTCAACTTGGGCAGTCGGGAGTACCTCAGCAGCAGAAGCCATAATGGGGCCAGTGGTGTCCACTTGAGAAGCCTTAATCACTACAACCACAAAGGCCAGAATGGGTCAAGTGGTGTCCATGAGCCCAGCTACAAGAATGTGGACCCGGTCATGGAATATAGCAATGTGGTGATTGACACGACAAGATGATACACCTAACCCAAGGGACTATAGTAATTACAATTTCTGACCACACTGGACCATCCCACCTGAGTCTGGTTCTTCTAATGGCTTGGTCACACTACTTCTAGTCCACTGTCGGTCTGACCACTTCTGGGCCCAGTGATGGACCTCCCAAGACTAAAGTACAGCTGTGGTCTCCAAGTGACCAAATAGAGATATATGAAAAGGAAAAGCTTAATTTTAATTGGCTAAGGAAGAAATATATAGGAATAATTTTTAATAGTTTTTATTTAGTTAATATATTATATTTATACAATTGTTAGAACTTTCTGTGTATTTGGTTGATGCTAATAAAGTAACCATACATGGAAGAGAAGGCTATTTTGATTCCAGGTCTCAATGATTTAGGACGTTAAAGCTGGGTATACGTGACACAAATGCCCAGCGAGGCCGTGCGTGATGGGACCTGGTGGGGGTGCATACTCTTGCTGATGGGGACAGGTGCCATGCTAGCAGTAGCCTCAGTCGGTCTGAATGCGTAGATTAAGGACATCTCTAACTACCCATGTCACATTGTTACTCTAGTGCGTACACAGCTGAAACTCTGCAACCCTAAGTTCTAGCCCCTGTGATTACAGATGCTGAAAAAATGTGTACAGCAGTAACTCTGCTGTACACATTTTTTCAGCATCTGTAATCACAGGGGCTAGAACTAGAAAGGATGGGTTGGCCAATAATATGAGCTAAGGACAGGCCAGTGTGGTGCGTCAGGTATGGTGCGCCGGTGGTATGGATCATGACTGTCAGTATACAGACATCAGAATCCCACCTGACAGCCTCCCGCTAGAGGCTGCTTTGCACGCCACAGGTTCTATCCTCAATCCTATGGGGGTTGTGGACCCCCACAGGGGCGGATCCAGGATAAAATGACAGGGGGGGGCACCATGATAAAAGAGGGTTTAGGTGGGGGAGGGGCGGTGTTAGTGGTGCCAGTGTACATGCTAAGAGAGCGGGTGAGAATGGGATTAAAAATAGGCCCTGGCATTTAAAGTACGCAGGCCCACCATGGCGACAAAAGCGAAGGATGTAGTTGTACGCAAGCCAAAGGCGTGCTCCGGAAAAGGGGTGTGGCCACTCAACAGAAGTGTGTCCTTGAGTGTACAACACCATATACAACTTCTACACATTATGCAACAAAATACTAGACCCCTTTATACTTCCCCATTACACATGATGCCAAATGGAATGGAATGAAATTCACATAATGCCACACGGATTGAGCCAAAATTCACATAATGCCACACAGATTGAGCCAAAATTCACAATACGCTTCATAAACAGGGACGTTGTCCACCAAAGGCACGCATTAAACATTTACACCATAATGTCCATTACACGTTAAGTTACACACCATTATGTATTATGCCAAACACCTTATGCTACATAAGTGCTGCTTATCTACATGCTCATTGCCAAGGGTTCCATGCTCATTGCCAGAGGTTCCATGCTCATTGCCATGTGGGATTACATGTTCATTGCCAAGGGGGAATACATGCTCACGGTAAATGGGGGACAGCCGCCGCCAGGCAGAAGTGATAGCCACTGATAGTGGCAGAGCCTGGCTGTATTCAGAGCACTGAAATAATACCCCTTTCACACCAGAAAATGCATTCCCAGGCTGGCCCCTTTTACACCAGCCTAGTCCCTGCATTTTCTGGTGTGAGGGGGAGAGAAAACCACCCCTCCCCCGCTTTAACCAGTTATCTCATTTAACCGGCTATATCTTCAGGAGCAACTGACCCATTTACATGAGTATCATATTGAAGAACTTTTGAGAGGGCTTTAAATGATTTTGGTCCAGTGAAACTGGAACGTTTGGTTCCAGAGTAATCTGCCCTCAAAGAACATGAACAGCCATGAAATTAATTTTCAAAAATAAAAAAAATCGGTTTACCCGCAATATCTCTGGAACCGATTAACCGATATGGACCAGCCTGGTATCATATTGAAGGCCCAGCGATTTGGAATTGAATGAGATCAACCACAAGCTTCTGTGATGCCAGGGCGGGAACTGGCAGCCGTCGAAACCGGGTGGGGGTCGGAATTGACGGGTCCCATATTATCCTACGGGGAAAAAACGTTACAGCTTTGCCAGGCGATATCTCCGGTTCCCGGGGGGCTAGAGACACGGGGCTGGGCTCGTTGGAAAGCCCTGGTCCTCAGCTACAAAATGAAATGACAGGGAGGGGCACGTGCCCGGGTGCCCCCCCTGAATCTGCCACTGGACCCCCAGAAGGGAGAATAGCCCCTCTTGGTCAGAATCGCAACTGTCAAACGGTTGGGATTTTGACTGAGTCATGTGTGAAGTGATACAGAGGGCCAGACATTGACTTCCTATGGCATGCAGTAGTGGTGAAGATACTGGAACAGAGGTCAATGAGGGTCATAGTATCACTGGTCTCGAGAAGTAAGTGGAGCCCATCTCCCACCTATGTCACTAAAACACTATGGGGTGTATTCAATGCCGTGGGCGACAGCGAGCAGGGCTTCCTGCTCGCTGTCACCACTTGCCCTGTCAGTATTAAACTTGCCCCCCCTCATACGCCAATCAGAAAGTGAGATCACTTTTAATGAGCGATCATTATGTACTGATTTAAAAGTAAAATTTTATGGGTGCAATATTTTATTAGGTACTTGTGTATTATCACGGCGCCCCCGATTTCCATAGTAGGGCATTGTATGGGGTCGCATCCGATTTTTAATCGTACACCCACCCGGATAGGTGATTACTATGTTAAATGCACCCCCATTTTTAATGCCACCCCCACTATCAATGCCAACCCAAAGCGTGGCTAGTGGCGGCAATACGCGTCCCCCCGACCTTTTCATACCCCCACTATCCACGTCAGCGTGGAGTTGATTTTATATAGTGTGGCGAGCCACCGAGCCCTAAGCGTGGCGAGCGGACGCGGATTACTTCACATGTATTCCTCATCCCCTCGCGGGGCTCACCACACTATATAAAATCAGCTCCACGCCGACGTGGATAGTGGGGGTATGAAAAGGTCGGATGACACGTACCACTGCCCCTCACGGGTTGGCGTTGATAGTGGGGTGGCATTAACAATGGGGGTACATTTAACATAGGAATCAGCCATCAGGATGGCTGTACAATGTAAAATCGGCTATGATCGCATCGCATGCCATTATAATGGCATGCTATGCCACACGATGTTAAAATTGTACAGTCAGCCCTTAAAACCCTGAAATCGGGTCCCATCGTATACCTTAATTAGTGGTATGCGATGGGCGCCGTGATAATACACAAGTACCTTTTATTAATATACTTTTTCATGAGAATGATGAAGCTATTTTATTACAGGGGTTCTCCTGGGTAAGGGGTAACATTAACTGGTTACTTAGGAAATTATTTATAACAAAGACATAATTTATTATTCTACTAAAATACAAATCAAAATGGCAGAACAACATCAGTGCCAGAGGCCGTGTTCCCCCAAAAGTAGCAACGCATGAATAGATCTTTTGGCATCCCACTAGAGCAGGCTTTCCCAACCACGGTCCTCAAGGCGCACCAACAGTGCAGGCTTTAGTGATATCCAGGCTTCAGCACAGATGGTTTAATCAGAATCACTCAGGTACTAATTAAATCACCTGTGCTCAAGCCTGGATATCTAGAAAACCTGCACTGTTGGTGTGCCTTGAGGACCGTGGTTGGGAAAGCCTGCTCTAGTTGCTGCCAGCGTGCAAAACACTTTAATACCCCCATAAAGGTGAGGCACAGTGTTAGGATGATGTAGACACCATTTAGAGCTGACCTGGCTAAACTGTGGCCCTCCAGCTGTTGTGAAACTACACATCCCAGCATGCCTTGTCATAGTTCTAGCATTCCCTAATAGCAAAACTGTAGCAAGGCATGATGGGACTTGTAGTTTCACAACCGCTGGAGGGCCACAGTTTGGACATGTCTGATTTAGAGCCATAAAATAAATACATTTGGAACTGCCCCCTTATTTTTTCTTTTATATTTCACTAGGAATCGCTACATTTGTAGCCATTGTACTAGAGCAGGGCTGGGCAATAGCGGCCCTCCAGATGTTGATGAACTACACATACCAGCATGCCTTGCATCAGTTTCAGCATGGCCACATATCAAAACTAATGCAAAGCATCCTGGGATGTGTAGTCCAACAGCTGGAGGGCCACTATTGCCCAGCCCTGTACTAGAGAGATGCCACCCAGATTGTTACTGCAGATTTAAATCATTTGTCTGTGCCTTTCAGCCACGTTTTTATATAATCATCCAAATTTGTTTTGAAGGCCAACAGAATATTTTCCGGTCCCTGACACCACCCCCCTGGATCGGACATTGCTGAATCCACTGGGCAGTCCGGCATCTCCTCCTTGGGCAACAGTAATAAATAACTATGTAACAGCCGCAGGAAGCATTTCACCAGTCAATAAAACACGAGAGCTGAAATGCAAATAAGCAAAATCGGCTGTCTCCTTCCATTACAGAGAGTCCGCTTTTGGCAGAAGACGCCTAAATATAACTATTTCTTAAATATAATTATTTATTCAAAGATCTTGGTACAAAGAAGTATTAAATCACAGATAAAGTGCAGAGTGCTATATATATTAACAGCAATGAGTTCATTATAATCTGGGCATAGGTGGGTCATTGGTCTGTTCCTCACAGACCCCCCAGGACAGATGTGAAATCGTTGTCCCAGTCTGATCCGTACTCGGTGGACCGGTCGCTAACGCCAGAATCGGAGATGGGAGAGCTCTGCTTGCTGCAGTCCTGCTGCATCCCTGGCACCTGGGGTAACATCTGGGCATTGGCTCTGGTGCAGAAATTGATAGGGGCCTGGATTGGTTGGCTGCTCAGATTCTCAGGAGACATGGCATTGGTGGTCGGGAAGGCGGGGTAGTCCATGGTACAGTTGTTCTGCATGGGCACCTGGATGTGTCCTCTGCCAGTGTCCATAACTTGACTACTGAAGGGCATCATGGGCGTGGTACTACTGTACAGATGTTGTTGGTTCCCCATGTGGAGGTTAGATGGCACGTTCTGGGGATAAAGTCTGGGCGATGATTGTTCCCTCATTAGCCTGTCTCTGGCAACTGAACAGGAGTACTGGGGATATCCCAGGTATTCTGGAGCCTGGACTGTGTTCTGCTGCATGTTCCTCAAAGGTGGCATCTGCTGCTGCTGCTGGGCCATAGAGAGATGAGGAGAGGCTGCTGGGGAATCCCAGTACTTATCGCCCATCATGCTGGAGTAGCGCTCCTCCAAAGCAAGGGGGTTGCTTGTTTTGACTCCCTTTCTCCTGGCTTTAGCTCTTCTGTTCTGGAACCAGACCTGCAGGACAAAGAGACATCTGATTAACACATTGCGCACACTGATAACGTCAGGAGATAGGTCTAGTTATGAGAAGACAGGGATGGGGGTACTGTGGTGAGGAGATTGGTCTAGCGATGTGGACAGAAGACAGGGATGGGGGTACTGTGGTCAGGAGATAGGTCTAGTTATGAGAAGCCAGGGATGGGGTACTGTGGTCAGGAGATAGGTCTAGTGATGAGAAGCCAGGGATGGGGTACTGTGGTCAGGAGATAGGTCTAGTGATATGCACAAAAGACAGGGATGGGTCTAGCGATGTGTACAGAAGACAGGGATGGGGGTACTGTGGTGAGGAGATAAGTCTAGTAATGTGGACAGAAGACAGGGATGGGGGTACTGTGGTCAGGAGATAGGTCTAGCGATGTGGACAGAAGACAGGGATGGGGGTACTGTGGTGAGGAGATTGGTCTAGCGATGTGGACAGAAGACAGGGATGGGGGTACTGTGGTTAGGAGACAGGTCTAGCGATGTGTACAGAAGACAGGGATGGGGGTACTGTGGTCAGGAGATAGGTCTAGCGATGTGGACAGAAGACAGGGATGGGGGTACTGTGGTGAGGAGATTGGTCTAGCGATGTGGACAGAAGACAGGGATGGGGGTACTGTGGTCAGGAGATAGGTCTAGCGATGTGTACAGAAGACAGGGATGGGGGTACTGTGGTTAGGAGACAGGTCTAGCGATGTGTACAGAAGACAGGGATGGGGGTACTGTGGTCAGGAGATAGGTCTAGCGATGTGGACAGAAGACAGGGATGGGGGTACTGTGGTGAGGAGATTGGTCTAGCGATGTGGACAGAAGACAGGGATGGGGGTACTGTGGTCAGGAGATAGGTCTAGTTATGAGAAGCCAGGGATGGGGTACTGTGGTCAGGAGATAGGTCTAGCGATGTGTACAGAAGACAGGGATGGGGGTACTGTGGTCAGGAGATAAGTCTAGTAATGTGGACAGAAGACAGGGATGGGGGTACTGTGGTGAGGAGATTGGTCTAGCGATGTGGACAGAAGACAGGGATGGGGGTACTGTGGTGAGGAGATTGGTCTAGCGATGTGGACAGAAGACAGGGATCAGGGTACTGTGGTGAGGAGATTGGTCTAGCGATGTGGACAGAAGACAGGGATCAGGGTACTGTGGCCAGGAGATAGGTCTAGTAATGTGGACAGAAGACAGGGATGGGGGTACTGTGGTGAGGAGATTGGTCTAGCGATGTGGACAGAAGACAGGGATCAGGGTACTGTGGTCAGGAGATAGGTCTAGTGATGTGGACAGAAGACAGGGATGGGGGTACTGTGGTGAGGAGATTGGTCTAGCGATGTGGACAGAAGACAGGGATGGGTACTGTGGTCAGGAGATAAGTCTAGAGATGTGGGCAGAAGAAAGGAATGGGGGTACTGTGGTCAGGAGATAGGTCTAGTGATGTGGACAGAAGAAAGGGATGGGGGTACTGTGGTCAGGAGATAGGTCTAGTGATGTGGACAGAAGACAGGGATGGGGGTAAAGACAGACATTCGGAGGCAGATAAACATTAAGCAGGAGCACATACCTGGATCCTGGACTCTGGCAGGGACATTTGCTTGGCCAGCTGTTCCCGGTGGTGAATATCAGGGTACATGTTGAGCCTAAAGTATCTCTCTAGAGTGTCCAGTTGAGCCTGATTGTAGACGGTCCTCTTCCGGCGTTGGCACACTGCTGTGACCGCAGCTGGCGCCTGGCTACCCATCATTTTGGGCTGAATAGTTGGCACAGATCTACTGTCACTATTGTCTGGGGCAACAGCTTCTTCTGAAAAGCAATGATCAATTATGATATTATTAAATATGAATAACCAACCAAGCATCTGATAATATATAATGTCCATTCTAATATCTAAATCCGCTCTAGTAATCTCCAGCAAATTAAGGTCCTCAAGGCACCCCAATATTCCAGGTTTTAGGGATACCCCTGCTTGTGCACAGATGATATAATCAAACTGAATGAGCAACACTTTAAATCACCTGTGCTAAGGCATGGATATCCTTAAAACCTGCACTGTTGTGGTGCCTTGAGGACCGTGTTTGGAAACCATTTACATAGACCATTCACAATGCACTATATATAATTGTATTTGCACGCCCAATGTAGTATACTAGTATTCATTCTAGAACCCTGCACCTTTCAAAACCTGTGCAGTTCCTCTTTCCGCTGTGGTGCTTCTAGCAGTTTAGTCTGTATTTCAGCAGAGATACAGACCAAACTTTGCTAGAAGCAAAACAGCAGCGAGTGACACCCCAGGCAGGAAACAGGAACTGCACCAGTGTTGGAAGTACCAGGATGTTGGAATTAGCACTAGTATACTGGACAAAAGAGGTTAGCAGAAAGTTCATATTTTTTAGGCCGGGTAATATAAATGGGGGGAATTTGTGTAATTGATCTAAAACAAACAACTGTTGTGACTATTTCTAGATTACCCAGGTTGAAGGTAATTACGCATAACCCGGTACAAGCAAAGAACAATAAAATAAATATCTATTCAGTATTATATTATTGTCTATAGGACAACAATGCCTCAAAAACACTTACCTTTAACACAGGGCTGCTGAAAGTCCTCCGGCTGCAAAGGGTCCATGCATAGTCCCATGTGAAGAGTTTGTGGACCAGAAAAATCCATTTCATTGGGACTGGTGGAAAAACAAGCTGAGTAGTAATCTCCATGCTCCTGGCTGTACCCAGCCATCTTCCTGGGGGTAACTGGGATGTCTGCTCAGCTGGCAATGTGCAGGTGGATCCTCTCTGCTGCTCTGCTACCTGGGTACTGGGTGAGGGCCATACCCAACGCCTCTTATAGCAGGTAGAGGGGGCGGTGACAGTGATCAAAGCACCTAGGTGTGAGAATGGCTGGGGGGGCTGAAATGATGCTGAGGGTCCTGGGTGTCTAGGTAGACACAATTGTAAAGCTCAGGTTAGCAGCCATTATATCCTGCTGGGCTAATCAAAAGGCATGAGACTCGCAATAAACATATCAGGCCCACTGATCCCAGAAGGTATGTTTCCTGTCTCATGCCCCAGGAAGTTGCCTACACCTCCAGACTCTGCGCTCCACTGCTGGCTGTCACGTCAAGGCCAAACAACAACACAAAACACATGCTGTACCTGTGGGGGTGCGGTGTTCTGACTTTGCGGGCCACATCAGTAAACTGGGGTGCAGCCAGCAATAATGGAGCTAAAACGTAGATTGCAAGCTCTTCAGGGTAGTTTTAAAGGTACTTGTTTCCTAGCACGGTGCCCCTGATTTTGATCGCAGTGCATCTTATGCAATCGCATCGCATGCAATATAGCGGCATGCGATGCGATTTGATGCGATTTTTAATTGTACAAGCACCCTAATGGGTGCTTACAATGTTAAATGCACCCCCACTATCAATGCCAACCCGAAGCGCGGCGAGCACAGCGAGCCCACGAGGGGCGGGGGTACGCGTCCTCTGACCTTTTCATACCCCCCACTATCCACGCCGGCATGGACTTGATTTTAGATAGTGTAGCGAGCCACCGAGCCAGAAGCGTGGCGAGCCCCGTGAGGGGACACAGATTACTTTACATGTATTATGCGTCCCCTCGCGGGGCACGCTGCATTCGCCACGCTTTGGGCTCGTATTCCACGTCCGTTCGCCACGCTTCGGGCTCGGTGGCTCGCTGCGCTCGCTACACTATCTAAAGTCAACTCCACGCCAACGTGGATAGTGGGGGTATGAAAAGGTCGGAGGACACGTACCGCCGCCCCACATGGGCTCACCGCGCTTCGGGTTGGCGTTGATAGTGGGGGTGTAGTTGACAATGGTGGTGCATTTAACATTGTAAGCACCCATAAGGGTGCTTGTACAATTAAAAATCGCATGTCATTTTCTGGCATGCGATGCTATGCGATATTTCATTGTACAAGCACTCCTGTTAATTTAACGTGAATATCGCATCGCATCGCATACCACTAAATACGGTATGCGATGGGCGCCGTGCTAGGAAACCAGTACCATTTTAAAAGACACTATAGGCTTGATTCTGAATTGCACACAATGTTCCCAGCGCTACTGCGCGCGCACGGAAATATTTCGTACGGAAAAACTCATCCAGGCGTTACACAGAGGCGCAGTTGCGATGAAGACAGAGCTGTGCATTGAAAAGTGCTGGTCAGCATCCGTAAGGTGGTAGGGAGATGGGTCGTATTATGGGACTGCGTTATGGTTGCGTTCTCCGAAGATGAACCGCTCACATTGGAGGATATTCTCTGATGGAGAACCTGCACTGGGAATGGGGCGACAGGGATGTCTGAAGTGGGCATCGCAGTTATAGTACAGTCAGATGCACGGCTGCGCATTGGGTAAAGTGGCAATTTGGGCCAATTTCACCCGATTCCAATGAAACGGGCCGAGAAATCGTCCCAAATCGGGTGAGTGTTATGTCCCCGCAGGTCCAATGCGTGGTCCTATGCGAAGGTTGGACCGGCATGAAGTCTGACCTATGACCCTCCTCCCGGCAGCGGGGAACAGGGATCACATGCGACCCTGTCGTCCGGGAAGGTCTCCGGTGGCTCGCAGAGCATCGGCTGGCCATACAATGCTGTTAGAGATCGCAGTAGTGTATGGCCAACTTAACCCCGCAGCGCAGTCCTTGGTATGGCCACTCCCAGCAAACTGTGGTGACGCCCACATTTACAGAAACGCCGCCCCCTGTCCCTGCTCACAAACTCTGCCGCCTGTCACTCAGACACAGTTTTTGCAGTTTTGCTGCACATGCGCAGGACGGGTCTTGCGTGTACGCAGTTCCTCCACCAACGAAAACTGCGCCGCGGCTCACAGAAGCAATCCAAGCTGAATTAGGCCCAACATGCAGAAGCACACACAGACCAGCAATGATTTGCTCATACAATTAGCCTACCGGTATGTTTGTGGAGCACAAGATATTCTAATGAGCTGCATACGGCCGTGATCCCTACTTTATAGGGATGTTCCACTGTAGTTTATTACACAAACCTTTATAGCCCATATAAACTCCCATTTGTAGTTAATAAGTAGCTCATCAGCTTGATGAATGGTAAACTATCAACGTATCTGTGTTCAGAACAGCGCGCTTCGGCGCAATGCACGGAAACACGCCAATAAGCGCAATGATTTTTATATGGTTGGAGGGTTTCCTCTGGGTACTCCGGTTTCCTCCCACAATCCAAAAATATACAGGTAGGTTCATTGGCACCCAACAAATTAACCCAAGAATGTCTGTGTGTGCCTGTACACGTGGAAGGGAATATAGATTGTAAGCTCCACTGGGGCAGGGACTGATGTGAATGTTCAAAATGTACAGCGCTACGGAATATGTGTGCGCTATATATAAGAAACTGTTAATAAATAAATAATAATAATAAATAATATTCACTTCTTGAACCGAGATGGCTTTAACAATCCATAATAAGTGCATAATATGAACGCCAGGCGCAAGGTAAGCACCGTACATAATAACATATATATAAGCCGGTTCTAGATTGATATAAGGACTGAGGCAGCAGTCTGGGATATGTGTATTCCCAGCACAAAGTGTTTTGATGTTGATGGATCCTCTATGATGAAAAGCATGGGCGTGGGGTTACAGGAGAAGTCTCACCTCTGAGGGAGGGGCAGTGATTTGCTAATGACCCTGAACTCAGAGGCTGTTATCATGGCTGGGGGGGCTGTGAGGTGGGGTCATCCTGTGTCACACTCCAGACTCCAACTTCCCTTCCTAATGTGGATTCACAGTGGCAGCTCCCAGTTACTAGGGACAGATCTGTCTGAACATCCCCAATAGGACAAGGGCCTCGCTTGAAGGTGGGCGTTGTGCCAAACACATGACATTTGTGCTTTGTCTGCAACAGACTGCACCAAAAAAAGACCCTCTCTCCCTCCCTCAATGTGATTTGAGGTTTTTCAATATTTTTTTTTTAGACATTTGTGTGAGCTGTACCACACGTGCGACATTGTTCTGTGGTTCTGTGTGTGTGTGTCTTTTCCTATGTATAGACACAAATGTTGGGTATGGGTCATTGGGTTGACCCATTTTAGGTCGACATGCATTGGGTCGACACCTGAAATAGGTCAACATGGCTAAGGCCGACAGGGTTGGAAGGTTAGGAGCATTAAGCATTAGGACAATGATGGCAGGGTTGACAGTCAAAAGGTTCAGTTTTTCATTTTTTTTTGTCCCGAATGTCGACACAGTCAACACATACTTGCCGACTTTTCGAGAAGCCTCTCCGGGAAAAGCCCGGAGAGGACAGCCGGATCGTCAGGTCAGGGGGCGGGGCTGATGACTGAAAGCCTCACCCCCAATTCAGGCAAATGCCGCGATTCGCGGGTCCGCGAGTAGGTAATTACTAAATGGTAATTAGTGCGGTAAGAAAGGGGGGTGCGGGGGCTGCCAGGCAAAAGCGGGAGGATTGCCGACATTCCCGGGGGGGAAACCCGATTTTCGGGAGCCTCCCGGCAATTCTGGGAGGGTAGGTAAGCCTGAGTCAACATGAACACTGTTAAAGTGCACTGCATTCCCTGGCATGGCTTGCTGCGTTTGGCACACTATTTTAGTCTCCCGCCACGCCCTAGTGGATGGTAGGGCATGACATACTGCCTGTCGGCACGTCAGCTTAAAATAAATAAAATAAAAAACATGAAAAACTCATGTCGATATGATGCTTGTGTCGAACATCTGACCTTTTCAAGTTGTCAACCTAAGCAATACATGCCGACATAAAGTGGGTCGACCTAGTGACCATATACCCTCTACATCTGCCCAACTGATGCGTTGTCCATTATTAACTATCAGTTGTGTATATAGCGCAAACACACGCCGCAGCGCCTTGCAGAGAGCATATCACTCACTCAAATCAGTATCCGGATAATAGAATGACAGTGTATTGGTCTACAGTCAACTGGTTGACGAGCATTACGTCAATGGGTACAAAAGCTCAACCAATGAAGGCCAACAGTGCCTAACGTCGACCATTTCAGTGTTGCCCCCTAACCTCCTTTCACATTTCAAGTCGACTCTGCCAGAAGCCAATTAAAACACCAGAATATTTTCGGAGTGTGGGAGGAAATCATAGCACCTGAAACTCATGCAAATACAAAAATAACATACAAACTCCACACAGATCAGCAATCAGGTTTTATTTTTTAAACTGAACATCAACCTCAGTGCTGTAACACAGTAATGCTAACCAATCTGTGATCTGTGGCATTTATTACTGTGCATTTTATATATATATATATATATATATATATATATATATATATATATATATATATATATATATGATGGGTGGAGCGGCACTCCCAGGTCGATCTGGATATTCAGATAATGCGGTGCCCGCCGTAAATCACCTACTGTCGCAGGCTGTAGATATATTGTGGGGGACGGCGGCACTCGAAGGAACAATAATGACACCAGGAGACTGGATTAATCACCGACGTTTCCAAGCCGTTACGGCTTCTTTATCAAGGTGCAGAAGACAATGGTCAAACAGTGTAACAAGATTTAAATACCCTTACCTTCATCCCACGCCGTCCACGCCGTACGCCGAGCAGGTGGGGCGCCACCTGATGACATCACCACTGCCGGCCCCGGTCAGTGGATAGATGGAGAAATAGGGGCGGGTACACACACATCTGATTGAAAGATAAATATACATTATTACAAAATGTGACAGCGTACATAAAAAATCGCTGGTGTACATATGAATGAAATAACATTAACTCTGTGGAAACAATTTGTGCAGTCAAAAAAAACTTAGGAAGGGCACATACTTATTATGCGCCAAAAGTGTACGTGTATATAAACAAAACGGTTAATGATATATAATAAACATACGTGAACAAATAAAATAGAAGTGTGAGCATCTAACATAAAACACAATACCCTCTTGAATCCCGCTACGGATGGTTGGACTTCACTGTAATACGTGTGTCAACACCCCTCGTGTGTCGACCAATGTACGGCACTTTCCCTAATCTATAGGGGTCCTATGTTATAGCCAATTAGGCTTTTATCAAAAAAATGGTCATGTACATCCAAAGCCACACAGAGCAGCTACAGTGCCCAAAAACAATAATACTTAATGACATGTTATGTCTAACTGCAATTGATATATTTGTTAATTAATAAACAGGGGTCAAAAACCCTCACTGGTTAAGAACACACTAAGTAAATAATTTGTTGTAAATAACATTAAAAGTTATAGTTATTATAAAAAAGTTTTTATTTTTATTATTATTATAAAAAGTACGAATAACCCGCATGTTCATTTAGCCCCTTAGGGGACAAGGTCTCAAGCCTGTGTATCCACCGACTTTCGGCTCTACACAGTCGTAGATTCCTGTCTCCTCCCCTTTTTGAATCTTCAATCTGTTCAATAATTCTGTGTCTAAGGGAAGCCAACGGGTGCCTAGCCTCAGCGAAGTGGCGGGCCACTGGCTGATCGCTGGTCCCGGAAATGATGGCCCCCTTGATGGAGGAACGATGTGCAGCCGCTCGTTCTTTGAATGCCCGTACGGTCTTGCCGACATAATGTCGACCGCACGGGCAACTGATCAAATGGACCACGAATTTTGAAGAACAAGACACCCTCTGTCTGATTTTAATAGGTTTTCCTGAATAGGGATGGTAAAATGTATCCCCAGGGGTCATAAAATTACATGTGGTGCACCCACTGCACTTAAAACACCCTGGTTTGGGCACCCCCAGAAAGGTAGGTGCCTTGAGGCTTGCAGAAACCACGTCATTTTTAACTAGGTAGTTTTTTAGGTTTTTGCCCCTAGTGTAAGCACACATCAGCTTTTTATTGTGTAAGGCCCGTAATTGAGGGTCGGTTTTAACTATTGGCCAATGGGTTTTAGCAATGCCATTAATGGCTTGACTCTGTGGGTGTTATGAATTAACCCAAATGTATTTGTCATCTCCCTGGGGTTTTGGGGGGCGGTTAATGGCCTGGTCCCTAGGTATTTTTAAGACTTTAGCTTTGGATTTCTCCAACTCATCTCTATTGTACCCTCTGGCAGCAAATTTGTCCACCATGGCTACCAACGAGGTTTCAAGGTCTGCCGGCTCACTGACGATTCTGCGCACTCGTAACATCTGTGAGAACGGCAGGCCTCTTTTCAGTGGGGTGGGATGGTGGCTTGAGGCTAAGAGAAGATTATTTCTGTCTGTTGCCTTGCAATACAAAGACGTAACAACTGAACCATCTTTTAACTCAATATTTACATCTAAAAAATTCACTTTAGTGTTGCTGATATTATAAGTTAATTTAACAGGTGATTCTGATAAATTATGCAGTTTAATTAGCTCTTCCAGTTTCTCCTGAGGACCATTCCAGATGATCAGCAGGTCATCTATGTACCTGGTGTATAGTACCAGATGCCCGCTGACCCCTGGATTGTCCAAAAAAAGTTTATGCTCCACCTGGAACATATAGCTGTTGGCGAGCGATGGGGCCACTGAGGACCCCATCGCACAGCCGCATTGCTGTAGATAATATTTATTGTCTGACATGAAAAAGTTGCGCTTCAAGGTTAACTCTAACAACTGTAGAAAAAATTCCACCTTGGGGCCGGTATACAATGGGTTGTCGACTATTAGTGCCCGCACCGCCGCGAGTCCCCCCTCGTGTGGTATACACGTGTAGAGCCTCGCGACGTCTACGGTGCACAGCAAACACCCAGGAGGTAACTGGCCCAGTGCCAACAATTTCGTTAATAAGGTGTTGGTTATTAATTAACAAATATATCAATTGCAGTTAGACATAACATGTCATTAAGTATTATTGTTTTTGGGCACTGTAGCTGCTCTGTGTGGCTTTGGATGTACATGACCATTTTTTTGATAAAAGCCTAATTGGCTATAACATAGGACCCCTATAGATTAGGGAAAGTGCCGTACATTGGTCGACACACGAGGGGTGTTGACACACGTATTACAGTGAAGTCCAACCATCCGTAGCGGGATTCAAGAGGGTATTGTGTTTTATGTTAGATGCTCACACTTCTATTTTATTTGTTCACGTATGTTTATTATATATCATTAACCGTTTTGTTTATATACACGTACACTTTTGGCGCATAATAAGTATGTGCCCTTCCTAAGTTTTTTTTGACTGCACAAATTGTTTCCACAGAGTTAATGTTATTTCATTCATATGTACACCAGCGATTTTTTATGTACGCTGTCACATTTTGTAATAATGTATATTTATCTTTCAATCAGATGTGTGTGTACCCGCCCCTAATTCTCCGTCTATCCACTGACCGGGGCCGGCAGTGGTGATGTCATCAGGTGGCGCCCCACCTGCTCGGCGTACGGCGTGGACGGCGTGGGATGAAGGTAAGGGTATTTAAATCTTGTTACACTGTTTGACCATTGTCTTCTGCACCTTGATAAAGAAGCCGTAACGGCTTGGAAACGTCGGTGATTAATCCAGTCTCCTGGTGTCATTATTGTTCCTTCGAGTGCCGCCGTCCCCCACAATATATATATATATATATATATACATATATATATACACATATATATATATATATACACATATATATACACATATATATACACATATATATATATATATATATATACACATATATATATATATATATATATATACATATATATATATATATATATATACATACATATATATATATATATACAACAAAATCTCCAAAAATTGTGCTTCTATATAAAAGAGGTGTTCGCTATTAGACACTAATGCCCCTTTCCCACTGCAGGCTTTACACGGTAAAATGCCGTTTTTTTAGCCTTTTTAAACGGCTAGAGCTGCAATGGGAAAGCTCCAGGTTGCTTTACCTGGGTAACAAATACCGGTATTTGTTAACTGGGTAAAAAGCAGTGTTTTACCCGTGTAAGAGCCGTTTTTTTGGCAATGGGAAAGGGTTTTAAACGGTATTTAGAAATAATAATAAAGGTTAAGAACATGATTAGTGCATGTGATGTTTTTAATGACAGGCAAGGTTTACTAGAGAGTTTAAACGTGTTGCTTTGTGGTTTACACAGATAAGTGTGAATGGGACATTTACTGCTTTTAAACGGTAATTTACCATTTAAAAGCTGCAGTGGGAAAGGGTCTTTGTGGCTCTTACCCGGGTAAAAAACACGGGTCTTTACCCGGGTAGGCAGTGGGAAAGCAGCATTAGTTCCCTACCAGCAGGAACTCACAATTTTTCCAATACCCACAAAAGTGTCTCAAGCGCCCTATGTACAGTATGTAATGTCCATAAACGATATCTCTATTAAGGTATGAATAATGATACCCTTGTAGCTTCTTGTTTTCTGGAACAGTTTTCTGTTTATTTTCAAATATTTTGATCAAACAACAAATTCTTATCTGAACCCAAAAGTGTCCAATTGATGTTTGAGTTTCTTATGTGGGGCTCTGCCGCACTGGTGCAGTTCTAACTCCCAGGGACCCGTAAGGCAGGTGCTTTTGTGCCCTCCCAGATTGCGTGTATGGCAGCACAGAGCATCTGTGTATAACAGCATATGGTGGCACGGTACAGTACCGGTTGTGGAAACATCAGTCTCTGCTGACTTAGACTTGAGGCATCCTGATTCGAGAACTGGGCGGGTGGGCTCCTGTTATATAACGTAAGCGCCCGACCTCAATTCATCGGAAGCGTTCAAATAAAGAATAAGTCCTGGTTTATTTTTCATAACGGACATCGAAAAAAATCATTCGATGGTGAGTAACCATCGAATGATTTTCATCTGTGCGGCTGCATGCGAGCAGATGTGTAAGCGTACACATCCGCTATCAGCGTAGTGCTGCCTGTAAGCAGTGTCCAGCATCCCGAGTCTGGCCAGCAGGGGGCATGTGACCTGGCCTTGGGACCTGGGCTGTAGAGCAGGGCACGCATTGCCTCAGGCGGGGTCATTGTGGAATCATTGACTACTGGGACAACAGTGATGAATACAGACGTCAGGTCATTACTGGTACTAATGACGATGACACCTCGTCATGTTATGCACAGGACAGCAGCCCAGATACAGCCACACGAAGATACCTGCAACTATCAGGACATCTTATCCAGATGCTCCAGGAAGATGGAGAAGCAAACTTCTCCCTGCAGCTGGTAAGGGACCTTCAGTTGCCGCCATGTATTAAGGTTGCAGCTGTCTCCAAATGCATCGCCATCTGCACCGGGAGTATATGTGCCCGGTGTGCACCGCTTATACTCGTGTTTACAGCCTTTTGATTTGTTGGGAAAATACAATCCCGCTCCAGAAAAACCTCTATGATACATTTGAAACTCAGACGAAAACCTTAAGACAGCGAAAAAGTGGAGAGATATAAAGTACCGACCAATCCACTCCTAACAGGGTTAGAAAATGCCAGTTAAGAGCTGGATGGCTAGTACTTTAATCGCCAACCAATCTCAGTCTTAAGGTGCCCCTACATTACTGCGAGGTATCACAGGAGGTTCCAGCAACAGCTGCATGATCCGGCAAATTCTACGCACAGCCTTTGAGATCTCCGTCTCCGATCCAATGCACCTCGGACCGGAATCGGAGGTTAGGCACATTCCATTTGTCACTTTTCATCCGATTTAACAGAGCGATCTGTCACAATCGGATTTAAGGTGCCCAAATCGTACTAGTGTATGCCTTAAGTCTCTACCCTATAAGCTCGGGACACATCGGGAGCAAAGGGACCCGGCGGGAGTGCTGGCAACGGCATACACACTTGGTGATACCAGGTGCGAGGAGCAAAAGGGGTGGGGGAAATGCGGGCTCAGGATAATCTCTGTTGTCCTGAATGTACAATCAACGGATGATTATGTAGTCATTACACAATATGCTAGGAATATATCGTTACCGATCATTGTTATTTTGCACATCGTTTATTTTATCGTCTAATGTGTCAGACTCAACAGCCCTAGCGCTAGTAGCAGATCCAATGGGAGCCACTTTAAAATAATAACATTAACATCGTTCAACATTCAATGTAGACCATTTTTTGAATAAGAAAAAAAATTACAACTAATTTAAACATTTAACTGTTTGAATTGAAAAAAAAAAAAAAAAAGTGGGGACTGCAAAGGGTCGAGGCACATACACCTCCCTGTGCATCAGCTCCACAGTCTAGTCCGACAGACCCGCTGGAGGGCTGAACAGCAGCTCAGGCTGATAGGTCTTAAGCTGGGGGGCACAGCACTAAAAAAACTCTGATCATGTGCGGAATCTTGGTGTTGTCCTGGATAATAGTCTGACACTTAAACATCAGGTGTCAGCGGGTGTGGTATATTTGCCCGACTGCACAGCGGGGGGGGGGGGCCCAATGAAGCCCCTTGCGGGCTAGCTGCGTTCACCACGCTGCTCTCACAACACTGCGCTCACCACACTGCGGGCATGCAGGGGTCGTGGACCCCCACGAGGGAGCAGTCGGGATTCCGACATTGGAGTAATGACTGTCGGAATCCCGACTGTCGGGGAGCCGTCCGGCACCCGTGTCAGCCACAATCAAATCCTCATTCTTTCTTCTCTTAAACATAGCCAGAATCAAGCACTTAATTCCCTCAGAAGACCTGCCTAAAGTCATACATGCATTTATATCATCACAAGACTACTGCAATGCTCTCTACCCAGGGCCGGTGCTCACCCGCCCCTTGCCATCGCTTCGTGCGCGGGGGGGGGGGGCGGCCGTTGCCCCCGTTGTGCGCCCCCCCCCCCTGCTGAAGCGGAGGTGACCGCGCTGATCTCCCCCCTCTCCCTGCAATGCCCGGGCTGTACATCACCTCACCCGGCACCCTCCATCCCCTCCCCTCACGGAGGAGGGGACCGGGCGAGGTGATGTACAGCCCGGTCATTGCTCATTGCAGGGAGGGGAGAAGGGGGGGATCAGCACGGTCACCTCCGCTCCATCGGGGGGGGGGTTTGATGCAGCCACTGCATCACTACATGGGGAGATGGTGCCGGGTGATGCTGGGCGGGCCCCACCGCATCGCTCCTTTCTTCTGCCCTCCAGTGGCCGGCGCCCTAGGCAAATGCCTAAGGCTGCCTAGTGGTGGTGCCGGCCCTGTCTCTACCTGGGTCTTCCAGCAAAAGAATTGCACCACTTGCAGCTGGTACAAAATGCAGCCGCCAGACTATTAACTAACCAGCCCCGCTCCAGCCAGATAACTCCCATTCTCTACACCAGTGGTAGCCAACCCTAGCCCTCGAGAGCTACCAACAGTTCATTTTCCAGACAACCTAGCTGCTGCACAGCTGCACTCATTAATCACTGACACATTTTAAAAGATACACAGATGGAGCTAATTAGCTCACTTGTGATTCTGTGAGGAGACCTGCAAAACATGCACTGTTGGTAGCTCTCGAGGACTAGGGTTGGCTACCCCAGCTCTACACCCTTCACTGGCTACCTGTAAAATGGCGAATTGTTTTCAAGATTGGCTTACTCACTTTCAAGGCCCTACATGACCAGGGCCCAAGGTACCTGCAGTAGCTGCTGATTCCTTACTCTCCTACTCGATTACTACGATCCACTGAAGAAGGACTACTAACAGTACCCAGAATCTCCCTGAATTCATCTGGGGGTCGAGCTTTCAACTTTGTTTCTCCAACTCTATGGAACTCTCTTCCTCGCACAGTGCGAGAAGCCCCCACACTGTAGAATCCTACAAAAATAGACTAAAGACTCTATTTACTCAGCATTTCACTGACATCTACTGTTAAGCTTGTTTTGTATTTCGAGCTGTAAAGACAATGGTAAAGCACTTTGGGCGGTATTCAATGAGAATACCTGCGAGGTGCAGCGAATCCTTTTTTGGATTCGCTGCACATTCGCCACGTCAGGGGCAGCGAGCCCCTGACCAGCGAATATGAGCTCCTGCGGCGAATGCCGCAGGGAGCATGAGGACGGTGGCAGGCAGAGAGATGGAAGTCTCTCTGCCTGCCCCAGAACGTTTGTGGGGGGGAGGTGGGCTCCCCGGGTGCCAGGCAGCACAGGCTGCCCCCCGGGGGTGCCAGCAGGGGACCTATATTCACTACACCCGATCGTAACGATCGGGTGCAGTGAATATATGAATATGTAATGAGCGGCTTGGCTCCGGCGCCCCCTGCTGGCTGCTGTGTAAAAAATAAATAAATATATATATATTTTTTTAAATTAAATATATATTCATGTGCTTACAGCACATGAATAAAAGTAGCATGCCCCTCCTCAGAATAAAATTCCTGATTTTTTGACACCAAATGTAAAAAACAAAACACTTTATTTTAAAAGTTCACATTCCGCTTCTCCATCAAAAGATAGCGATTGCTACTCGGTGAATCATGGCGAAAAAAACCTTCAAATGTATTCGCCATGTGGTCATTGAATAGGGTGATTCACCGTTTTAGTCCAAAATTCGCCAAACAGCACAAATTCGCCATAAAAACATGGCGAATCAGGCTCATTGAATACCGCCCTTTGAGTCCTATTGGGAGAAAAGTGCTATAGAAATATCATTATTATTATATTATTCTAGTGACCCTCAGAGTCCGTCGTCTCTGCTGACAGCGGTGGGAAGCGGAGGCCTTCAGGCCTGATCAGTGCCCAGTAGCACAACAGTGAGGCAGTGGCAGTAGTAGAGCAGGGGAGACTTTCATCTTCAGAGGAGGAAAACCCATTGTCATGTAGACAGCGGCTCATCTGCATGTGCACTGGCTGCTGGCAGCCTATTATGTGAAAGTGCTAGAAGTGTGCAGCCTAATAAACAGCTCAATTGCCAGCTTTCCCCTCTCCCTGTCTGCGGATGTATACTGAGCGCATCCCAAAGCCCAAAGCTGGAGGAAACACACTTAGATTTATTCGTAAACACTTTCCGGCGATCGCCAGAAAATACAATGAACAATAAAAAAAATATTATTTAAAAAAAAACAGAAATAGAATAAAAACTTTTCTAAAGTTCATTAATTCAGTTTCATGCCAACTGCGCACTCTACCCCAAGCCATCAGCTACAGGGGTCACATAATTCATCGACTGGAGTCCCCCCAAATCTACCATTGAAGAAGTTTTACCAATAAAACCAATGCACCAGTGGAGGTTCAGTAGGTTTTACGGATGGTCATAATACTGACCAACATGTCAAAAATGTTGACATTATGCCAACATGGTCAAAATGCTGACACAAACAAAATGCCAACACTGCCAATATCGACATGAGTGTTTCCTCATTATTTGGGGTCTATGTCGACATAGATCAACATGGATACCATATCAGTGCAGCGCCATGCTTCAGGCACTACTTACTCTGTGTCCGCTGGGATGGCAAAGTACAGTGTGATCAAGTCGGTTTTTTTATTTTTTAATCATGAAAATTTTGTGACATGTCAACATTGTAAATGTTGGCATTTTGAATGCCGGTCAGTAGAGTTGGTGGTACGAATAAGGATTTATGTTACAGTATAAATCACTAGGCCAGCAGGATAGAGGGGAGAGGTCACTGGTCAGATCTAGCCACGGCTGTTAGTGACATCACAATATACACTACACGATATACCGCACCTCGCACTCCATTCAGGACAAGTGATATTTTGTAGATGATGTTGCTGTGTGAACAATGAGTCTCTTATGGGGGCAGCCAGTTCCTGCCCATTGTCTGCACAGAACAGGAAGAGGATCGACAGAGAGAGGAGACCCTTGTTATTTGGAGGTGGCTGGAACGTCTGGATTTACCAACACTTAAGGCTTCAATCGTTTCAATAACCTGTAATTCATTATATATATTTATTTTTTTGTTCCAAAAATAATTTTAAAATTTAAATGCAACATCCACCTCATTCCCCAGGTATCATGTGACAGAGGGGACAGATTGTTCCTCTATTATTTAAGCATCCACTTTATTGGAAATATCACATGTACTTTGTTTTATATAATTGTTTTTACAATATTGTGATTCTAATAAAAATACAAAAAATCCTCTCTGTTTTAAACCTAAAAGGTGGTGGTATCATCAATATATACAGTAGCGCACTCTATTATCTTTGTCTATTTTTTTTATATTTTGCCCCTACTAACAGGGGGCTCTATAGAGCTGCCGCTGGTGCTCTTTAGCACATTCAAAGGTACTTTTGTTGTAATATTATATATATTTGCATCCTATATTATAAACGACTATACACTGACCCTCAGCTCTGTGGGGGGAATTCAAGTGTTCAGCAACCAATAGATGGTGACCGCAATTGCTCCATTCTGATGCACACGGCTATTTGGAACAAACGACATATCACTTAGGGCACAGGTTCTCAAACTCAGTCCTCAGGACCCCACTCAGTGCATGTTTTGCAGGTCTCCTCACAGAACCACAATTCAATAATTAAGTAGCGCCACCTGTGGATATTTTGAAACGTGTCAATGCGTAATGCATGCACATGTCCACCTGCCGGGGTGACCTGGAAAACATGAATTGTGTGGGGAACAGAGTTTGAGAACCCCGGACTTAGGGTCTATGCCCAAAATGCAGGTGCCCGTGTTTGCTCGGGATGACATCGTCCTGGTGTGTAAACAGTTTCTGAGCCGCCATCTTTTACTTTCTCGGTTACCACCAGTTTTTACTTTGTGGTGTGAGATTTGGATTTATTATCAATTGCCATCTGCAAGGGCGAGGAGCAGGGAGTAAAATCATCTCCACCATTACTAGCCGATGCTGGCGGCACTACATTGCACCACTGCACAAGTCACATACAGTACTGTACAACACCATATGCAAGGGAGATGTGATATCTGCGTTCCACCCAATACAGCAGTATACAAGGCTGTGCTATTGCCAGGGTGCCCTGTAATGGGTCAGCAGTTATATTGGCATTTCATTGTACCCTCTTATCCCTGAGGTCTTATGTTTTGAAAAATATGTAAGATCTATACTGGTTGGAGTGGGGCTTACTTAGCAAAGCAGTATAATGGTTTGGACTGTCTCCCTAACGTTAATGACCTGTTCAGCTTTCCTTCCAGTCAAGGACAGTTTATGCCCCATACATACCGGGCGACAAAATGAGCGATATTGCAAATATTAGCCCTTCTGAGCAAAAGCCCTATGACCGATAACGAGGGCCATGCAGAAAGGAACCCCCCACCCCACCACACCAGCAAGTGTGTCTTTACTTGCCGATGTCATCACCCCGCCGGTTCCGTGCGTCCGCCGATATCAGCGGCTGCAAATATCGCTAGGTGTGTATGCACCGTTGAGCTGAATACACATCCTAAAAAGTTATCTGTCCAATATATTTGGTGGGAACAAAAATCTGGTAATGTATGGTGCATATGAAAATGGAACATTTGCTCAACACTGGAAAACAGACAATGGCCAGTTCAGACCAATTGGTTAAATCCATCTGATTTGACAAATATATTCATTTGTTTCTGTTCATTTTCCAGCGACCATCGAAGGTTTTGGAAATCTCTCGCCCATGCACGAGGAGTCTAGACATCGGTCCTCAAGTACCCCCAATAGTGCACGTTTCCCAAGTCACCTGCAGGTGCACAGGCGCACTCATTACTCACTGGCACATATTATAAGATCCACAGGTGGAGCTAATTATTTCATTTGTGATTCTGTGAGGAGACCTGGAAAATGTGCATCAAGGTTGAGAACCACTGGTCTAGACCACTCGGACATAGGAGCAACGAAAAGCAGGGATATGGGTGGGCAGCTAACATCCAGTTAAGTCAGCTCCCCCCCCCCCCACACCCTGCGTTTTCATTGGTACACCCATGAAACGCAGGGTCTGCGCATATGGTACTGACCCTGATCATCCTGTAACGCCCCGCTCCAGCCCCTCCTCAGAAGCACTCTCCAAGCGTACAGACATGCGCAGAAATGGTTCTATGCATGCGTATACGCACAACATCAAAACACTGCCCAAACTCGTGTCCGAGCGAAGCAATCAGAATAAGGGCCCAAATACAGCAACAACATGGTCAGAACCTGGATTCAGAATGCAACAAAGCACTTTAGGCAGAAAGACGGAAGATGGCGATGGTTGTCACTTGGTCATAGGGTTACCACCTAGTCCCTTTAATTCCGGACACATATTAATTATACAGGTTCTGTGGCTTGCTGACTTCAAGACTCCACTTCACCTGATTTTAAACTGCCACAGAACCTGTGTAATTAACATGTGTCCGGAATTAAAGGGAATAGGTGGTAAACCTACTTGGTCACCAGCAGTGTACAGGAAGTGGCTGAGTAATTCAGTGTTCATACGTCTGTTCTGTCACACGTTGCTTTGCAATAATTTCTTTTTTTTTTTTTTAATTCTACCAGTTTTGAGATTTGATTTGTGGCATTCGGTAATTATTAGAAGGGTTACCAAGAGGATATACCAGGTGCAGGACTGCTGAGGTGCTTCAGCGTTGTGAAACTAAAAGTCTCATCATCCCATGACACCCTCTAGCAGGCAGGAGACGCTGAGACGTTCGGTTCTACAACTCCTGGAAAGGCTTCCTAATTCGTTTTATAGCTTGTTCAACCATCTTCTCTCTTTCCCAGCAACAATTAACAAGCATTAATATGTATTGGGCAGAATGTTAAATAACCGATCTTTGGAAGCAGAGTCTAACTACTATATAGTTCGGATGTACAAGCACTTCTAAACTGGATATGATAAATAGTGTGTCCGAAGCATGGCGACAGCAGCGAGCCATTTGAGGGGATGCGGTAGGTACACTTATACCATGTCGACTTACGTTGAAATTCGGGACCAAAAAAAAAAAAGTTCAAAATTCATGTCGGCCATCTGACTTAGTCAACCCAAGCCCTGTTGACCTTTAGTGGTCGACCCTTTTGACCCCTACACCTTTTAGACACCGGCTAAAGCAACAGTGACACCTATAGGCCACACTAAGGGGTTTATTCTAGTTCATTCTTTCTGACAAAATCCTTCTTAGATGGACAAAACCATGTGCACTGCAGGGGGGCAGATGTAACATGTGCAGAGAGAATTAGATTTGGGTGAGTTATTTTGTTTCTGTGCAGGGAAAATACTGACTGCTTTATTTTACACTTCAATATAGATCTCACTTTGAAGAAAAACCCCACCCAAATCTAATTCTCTCTGCACAAGTAACATCTGCCCCACCTGCAGTGCAGCATGGTTTTGTCCATCTAAGAAGGATTTTGTCAGAAAGAATGAACTAGAATAACTCCCTAAGTACTGCGGGAGATGGGAATATTATAAGTTTGTTTTATACTTTTAATGTAGTGTCAAATAAAACAAATTCACCTAATAAATAAAATTGGTCAAATGTCGGCTTCATTGCGGATATTAGGAAGCGCCACATTGTGCGCTTTCAGCAAAAGCCTCAAGTAATAACCCAGCAACACCCGGTTATGGTATATTAGATCTACAGTGTCTAGGTCTACAATCATATGGTCGACAGGGTCCAAAGGTCGACAGTGTTTAAAGGTCAACAGCCAAAAGGTTAACATGAGGTTTTTCTTTTTGGGTGGATCTGTCAACGTACCGCGTCCACTCGCCATGCTTCGGGCTCAGTGTCTGGCTGCGCTCGGCACACTATTATATTCTCCCTCCACGCCAAAGTGGATGGTAGGGTATGAGATACCGCCTGTCGGCTCAGAATTTATAAAAAAAAAAAAAAAAAAGCATGACAACCTTTTTAATGTCAACCTATTGACCTATTGTCTGTCTGGCAATTATTCCAAGAAAATCACCCAACTTTACAGTGAATATGACATTAATGTCTGTAGTTTAAGTTACAGGTGAGTATTCAAACCATTGTAAAAACTATGTACGATATGGGGGTTAAAAAAATAAAATCTAAAAATAATAAGTAATGCAGAGGGTGGGGGAAGGTGTGACAGAATTATTTGACCGTACGCCAGATAGCTCCAGTGGTTCCCAACCTCAGGGTACACTGCAGACTGTTTGGGGGTAATTCAAAACGAAATGGTGGAAGAAGTCTCCCATTCCATTCCGCAGCATCGTCAGTGCCTCCTTGTGCTTTTGCCCAATCAGCATCCACTGGGAGCTACTTGCGCTGCCTCAGACATCAGCGATCATCTGCCCCATGGTGACACGGGTGGAGGAAGCAGCAGCATTAATCCTACAGGTGTTAGCGGGAACTCCGGAGACAGTACACAGCCGACAGACAGACACAGAGACCCAATTCCTGACCACACACTACTCCTTAATGTAAGGACACGCATACCGCTCACTTCCACTCCACTCATAAATACTGTAGAAATGTAAAGCTGAAAAAAAACCCCGCTGCAGTAGACCACATAAAAAGGTCTCTGTAATGAGTGTTAAAAGCTGTAATTACCTTTACTAGTAAATCCTGACAACAATGAACAACAAACAGGCAATACGAGACCCGGTGTCCGAGACCATGTTTTCCTAGTGATCATAAACAGTATCTACACTACAGGTGAATTAGCACATACGCCTCATAATGATCCACAAATCAGTAGGCATGGAACCATTACTGGCTGCAATAGGCCGATTAACAGGTAAATGTCAGGTAGCTAGAACATGCTAAAACCCTGCTTCTCAACCCCCATGTTTTCCCTACAGGTCATGGTTTGTGGATTTCAGTCTTACAGTCAGGTAGGAGAAAACTACGGAGCCCAGCAAACTAGATGACCGCACTTGTGACTTGTTGGAGTACTTGAGTTGGGAACCTTGTGGTTCTAAACTCCCGTCCCCCTCAACAGGTCATGTTTTCCAGATGTCTTTACTCATGCAAAATATCTTTTGCTGGGTTAGCAAATTTCCCACAGACAGAAACCCCCCAATACAACGAGAGCTGGGGGTACTTGGTGGATGATGGATCACAGGTGTCACAAAAACTAAAGTGGAACCAAATTTCAGATACGGTTGCTCTTAGAACTCTAATGCAGTAATCTGGTGCAAAGTTTCACCTTTAAAACAGCATTAAGGGCAGAGAGACCCCACTATAATTCATAAACAGTTAAAGTACTTAAAAGTTGCTTTGTATATTTATTTAGATTACACACAATTATGGCACTAAAAATATACCAGTAGAGATCCTAAGAGGTTTCCAAGTGTGGTGAAATAGCCCAGAGTGTGGCCACACTGCTCCTCTGCTCTATGGAGGGAATTCAAACATTGTGCATATTTGCTGCTACTAGATGGTGTCTCAGCAATGCAAGTGTTGCTCCACCGCCAGTGTAGTCGTTATTTTATGTTTGTTTGAAAGGCTGGTAACCAGTATAGCTTATTGCTACAGAAAACAGAAATATAAGCTTTCCTACAGACCGTAAGCTTGCGAGAAGGACCCTACTACCTTTTTTGACTGTCTGTAACTACCCAGTTTGTTATATCTATATTTCCAATTCTGTGCTGTATAAGAAACAGTTAATAAATAGTAACATGAAATTTGATTGATGGAAAATTGTTCCTAGAATCAAAAAACACAGGGAACAGCATAGTAACGCGGTATTGGTCCAAAATAACAGTATGGAAGACCTCTCGGAGCACCGTAACAAGGGGAAACTCCATAGACAAAACAAGTCGTTTTGACAGCAGCCAAGCCCATGCGCAGTGCAATAGCTGACGAATTGTTTGAGAATAGCCTGGCCAGTGTCTGTACCGTGTGGGACCACTTTGTTTCAGATCAATCTCAGACTATAAAAATGTTACTTAATAAGAGGGGGGCAGCACAAGTGTATAATGACCAACACAAACCATTCAAATTCTATAAAAACTATGAAATCATACAGCATCCAACACTATTGTAACCAGGGCTGTGGAGTCTGAGAAAATTTCGAGCACCTGGAGTCGGAGTCGGCAAATAATGCACCGACTCCGACAATTATAATTAATGACTTCTCTACTGTAAGAATAAAGACCAATGCATGCAGTGCCTCACGTAACCGCAAAACGAACACGTTAAGTGACCGTGAAAAAGCATGTGCTTCACTATATGGCACGCAACGCACAATTCGGAGCACCAATACTTATAAATGTATTCTCCCTTGTAGTTTACAACTTATTTCCAACGTTCAATAAGGTTTTCACTACCTCGTTGGTAGAAATCAACTGGTGGACTCGAAAAATTCATTCAACCAAGCTCTCCCACCATACGCACAACATCTTTTTACGCGGATGAAGATCTTGTTTCATGCGCGGGGTCGTTTGTTTACCTTGGCTAAGCCATTCCTTACGCTGGTTCATATTGATGTACAGGCACCATTTTTCGTCGCCAGTAACGATTCGGTAAAGAAATCGTTCCTTGTGTCCATGAATTGAACAGTGACGAGCAAGCAAACCAGCGGAGATTGTGGCTCGTTGATTTTTGTTGTCGTCAAGATTCTTCTCTACAGATAGAAGAGCTTAGAAGGACTTGATGTAACAGCTTCTTGGATTCAACTGTTAGTGTTTACATTTATTTTAAAACCTGCATGCCTGCTTGTCTGTATGAGGGTAGACATGTGTACATATTTCTGGAAGAAACGTTCTATCCTAGGTTTTTAAATGTGGTGCAAGGAATGTATCAAATACATTCACATATTAATACAGAGGAGTCGGAGTCGAGGTCAGAAGTACAAGGGGTCGGAACATTTATCTACCAACTCCACAGCCCTGATTGTAACATAGCATGTAAAAAAAACATGAAACTTTGTTACAGTGCTCTGTTTTTATTCTGTTTCCATCTTCATAGACAGCAACAGCAAACAGGACATCTGGTATAACGAGGAACAGGGGCAATAGCAATAAACAACTTTCAGACTAAAGAAATGGCATACAAATCTAATTTGGGGCAAACAGAGGTGTCCTTATACACCCGACCTTAATGCTCTATTCGGAACTGTGCATCTTATTTAAGATGGGATGTAGCAATCTCTCCAAGAGACTGCACGGAGAAAGTTAATGAGACACTTCTCTGTCTGTGTGAGATGGAATCTGAGGGGGAGATGTACTAAGATTAAGATTAGAAAGTGGAGAGTGATCACTAGTTAGTTAGTAAACCTGGCCTTAAGCTTGGTGTACTCGGTATACAGATTTGGAGACTCAGTCACACACAGATCATGTCCTCATCACACTAATCAAATTAATTACAGTTTTTGTCGCATTGTATTGCGATTAAGACGCCTATGTAAATGAAAGCTACTCAGCACAAGCTGACCCATGGTACGCTGAAAAAGGAGGTTTGCTGCAACTTCCGCATGAGTGTATGAGGACACATCTGCAATTATTGCTAGAAAAAGGCAAAAACATATATATTTTTTTATAATAATCAAAGGGGCAGATGTATTAACCCTTTGGGTGCCGACATTGCTGAAAGATCCTCAAACTATCCGCTAAAAATTCCAGCTACACTCACAGCGAACTGTTCTTTTTTTTTTTGGGAGCAATATTTAACTAAACTTCAATTAATTGCCTGTATTTGTATTTATTGACACTAAAAGAACAGTCGCCGCGAGCGACGCTGGCATTTTTAGCAGACATTTTGGAGATCTCTCACAGCGACCTTGCCAATCAAGGGTTAAGCTTAGCATGTGGAGTGATAAAATACCAACCAATCAGAAAGTGGCGATGTGAGGGCAGGGATAAAGGTTGAATCAGGAAACTGCAGCATATCAGGGTAACCTAGTGTTAAAACCAGACGGTTCGGTGAACATTTGCCAGGCAGCCATGGTGTCATTTCATTCCTGCCTGATAAAAGTTGGACGGATGCTGCTACAGACAAGCAGATGGGTTAGCAGAAAAAAAAAATAATAAGTGACTTGAAAAGGAAAATTCTTAATTAGCCGTCAGACAGTGGGACATGCATGAAGATTAGTTTTTTCCTCCCTCCAGCACAGACGACTTTGCTGCTAACCTGTACAAACACAGTAAGTGCATTGAAGACACTTTGGGGGAAACAACCAGTGATTGGACGATATGTTATACAGAAAACTTTTGTACATATATAACTCACCATAGCACCTCGTGAAAGAGCTAAAGATGTAAACATGAATGAAAAAATGTTAAACCATAACCCTAGAAGTGTTAACGGGTGATGTGACAAACGTATCAATACGCTGCAGTAAGAGCGAGCTTCCTGCAGCCGTACAAGCAGCACCTGCTTCTGTAACGCCGCGGAGCCCAAGTACAGGATTCTAGTAAAAGAGTTTCTAGAATTCGTTATATATGCAATTAACAGGACAGAAACTGATCTATTTAATGCAGATTTTGGACATTTTAATTAAATCTGGGAGATAATGATCAGCTTAAATCACTGACGGAATTTAAAAAAAACAAAAAACTTTAGAGAAGAATTTTAAAAATGTCTGTCATGAATTTTGGGTTGATGTACTAAGCCTTTAAGAGTAAGGTACAAAGCAGAACGGTTTGGCCTCAATTCCCCCAATTTCAATACAATCTCGATCTCAATGTAAATTGGGCACGTATTAGATCAGCTGGTCATTTTGCAGATCCAACCTGCCGCAGTCAGGATGTGAAAATGACCCCTTCAACTAGGTACAGATTGGAATCGGATCGGATGCAGACGGTGCGACCATCGTATGGTCATCTCACGATCGTGATCATTCTGGTGTGTACCTAGCATAAGTGGAGAAACTACCAACCAATCAGCTCCTCTCATTTTTTAAATTCAGCCTGTAACATTGCAGGTCGGAGCGGATTGGCTGGTATTTTATCACTGTCCAAGGCTAAGTATACCTCCCACTGTGTCTTAATGTTTCAACACTACGATGCAATTCCAGATTGTTAGTGGCCATGTAAGCATATATGAAGTGTGACTACTCTGCGGCTGAATACCGGACCTGTACAGGTGTAGGCCATGTGTGGCACTCCAGCCGATGTGCAAATAATCATCCCAGCAGACTTTGCCAGTTTTATGGTTAGTGCATGCTAAGGCTATGACAGGGTGGGATATTAAGTTTCCCAGCAGCTGATATGGCAACAAGGCAGTGAGTGACAGGGGCATCAGTGAGCCCCTTAGTTTTCAGGGGTACCGGTACACTGCACCTGCTACACAAATCGTAGCTCCTCCTCTGCCTGGAGGGGATGTTTGCCCTGACCGTACAAATCGCCGTTATTGTATTGTATCCACCGCTTACCCAGAAGCACATGCTGCTGCTGCTGCGTATGCCCTCTAAGAATACGTTACATGTGACTCACGTGGTGAGTGGGTGTGGCCTGCTTATTGAAAACCAATATAAAAACATAAATAAAGTCACTATAGCGGTGCACGCCAGAGGCGACTTCGGCATTTGGCATTACACAAGCTGTAGACACTGTTCCCCATGTGTGCGTGTGGGTTTGCTGTGCATCAGATGAAAAGGATACAAAATACACCAGAAAAAAAACTTAGAATATCTTTTTTTCTCTTAAGCTATACAAGCGCCTCAGGGCGAGGACTCCTGGGCGGCGTCTGCTCTGTACAATACCATAAAATACATTATCTGTGGACTCTAATACATCCAGGGATACCCTCCTACAGCTAGCTTTTAAAACATATGTGAAACGGTTTATTACAATTTCATCTCTTTACCACCTATATTAAACAACCCGATACACAGTTTTGTACAAGATAAACATCTGGGAATACACTCTTTATGCGTTGTTCGCGCAAATAGCCGTCACAGGCCAAACCGCGGATAATCACAGGTTCTACGCAGCTCTCCCACCCCTCCCCAACAAGGGCACCCCCCCTCCATTGCATAAATAGGGACTGACAGACCACGTTGAGGAGCACTTATGCCCCGTCAGGCGGACCACATGTAATATATGGTTACGAGGAGCAGAGGTATGGAGCAAACGAAAGGCTCGGAAACAATTGGGCAGAAAAACACATTAACAATGCATGGAGGGTCCTTCCTCGCTTTGGCCATCAGTTGTCCATCTGTAAGCCCCCAGTTCAGAGACGTTTGAACCTACATATCTCGTTCTCACCCATCTTCACTTACTGATCCCACAAGCATCACTCTTCAATCCCAAGTGCTACAATCAGGACACCAACTGTGTTACCGCGGCTGCCTTAGGAACAATGACGACGCAAAGATGGGAGGGAGGGGTCTGCAGAGCGTAGGGCGCGCTATTCCAGTCTTGTGTAGGCAGAGAACGGCCTGGTAATACTAACAACTACTCACTGCAGGGTGCATCCATAGGACAAAGGAAATAAAATATCTGAGGTCCGTAATGCTGGTTCGCTCCCAATATAAAGAAGAGTTCGTTGTCCTTCCGCTATTGACAAGTCCAGCGAGAAGAGAACGCGGCCGGATTATCAGTCTCTGTTTGTGTTATTGGCGGAGAAGGCGTGGAGATTGCCCATCTGACTCAGACCACTCTGGATGTGCGCAACGTGGATCTCAACATTATTCTGAAAACAGCTGGAAAGAGAGGACGCAAGAGTCATATGGTGTGGGGTACTAGGTACAGCAATAAGACGGTCACGTAAAAGAAACCTGAAACCAGCTGTGAGGTTGTATGCGGTTTCTGGAGAACTAAGAGTACCAGCAAGCCTGGTCATGCCTTAAGTGTTTTTTTTATGCTGTCATCTGTAGAACTACAAGTACCAGCATTCATGTATGTTGGTGCTTGTAAGAATACACAACACAATAGGACTTTCTGGGAATTGTAGTATTTACTGGAAATTCAGGAGGTTAAAGAGTAACAGCTGTAAGTATAAACTTCCCTATTAATCACCCATGTAGAGCAATGTAAACTATAATGCGCCAAGTGTCAGATACGTACCTGGTATTAGAAGGATTTATTGAACTCTTTATATCATTGATTGAATCTGTTAAAGATTTGAATTCAAAAGAGTTCAGGTCTCCTCCTTTCGCGAGGCACTGTAAGAGAGAAGCACGGCCAGGTTAGCAGTGTTGCGACGCAGCGCAGCGACAAAACCCATGCTGTGGCAGCGTCTTACTTTTATCTGTAGGAGGATAGCGGTGAGCTTGGATATTAGATCTGTCAAACTCTCGTTCTGTACACAAGGCTGGCCGGTGGATGTGTTTGCCTGGCGCACCATCTCCTGAGCTTCTTCCTCGCAGCGCCGCCTCATATCCGTCGGCTGATTGGCTGGTTGAAGCCCCTGATCCGGAGCGAGCTGCGGAAAGGAGAAATTATCTGTCAACTCACAAGATTCAAACACGGGGCCGACAAGAGACCGGACAGTGGATGTTTTACAAAGAGATTCATGACACTTTGGCTAGAAATTAAAATACATGCTCAAATGATAATAAAAAAAAAAGTTTCAACCAAAATAAAATAAATAATAATAAATATAGAACTTACAATATGTCCGCAAGTTTCAGATAATCGAAAAAAAACACACACAAAAAAAAAAAAAACAGTTGAAGGTGGCCCTTTAAATATGAGTAAAGCTTAAACCCGGATGCAGATGCCCCAGGGAAAGGCTACCAATTACCTCATAGCAATACTGTTGGACTTTGTGGAGAACCTTGTTGAGATCTTTGTTGAGTTGCTCCAGGTCAAGAACAACTGTTGCGTATCGTCTTTGAAACTCAATGTCAATAGGCGCAGAGTAGGATTTCTGTAGCCGGGGGAGGAAAAAAATAAATAAATAGCATAAAGACATTTTCCTATAGGAGAGTTGAGGGAAAAAGAAAACCTTCTACCCCAAACAATGACACGTAATGCAGCTATAGAGAAACATAGAATTTGACGGCAGATAAGAACCATTTGGCCCATCAAGTCAGCCCCTTTATTTACCCTTCAGGTAATCTCTACCCTTTTTTAATCCTAATATATTCATACTAGGTGATTCATCGCGCCCTGCGGGCGCTCTTCACACCGTCGTAAGGGGCTGCGCCCCCTTAATTTGTGAACATTTGTATATGAGAAAGATGTTTAGAATTGTATGAAAGATGTCTGTATTGCAACTTCAGTTATAGGTGAAATGTGATAGAGAGCATATTGTCATTCAGAATGCATTTACATAAACAGTAATAGTAGCAGTAAAAGATCTGACTTGCGTGAATCGCAGGAGGGGGGTGTCACGGGGTGGGATGCGAATCGTGGGAGTCGCGGGGGGTGCAGCGAATTGCAGGGTGTGTGCTGCGAATTGCGGGAGGGTGGCGCGAATCGCCAGAAGAAAAAATCAACACAGAAAGGTCAACACATGTAAATGTTGACATAAGTGGGGCACTTGATTGGTGTCCATGTCAACACATGAGAATGAATATGAAAACATTAAAAAAGTGAAAAATAAATCTTTAAAAATTCATGTCAACCTTTTTCATTGTCGACCATAGCCATGTCAGTGTTTTGCACGTGCCATTTAATCGTGGGGGGGGTGTGTGTGTCTGCGAAGTGCGTGTGTGTGTGTGTGTGTGTGTGTGTGGGGGGGGAGAAGGAATATGAAAACATTCTTAAAATGAAAAATATATCTTCAAAAACTAATGTAAACCTTTTTCATCGTCGACCATAGCCGTGTCAGTGTTTTGCATGTGCCATTTGATCCTGGGGTTGCTGTGAATTGCGGCGGCTGGGGGGGTGTTGTCCGCGGGAGGAGGGGGTCGCGCGTGGGGGTGTGCCATGAATTGCGGTAGGGGGGATCGTGGGGGTGGGTGCTGCGAATCGCGGGAGGGGGTGCTGCGAATCGCGGGAGGGGGGTGGGTCGTGGGTGCCACGAATCGTGGGAGGTGGGGGTGGGCGCTCACCTGGTGTGTCTGGTGAGTAGCTGTGTCTTTGCTGGATAACATGGGGAGGCAGAGGGGGCTCACTGGGCTGGTTCTCCGTCATGTGAGTCAGAGGCTCCACCCAGCGTTAGAGAGTCAGACACACTTTGAGTGACAGATGTAGCCAAATATAAGAGATGCCTATCCCAAGCAGGTTTACATTGTTCTACTCTGATGGGAGGCTATTTCACTTATTCACCACCCGTTCTGTGAAGTAATTTCGGTACTTATGTAATATCTGGGCTCCTGTTTTTCTTATGAGACCGCGTCCCCTCGCCTCGCTTCGGGCACGGTGGCTCGCCACACTATATAAAATCAACTCCATGCATAGTTGGATAGTAGGGGTACATTTAACATGGGAGCCCAGATAATACATAAGTACCGTCATTTTTTCTAACATTTCCCCCGAACCGACCTCCCTCCAGTTTCAGTGCATGTCCTCGTGTTTTATTACTTATTTTCCTTTGAAGAAAATGTCCCTCCTGTACTGTGTTAAAACCCTTGATATATTTGAAGATTTCTATCATGTCCCCCCTTTCCCTTCTCTGCTCCAAACTATACATGTTAAGATCTTTTAGTCTATATGGTGGTAAGGTTCACGTTGCAGGGTTTTCTCACAGATAAGAGGAGCCATGGTGTATCTCTACTTTTGCACCAGTTGTGAAGTATTGTGTGCACCATCTAGCACCAAGCGCACACACCTTAAAACATCTGAACCCACCAGCAGCCTTCCTAATGTATCTTTCTGCTTCTAAAGATGCGATGCAGTACAAAACGCACTGTGTGTGGGCACCTTTAGTGTTCATGAACCTGATCCAATAGAATTTACTATTTGTGAGGACAGACTGTGGGGCTACCCAGGTTCCAGCAATGCACATCCTTACCCAGGATAAGAACGGGTGTTACCCTTTATGTCTAGTAAAAGCCCAGTCTCTCTAGAAGGACCTGTACACACACTTCAGGTCTGGTTTAGCAGCTGCATTTTTAATGTATTATGTAACAATAGATCTATTTCCAGAACATGGTTAACGAAGACCAGACATTTCTCCAAACCATGCGCTCACTTGAGGAGTGTGACTTGGACGAGACCTGGGACAGTACTAGGATATGTAAGATGTAAGCTCACCAGCTTCTCTGCTTCTGTGTTCATGTCCCGTAGCTGTTTGATATGTTCCTTCTTTATCATCAGGATCTTCGATAACCTGGTCTATGAAAACAGAACATCTCATCAGATGCAGGTGTAACAGGTTGTAACAGGTATATTTTGCAGGTAATGGCGGCACTCACGGAACTAATACACGGACAAAGCTGCGCTTTGAACGGTTTAATTCAGAATTAAAACGTTAAGCGCAGCTTTAGGTCAGTGTATTAATTCAGTGAGTGCCCCCACTACCTGCAATCTGCATTATTGAACCCACCAGGAGGGCACCCGGATACCGGTGATTACAGAGGGAGAGTGCCGACACATTGGAACATTAAATATATATAAAATATCCACTGATTGGACACTAAAAAGCATCATGATATATAATCATTTATTTATATGGTGATTTTTTTCCTTTAGGACTCCCAAATACCATGCACATAATACAGCACTTAGACAGCAATTTGGGCCGTCACTGCCGAGGATTACTCATCCTGCTCCATGAAGGAAGCAGGTGAGGCAGATGTCTTGGGCTGGCTACACAGATGGGTGGAATAGATAATGCCTGCGCGAGAGACAGGTCTTAATTAAGGCTTCCACACTACAGGTGTCAGCAGAAACTTCTTATGTCATGAGACAATCTTCGGTCACATTCCTCAAGAAGTCCCTTGTCGTCTACCCCTAGCGAGAAACCCAAATCAGATTGCTCCAAGGACTGGAATTTTTCTGATTATGTGAGTATGAGATGTGAATCTGGTCTATGGTGTAGTGGAGCAGCGCCTCTAGTGGCCTATAAATTGTAAGCAGGGCCTTCCTACCTCTATGACTTATTACCCCAGTCTTTTTCTATCACAGTTTCCGATTGAGTTTTTCAATTGGAAATCGTAAAAAACTAATTAATTTGCTGCACTACATAAGGAACTGTTAATTATATATTCCGTCCAACACAGCGAGAAAAGTGCATGTCTGGTTTTTAACAAACATTTTATTTATTATTTCCAAATTAGCTTAATGTTACATAAAATGTGCCTTTACTGTAAGTTCTGTCAACATATCAGTCACTGAAAGATGTCACTATGTTTCAGTGATATCACCCGAGGCGATAGATCATTTGTCCGGGTGCACAGCTTATATAATGAATGATGTTGGCGGTACCGTGAATTGTATAGTGTGTACCCAGCTTAATAGTCCCCATACACTTATGCATCGGATGCCCTGTCAGGCGGCGGGGCTCAGCAGCGGCAGCATTTGAAACACGGGATGGCCGTCTGATTGGCTGACATAGCTCTCTCTCAATCAGAGTGCCGCCCTGTGTTTTAACTTATTTTTTCAGTTCTGGCGCCACTGCTAAGTCCTGCCAGCGTTGCTACTCCACCGCCACCCACCACCAGCGGCCCCTACTCCCCCAACCCGCCGCCGATTGCATTTGAGCGATCGCATGTGGTTAAAAAAAAAAGACATGCGATTGCTCATGCAATTCGATAAATATGTTCAGAAAATAATATTTTTCGATGCAAAATGCGACCGGCAGTCTCATGCATCGCATTGGGGGGACCCATTATTCATGCATACAATGTTTGATTTATTGCACAGATGCGGTAGAAATCAAAGGATTGTATGCGATGTGGGCTACATAATTTTGATAGAGGAGATGGATATTCCTGAATAAACTGGAGCCTGTATAATTGTTCTTAAACCCTTTAGTGTAGAGAGATGTAACTTAGTGCCGGCCATCTGCAGACAACTGAAGCTTAGTGACATTACAGTATACGTCCTTGGTGATACCGCGATGGTAGTGTGAGCACACAGAGGATGCCACAGGCTGTGCACTTACCACCTGAACAAGGAACTCCACCGGAAATCCACCTATCGTGTCATTGTCTAAGCTGGAAGATTTCGTTTTCCAAGGAGACTGTCCTAACAAGGGATCGTTATCCTGTGATGAAATATAAAAAGAACTACAGTTTACACCATAGGTACATGTCAGACGGACATGTTAATCCAGCTTCTTCCTATGAGTTACTGCTCTTTCTGCCTAACTGGGAGAACCCTACCAAGAGTGTGGGTTTAGAGGGGAGGCTGAGAAATGGGCACTAAATAGTTAATACTGTTGGAGCAGAGGGGTGGGGGTGCAAGCTTAAAGCTGCCATAACAAAAATACATAGAGTGGCTGTAAAAAAAAACATTTATAAAAAGTAGTATTCATTTCAAAAAGTGTTCTGACCTTATAAAACAAAATACAATCTACCATATATAAGAACAAACAGATACCGGTGTATTGGGGACGACTAGCTAATGTAGGGTACACACCAGGACGACCCGCTCACGATGCACATCGTCAGTGTCTCGTCCGACCCGCTCACGGTGACGCGGGGGGGGCACGACCCGCTCACGATGTGCACCGTGAGCGGGTCGGGTCCGATCCGATGGCGACCCGCACCCGGCTGTATGGTCGTCATTGAGATCCTACCTGCAGCAGGTAGGATCTCAATAACGACCGACCGACCCGCGAGACCGCGCATCGGATCGGTATCGGTCCACAGCAGGTCAGAAAAGGGCCCAATCAGCACACAATCTACATCCAATTGATCGGAATTGGATCTAGATTGTGGGGATCGGGCCCTAGTCGTCCTGGTGTGTACTCAGCATAAGAGTAAGGTTCTCCCGTTTGCCTTCGGAGCTGCCAGACCGTTTGGAATTACACGTAATAAGGTATCTAATGAGCAGTACAGGAGTGCAGGGGAAGGGACACTGCACATTAGCGGATGGGGACCATTGTAATAAAAGCCGACATGTTGTCCGGAGAGGCCACGCTACGGAACCAGAAGTCACTATCCCAAGCGGGATTGCTGCAACAAAGTGGGCACCTTAATCCTTGTACAGTCAGACACATGCCAGGGAAGGGCTCAAACTACCATAAAAGTTGCCGATGGGGCTATGACAAATGGCCGCAGCTGTGTGTGACAATGCAGGAAGGCACATGATCAGCTGTCATAGTAAAGGTGCCCATACACTGCTGCGACGTCTCGTGGACACCGATACACCGATTGCCTGCACCCAAAGAGGAGGATCTCGGAACAGGGGCCAAATAAGCCAGTGAAGCTTTATCCAGTCCTCCAGCCTCATGTATTCCAAGTTCTACGTTATATGTTGCTCTTTCTGAATCATTGTTGTACTCAGCTGTTAATGCCTGTTCGGTAATCCGCACAAGTCCTGCAAACTATCCACCTGCTCTATTGCCTGTGGCCCCAGGATAGACGGATATTAGTAGTGGTCTCCGATACGTACTTGCTAATAGGAGTCACTAAAGTCTTGTCTGGTCATCCCCACGGCTAACATGGACACCGACCCCGTGCATACTATGGCTTCACTAAAGGTTTTTTATTTTTGAAGATGAAAAAAAAAAAAATGGCAACCACGAGATATAAATACAGTTCTCACCATGATGGGCGACTGGACATTCGGAGGGTAATGTAACCGGGGCGGAGTCATGAATATTCGGGATGGGCGCTGCTTTTGTCCGAAGGCGGCGATGGGCATGGTTTCATGGGGCTCGTTACTCTGTGAACCAAAGACAGGAAGAATCTTAAACGCAGGAGACCTGTAAGGAGTACCGGGTGTGGTATAGCAGGTCGACAAGGTCAAACCCAAGCGGTCGACATGCACAACCGTGGAAATCGGTCGACACAAGCATAAGGTTGAAACCGAAGGTGACAAGCGTTTCAGTTTTTGTGTGTCAATGTTAACACCTGAGCACGTGGACTCGTGTACTGCTGCACTCACCGTGCCGTGGGCCACTTTACCGTTCCCAAATGGAGTCCACGTGGAGGATAAGGTATCAAGCAATAAATGTAAAAAAATTGTGAAAAACGCATGTCAACCTTTCATTTGTTGACCATTGCCACAGCAACCATTTGACCACATGTATGTCTACCATATGTCGTTATCCTAGACCAGGCATGTCCAAACTGCGGCCCTCCAGCTGTTGTGAAACTACACATCCCAGCATGCCTTGCCATAGTTTTAGCATTCGCTAGTAGCAAAACTGTGGCAAGGCATGGTGGGACTTGAAGTTTCAAAACAGCTGGAGGGCCGTAGTTTGGACATGCCTGTCCTAGACCTTGTGTGCCAGCTATCCAGATACCAAAGAGAATCAGACTCCTTTACCACCATATAGAATGACTAACCGATTTTTTTCTGGGGAAAATGCGCCAATCCTGGGAGAGAGGAAGTGAAGAGGCAGCCAATCAGCTTCTGTCACCTAGCACAGTCTTTAAAAAGACAAACTGATTGGCTGCTTTGGGCAACACCTCTCTACAAGGCTCGATAGATCTCATCTTTTGGCCTTTAGAAACATCTAGTTGCTGAATGCTTGTGTTGACCTTGCCATCAACCCCTAACACAAACAGAGAATAGGTTTGTGTCCCTTTACGTTATGGACTACACACCGATGATGTCATTTGGGTGACCGGTGTACTATGTAACAGATAGAAGCTTTCACACAGTGATTTTCATCGTTATTCACAGGAAAATCCAAATTTATACATTTTTGTCTCACAAACGAACAACACAGAATGAAAAACACAGAACACTAACACCTTAGTGATGGTTCTATTGTCCTAGTTTTATTTACATGAGATATAGGTGCAGGTAAAATAGCACAATAGATTATTACTAATCTTTATTGTACTTTCCAGGTGTTGGAAGCAGCGGTATAAGACGCTATTGGACGTTTTTCACGTCCGTTTTTTGCCGATCCGCGAGCTTTCCGTCACTCGGGACGTTGCGACTGTTGCATAATTGATTGAATAACCCCCGTTCACCTCATAATGTTGCATCTCAAAAATACAGGAGTAGAGTGATGCTTATAAATGTTGGCAAATCTGATTGGTTAAGAACATCCCACATTTTCTATTCAATACAACAGAAGCTCGTCGGTCAGTGAAGATTGTGGGGGAGATGTATCAAAGCTAGGAGGGAGATTAAGGGGGGTATTCAATCTTCGGGTCACGGCAGACGAGCTTGCTCGCCTGCCGTGACCCAGTCCCGTTCTCGGTCAGCTCGACCGAGAACATGCAGGCGGGATTCAATGTCCCGCCTGCAGCGGGACGAGAAGGGGGCGTGGCCACGAGTTGCGGCCGGGAAGTGACGAGATGCAGCCGGCAGCTCGTCACTTCCCAGCTGTTCTCGGCAGAACGAGCCCGACAGCTAGAGATGTCGGGCTCGTTCTGCCAGGAAACCCTGTTCAATGCTGTCGGGGAAGACAGCATTGAATAGGGCCCGTCGAGCATCTCCCCCACGGGAGATGCTCGACGGCGATTGAATATCCCCCAAAGTGCCAATTTATCACCTCGTGCCGTGTTACAGACTTTCTGAAAAAGGAGGCAGGAGCGAATTGGTTGTTACCTTATCTCTTGCCACAGTAAATACCGCTCCCCGTACGTTCACCAAACCTGCTGGAAATCAGGCGCATTTTCCCGGTAAAGCAGAAAATCCGCTATAATAACATGCATGAGCTTCTCGTGTTGCAGAGGGATGCACGGTTTTATAAATGGCAGCATAATACACATCACATTTGATAATCATTCGGGAAATATAAATAGGAGGAGCCCAATGTAAGAGTTTGGGGAGCTGTCGGTTGAAGCTGGAATTAGACACTTACCAAGATCTCAAAATCTGGGATTGTGTGTGTGCCGAGTCCGTTCCTATCGAAGGTGACCCTGTAAGTGGAGTTCTGGGTGTCTACAGCATCTATCTGACCAGTAAATAAGCCATCATGCATCCCACGTAACCGAGCTACAAGGAAATGGAGAGCGTTAGCCGGACAGCAGACCTTTCCCGTCTAAGTAATGTGCAGATGGTAAGCCAATAGTGTATGATAAGCTGAGCAAGTCCCCACCATGCCGACAGCCGTGGCAGGAGAGCACAGACCCTCCCGCCCACGGTATACAGTCCCTGGGTCGACAATGTCTAGGCAGACACCTAGAAATGGCTGACATACCATAGGCTGGCATTATTGGTCGACCTAGACATCGTCAACCCCCTATACCATAACCCCGCCCACTTGGGTTCTCCCCCTATAGAACCTCCACCGTGGGCAGGAGATCGCACAATCCAAATAATGCTATAGGGATCCGCTACACTGCCTATTCCGTACGTCTGTGCAAACATCACATACACCGGACGGGAGGCCGGCGCACATAACACTAAAGGTGGCCATACATCAGAAAGACATTGCACCCAATCATACAATCTCAATGGATTGTATGCAGATTGTATGTACACATACAATCACACAATCTCCCGACCCCGGGAGATTGGAGGATTGGTCCTCTGATCTGACGTACTGCCTGTCAAATCAGTTGGGATTGGGAGCAGATTGCATGTACTTTTAAGCACATGCAATTTGTCTTTAGATGGCTCATACAACCAGAGTCATGTGACACTCCCTCCCTACTAGCAGAGAAGAGAGGTGCAGCCTCCGGGCGGCCCATGGCAGTGGTTTTCAGAGGATTGCTTCATTAGGGCTATTTAATATAATAATAATAATATAACACAGCAGATGTGAGCAGATTGGTAGTTGCTGGCAACCTGTAAATTAAAAAAAAAAAAAAAAAAATTTGATTTTTGGTACTCCTATCCTTTTAAACCTAGTAGTCTTACTAAATGAAGCTTCAATCATGCAGCAGATGGATTGTATGACAGATTGTGTCCAAAAACCACCAAGGACTGCCGGGGAGTTTAAGGGAACTTGTCCAACAAGTTGGACCTGATTGACGTGAGATTTATCCTATGTGCAGGAGGATCAATCTCTTGGTTATACCCAATGGCACAGGATTGTGCATTGTGTCCTACACATCAGGTTTTGTCAGATAAATTGGCCCAATCCACCTGAATTGGGTCAAATCTGACAAAATCTCACAAGTGTAAGGGGCCCGGTCTTTCTGATGTATGGCCACCTTCGCTCATTGTTAGAAACAATACAGCAAGCCCATGTAATATAGCCAGGTCCTAGTAAGTACTTCTGTGTATTGGGGATGATATGTTACATTCCATTTTCTTTTACAGAAATTAATATTCAAGGTTATGCAGCAAGGCATCATGGCTTTCCTACATCCCAAGCAGAACGTTCCATATATGATATTAGGGGGGGTGTTTCTGGGATGGGTCGGCATACCCGGGAATACCCATCAGTAACTAGAACACTGCACCCATGACATATTATCCCGTAAGACTTTACCGGTAACTTTTGTTCCTATGACCAAGGAAAGGGGGATTTCATCAGGTAGATCCTTGAACTGCGACACATCGGCCACCTTCCTCTGCTGCAGGAGACGGATCTTCTGCCGCTTCTGTTCTAGAGCCGACCTTTCCTCTTCGAAGAATGCCGCAGAACATCTAGACATAGAACATTAAACATTGGCACAGTCTTACTGGAAAGGCTCTGTTGAGTCCTTACACACACACACACACGATGCATGTTCTGATACGATGGTTCTCCTATAAATGGCACTGGGATGAGCAGACGTTTTAACAAACATTAAAGAATATTCTAAATATATACCAAGTTTGGGAACCACTAGTTTCACTCAATGCAGTAACTGTAAATCCTTCAATGTTTCATGTTACACAAAACACACAATGGGGCTGATTTATTAAGCCTGGTAAAGTGAGAAATTGGAAGATGATCACGCACCAATCAGCTCTTATCTGTCAAAATTACAGGCTGGGTTTGAAAAATGGCAGTTGGGGAGCTAAATGGATGATGCGTTATCACCATCCGCTTTATCGAGTTTAATACATCTGCCTCAATATCTCCATTCCAACAAGGATTTTACCTTCGTGGCTTTCCCATAAGTCGCCGAATTTTCCCCCATTCAACCCGGGTTAATTTCCTTGTTTTAAGATTTGGAAAGGATTCTTTTAAGCAAACACAGAAATCATTATCGCCTTCGAAGAGAGGCCTGTAAATAGACAAGAAAAAAAAACAAAAACATATATATATATATATGAATACATTTTTGCCAACAGACACTGATAGTGTGATTCAGAAGGGAGTCAACATTACATCCAAACCCAACAATACATGTTGCAAATACTATAAATGAATCGGTGGATAACACGTTATTCGGGAGAAAAACACAAATCCTAAGCGATCAAACCAAGGTCACGATACAACATTAACAAAATTTAAACTGCAGAGTACATATAAAAAGGAATTTATAATTAAACTACCGCCATTCCAGAGTCAAGTGACGTTGGCAGGCACTTCAAAGGTTAATAATAATAATAATAATAATTTTGTGGCGCTTACTTGTCGATATTTGAATAAAACCATTCGTATATACACCATTTGTGCGCTTTAGGGAGCTTCAGCAAATTCCGCAGCCTATAGCCGATTTTCTGAGACGCCTTTTTCACCGGCGTGGTTGTCGCAAACTTCTAGAATTAAAGCAGTAAGTTATTTCAAAAGGCAAAAATAAAAAAATCTAAAAGGTTGTTAAGAAATATCTTTTTAGTAAAAGCACCAAAAAATGTCCTTCTAAAATAAAAAAAAGACCTGATTCATACATATTCCTTTCATCAGCGGTGCAGAGAGCAGCAGTAACAGGATTGTACACAACAGCGATCTAGTGCTAGACCAGCCGGCTTACTGCTGCAGGCCCACAGGACAGCGTGGCTCAGAGACTCTACCACAGGAACAGATTATACATATTGTTCCAGTGATTGCCTGACGTACCTGGGGTACCATTGGCGGTTTCTGATTTCTTTTTGGCGATCTGGTATTTATCTGGTGATCGTCTTCTTCACAGAAAAGTCGGCTTCGTTTAGAACTCCGTTGAGGCTGAGGGGAAAAAAAACGCACATCTCGTTTGCCAGCAGTACAAAGTAAACACCAATGTATAGGATCCAACTGGTAACAAGATTAATACATATAACAGACAGGGGGGCAGATGTATTAACCCTGGAGAATTGAACAAGTGTCCAATGATCACGCACCAGCCCCAACTGTCATTTTCAACCCCAGAATGTATCTTGACAGTTAGGACCTATTTGGCTGCTGCATCATCACGTTCCACTTTATCATCTCTAACATATAGGGGCAGATTTATTAAGCTCGGTGAAGTGATAAAGTGTCTGTTTTTTTTTTTTTTATCACCAACCAATCATCTCCTAACTGTGAAGTTACAGGCTTGGTTTGAAAAATTACAGGTAGGAGCTGTTTGGACGGTGATAAAAACCAAACACTTCATCAATTCACCGAGCTTAATAAATTTACCCCATAGTAACAAAACGATTCAGCCTAAATTTCTAGATCATCACTTTATCATTTGTCCAGGCTTAACACATCTGCCGCAGAATGATAAATCCACTCGGCAAAGGCCTATTCGCAAGTTATACGGCGGTAGGAAGGCACACCGCATCATTAACCCTTTGAGTGCCAATGCTGCTGTGAGATCATCAAAATATCTGATGCCAGCTCCGCTCACAGAGACGGTCAGCCGCCCACCCGATCTTCGTCTGGACGCACGCAAATGAAAGCCAGTCTTCGCTGACTATCGAACGATTTATCCTGCAGCGGAGACATGCAAAGGGGATGTGTTTTCGCTACATTTCCCCTCGCAAGGTACCGGGGGGAATCGGCGGCGGGGGGTATTTGACGGGGCGGCGTCTAAGGTGCTCCGTAAGCTGCAATGCTTGCAGCTTACTGAGAAAACCTGAATCAGGCCCATAGTCTCAATCCAATCCATACAGAAAACGAAGGGAAGCGTCTCCTTCCAGAATTGGAAATTGACAGGGTTTGGTTGTATCCAGTCATGAAGGATGGTCTTTTTTGTCACTGCATTTAATGTGTGACGTCATTGTGTACAGCACGGAGTGAATCTCAGCCCCTTTGGAAGGATGCCCAGAACATCCCACTCAGGAGTGAAAGGTACAAAATTAACCGGGTGGGTTTCTGGTTACCGGCATTTTAAATGCAGTTTTTTTCTCTCCCTAAAACCGTTCTATTTCCAGCAACTGCCGTAAGACGCAGACACATTTAGAATTCACATTAAAGGCTTTGTGGAAACATTTATCATCTGCCTGTTTAATTCATGATGATATATGATCCCGTCAGCCACTCACCAGGTCAGCGACGGAGTTGTTCCCACCCTTCCAGTTTGGGGTTTTCTGCGGAGAGTTGTATTTTTCATGCCACGTATTCGATAAACTTCCTTCTGTAACAATACAAACCGCACTTTAAAGGTTACACCTTAGCGCAAGTCACCCCCTTTCTGGTCAGTTTTAGCATTAACCCTAATGCTGGCCATATACTAGATGGTTGGACTGATAATCGGATACTGGATGGGAGCAAATGACAATCAGCGATTTGCTCACAAACCAGGAAAATGGACAAAAATATTCAGTCAAATTGTTTGGTTAAAACAGATTCAACTACAGTCCCTTGTCCGAGTTTATGTCCATTCGAGATTGGGTATGGGTCATAGGGTCAACCGCACTAAGGTTGACATTGGCCTAGGTCGACACCTCAAAAGGTCACCATGGGTTTAGGTCGACAGGGTCATTAAGTTGACACAAGCATTAGGTTGAGATGAGGAGGTTCGACTGTCAAAACGGCGACATGGTTTTTTTTCTCTCACTTTTTTCTGGTCCCGAATGTCGACACAGTTGGTGCACCGCGTCCACTCGCTACACTCGGCACACTATTTTTTTCTTCCTGCACCCCCTAGTGGATGGTAGGGCATGAAATACCGCCTGTTGGCACACGCCGGCTCAAAAAAATAAAAAAAGTAAAAGAAAACCCTGTGTCGACCTAATAACCCCATCGACCTAAGCCCATGTCGACCTTTTCAGGTGTCAACCAAGGACCGTGTCGACCTTCAGTGGTTGACCCAATGCATGTCAACCTTACTGGTGTCGACCCAATGACCACCTACCTTCCATATTTTGGGAGAAAATTACTGAAATACAAGTTACATTTGCTCCAGTACCAGATTTTAATACCGTATAACCAACTAAAGAGATGGTAGGATGAAAGTTGGTCTAGTGTATGGCGAGCACTAGGGCCTGATGGAATAAAGTCAGAGTTCAGCGGTTGTGCGGGATGCTGGACGAACTGGGACATTTAACGAGGGCAGCCATTTACCATACAAAACCATGCCTCGTAAACTATTCTTCACCCTCTACAGTTCGTCCAGCGCATCGTTTCCCATATATACAATATTATAATAGATTTTAGTTCTGGACTGTAGTTTGCAGATTCTTTCAGCCTCATGAAGTTTCAGGCACTCTGTAATGGCCAGCAATACGAGAAAGAAATCTGCAGAGTGCTTGAAACTTCATAACGCAGACCTTACACACGGAGCAATTTTTGTGTCATTCACTAAGCAATCTTATAAGATCGCTTAGAAAATGACAAAAAATCGCTCGTGTGTAGGGGCCATAGCAATAGCGCTGCGCGGCCCCACGCGTTTCTATTGCTCATGTAGATTGATGCTGCATGCACAATAAATCTAGTTAGACCGCCGGTGCTCTCACCAAAGCACACAGCGCTGGTGCATCGCTGTGTGCTGAGCGGTCTATCATCACACAGATTGCTGGCCCCATTGGTCTAAAATAACTCATTTCTTGGTCTGTAATTGAAGCCAGAATAGGAGCAGTATTCCATCAGAATCCAAAAACAAATAGTGATTTTATCTAGGTTTATAGCATTAGGAATTGTTGCGAAAACAAGTAAATATTTTAAACAGCGGCAGATTTGGTTATAGATCATTTATAATCGTTATATATGTGTGTGGGCAACTGCAAGCATATGTACAGAACCACGACATCCATAATCTTACTGCATAGTCTGCTAGGGGTCGCAGCATTCATAGAAACATAGTATGTGACGGCATAAAAGAACCACTTGGTCCATCTAGCTTGCCACTTTTTTTTAAGCCTTATTGTTAATTCAAACTCTATTAGACCCTTAGTATGGATATCCAGGATGTGCTTGTGATGTCGGCAGTTCGAACGCCGAAGCTGAAAACACAACACAGGTCTGAAGACCACAACCGGAACTTTGACACAGGTCACGTGCATGTGCGTTGGCTAAGGCTAGGCTGCAGGGAGAGGGTGATTAGGGTTGGGCAATAAGGAGGGAGATCAGAGTTAGGCGACAGGAAGGGAGGGTGGTGGGGAATTAGACCACTTACCACCTGGGTGTCAGGATTTTGCTGTAAGATGAAGGTATTCTGAAGGCAAATCAGTGAACGCAATCTATAGAAGACGACTTGCTTGTACCAAAATCAATACTAGTGGGGTAGTGACATAGCTTCCGAAGAGTGGACAAGTTGTCCACAGCAACCAATAGTCTTCTACCAATTTTACAGAGTACACTTGATAACGGTTTGCTAGAAGCTGATTGGCTATGGGTAAATTTGGACAGACCACAACAGCAAAAGATAATTCTGCCATCCTGTATGCATGTTACCGGAACCCCACTGCCCACATACAAAATGTCACACGTCGGTGACGTGATCTATGAGTGGAAAGGTTTTAAACCTGAGGAAAGAAACACTGTTCCCAGCCTGTAGTCCTGGGTGATACAATACACTAATAGTCTATCCAGGATTTAACCATGTCACAGCCCACTGACAAATTTACAGTCCACAGAATAATCACCCTCTAAGTCAGAATCGCCAGTGTCTTACCTTTTAGACTGACAAGAGCTTTTGCTGAAGAATCTGGGGAGGAAAGAACAAAAGTGCAAAGATATAAGATCTTTCAGTGACTCTGGGTATAAAAAGTATAACACAAGGAAGGGAAATACGAGACAGGAGATTGCAGGAGAACTAGCGCTACTGTAACACCTTACCAGCCTAGCGCTTCTCAAAATGGGAAGATAAAAAAATAAGTAAATAAATGTAATATTCTGCCTTGGATGGCACGTGATGCGTGTTGAGGGTATACATGGAAAACATCAAATCATTCCTTTCTAAATGGGCTACTCTCCACGTACACTAGTGAATTAATTTATTCTCCATATACTTGTGTTCACCAATGCAATGAGATAGTTGCTTTCTATTTATTATACTACAAGCTAAAGGGAGGTCTCACTGCAAACTAGAGACGGAAAGTAAATGAGAAACCTACAGCAATCACAAAATAGACTTCCAGACCGAGGCGGCCAACGGACTTAAGGGGGTATTCAATATGGATTGACTAACGAGACAGTGTTCCGCAGATCGGCGAAAACAGACGTGGATTGTTGAAAAACGTCCGTGAATTCAACAAGCCGGACAAAACGGATCCGACTTTTTAGAAAGTCGGCTCCGACACCCTTCAATGCTGTCGATAACGGTAGCATTGAATAGGCGAGTGTCGAAATTTTACCTGTCGGGAAATATTGGCACACTTATAGTGCTGACATCTTGGGCTCATTCTTATATGGGGTACACACCAGGACGATATGGCCCAAAACGAGCCAATTTAGATACAATCTCGACTGATTGTATGTCAATCGGCCGTGTTTTGGGCCATTTCGCTGCCCTTTTGATGCGATCCCGATCAGTTGCGCGGCCCCGCACGTCGTTAGGTCTTTTCTGAGATCCTACCTGCTGCAGGTAGGATCTCAGAAACGACCATTGTCGTGGGTGTGGGTCGCGATCACATCAGGGGCTTCTTCTGTGCGGGTCGGCGGCTCTGTCAGCTCGTGAGCGGGTCGTACGTTCCGGTGATGAACCCGCTCACGAGCAGCATCGTGCTGGTGTGTACCCAGCATAAATGGGACGCAGAGGAGCAATGCTTCTTGTCTCTACACGCATCCCGTTTATGTACGGTACAGATATGGACATACAGTAGCAGAAATGCGAGAGGCGTTCCTGTACGGTGACAAGAAGGCGGTAGCAGGAGGTGGCTATAAAGATACATGGAACCTAATAACACACATATATATATATATAAATATATATATATATATATATATATATATATATATATATATATATATATATATATATATATATATATATATATATTTGCAAAAGAAATAGACCAGAATAGTGCAGATCATAACAGGTAGGGAAAATGTAATTCAAACAAATACACTCACAAAAGCAGAAGTCAAATAAAAGCTATGGCATAATCCCACTGGCAAACTGGAACACTGCGAACTGGAACACTGTAAACGTTCCCGAATGGATGATAGTTCACCTGACTCTCCGGATGGGTGAGGTGAGCAGAAGTCCGGTACTTGTCCCCTAGCCAAGTCCACAGTGCACAACGGGTCCAAAAGAACATGATCTGCAATAAGGGGATTTTGATTACCTACCGGTAAATCCTTTTCTCGTAGTCCGTAGGGTATACTGGGGTTCAGGTAGACAATGGGGGGTATAGATGGGTCCAAAGGAGCCGGTGCACTTTAATAAAAATTAACAACCTGTGTGCTGGCTCCTCCCCTCTATGCCCCCTCCCACAGCCCAGTTTAGAAAACTGTGCCCGAAGGAGACGGTCATACTAAGAGAGGAGGAATAACTTTAACTTTAACTACCAACAGCATAGCACTGACGAAACCAGTCAGTCAAACACGCCAAACAGTAGAACGAAGCACAGAGGTGGGAGCCCAGTATACCCTACGGACTACGAGAAAAGGATTTACCGGTAGGTAATCAAAATCCCCTTTTCTCTAACGTCCTAGGGTATACTGGGGTTCAGGTAGACAATGGGGACGTCCCAAAGCTCCCACAACGGGCGGGAGAGTGCTGAGGTCCCTGTAACACTGAGTTTCCAAACTGTAGATCCTCTGAAGCCAGAGTATCAAACTTGTAAAACCTTACAAATGTATTGTTTCCCGACCAGGTGGCTGCTCTACACAACTGTAGTAATGAGGTCCCCCGAGCAGCCACCCACGAGGCACTCACCGACCTGGTAGAGTGAGCGGATATGGAGGCCGGAGCAGGAATAGAGGCCTGCGAATAGGCCATCTGAATGGTTAATCTAATCCATCTGGCGATGGACTGCTTTGTCGCTGGACATCCTATCTTTCTAGCATCATATAGGATGAAGAGAGTATCAGACTTCCTTGTACGAGCTGTTCGAGAAACGTAAGTCCTCAAAGCTCTAACCACATCCAAAACCTTAGGTGTGGAAGAACCAGTAGAAACCGATGGCACCACAATGGGCTGGTTAATATGAAAAGCCGAGACCACCTTCGGGAGGAACTTCGGCCCTGTACGCAACTCAGCCCTGTCTGCATGAAAAATTAGGTATGGGCTTCTGCAAGAGAGTGCGCTCAGCTCGGAGACTCTTCTACCAGATGCTAATGCCAATAACAGAACCGTTTTCCATGTAAGGAACTTTATTTCTGCTGTCTTCAAAGGCTCGAACCATGATGATTGAAGAAATTCCAAAACTAGGTTTAGATCCCAAGGCGCCACCGGACTTTTGAAGGGTGGTTGGATGTGTAAGACCCCCTTGATGAAGGTCTGCACCTCTGGGAGAGTCGCCAACTGTCTTTGAAAAAATATAGACAGCGCAGAAATTTGGACCTTGATGGAACCCAGCCTAAGGCCCAGATCAACCCCAGCCTGTAAAAACCTAAGGAATCTTCCTAATTTGAATTCCGAAGGAGGATATTTATGGCCTTCACACCAAGAGACATACCGCTTCCAGATTCTGTAGTAATGCTTTGAAGTGACTACTTTTCTAGCCTGGAGCATAGTTGGAATAACGGCACTTGGGATGCCTTTTCTTGCTAGGATTTCCCTTTCAATCTCCACGCCATTAAATTTAGCCGACGTAAGTCGTGATAAATGAACGGCCCTTGCTGTAGAAGGTCTGTTCGGTGTGGCAGAGGCCAAGGGTCTTCCAGAGACAGGGACAGAAGGTCCGCAAACCAGGTCCTGCGCGGCCAATATGGGGCAATGAAGATCACCAGAACCCTTTCCCGTTTTATCCTTTTGAGAATTCTCGGGATCAATGGGATGGGAGGAAACAGGTAAATGAAACTGAAGGGCCATGGCGCCGTCAGTGCGTCCACCGACACTGCTAGAGGATCCCGCGTTCGGGAGCAATATCTCGGCAGTTTCTTGTTCATTTGTGAGGCCATCATATCTGCCTGAGGGCACCCCCACCTGTCCACCAGCATTTGAAATATCTGGGGGTGTAGACTCCACTCCCCTGGGTGCAGGGTGTGTCTGCTGAGATAATCCGCTAGTGAGTTTTGTACTCCCGGAATGAAGATGGCCGATATGGCTTCTGCGTGGCTTTCCGCCCACCTTAGAATTTTTGCCGCTTCTCTCATGGCAGACCTGCTTTTTGTGCCCCCTTGGCGGTTTATATATGCCACTGCCGTGACATTGTCCGATTGGACTTGAACTGGCTTTCCTCTCAGCAGATCGGAGGCCTGTATTAAGGCCTGGTGTATTGCTCTTAGTTCTAAGATGTTTATGGGAAGAGAGGCCTCCTGCTCTGACCATAGACCCTGGAAGTGAACTCCCTGAGTTACTGCTCCCCAACCCTTCAAGCTGGCATCTGTTGTTAGGAGTACCCATGGGTAAAATCCGAACCTCCTTCCCACTAGCAGGTTGGATGACTTCAGCCACCACAGAAGAGAGACTCTTGTTTCCGATGACAGAGTGACTAGGGAGTGCATGTGGAGATGAGACCCCGTCCACTTGTTTAAGAGGTCCAGTTGGAAAGTCCTCGCATGGAAGCGTCCGTAGGGAATCGCTTCGTATGCTGCTACCATCCTCCCGAGTAGTTGTATGCAGGAGTGGACAGATATCCTGCGCGGTTTCAGAACCAACCGCACCATCTTTTGGATTGCCAGAACCTTCTCCGTTGGCAGGAAGACCTTCTGCGCCACCGTATCTAGTATCATCCCTAGGAAAAGAAGTCTTTGAGATGGTACTAGCTGCGACTTCTTTAGATTCAGTATCCATCCGTGGGTTGACAGGATCCTGGAGGTGGTGCTGACACTCTCCTCCAGTAACTCTCTGGTAGGGGCCTTTATTAAAAGGTCGTCCAGGTATGGCACAATATTCACTCCGGCCCGGCGGAGTAGATGCATCATCTCTGCCATGACCTTCGTGAATATCCGAGGGGCTGTAGACAGGCCAAAAGGTAAAGCCCTGAACTGGTAGTGGTCGTTTAGGATCGTGAAGCGAAGATAGGCCTGATGTGGCGGCCATATCGGGATGTGAAGGTAGGCATCCTTTATGTCTAACGACACCAGGAATTCCCTTTCCTCCAATCCCGAAATGACCGCCCTCAAGGACTCCATCTTGAACTTGAAGGTCTTGAGATGCATGTTCAGAAACCGAAGATTCAGTATAGGTCTTACCGAACCGTCTGGTTTGGGCACGACGAATACGTTGGAGTAGTATCCCTTCCCCCTGAGATGGGTAGGTACCGGAATTACCACAGCCTGATCTATTAGTTTCCGAACCGCCTCCAGAAGGTTCCTTTGAGATTCCTGTGAAGCTGGTAAGGCTGATTTGAAGAATTTTTGAGGCGGGGTAGAGGCAAACTCTATTCTGTATCCTTGAGACACTATTCCTAGCACCCAAGGGTCCAGGGCAGACGCCCGCCAAACCGGACTGAAATGAAGTAAACGTGCTCCCACTGGAATGTCCCCCCCCTGAGGAAGGGAACCGTCATGCTGAGGGCTTTTCCTGAGTGGAGGTGTGAGCCTGCTCGGGCAGGACTGCTGACTGGGTTCTGCGGGACTTGCCCCTAGTGCCTCTGACTGCATTTGAGGCTCCACGGCCTCTGGACCTGAACCTCGCGGTCCGAAAGGACTGCAAGGAGGGCCCTGAATAATTTCTCCGCGGGGGTGGAGGGGCAGACGGCAAGTAAGTGGACTTTCCAGCAGTTGCCTGTGAAATCCACTTATTTAGTTCTTCACCAAATAGAGCCTCCCCGGTGAAAGGTAAGGCCTCTACACCCCTCTTAGACTCTGGGTCGGCCGCCCATTGTCGTAACCATAAGACTCTGCGGGCGGAAACAGACATAGTGTTTGTCTGAGCTGCCACTACTCCAATCTCTTTTAATGCTTTACATAAAAAATCTGCAGATTCCTGGATATGTCTCAAAAGAGTCAGCATATCCACTTGAGGGTTATCCTCTTGTAAATCAGCCTGAATTGCCTCAGCCCATTTGCTAATGGCCTTGGTTATCCAACAACCTGCAATAACTGGTCTCTGAGTTGCCCCAGATGCCACATAGATAGCCTTTAATGTGGTTTCCAACTTTCTATCTGCTGGGTCCTTTAAAGAGACTGCCCCAGGGACTGGGAGCACTATCTTTTTATGCTGCTTTCAGACCGCATAACTGGCTTTGACCCTGTATTTGGAAACGTTTCCAAAAACGGGTCTGCCAGATAAAACCCCTTTCACACCGCAGCACTTAAACGGTATATTACCGTTTAAGTGCCGATTTTTTGACACTGGCAGACCCGTTTTTGGAAACTTTCCAAATACAGGGTCAAAGCCAGTGCAGCCTTCAGCCCTCCCCTCCGTGCAGCTCCCCCCCCCCTCGCGTGTCGACCGAGAGCATGTCGACGCCCCCCGCGCATGTCGACGCCCCCCGCGCGTGTCGACGCCCCCCGCGCGTGTCGACGCCCCCCCCACCCCACCCCGCGTGTCGGCGCCCCCCCCCCCCCCTGTCGACTTACCCCGTGCCGGTACCTCCGTTGTGGACTGCAGCTCAGTATGCTCGGAAAGCACTTATGAAAAAAGTGTCTTCCAGAAAATGGCTGCCCCATAGGAAACCCTGTTTAAAAAAACTGTCTTCCGTATGGGGGGCAGCCATTTTCTGAAAGACACTTTTTTCATAAGTGCTTTCCGAGCATACTGAGCTGCAGTGCCGGGAACCACAACGGAGATACCGGCACGGGGTAAGTCGACGCGCGGGGGGGCCGTCGACACGCGCGGGGGGGCGTCGACACGCGCGCGGGGGGTGTCGACACGCGCGCGGGGGGGGCTCCAGTGCTGTGAATACTTAATGAGCGCTCATTAAGTATTCACTGTGCTGAATTTAGGACCCAGCTCATTGGCTGGGTCCTAAATACCGTTTCTGAGCCGATTTTTGCGCTAAAATACCGGTTCAGAAACGGGTAGGACCCTGCATTTTAACCGGTTAGAAAAAACGGCATTTTCTAACCGGTTAAGTGGGACTGGACCTTTCAGACCGCACACATTACCGTTTTAAAACGGTAAAAAAACGGCAATTTACCGTTTTAAAAGTGCGGTCTGAAAGGGGCATTAGAGAGCCTGGATACAGATGTATCCACTGCCGGTGGGGTCTCCCACAGCTTTCTATCCTCAGACGGGAAAGGAAAAATAGATAAGAACCTTTTAGGCACCTGAAATCTCTTTTCTGGGTGAGCCCAAGACTGTTGAAATTTCCTGTTAAGCTCTGTAGAGACAGGAAAGGTGGCAGAGGATTTTTCTTTTGTAGAGAAAAACATTAGTTCTGTCTGTTCCTCTTCCTTATCAGGGAGATTTAGGACCTCTCTTATTGCAAAGATGAGAGCATCCACCCCTTGAGAGTGAGATTCCTCAACTACCTCAGGAATCTCTACCTCATCATCTTCTAACTCCTCATCATCATCATCATCTGTACCCAGCAAAGCAGGCAAAGAACGCTTTTGAGGAAGAAGCTTAGGTGGTTTTTGAGCAGCAGGTGTAGCTCTAAGATCAGCCACAGACCTCTGTAAGTCATGTCTCTCCTGTCTAGCCACAGCTAATTCAGAAGAGATGGAAGACATCATTCCCTTAATAGAATCTAACCAAGCAGGTTCCTGGCTGCTAGTACCCTGCTCAGGTGAAATACAGTTATCACACACAAGAGACCCCTCCACTAAGGGGGTGAATTTTGCATGGCATGACTGACACACAGACTTCTTCCCTGCCATGCTGTCGGGTATATAATGCTTATATATATGTATATAAATATAACTATACCAACACCCGCAGAGCAACTGTAACTTCCCCAAGCAGTGAGAAGGGACAGAGAGGGAGAGCCAGCACACAAGCCCTTAGCTGGGCGTTAGTTAGGCACCCGGGCTAACAATAAACGCAGTTTGGTCCTATAGAGGACACAAGTGTGGCACTTAGTAGCACCCACGGACCCCCACAACCCCACTGTGTTACCAGTCTGTTGTACGGTCTCTGCTGCGTCCTCGCGGTGCTCTCAGCAAGCGGTAATGGCGCCGGCTGCTGCTGCTCTTTCGCGCTCTCCGGGAGGCTCCGCCCCCAACATGGCGCGTCTGTGTAAAATACACGCCGCCGCGGCCAGAAGAATCCCCTTAGCGGGAGACCTATTACCGCTGTACCGACACTCTGATGGGGCGGCGGGCTGAAGGTGTGCTCGTCAGTCCTTAATGACTGCGGTAACATCACCGTCCGGGTCAAACCCCGGCAGCAGGACACGGACCATTAACCCTGTAAGAGGTTGGTGCCGTGTCCCTCCATCAGGACAGCAGTAAGCACAGCTTGCTGCAAAATAAAATTAAAAATAAAAATAAGAAAAAACTTTGGAGCTCCAGAGTGTGCTACCGGCCCGTAGGGCACTTTTTTCTAAACTGGGCTGTGGGAGGGGGCATAGAGGGGAGGAGCCAGCACACAGGTTGTTAATTTTTATTAAAGTGCACCGGCTCCTTTGGACCCATCTATACCCCCCATTGTCTACCTGAACCCCAGTATACCCTAGGACGTTAGAGAAATTCTGGTCTTTTTCTTTGGCTTTCCCCTTATATATATCCTGGGAAAGCCTGGATGTGGATTTGAAATAAAGGAGAGGGGATTACCTTGCGGATGCTGACAGCAGCTGGAATTATATAATACGCTCTGATACCTCATCATATATTGTGAGTTTTCACCTATAGTTTTATCTTCCTATCATTAAAGAGATCTGCACAACGATCTGCCTCTCCCCTGGCAATTTGTCAGGTTATTTCTTAACAGATATTCTGGAGATTAGAGACCTGAGAAATGTATTTGGATTCCACCAAATAAAGGAACAGTATAATTATATTATTTATTACACATGGTGCCAACTGGTAACGCTGTAATCTGAACTGTTTTCACCTTTTCTGTAAGTGTTGGAGGCAGGACATGGGGAGGGTGTGGATTATTAGACAGCCAATAGGTCTACCCCCAAAAGGTAGATATGAAATAGGTCGACAGGTTCAAAAGGTGGACACGTATAAAGGTCATCATGCTTTCCACATTTTTAGTGTCAATGTTGACGTGGACCCCCAATTAGTGTAAAGGTGGCCATACACACGCAGATTTATCTTCAGATCTGGCTGGTTGGAACAAAAACATGGTTATAGATGAGAGCAAATGACAGTTGACCTTTTGCTTGGAAATGCTGGAAAACTGACAAACTGTCACTCATCCATAGCCATGTTTTTGTTCCAACCAGCCAGATCTGAAGATAAATCTTACAAGTGTATGGGCAGCTTAATGTATTCACTCACCATGCTTTCGGCACACTATTATATTCCCCCTCTATGCCGACATGGATGGTGAAGAACAAGCCGGTTTAGACAAAAAAAAATAAAAAATCATGAAAGACTCGTCAACCTTTTCATGTCCACATTTTGACACTGGTTATTTTGATTTTGTCGACCTGTTTCATGTTGACCATTTGACCATCGGCATATTGCATGTCGACCTTTTGGGGTAGACCTATTGACAGTCCATCAACCAGAAGCACTTGGAAATTGTCTGCGTAAAGAGACACCGAATCGCTCACATAGGAGGTTCTACTCCGACAGAGAAACCATGCAAGCTATGACAGTGCAACCCAGACGGCTTCTAGAGACACGCCAGGTGGTATTTTAGGTGCGTACGTGCGCTGACAGCGGCCGTCACTCCTTGCACGTCGGAGGTACGGATCTACCCCAGGAAAGGGCTTTGTAGCATCATTAGCATAAAAACCAATGGCAACTTGCGTCAGTGTCTTAGTGCAAAGTAGTAGACCAACCGTTTATCTAATCATCTCAGTGAATGTGGATTACTAACAAACGCTGGATTTATCATTTTGATTTTTTTTGCTCACTTAATAGCACCATCTTTGGTATTTAATACACATACTCCCAACACGCATCACACCAATGAAAAACTTCTGCTACCTACAGGAGCACCAGGGAGTGGATCATGAGGTAATTAGATCGAAATTAGCCTTTAATGTTTTTATTTAACAGTTATTTATATTAGGGCACACAGATATTCTGCAGCCTTTTACCAAGAACATTTGAACATTCACATCAGTCCCTGCCCCAGTGGAGCTTACAGTCTATATTCCCTATCACATGTACATGCACACACAGACATTCTAGGGTTAATTTTGTTGGAAGCCAATTAACCTACCAGTATATTTTTGGATCCTGGGAGGAAACCGGAGTACCCGGAGGAAACCCACGCAAGTACGGGCGAATATACAAACTCCGCACAGTTAGGACCATGGTGGGAATTGAACCCATGACCTCAATGCTGTGAGGAAGTAACCCAACAATCAGGACATTCCCTGTAGCATGTCCTGTATTCAGAGGCTGCAGCAGTCACACACACATACATCACAATGCTGGCCAATAAACCCATAAATAACAGCAGGGAGTCTCTCTGGGCAGATACAGAAACAGCATGCAGCACAAAGAAAAAGTTCTCTTTTACTGGCAACTTTATTTAAAATGAACTTGCATTCTTTTTGTTACCCCTTTCACTCTGTTATGGGGCACCTTATCCTGGAATCCCCCTATTTACATTGCTGGCTCAATAACGGCACAGTGGATTTGTATGCAGGCTGTAGATCAATAGATTATATAAGGCTATGCTTGCAGCAACAGACAAATCTGGGTGTACCCAACATTACAAGATAGGGCATCCTTGACCCCTATGGTTCATGTAAGGTGGAAGGAGGGGGTATTTCAAATCAAATGTGGAATTACACTTCATCTTTTGATAGATCATTGCCAAGTCCATATATTTACATTTATATCTACTGTTCAATTAAAAAGGTACAGGCACAAAACAGATGTGCAGACAGAGTTGGGAAAATTACTACAGAATGAAGCTAGAAGAGCTTCATCAGAGCTGGTGATAAAGTCCCGGTAAATTATGACACTGGTATAAGACAAGAGGGGACAGGAGGAGAACAGGCTGGAGGGGTGCAGCTCAAAAATGTTGCCTCTGCAGGCTCCTAGTGCTGAAAGGACAGCAGCAGACAGAGACACAAAGCGGAATGAGAAAATAAAATCATCAGTATAGAAACCAAACCAAAGCAAGCAAGCAGGAAGCAGAGGTGACGGAGGGCCCAGCTCATCCACAGCGCACATTCAGCACACACTGACACCATACTATCTGTCACCCATTCAACAAAGGACAGCGAGGAGGGAAAGTGACAGCCTGTCGGATCCCAGGGAGGGATATTTTAAGGTCAGCAGATTGGAGTGCTGGGTAATCACACAGGGGGAGGGTAACAGCTGAGAAGAGGGGGAGGGGGGTGACTTCAGAGATGGGGATAAACAACTAGGCACCCTAACAGAATCTGTCCCTCCTTGGCCAGAGGTGCTTTACTCGTGGACTGCAGTAAATACAGAAGGCAGAGGCCTTACTCATGGAATGAAAACTGCACATCGAAGCAATTATTTAAGCAACAATCTCAATCAAAGTTGCCCATTTTACCAGATTTCCAAGAATCAAAGTAGAAGACCTTATTCCCCAACTGGATGTTTTGTTTGCAGTGTAAAAGGTTTTTTCTGATGCATTATTATAATCATTGTTCAAACTATTAAGACATTAAACACATCACAGAGATCCACGGTTATCTCTCAGAGCATTCACATGGAGGGCTTAATCTGAGCTGTGCCCAGAAGTGCTGCAGCAGCATCTATGGACGGGGAAAGTGACCCACAAACTCCTTCCCTCGTGTACATCCAAGTGTCCGAATGCGCAAGGCATAAGGACGATCACTTTTTGTTCCATGCACACGCTGTAATACTGATTGGCAAATCCTTATACATTACTATTGTTTACACCAGCCCTATGATAGGCGCAGTGTCTCCCTTTGACCACGGCCTCCTGTGCATTAATGAACACTAGTGTTAGGATATTTATACATCCAGTAACTGACGAGGAACAACATAAAACTATGTTCCGGGGAAGACAAATCCCATACATACATACAGTCAGCATACATGATGTATTTCCCTGCTCACACATCTGGGGTTGTAAGCAAATATGTGCAATATTGGGGTTTTCACAACAGCAGGACCACCAAATACATCCACAGCCAAGGAAGAAAGGGCTCCCCGCAGTACATGGTAATCCAGTTTTTAGAAGGGAAGCCTCCAGCTAAGGGCATTACTATTCATTGCAATTATCAGCTGACTGGGCAGATAATGGGTCGCAACTGAGACGCTATTATTTATTTATTTATAACAGTTTGTTATATAGCGCACACATATTCTGCAGCGCTGTACAGAGAATATTTGAACACTCACATCAGTCCACTACACCATCCGTGCTGCTCCAATTAGTACTCTGTTCCATTGACAAAGCTACATTTTGTCTCTACTCACAAAAATACATGTTTATACATTTACAGTGGTGAACACAGGCAAAGTTCTAATCTTGTTTATTGTGCCAAGATCAGGGTACAACCTTGATGTTTCCTTTCACACCCCAAATACCAGCATACAAACGCTGTAGCCTTGGGATGATTGTATAAAGAAAGGCACACGCTTTAGGCAGACCTGGTGTTTAGATTTCCAGTATCAGTGTTTAAGCTGACTTTGGCCTCTACATCTTCAGTATTAGGGTGAATGCTCGGGTATTGTGGGTAACATTGCCAATAAGAAGGTACAGGCTCTAGCAATTGGTTGTTACATTCCCAGTATAAGGCTATGTTGTTGGGGTGTTACATTCAGGGCTGTGGAGTCTGAAGCTATTTTTGGTGGAGTCTGTAGAAACCAACCAACTCCAGCTAAAAATAAGGTACTCTTTACCTAGAAGGGCGCCCATCGCATGTACTAAAAAATCGCATGCGATGCGTCCGACGCGATGACCGCGATTTCCCATAGGGAACAATGTTAAATGTCCCAATTGACCCGATTTTCCTGTTCAATGTCCCAATTGACCCGATTTTCCATAGGGAACAATGTTAAATGGCCCACAGAGACCTTTTCATACCCCCACTATCCACGTCGGCGTGGGAGTTGAGAATAGAAAGTGTGGCGAGCACAGCGAGCCCGAAGCGTGGCGAGCCATGCGAGGGGACGCGGACACCTTCACAGGTATACGGGTCTCCTCGCGGGCTTCACAGCTGTCCGTGTGCGCTCGCCACACTTTCTATTCTCAACTCCACGCCAACGTGGATAGTGGGGGTATGAAAAGGTCGGAGGACGCGTACCGCCGCCGCTCGCCACGCTTCGGGTTGACGTTGATCGTGGGGTGGCATTAACAATTGGGGGGGGGGGCATTTCACACTTCAGGGTGCCTATTTGGCCTCTGTGGGCCATTTAACATTGTTCCCTATGGAAAACCGGGTCAATTGGGACATTTAACATTGTTCCCTATGGGAAATCGCGATTGACGCAATTTTTTCCCCCTAACGATGCCCACGATCAAAATCGTGGGCGCCCTTCTAGGTAAAAGAGTACCAAAAATAAAAACTTTACATTATGCATCCGAGTATTTTTATTATAATGCAGAAAGAAAAGTCAATAGTGTTGCTGAAAGTGAAATCAAACCAAGAAAGAAAAACCAGCACAGTAGTGGTTGTTCGGTTGAAAACAAGAGGTAAATATGTATAGTGCATGTTGGAGCGCAGGTACAGGTACAACCCCGATGATCCGGCAACCTTTGGTCCGGAAACTTCTTTAATCCGTACACATCGGGTGCCTGCCGGAAGTAAGTAATGTTTGCTTTTTAGACATAGTGGGTACTGTGGGAGGGCTTAGTAGTAGTTGCAAGGGCCGTGGGAGGGTTTAGAGAGGGAGTGGGAGGGTATTGGGATGCAGCGGGGGATCAAGTTGCGGGTGGTGGGGCCGTGCTTCGGGGAATGATAAGCGCTGCAGGAGGTGGAATGCCCTGTGAGCCGGAGACAAGCTGCGGGTGGTGTGGCGGAGGCGAGAGCCGGGCTGCGGGGATCGCGCTGCTGGGTCACGGTGCTTTAAAATAGTATCACTGATAATCCGGCAAATTCGGTAACCCGGCTCAGTGCTGGAACCGATTATGCCGGATAATCGGTGTTCAACCTGTACCTTATGTATTATGTTCTGTTTATCATCATTTTATATATTCATGATATAAGCAATGTTTTGCCAAAACCTGTAATTTATTATATGCAGGTAGCGGTTTTCATGTTCAGACATTTCTTTAAAACATAATTTTCAATAAATCAACCTAAGTGGCTGACGACTTACATAGTGGTGGTGCATATGCTGTGTGCCACCTTATTACTGCAATACATTTCTTCTAATACCTGAGGTACCAGGGTCAGCTAGTTGGGAGCTCCACTGTGGGTAAGAGGGTGAGCCGCTGGCATGCTATGGCCCGGGTAACAGGGTGAGCCGCTGGCATCTATACAATACCTCAAATAAAACCAATTTGTGTATTGTATGGTTTTGATGAAGTTGCATTTCATTTGACCAAAATATCCTTTAGGCAGCTTTAGCGCACATCTCTTTGGACTTTTCTTGTTTATGCTATACCCCGTGTAACAGGGGGAGACACTGGGGTGCCACCCCACGGGTAACAGCGGGAAATGCTGGGGTGCTATACCCAGGGTACAAGGGGTAGACATTGGGGTGCTATCCCCCAGGGTATGAAGGGGAGACACCAGGGTGCTATAACCAGGGTACGAGTAGTAGACATTGGGGTGCTATCCCCAGGGTATGAGGGGGAAGACACCGGGGTGCTATGACCATAGTACAAAGGGTAGACATTGGGGTGCTATCCCCAGGGTATGAGGTTGAGACATTGGGGTGCTATCCCTCGGGTATTTGGGGGAGACACCGGGGTACTATACTCAGGGTATGAGGTTGAGACAGTGGGGTGCTATCCCTCTGGTATTTGGGGGAGACACCGGGGTGCTATACCCAGGGTAGGAGGATCAGCTATCAGGGGGATGGATACTCGGTATCAGGGCTCCGGCCTCCGGGCGCCCCCTCACCGGAGCTCCCGGTGACAGGAGCCGGCCAGTGACAGCGGGGTCCCCGGGCGGCGGCTCTCCCTTACCCTCCACATCTGCGAGGTCCGTGTGCGGCGCCTCCTCCTCCTCAGCCCCCGAACCCGGAGCGCCCCGGGCCGCCTTTATCCGCTTCATGGCGCCGACTCACGGGCAGGACGAGCCTCCGTTGGGTTTGAACTCCCCTCTCTGCGCCGCCATTCGCGATCCCGCTCGCGTTGCTGGGCGAGAACATGACGTCACGGCAAACACAGCGCGGACTGCGTGCGCGGCCCTGAATGAGGAGAGACGGGAGCGAGCCGTGACGGGAACGTGGACAGGTGTCAGAGGCTGAGCTGTGGCTGGCTCCCGGCCCCATGCATCTTCAGTGTGGTGACGGTATCATGTGTCCTGTACCAGCGGCCCGGGGCTTCACTCTCAGCGGCCATTAGTTAAGGAGGGGCACTCTGGGGAAAACCATGGCAGGGGGCCCCCATAGTCTAATAATGATGTGTTCCCACCTATTACCTGTTACACTGGAGACAGACACCTTACTGATGAAGATATTTGCTCCTGCGGTACTTGTTTCCTAGCACGGCCACAACGATCATGATCGTGGTCATCGGGTGTAAAATCGCGGCCATCGCATGCACTAAAAAATCGGGTGCGATGGGCCAGACGCGATGCCCACGATTTCCCCATAGACAACAATGTTAAATGCCTCAATTTACCCGCGATGACCACGATTTCCCATAGGAAACAATGTGAAATGGCTCAATTTAACCAAATTATCATAGGAACAATGGTAAATGGCCCAAAAACACCCCTGAACATTGAAATGTCCCCCCAAAAGTAGTTTATGCCACCCCGCGATCAACTTGAACCCGAAGCGTGGCGAGCGGCGGTGGTACGCGTCCTCCGACCTTTTCATACCCCCACTATTCACGTCGGCGTGGAGTTGAGAATAGAATAGTGTGGCGAGCGCAGCGAGGGGACACGGATACCTGTGAAGCCCGCGAAGGGACGCGTTTACCTGTGAAGGTATCCGCGTCCGCTCGCCACACTATTCTATTCTCAACTCCACGCCGACGTGGATAGTGGGGGTATGAAAAGGTCGGAGGACGCGTACCGCTGCGCTCGCCACGCTTCGGGTTCACGTTGATCGCGGGGTGGCGTGAAATACTTTTGGGGGGACATGTCAATGTTCAGGGGTGTTTTTTGGGGTTTCTGGCCCATTTACCATTGTTCCCTATGATGATTTGGGTAAATTGACCCATTTAACATTGTTTCCTATGGGAAATCGCGGTCATCGCGGGTAAATTGAGGCATTTAACATTGTTCCCTATGGGAAAATCGCAGCCATCGCGGGTGGACCATTTAAGCATTTTTTGCCGCATACGACCCGACCGACGCGATTTTCACTGTTTTCAATGCATTTCAATGGAAAAATCGGGGGCATCGCGTCGCAGGCCACTAAAAATTACACCCGATGGCCGCGATTGTGGCCGTGCTAGGAAACAAGTACCGCTCCTGCATAGGAAACATGAGAATTCTAACTATTTGAAGCTACTTGTGATTGTCAAAGAAGCAATCAGCATTTTAGACAACAAGCAGATCTATGTAGTGTGCATCTGCAGGGGATTGGATGTGTGGCTGCACACTACATATATCTGCTGGTTGGCTACATAGACAATCAATAGGTCGACATGCAAATGGTCACCATTAACAAAAGGCATACTTTTGACAATGGTGACCTTTTGTATGTTGACCAAGCCTCAGCCCAGACACTGCTAATCCGATGGAGGTAATCTCAACAGGGGTGCAGTAAGCATACTTAAGGTGCCCATACACGGTCCGATGCGGCGGGTCCGTTTTGTACTTTGAGATGCACGCTCCCGCGGCATCTCATCGTACAGTACAAAAAGTATGAGCTGCACATACATTTTGTACTTGCTTTTCATCGCATCACATGCACAACGCATGCGATGCGTGCTATTTAAGCACAAAACGGACGCCAGCATTGGAGCGTGTATGGGCACCTTTACCTTGCCCTTCTACACTCCACCCCCCCTACAGCCCAACCCATGTATTCTGCTGCCTTATAGTGTGTACACACATGGCGATATGACTTCCGATGTTGCCGATATTGTGAACATCGGAAGCCATATCGCATGCTTCTTTTAGGGCTTGCGAGCCTGATGCGCGCTCCCGTGTGAACGCAAATCGGCAGTGAAATAGAGAGGGCAGCCAAGACTATATAGTGCAGATCTGCACTCTATAGTCTAAATTGTCTCTCTGCATGCATGCCGTGCGAAGCGAGTCCCGATACGATCTGACTCGCATCTAATGGCATATCCTGCCATAACTATATAAACCCTCCCTACAGCATAACCCCTGTATCCTGCTGCCTACTCTAATGGTGTGTACACATGTGAGATTCCCTTGCTATTTCACTTAAGATTCAAGTGCTATGCAATCTTTGCTATCTCTGTACTTTTAACAAACAATTCATACAATCAGCATTAGATTTGCGCTATATAGTCATTGCTGCCCTGTCTATATGGGTTTCGATTTGTGCTGTCATAGGAGCGCGCATCGGGATCGAAAGGTAAAAAACCTGTGCGATCTGCATGCTATTTTGACTATATAGTCAAAATCTAATGTCAAATCTCATCGTGTGTACATAGCATAATCCTCCCTCCAGTCTCACCCCTGTATCCCACTGCCTAATACGGCCTACACACATGCCGATATTAAGGCATTTTCTAAGCGATTCTGCTTAGTTTGGCAAAGTCGCTTAGAAAATGCCCTCACATCGGTGTGTGTGTGGGGACTATATCGGCAGCCGTGCGCGTCTTTATCGCTGGCCGAGATTGATGGACAGTGTCCATCAATCTCGGCATCGGCAGTGTTCTCCCACCGGAGAACACTGGCGCTGTTTGCTCGCTTAGCACACAGAGCTGACAGCTCGCTCTGTGTGTGGGCTGTCAACTCTGTGTGCTATGCGATAGCGGCGCAGCACAGCCCGACGCCCTACACACATCGCTATGTGTGTAGGGCCCATTACTCTAGGCAACTATATTGCTGAGAGATATTGCCAGTACACCGAGCAATATATTGCTGAGCGATTTTAAAGCTGTGTACACACAGGAAAAAAATAAAAATAAATAAAAATCGCTGGCAATATGGTCACTGAGCGACCATATTGCCAGTGATAAGTGTACCGTGTGTACACAGCTTAACCCTCCCACCCTACAGCCTCACCCCTGTATCTTGCTGCCTAACTATAACCCTCCCACCCTACAGCCTCACCCCCGTATCCCGCTGCCTAACTCTAACCCTCCCTCCCTACAGCCTCACCCTTGTATTCCGCTGCCTAAAGGTGTGTACACACGGGCATTTATCGCTGAGCGACCATATTGCCAGAGGTTGGCGTGTGCACCGGTGACCGGGTGCGCGCTCCCGTTTTAGCCCCCTTAGGATTGCTGGTCGCAGGAGCTTGCTCCTGCGACCAGCTGATTCCCTCTGCGGCTCTCCCCGCAGAGGTTCCCTTTCATCAGCGACCATCTCTGGTCGCTGATGAAAAGGAGACACTGAGCAATATATTGCTGAGCAATATATTCCCCCCCCCCCCCCCGTGTGTACACAGCTTACCTCTAACCCTCCCACCCTACCCTATATCCCGCTGTCTAATTCTAACCATCCCCCCTACAGCTTCACCCCTGTATCCCGCTGCCCAACTCAAACCCTCCCACCCTGCAGCCTCTAAGTCAATTACTAATGGTCGACAGTGACTAGGTCGACACTTAAAAGGTTGACACAAGCTTAAGGTCGACATAGGCAAGGTCAACATACATTTTTTTTTTAAAAAGGTGGTTTTGCCTACTTTACTATCTAAGTAGGCATGGAGTAGGGATTTAATAGTGTGCCCGAAGCATGGCGAGTGCAGCGAAACGGGGTCCATGTCTACATACGATCACAGACACCAAAATATCATGAAAAACTCATGTTTACCTTGCCTATATCGACCATAATCTAATGTTGACCTTTTGGTAGTGTCGATTTAAGGTATGTCAACCCTTTTTTCAGTGTCGACCTAGATATTGTCCTCTATCTACTATACCAGGCCTGTCCAAACTGTGGCCCTTCAGCTGTTGTGAAACTACACATCCCAGCATGCCCTGCCATAGTTTTAGCATTCCCTAATAGCAAAGCTGTGGTAAGGCATAATGGGACTTGTAGTTTCACAACAGCTGGAGAGCCAACGTTTGTACATGCCTGGTCTATACCATAACCATTTTGTGCTTGCCATTAGTTACCACTTGTGGCCATATTCAAAGCTGCACGGATCCCTCTGGTCTGTGCCGCTGTATTTTTTTATAGATCAAAAAAAAAAAGGCCGCCACACTTCTAAAAGTAGAACCCATGGCACACAATGGCCGCCACTAATCCCGCATGCAACTGCGACCGCCATTGACCATTCAAGTCCATGTGTGCGCAGAACGGGTTTTCTGGGCGGGTTTGTGCATGACTCCAAGTTCCCCCCTGAGCAGTGTGTGAGTGATGCAGGGCAAAGCTGGTCTAATTCTACAGAGTGGGGTATTGCCACAATAGGGATCGGCGCCATGTGGGGGGTATAATACTGCATCGGCTGCTATGCACATACACACAAGGTGAAGCTAGTGCCCGATTCAGATCTGCTCGCAGCCTAGCAAGCAGGTTAACGCCCCCCGCCACACAAATCCCTGTGGTTACTTACCATCAAATGATTTATTTTCCTCTGCCCAGAACTCACAGCCGGCACACGACCCTGGAGTCACTCAGCAGCTGCACAGATCGACGCAAACTTGGGCCGGGCTCTGACATCATCCACCCGCCCCAAGCAGGCGGGTGAACACCTGTGGCCCACCAACATTTCCGTTTTTGTGGGCATGCCCATGAAATGCTGGGGGTCCACCCAAGAACACCCCCTGCCATTGAAGGCGCTCACGGCCGGGGCCTGCATGTGCGCATTGGTGACAATGCACACGCACAGAGCCAAACCATCTGCGGATTCGGAAGGATCAGAAGCTTCTTTAGCAGGTGTGTAATGACGGTAACCCAAACCTTTGATACATTAACCCCCATGGTTAAAGGGATGCAGTCAATTTTCCGACAGTCAAAACCCAGACAACCATTGGACGATTGGCAAAATACAGACAAGGCCACAATGCTGACATGAAATATCGTCAGGTCAAAAATTCGTCATTACTTTTTTTCTATGTAACAGACTCATTCCTATTCCTACTCCACGATCCATGTGGGCACACAATTAGGATTATAACAGGGTCCCGAGTACAGTGAGGTACCGTGGCCGAAGCATGTCTGCATTTTGACCGTGTCGGCAACCCTAGTTAAAAACCATTACTGGCCATCCCTAAAATTTAATGAGCTCATTTAGAGTTCCAGCAGAGACTGGATAGAAATACAGCTTACAAACTACATAATAAACAAGAGGATGCAAGTAGCAAATGACTGTCTTCAGTTGGTAATCGACCATCGATGGTTACAAACCTCCATGCCAAAACTAGATATTCTGCCATTGATAGTGGAGAACTAATGGGTCTGCATCATCGATCACAGAACTCCGATGCCGGCCCAGATGGTCCCAGGACATGGCCCTGCCCATGAAGTCCCATGGGTCAGAGAGTGAAAGAGGATAACCATCGCTTGGTCTTCCATTACATAGTTAAGAGTCATCGATAGTCAGCTGCAGTTTTAGCATTGATGGCGAGGTCCCACTTGGCCATCTCTACTGTCACTATAGCGAAATGATTTTATAAAAGCCCTGCCCTCTTCACCTTGTTTCATTGGGAACATTACGGAGGTGGTTGTGCAACGGTTTACCGGGACAACAAAGGAGGAGTCATTTTGAGAAATAAGGGTGTGGCTTTATTTTGTGCCGTGTAGAAGGTATCAAATCCAGATGAGGGACCCAAACAGCCAAAAGCATTCTGGGAAATGTGCCGCAATTCACAAACCGGCAAAAAAAATTAAAAAAAATAATTCACCCATCTGTACAAAACTAACCGGTAAGAAATTGGTTTTATTCAAACTCTTTTTTTGTGTTTTTTTTTTTACCTTAAAATAAAGAAAAACTTTGAACAATTCTGAACGAAATGGAAGAACGGTTTCAACACAAAGGAAATACAGCTCCATATGCTCAAATCTTTGCCGCGTCTTATTGTTCCATCCATTGTATTTCTCTCTAGCACGATGCACCACTTTGAATATCAGCAAATATACATGAATAGTAAGCAGCGTGTCTGCATCTGGGGCTGGCGGCGGCCTACTGTACCTGCTAGTTATAGGAAGCTTTGCTACATCGGATGCATACAAGGATATTTGTGGGGTTAGTAATGTATTCTAGTGCATATCACTACTGCCCCCTTCTGGTCAGTAGAAAGCCAAGTTCTTGTGTGTTCGCCGCGGAAGTTCTTGGAAAGTAGTTAGGTAGCCGAAAGTGGACATTAGGTCAGTTTGAAAGGTTTATATATCTACAAAGTTGCTGTATGCAGGGCGGGGATGATCACCACAGAAGTCCTCCTTTGTAATTGAATTTCAGCTTCAGGAGATATTTCAGATTGACCTGGGCAATGTCATACACAATATATCTGGAAAAAGAGGCGTTAAGGTGAAAAAACAACAATTTGAACAGCAATTAGAACCCGGATCAGCCTGTGCTATAACCAGTGAATGCGTCCTTTACACACAGTGGTGGCTGCTATTCTGTGGGCTGGGCCACAATCACATACATGACTGTGGGTTATTAATCCACTAGGAAATAAGTCCATAGACCAGCCATACTCTAATGAACGGAGCCAACTAGAACAAGCCGCTACAAGACCATAATGCAGGAAGGGTGGGTGCCGTGGGTGACAGCTCAGGGGCCTCCTGTTGCTGATCACTGGTGTACTTATAGGAATCTCCCAAGAATCTGTGTTCTAGACCATCTACTTCAGGGGTGTCAAACTCAAATTCATCGGGGGCCGCATCAGCAGTTTGGTCACCCTCAAAGGGCCGCTGTATAATAATAATGCAATGACACCACAGGCTGCTCCCGCTGTATAATAATAATGCAATGACACCACAGGCTGCTCCCGCTGTATAATAATAATGCAATGACAGCACAGGCTGCTCCCGCTGTATAATATAACAATAGTAATGCCATGACACAAATTATTATACAGGTGGAGCAGCCTGTGGTGTCATTGCATTATTATTATTATAATACATAGTTACATAGTAGGTAAGGCTGAAAAAAGACTTGCGTCCATCTAGTTCAACCTGGTATAGATATCCATTGCTGATTTGGTAGGTTCTGGTATTTTACAGACAAATTATATTTCTTATTTGTTCCCATGGATGTTTTTCTCCAGTAAATGTTTGTCCAACTTTGCCTTGAACGCATTTAATGAGCCAGCCGTTACCACCTCTCTGGGAAGAGAGTTCCAGAGTTTGACTGTTCTGACCGTAAAGAAATTCTTTCTACTAGCTGAATGAAATCTTTTTTCTTCTAATCTATACTCATGCCCTCGCGTCCTAGATTCCTTTCTAGTAGAAAATAGGGTGTGTGACAGTTCCTTATATTGGCCCTTGATATACTTGTACATGTTGAGCATGTCCCCCCTTAAACGTCTCTTTTCTAATGTAAATAGTCCCAAATTGCTTAATCTTTCCCCGTAGCTTAAATTCTCCATTCCCCTAATAAGCTTTGTTGCTCGCCTTTGGACTTTTTCTAATTCTATGATGTCCTTTTTTTCTCTTTCAATGGTCCTGGTGACACAGCTCAACACTGGGATGTAGGAGGGTCCGAAGGAGCCAGGCACCTATCCTAAAGCTTTAGAGGGTAGGCTCCTCCCCTACTGCATCCCTGGACTCTTCAGTTCGTGTTAGGTGCCCACTGGAGTGGGTGCTATTCTAAAGGGCTGCAGGAGCAGCCGAAGAATTAGAGTAGTTAGGGGATTTTTATTGTTTTATTAACTTTCACCCTAGCTAGGTAGGCACAGTGTGAGGATTCTCATAGTGAATCCTCACACTGCTTGCGCAGCAGGAGCTGACAGAAGCGCGTCCTGTCAGCTCACTGTGCACAAGGGAGACACTGTCTGGTCCCCCTGTGCAGCGCTTATAGCCTTTTCTAAAAGGCTGCCTGGGCTCCGGAGTACCCTGAAACCGGCTCCACGTTTAGGTGGGGATCATGGGGGACAGGCGCTCCGTGATGGCGGCGGCCATTTTATGCGGAGCTTACACGCTGAGCTCCTAGATGAGAGGACAGCAGCGTTGTGACAGGCATGTTCCAAGTGATCCCCATTTGAGGGGGAGACACTGGAACTAGGAAATCCTACCTAAGGAGCGGCTTGCTGGGGGTGGTTGGCGCCAAAAGGTCACGGACCCCGCAGCAGCAGGGACCTGTGGTCTCTTCCTTCACTCTGACTTTGGCGCCTTTCAGAACGCTTGCAGCGGAGCTGAGCTGGCTTACTGATCCTGGCAGAGTGACTTGGATTTCCTGGGCATCGCTTCCCCGCAGTTGAAACCAACAGACAGATAAGTGATTGGGTGCATTGCCTCTGTATAAACGCTTGTACATTGTTTGCACTGTGTATACTGATAGATATACATTTATCACTTGCATCATGTCTGAGCATCAGGCTGTGGTTTTGGGGGAGGGAGCCCTTAATGCACTGAGCGCGTGCAATGTTTGCACACAAAAGTTTGTCCCTGAGCAGATGGCCAAGGGGGGCTTATGTATTACTTGCGCTGATGTGAGACCCATGGGCAGTGATCCCCATAGGGCAGAGCATATGGAACCTGCGTGGGCCAGGGCCCTAGGCAGGTCAGTAAACGCTTTGGTGCAGCTTTTGGACAGGCAGAGTGATGGGCTGGTAGAATCACAGAGACCTATGCCATCATCTCAGCAGTCGTCTGGCTCCTTGCCTCTTACCCAGGCAGATCCTGCACTTATCCAGGTGATGCAGGATACTGCAAAAGGGATTAACAGGTTCAGTGAAATGCTGGACAAAATGGATGAAAATGTGGCAGGGACCCCTAGAAGGTCTTATGCTTTAACTACTGTGGTAGATGAAGAGGAAGGAGAGTATACTGACATCCCCTGGGATCAGGGTGATGATTTGGAAGAGAACTCTGCTGCTGGTATAGAGGATCTCATTGTAGCTGTGAAGCAGGCTTTAAAGCTGACTGTGGAGGATAAGACTCCTGTTAAAGGTGTTTTTAAGCGACAGCGGAAGGAGGCTGTTACTTTTCCTTCAGATGAGGGGTTACAGGAATTGATAGAAGGGGCTTGGAAAACTCCTGATAAGAGGCTTCAGATGCCAAAACGATTACCCTATTTGGACGATCTCCTGTTCAAAGCAGAGTCAGCAGCCATGCTGCAGAGTCACTTGGCAGAGGCCATCAGTTTTTTGCAGGCTCACGGCTGGATTTTAAATTTGCAAAAATCTCATTTGGTACCGTCACAAAGGCTCCAATTCTTGGGAGTCATACTGGACACCCATCTTCATCGGGTATTCCTCCCGGAGGTAAAGGCCAGGGATCTGGTCACCCTAGTCCAGGAGATTCTCAGGGCTCAGAGCATTTCAGTATGGAGGTGCCTCAAGCTCCTGGGGAAGATGGTGGCGTCATTCGAGACGCTTCAATTTGCCAGGTTCCACTCTCGGAGGTTCCAATGGAACATTTTGTCAGCTTGGTCAGGAGACACTTTGACCATGAAATCCGAGATGATAGTGCTGTCTTCGGACACCCGAGAATCCTTGAAATGGTGGACAGAAGTAGATTCCCTTCAGTGGGGTCGGTCATTACAGACCTGGGACTGTAGGCAATAGGCAATAGTCCTGGATCTCAGGCTTCAGGGCCTGTGGACGGCAGAGGAATCAGCGTTACCAATCAACATCTTGGAGCTGAGAGCTGTCTGGAAAGTCATTTCCTTGGCGGTAGACAGGTTACAGAACCTCCCTTTGAGGATTCAGACCGACAATGCCACAGCTGTGGCGTATCTGAATCACCAGGGAGGTACACGCAGCAAATTGGCCATGTGGGAGGTGTCCAGAATCTTCCTATGGGCGGAACAGAATGTTCCAGCTGTATCGGCTATATTCATCCCAGGAATAGAGAATATAGAAGCCGACTTCCTGAGCAGGGAGGAGCTCAAGGAAGGGGAATGGAGCTTACACCCTCAGGTGTTTCACCAAATCACTTCGATGTGGGGAACTCCGGATGTGGACCTGATGGCATCCAGGATCAACCGTCAAGTGCCCAGGTTCTATGCCAGAACAAGGGATCCACTAGCGGAGGCAGTGGATGCCATGACTATTCACTGGCAGGGAGATCTTCTTTATGCATTCCCACCAGTACCAATGTTACCGAGACTTCTGAAGAAAATACAGGGGCAGAAGGTTCCAGTGATCTTAGTGGCCCCGGATTGGCCAAGGAGATCCTGGTACTCGAGGCTTCAGAGGTTGTCTGTGGACTCATGGCGTCTACCTCTGAGACCAGACCTTCTAAGACAAGGCCCATTCAATCACCTGGATTCAGATCGATTGATTTTGACGGCCTGGCTATTGAAACCACCATTTTGAAAAGAAAAGGGTTTTCTGAGGCAGTAGTACAGACGAAGGTGGTATCTACCTTCCATTTAAATCAGGAGATAGTTCTACCTGTGTTTCAACCCCCAGAGGGTTCTAAGAAAAGGGACAAGTTGAGAACTTTGGATGTTGTGCGTGCCTTACGCATATATGTGGACAGAGTGAAGAGTGTCAGGAAGACTGACACATTGTTGGTATTGTATGACGTACACAAGATTGGTTGGCCTGCATCTAAGCAGACTATTGCTAGGTGGTTGCGGTCTGTGATAGCCTTTGCATACACCAAAGTGGGTAGACCAGTACCGGCCAAAATAAATGCGCATACCACCAGGTCAGTTGCCACCTCTTGGGCGGTTCGACATGGGGCCACAGCTGAGCAGGTTTGCAGAGCTGCTACTTGGTCATCTGTTCACACATTTGCCAAATTCTATAGATTCCATGAGTTCGCGTCGGAGGACGCATCATTCGGGCGAGCAGTGCTGAGAGCTGCAGACCTGAGCGTACCCTCCCAAAGGACCGGCTCTGGAACGTCCCAGTGTTGAGCTGTGTCACCAGGACCATTGAAAGAGAAAAAGGGATTTTTGTAAGAACTTACCGTTCGAATCCCTTTCTCTGATATGGTCCTGGTGACACAGCGATCCCTCCCTTACGCTCAGTAAGTATGCCAGAAGTTTCATGATGTTCATGTTAAAATGGTTAAAAGTTAACAGTTTTCTGTTATAAAATGTGCATATAATATGTGCAGGCGTTTGTACTGAGTTAATGTATTCCAGTGGCTTTGAAAGATGAACTGAAGAGTCCAGGGATGCAGTAGGGGAGGAGCCTACCCTCTAAAGCTTTAGGATAGGTGCCTGGCTCCTTCGGACCCTCCTACATCCCAGTGTTGAGCTGTGTCACCAGGACCATATCAGAGAAAGGGATTCGAACGGTAAGTTCTTACAAAAATCCCTTTATAGTGTGGGGCCCAGAACTGTACTCCGTACTCTAGGTGAGGTCTCACCATGGACCTGAGCATACATTGAAATCATCCATTTTGGGTAATTTCTTTTAGGGGTATTCTATTTCACCCTGGGTAATCCTACGCAGAGCGCCTAAAACGGCTGCCGCACTTGGTACCTTGTCAGGGTGGAGTACACAACCCATGGAAGTTATTATCCAAAATGCTGCACCACTCCTGCATTATTGCTTACTGTGTGCTCAGGAGTTTCTTTTGTCTGTGACATGTCTGTTACTGTACCACCAACATCCTCTGTATTATGTGCATTGTTTTTTAATGTCTGTAAGCGCCTTGAGTCCTGCTGGAGAAAGTGCGCTATATAAATTATACTTACTTATATAGTGGCATAATTACCCTCGAGTCCCTAGTTTCCATTCCCCTCTTAATACAGGCCAGAATTTTGTTGGCCTTTTTTGTAGCTACATTACAATGGGCACTACATCCTAGTTTGCTGTCTATTTGGACTCCTAGATCCTTTTCAAGTATGGAATTACCCAGTTCCTCTCCGCTAAGGTTGTAACTTGCACACTGGTTGTGTCTCCCAAGGTGCATAACCTTACATTTATCTACATTGAACCTCATCTTCCATTTTTTTGCCCCCTCATCTAGAATTGCAAGATCATTTTGAAGCATGGTGACATCTTCTGATGATTTGATGACTTTGCTAAGTTTTGTATCGTCCGCAAAGATGGATACATTGCTGAGTAACCCTATCCCAATATCGTTAATAAAAATGTTAAACAAAATGGGCCCCAAAACCGAACCCTGGGGCACTCCACTTAGTACCGGTATCATATCTGATACAGCACCATTCACAACCACTCTTTGTTCTCTTACATAGCCAATTCCCTACCCATCTGCAGATATTTTCACCCAATCCTAGGTTCTCCATTTTATTAATCAATCTCTTGTGTGGGACAGTGTCAAATGCTTTAGCGAAATCTAGGAAAATCACATCTACAGCATTTCCATTATCAAGGTTTTTGCTAACCTCTTCATAGAACCCTAGTAGATTAGTTTGGCATGAACGATTTTTCACGAACCCATGTTGGTTAGTACTGAGTAGACGGTGATGATCTAAATATTTCTGGATACCATCCCTTAAAAATCCTTCAAATAGTTTACCCACAATTGATGTTAAACTAACGGGTCTGTAATTAGCGGGATCTTCCTTTTTTGAATATTGGCACTACCTCTGCTATTCTCCAATCTTTTGGTACTATACCTGACGATAGTGACTTGCTAAAGATATAATGTAGGGGGGTAGCTAGTTCATCCCTTTATTCCATTAATACCCTCGGATGAATCCCATCTGGCCCTGGTGATTTATTTGTTTTGAGTTTGCTTAGCCTCAGTATTATTTCCTTCGGCGTGAAATCCACAATGAGATCTGGCTTATTTGTCCCGTTTGTGGTAAATGTTCGTTCCACAGTCTGCTCTCCCTTAGTAAATACTGATGAGAAGAACTCATTTAACAGTTTTGCTTTTCCCTTGTCCTCAGTAACACTTTTTCCACTAGTATCAGATAGTGGGCCTATGTTTTCCTTAATTAAACGTTTACTATTTATGTATTTAAAAAACTTCTTTGGGTTGGTTTTGCTTTCAGTGGCTATGCACTCTTCATATGGATATACAGAGGGAGCAGCCTGGGGTGTCATGGCATTACTTTTATATTATACAGGGGGAGCAGCCTGTGGTGTCATGGCATTATTATTATACAGGGGGAGCAGCCTGTGGTGTCATGGCATAATGCCATGACACCACAGGCTGCTCCCCTGTACAATAATAATGACACCACAGGCTGCTCCCCCTGTATAATATAAAAGTAATGCCATGACACCACCACCAGATATATTGTTTTTTTATGTAACTTACTGTATTTTATCCCTCAGGCTCCTTTACTGCTGCTGCGGCTCCAGTAATTTCAATTCCACTCTCTGCGCCGTGGCCTGTCCTGCTGCGCCCCCCCCCCCCCCCCCCCCCGACTCGACCTGCCTTCCTTCCTCTCTGCAGACGCGTGGGTGGGAGGCGTCATCGTCATGACGTCCCCACCCAGCGTCTGCCACTGCCTCAATAAGAGGGAACAGGCTGCCGGGCCCTCCTCCACGTAGCCGTGGAGGCCGGCGGCCATGTTCCTGTGGCCGCAGACATCTTAAAAGACCACAGGAACATGGCCGCCGGCAGTGCAAAAAAAACCTCTCAAAAAAGAGAAAAAGGTGGCTGCGCGGGCCACATGACGAGGTCTGTCGGGCCTTGTGTTTGACACCCGTGATCTACTTGATGATCCCATCAGATGCACCCATTACACCCAAACATTCCTCTCCTCCCCTGATCGGTCCTTGTCCCTGTGGTATTTTATGTGATCTCATCTTGGATGTTCCAGCTCATTGTGAGACTCCGTAGGTAAAGGTGCCCATACACAGTACAATTATTGTATACAATATCGCATCTCATCGCACAGGTTTTGCAATGCAATTAGATGAGATCTAGTACAAAAAGTATGCGCAGCACATACTTTTTGTACTAGATCTCATCTCATCGCAAAACCCGTGCGATGCAATGAGATGAGATGCGATATTGTATAAAATAATTGTACCATGTATGGGCACCTTAAGACTGCAGTCATTGTTTCCTCTGCTCACTCATTGAAGGGAATACTCTCCTCTGAAGTCCGCTGCCTGGGAATCATCTATGACTCTTCCCTATCCTTCATTCCAAGGGGGGAATGGACTATGATGGGAGTTCTTGTTTCACGTGGGATGTTGCTAGGGGCAACCAATCAAAATCTACTTTTATGTATTTAGCAGAGTGCAGTGAGGCGCCGCGCCCGAAGCATGGCGAGCCGTGCGATGGGTTGAGGTACACTTAGACTGTGTCCATGTTGACTAGGTCGACATTTGTGACAAAAAAACAAACAAGCTCATGTTGACCTTTTGACTGTCGACCTAATGCTTTTGTTGACCTTCGACCCTGTCGACCTTCAGTGCTCAACCCAATGCATGGCAACCTAAGATGGGTCAACCCAATGACCCATACCCCGGTGCAACAAACTCCCGGCTTCCGGTCAGGCAAATCACTAGCCACCAGTCAGGCAGACCAATTGTGGCTACTTACAGATAAAGACCAGCAATAATTCTAATGACACTCGTAGCAACATGGAAGGCGTTGCTACTGGAAACTGGCGAAAGCAACCAAAAGCTGGAGACACCCATAATGATCAATTCACAGAGCACGAGGACATGAACCCAGCACTGGTGTCCGTCCGGCGATGGGGGCATACAAAAAAAGGATACTCGTTATACAATAGGCTGGTGTCATTAATGTTGGTGGAAGTGCCTTTTCCCATGGGAACGTCCACTCCGTCCAGCTGTACGGTGGCAGAAGGATCAGGCGCTGTTCTGCCCAAACCTGGAATATGAAATCAGCATGTTAGCAGAAGCCAGACCCTGCCAATGTGAATGGTGTGTTTGTGCAGTAGCAGAAACGCAGAGAGCGTCACAATGCAAGTAATGTAATGTAGAATCTACTCTGGGGCATTTCTGTGCCTAGAAACAGTGGCGGCATGTAGGAAGAGGTGTAGACGCACGCTGGTAAGCATGTAACAGGACTACTAGACAGGTGACCAGACACGGCTGCACTTACCTTTCACACTGTGTTTACCCTTTGGTAATTTTGTTATGTGCGCAGCAGCCTTTAGTTCATGCCTGAAAGAGAAGGACACGCATTAAGCTCAGTACTTGAAACGACTACGTACAGATCTCACATCTTCGTAATCATAATGTAGAACATAATGAGAGAGTTTGTGTTCGCACAGCCACTGACATTTCTCCCCATTTACTCACATGTTTCCTAGAGCAACTTCTCCCAGCAGGAGCAGACCCATGGGGTTACCCGGCATTGGATGACAGTAGTTTGCACTTTTAGAGACCATGTCGGCAAAATAGATACCCTTACCGAACATGTAACCAGTCTGTGGAAGAAGGGCATAGACGTGTTAAACGCAAGCAGTCCTGAGGGTGGCAGATGAAGGGGTCACGGTTTGCTTTATTTTAATGTGAATCTTTTTCATCATTATTTTGTGGGCTAGATTAGTGCATCGGTGATGTTGCTTCTGTCTAATAATACCCACCACGGCCCTAACTGTGTGGTGTTTAAATAGTCTCCCTAAGCTTAGGTGGGTTTCCTCAGGGCATTCCGGTTTCTTCCCACACTCTAAAAGGTATACTGTTAGGTTTATTGGCTCCCAACAAAATAAACCCTAGCTTAAATGCCTATACATGTGGTAGGGAATATAGATTGTAATGGTGCATACACTCTGGGCAATGTTTGCCCTGAAAGACATTGGTGACCAATTTCCCTTGAACTTCCCCAGTGTCCTGGATGAAAGGTATAGAGCGTACACACTGAATGATCTAGCTATAGTCTATAGCATGGATGGCCAAACCGGTTCATGTATATCAGGCCACCTGTGGATCTAGAATAGGAATGAATGCAGCAGGTTTGACAATGTGACAGTTAGTAATGACTACACCTGTGCACCGGCTGGGTGATGTGGAAAACGTGGACCATTGGTAGATCTCGAGGATCAGTTTGGCCATCCCTGGTCTATAGGCTTTTTTTTGTTTTTAAAGATGTCCAATTTGAGCTGCCTGCACAGTCGCCGGACAACATTGATGAACGCCCGGCGGGTATGCGCATCATCATTCGTCTTTCGTAGCACACACTGAATGGTATTTTTAACCCATATCCTCCAGAAGGGCCAAAATAAATGATATAGGTCAAAAAAAAAAATCTTAGAATATGTATGCACTTTAAGATCCACTGGGACAGGGACTGATATGAATGTTCAAATATTGTCTGCGCTGCTGAATATGTGTGCGCTATATAAACATTTGGTAATAAAGAATAAAACTAGGCACAATGGGGGTAAGGTTACTAAAGCTTCTAAAAATTAAAAAAGCATGTTGTCTTTAGCAACTATTCAGATATGATCCTTCATTTCTCTATTGCACCCTAGAAAATTACTGTGGGCAACATAACCTAATTTTAATTTAGAAGCTTTAATAAATGTATTCCCAACTGCCATCAGTCTTAAGGTGCGTACACAAGTGTCGATTATCAGCTCAAAAATCCCTCAGTGTGTATGGGGACAGTGAAAGCTTCCACATGATTGCCAACTGACGCTGCCCCCCTGTCTGTTTTACAGGCCAAGTGAACCACTTTCCATAGTCTCATACTATGGAAAGTGGTTCACTTCCCCTCCCCCTAGGTCAAAAATCACCAGGCTGGGTGAAAATCGCTTGGTGTGTATACACTGAGCAATTTATCCGCCAGTGATCATCACATGATCAGTCGGCATACACACTGGGCAAAGAACGCCCAGCGTGTATGCACCTTTAGACTAAGGAGAGCACCAATGTCGGACTGGTAGCTACAGGACACAAACAAACACCACATTTAAACCCAGCAGATGTTATATGGTCTCTTGCAAGTAGATAAAAACTTTTTGTGATTTAGGAAAAGAGCCATTTAAAATGGCCGCGTCAGATAACTGCCTCGTACTCCCACCTCCTGCAGTTCATTCCCCCATATAAGAGCATGTACTTACAACAGGGGCCTCAGGCGGGGCAATTCGGAGACCCTGAGACAAGATGCCAGCAAAGTTGGTGGTGCGGGACCCGTGCCAGAGGAGCTGGCGGTTGTTCAGCTGTTTGAATGGCTTATACCGCTGACGTTCTCCGTCTCGCTGGATCTTGAAGATCTTTTTGTACAAAAGGAAAAAAAAATACAAAAATGAGAATTCCCTCATGCGCTTTCTAACTTCAATATATTGAACCTATTAAAAGGGGCTTTTGATAAAAGCACCAATCACACTCATTGTGGGGGGGTCTTCTCTATTTTTGGAGCGGTTCAAAAAGTGAACGCAAACGGACTACGTACGAAGGATACATATACGGACTACTGGCGGTCAGAATACTGAAACCAGAATCCGGTAGGAGAGAATTCCAACAGGGTTCAGTTAAGTATACACATTCTCACTGATCAGGATGCCGGATGTCAGTATTCAGGTGCCATATCCTGACACCAGATGTTATTCTCACCCAACTATCTTTGAAGGCTACACTAATATAGTCGCGGTATCAGGTTAACCTCTGCACGGCCTCATTTCCATGTTACATAGCGGTCGCCCTATTCACTACCATTACTTGAATGTCGGTTATGACAGAACAGAATCATCAGTAAAGCGGTGAACAGCCTTCCAGCAACGAACGGCGGCACTCACATCAATGACCTCCAGGTCATAAGCGTTATGTGTCTCGGCATGCGTGTTCTTGACGTACTGACGGATTATGTTAGCTTCCTCCGAATCCTGGTCAACCACCTGAATGGACGGAACAAACACAATCATAAATGACCATCACGTGCACAGTTCTTGCGTCGATAGCCATAGTTCTAATACCATATGAATTACCTTAATATCGGTCTTGATCTTTTCGTACTTCACATCGATGGGGTCCTTTTCTGTGTCGTCCGTGCCGCCCCTCAGTAGGCTGTAAGCGACTTCAATGTCCAGAAGATTGTCCAGCATCTGCACCTTAGCCTACAAGACGTAAGCGTTCCGCATTACAGGAGGACCGCTGCTTCACACCCCCACCACAGAAGAGGCCACCTGATTCCCACACACACCTGGATATACTCCTCTTTATCCAGGAGAGGAGGCTTCTTCATTCCAAAGTCATGAGGTATCAATGTGTAGAAGCGATTGGACAGATCCAGCAGTCGCGCCTCACCAGCACTTTCTGATACAGCCTTAAACAGAACAGCACCCTCTAGTGTTAGAATCCTGAGCGGGCCCATTTGCAGCAAGTACAGTAATCCGCAGTGGCCGACTCCTTTTACCCGGCCACCTGATAAATGCAATGTTACATAATGACAAGGGGAGAGAGAAGTATACTCACTTGCTGCACTTCGTTTAGAATGGAGTAGGCGCTCTGAATCTGTCGCTTGCTCAGCTTCCCCAATGGCATCTTTTGGAGATCAATCTGAAATCAGGGACTACAATCAGTAAGAGTAACAAGTAAGGAATCATATGCAGTGCAAATAAGACTTATTTCTAAAGTCCGAAGAGAGATTCCCTGATCCAACAACTGATTAACAAGCGGAAACAAAGAGATTTTCTGGAATCTTATTGTTACTCCCAAGGACTGAATTACTGCTGGTGATTGCTATGAGGATATAATATCGGCAACCAGGTGCGTCCAATGGTCCAGGTGCGACGCAACTGTTACGGAGGACAATACATCCACGCACAGGATCAGAAGTGTTCCGTCTCGGTTGGAGTAGTGTGAAGATGACCTTTCAGGATTAGCCATCTCAGCACAATTTTTAGACTACAGGTCATCAAACCACCGCACTGTCGGTATGAGAAGCAGATTCTCTCATCCGTCATCTTTAATGCCTCGTGAAGATGTTCTTCATGCAGAGTGGTAGAACACTGCACTAGACGCTAATCAGAACTCATAGGAGCCTCTTCTAGGAAGGGTACCCAAATGCTGCATTAATAAACAAACCTTTTGCTACAGCTTCCTCGGGTTCCATTCCCACCATGGCGCTAACTGTGCGGAGTTTGTTTATTCTCCCCGTGCACTCCGGTTTCCTCTCACAATCCAAAAATATACTGGTAGGCCAATTGGCGTCCATCAAAAGTACCCCTAGAATGTCTGTGTGTGTACATGTGGTAGGGAATATAGATTGTAAGCGCCGCTGGGGCAGGGACTGATGTGAATGTTTAACTATTCTCTGTACAGCGCTGCGGAATATGTGTGCGCTATATAAGAAACTGTTAATAAATAAATACATTTTCAAACTGGAAATATTTTCAGATGAATGCGTGACCCTGGCGGGAGAAATGATCCCTGAGTCCTGCAGGCTTGCGGTAACTAGGCCTAGGAGGAGACGAGCAGCCGGCAATTTGTTACATTGGATAAACATTAAAACAATTTTGGCTTTATTTGAACTCTATGTCCAGTACCTCAAACTCCACCATGGCTTTCTTCATGCTTTCCACATCAAAGATCAGCTTGATGAGCTCCTGCACCGGCTTTGGAAGTTTGGATTTGGTTCCTGCGCCCACAGACAGCTTTTTCACCACATCCTCCTCCTGCAAACACAACCGGCGATAAATATTAATAGTTCGTGATCAACAACTGCATGCCATAAGCCTCTCGCTAAGCGTACCGTAACTAACCATAGCCCGGGAGAAATTAACAGCGGCTGAGAACACATTCCAAGGAGATACGGCTACTGATACCACGATTACATTTATGAACTAAAGTCACGGGAGGGGGGTTTGGGCGATATACACAGGAGTGCAAAATACGCAGTCATATGGATCTTCCATTTACCACAGATGGAATTCGCTCAGCACAGAGCTGCACAGTGATGTGTGCTGAGTGACCTGTCGAGAACACTGGCCCTGACTGATGAGGTCACTAGATTTATCCAGCATGCTGGATATTAATCGCCGGGCGGTCGCGACGCGCGGTGACACGCATCACTATGGCCCCTACACTTAGAGCGAGGTAGGGGCATTTTCTAAGCGATCTAGTGAGATAATTTAGAAAATGCCCTGAAATCACCACGTGTGCAGGCAACATTGGTTGCATCAGATGCTTAAGTAGTTACCATATATATCTCTATTCCCTGCATGTACTGTCCCTGTATAATCTGCATACGTAGTTCCTGCTACAAAGCAGACTGACTCATTTACTGGGACCTCATTTAGGAGTTAGGAGACCTTCTTAAAAGTTAGCAGCGCCATTTTGGTGGACTTTCTGGGACACCATTTCCCTTTAGGAGGGATCTTTCAAAAAGAGGTGTTCTTTTCAATAATCCAGTACAGGGATTAAGCGATGAAAGCCTGGAAGAATAGTCTTTGTATTTATGAGATTTATATTTGTGTACTGTGATTGTTTTATGCATATTAAAAGTATCTATTTATTTATTTTATTAAACTATGTATCATTACCTAGCTAGTTTTGTTCCAGTTTGCATCATAGATTATAGATTCATGTAACTTTATACTGTGTTATAAAGTGTATCAGCGATACCCTCCTATGATGTAACCCTGCCTGTGGCCTGTAGGTGTCACTGTGCAGGATGAACAATCACTGAAGGTAATCACTAGGAACTAGCGATATTACTGAGGCATAAATGGGACATGGTCCACTGGGAGGGAAACCATACTCCTAATATAACCCCCATTTACTAATACACCAGTGCAGCGGTATTGGTGGTCTGAGTCTCCCCACCGCCTCACAAGGAGGCATTTACCCCACCAAATCTGGAAAAGGTAATCTCTGGGTTACGACGCTGCCCTCTAAATTGTGGATAAGCAGCATGTTCCATCTGACAGCGAGAGCAGACAGAATGTAAACTTTGGGGACAGTCCCTGGTAGCTAGTACAGCGGTACCCTGGGAAGGGTGTACAGTCTCAGGATCCTATAGTTACAACATCATGCTGACTGCACAGGTGGCCTAGCTGTCTCTTGCCTGAAGACTATAGGATAGGAAAGTGCAGCAGCGTTAAACCGCCCTCCTCCCTAAGCTGCTGTTTTGACATTTGGCTCCAGGCAAGACGCAGAGTTAGCGTCTAGTGACCCCTGGTGGAGAAGGGGAGGTTGTGCCTTTGTTATGCAAAATAAAAAAAATGGTAACGGTACTATAACTAGGCGGCACTGGTCTATAAGTAGGATCCATAATCTGCCCATGAAATATGACAGTCAGCAACCACCAGATCCCTATCTCTATGTAGGTTTCCCAAATAGCTGCGGAGACCACTGGAAATCTGGCTAAAGAAACCTTCCCGCATATTGGGGTCCTGCAGCACTATTATTCACTTGTGTATATACAGTACTTCACGTCACATTCACACCGGCACTTGCAGTATCTCCAGCGGGTAGAACTTATTCCACTCCTCTAACCATCCCTAAATGTCACTGGCCTACACCAATCACATACCTGTCCATAGTCTATCTCCAGCGGGTAGAACTTATTTGGGTACTTGGTGAAGTTGGTGGAGTGCCAGACGTTGCCAGTCTTCTCCTGGTACAGGCTCAGGAAATGGTCAATTGCTTCTTCTTTGGATGACATTTCCTTCAGTTTGTTACTTCCTATAACCGTTCCCACGCGACCCCAGGACCGGAACACCCAGTACCTGCGCAGGGTTACAGAAGCGTTCAGGAGAGGAGACTACAAGTGCGCTATGAATAGAAGAGTATTTTATGGACACACTTTGAGCCACCCCCTAACCTGGGCGGGGAAGAAGCTGCACCCATATTCCTGAAGCCGTTTCCTTTTCCCATTATTCATCCCTATACTTTTCTCAATCAGTACCGTTTTCTCTTTAGCTCTACACAGACAACCCTTCCTTTCCTCTTTTCCACAAATCCTTTTTCCACCCACTCCCTACTCGCACCCTATACGTCTCCAGCACTGCTATTACCCCCCCCGCCATCAGCGCTTGCTCTCTACTCCTCATCCCACCTCTTCTCATCCCAACCCTGCGTAGAAGAGCACACACCTCGCTTCTCGGTCATGTTCTATGAGCTGCAGTTTGTAGTAGGAATTGGTTCCCCTCTTTATATCCACCAGGCCCAGGGTAGCGCTGAAGATCTTGCCGCTCTTCTCCAGCACGTGACATGAATTTTCCAGTCCTGAAACAATCCGATACATTGACAATATTACTACAAAATAACCAGTTCAGCTGCCAGAAAGCCCTGTATATACATAACTATAGATGAAGACGGCCGCACACATTTTACGCTAAACTTTAAAGTTTTCATTACGGCAACATTTCCATAAACTCTGCTCCCTACCTCCCTCCCTCCACGGCCATGGTTCAATAAAATAATAATACTCGCACCAAAATCGCAGGGGTGCATCTTGCATTATACTGAGGAGCAGGATATGGTGGTTCCAAATCTATATCCGTTATCCGGATTAGTGCCTCATTCAGACTTGTTTGCTAAGCTGCATATATTTGATGCTTAGCGAGCAGAACAGCAACCACAATATGCGGTACTCGGTGTAAAGGCCCAAAGCCTTCTATTATGAATCTCTTAGGGCCGCTGGTTTTCCCCAAACAAACAATTAAGCTGAACTGTCACAAGGATCTGTCCCAGGAAAGCTAACACTTTCTTTTAATGACTAATCACCGACTTAATGACCTTACACAATTGACAGCGTACACCTCCTGTGGCCGCAGTGTTTTCTCACCACTTCCTATTAAGAGGAATCTCGCGAGAATTCCCCTGTACTTGACTCCCGGAAAAGCTGTGGGGTGGGTGGGCGGGCCATTCAGACCGGTTACAGGGGCCTGAGGTTCCCCACCCCTGCTCTAAACCTATGGGTAAAAAATCTTAACAGAATTCAGATGGGTGGAAGGGTGTAGACTGCAAACGCTTTTGCTGCGCCTTCTCCTGCAGCAAACTACACCGCAAAAACAGCCGTGCAAACGCTGCCGCAAGGACAGCCGCGCAAACTAAACCGCAAGGACAGCCGCGCAAACTAAACCGCAAGGACAGCCACGCAAACTAAACCGCAAGGACAGCCACGCAAACTAAACCGCAAGGACAGCCACGCAAACTAAACCGCAAGGACAGCCACGCAAACTAAACCGCAAGGACAGCTACGCAAACTACACCGCAAAAACAGCCGTGCAAACGCTGCCGCAAGGACAGACGCGCAAACTAAACCACAAGGACAGCCACGCAAACTAAACCACAAGGACAGCCATGCAAACTAAACCACAAGGACAGCCATGCAAACTAAACCACAAGGACAGCCACGCAAACTAAACCACAAGGACAGCCACGCAAACTAAACCACAAGGACAACCGAGCAAACTAAACCACAAGGACAACCGTGCAGATGGACAAGAAATAATTCCTCCTATGTATTTTTCTTCTGTATCTAGCTGCAGAGACCGTGGATATGTCCGAGAAGCCTTTCCTGCATTTCTTCATGTAACTTACCGGAATCCGGGTCTATGGCTGCTCCCCCTTTAACGGTCAACTTCATTTTCTTCTCAAATTTGGTCCCCCCTAAAAATAATAAAGAATGGCTGTAATATGTTACACAGAAAGGCTAAACCTGCACGGCAATCAAGTCTGTTCTAGATTACCCACCGCCTCTAGGGAGGATAAAACCATGCATATACTGTGTTACAAAGCACAGACACGTGTCAATCCAGTGTCCGACAAGGGTTTTAAAATACTGCAGCAGGAGAGGACTCTCTACGTGACACGTATGTACTGCCGTGTGGGGGGGATCTGCTAAAACATCTCAATCAATCATGAAAAGAAACAGGGGTTAGAGGTGATGTTACTGCCAATGGGTTTGGGTCATTGGGTTGACCAAAAGTCGACTTGCATTGGGTTGACCACTAAAGGGTGACACAGTTTAAGTCGACACCTGAAATAGGTAGACATGCTTAAGGTCGACAGTCTTTGACTGTCGACCTTCAAACCACGTCGACCTATTTCAGATGTCAACCTAAGTTACGTCGACCATTAGTGGTCAACAATGCATGTAGACCTTTAGCGGGCTGACCCAACGACTGTATACCAGTGCCAACTGTATTTTTATATTTAAAAAGGTTGTCCACTATTGAAGTTCTTCCTGTAAATGTTCCATCTTTCAATTCTTAACAAGGCAAGGTGTTGGTGGGGGCTAGCAGGTAGGGATTAGGCAAGGCAAGGTGTTGGTGGGGGCTAGCAGGTAGAGATTAGGCAGTGCACAATGTTGGTTAAGTACTGAACAATGGGGTGTGACTCACTCCCCTCCTGAAAGCCTCATTGGCCCAGCATGCAAGGATTTATTTTTATTACAGATTAAAAACAACGAATGGCTGCCGTTTGATTTTCACACTTTCACAAAGTTTTGTCCAACGCTGCTCAATGCTGGTAGAATCTTGTGCTGGAATTGACATGATGTGTCAGTGTCTGCTGTATGTATATCTCAATAAAGCTACAAGTTTCAAAACCAATATAATGGTATGGCTCACAGGCACACAAAAGTAGCTAGAGGTGCGAATTGGTGCACAACATCCAATTAAGTTCTGAAGTTTGAAAACCCCCCACTTTTTTTTTTTTTTTTAAACTCCTCTCCACCAATCATGCAAATCATTTCTCTAGATAAAGAAGACTCACCTTGCTCTTCCTTCACTTTCCCCGCGCTCTTCCCAGCATTGGGCTTCTGCTTTGGAGGGGGCTCCTGCACCTCCTGCTTGATCTCCGCGCCCCACGTCGATATCCGGTGCAGGGTCAGCAGGTCCTGAGTGCTCTTCCCTGACTGGATCTCCTTCAGGAAGTCCTCACTCACCACCTGTACATTGGCCGCTTTCACATCCTCCATCTTTTTGCTCATCTTATCCACTTCCTCTGTTATGAGCAAAACAGGCGCTATGAACCATGTTATCTGTTGTAAGGTCACAAAACCTCTGTATGCAGTGTTATAAATAATCATAAATGATTGGCAATGTAATGTCTATGAGACTGTAATGTAGAATCTATGACCAATTGGCTCACAGGCCTCCAGCTGGGTTCTGGACTTACTCTGGGTGCTGACGCAGACTGTGGCTTTATTTGCTGATCCCGTTGTCTTTCCGCCCAGGTCTTCAATCAAAGCCTTTGTTTCATCTTTGTTTTTAGACAGTTTGCCAACAACGAGAACTATCATGTTTGTCAACGGCTTGCCTAGGAGGATGATAAAAAGTTTAGATTGTTATTTTAAATGAGGTCACAACACTCAGCGGCGGTAATGCACCAGAGGTCCCAGCAGCCAGGCTGAAGGAGAGCAAACACCGTGAACGAGGATACACTTCGTACAAATATCAGTAGCTTCACAAAGCTTGTTCCGATAGCACCGATATATCTGCTTAGATATAGTTCTAGAACAATAGTAACTAGCTGACGTGCACGGTTTCAACTGGCAAAGGTTTGCTGGACGGAACATTTTACCCCTTTTCACCCACTTAAGAGTCGTATTTAGTGGGTGGCTGCAAATAACAGTAACAGTGTCCAGACCAACCAGCAGGTCACAGGATCCTGATCACCCAGCAGGTCCACAGGGGGACAAACTGTCACATTTTCCAGAGCACAATGGTGTTGCATGGCAAGCATCCAATTACAACACCAATATTTTGCTGAAAATCTACAGACCAAGACCTTAACTTTGGTAGATGACGTATGCTGCTCGGACGATGGCACCATAGAAATAGGTCACTCATAAAAGTCATCCTCCTACTATTAATTATAGATCTCAAGACATGAAACGCAGTTTGATTTAGACGGACTACTCACAGGTGCAATCCCAGCACAGTCCAGCCCAAACCTGGTGCTCCTTTGTCCTATGTCAGATTATGCACCTGGCACTTCCATTTAATAGGACCAGTTCCAATATGGTCAGTCATTATAAGCCATAAAAAAAATTCCATTTACCTTCTGGAATAGGCTCCTCCTTAACTGCAGGTTTAGCTGGCACAGGAGCGCTGACGGGAGCGGGTTCTGCCGATGGAGGGAAGGCTCGGTCCCGTTTTTTAAACTTGAACTTTTTCAGGTATGGCACTTCGTAAAACTCCTGGAAAAAAAGTAATGAGAAGATTGGATCTCTACAGCACGGTCTAGGTTTGAGATTGCCTGCAATATTGATTACATGTGTGTATCATATGCGCAAACCAAAAGTGACACCGGCAATTCCTGGGATCACAGAGCTGCTGTCTGGGTGAACACGGAAGAGCAGAATTATTATTCCGAGCAGAAATAATACTAGAAATCGTATGTACGCACCTTCGGTACAACCCAGTCCTTTCTACTGGGGGTCTGTGTTTTAGCAACACATTTGGTCCACGCGCTGATGTCTCCTGTGCAATAATAGGCATCAGTCTTGAACACAAACTGTCCCTTGCATTCCTCACAAGGGAGTAAAGCTCCGAACGCCATCCCTTCCGCCACCCGGTCCTGGATCTGAAGCATCCGGGAAGCAAAAGACATTTCAGTTTTAAAGAAAACATTATAAAAATGAAATACCATAATAATTCATTTTGTATGTACAAACAAATGGCAGAAGTGAGGCACAGGACACAGCTGCCTCAATCCCAACAATCGTGCTCTTCTCCAGATGTTCTGCAAAGAGCCAGTGGAGTTCCCTTATATATGGCGGCTACATCACTTGACTTACGTTGGTCTCGCCAGATGGGACCTGCTGTTTGTTGGCGATAAGCAGCTCCTTCAGGTCATTGGTGCTACAGACCTTCTTCAGCTCATCCTTTATATTCCAGATGAGTTCTGTCTGCTCCTGTGGACATAATGAGGGGGAATTCAGCAACACACACTCAATCACAAATACTTATGCAACACATATTAGTAAGCGCTGTCTAGTGAAAACAGATGAAATAGTGGGCCTAATTCAGGTTGTGCACTGCCGAGATGGCGCAGCAACTAGTCGACTACTGAAGAAGTGGTCGGACTTGGAGGTGGGGCCCGGGGCATCATGCAGGGAAGCGGGTTATACACAAGGACCTGACGCCCTGCACTGCGTCAGGTCCTTGTACACTACAGTACTGTAATACACACACACACACATACACAGCCTGCACTGAATCATGTCCTTGTACACTACAGTACTGTAATACACACAGCCGGCCATGTATATAAAATCTATATATAGATTATATATACAATGAAATTAAATTCCTGGGGGTAATGTACGGTGGCACTACCAAGACAAAGCCGGGCATGCTTATAGATACATATGCATGCCCGGCTGTGTCTCTGCAGCGCCACCGTCCATTACCCCCAGGAATTACATTTTTACCCCATTTGGGGTAATTTAACCCTGTTCTAAACTGACTTTTATTTCCTCCGCAGATAGCTGGTAATGGGGCGGGTGCTGAAGTCATGCGATGCCTGCGTTCCCTGAGAACACCTGGGACACCCATAAAATGCTGAGCATTCAACTGCTCCGGCCCGGTGTCCGCCCCCCCGCCACAGAGACGATATGTAACTCGCCTAAGCCGCTCCCTGTCGGGGTTTGCACATGCGCAGAAATGCGCAAACCCCAACCATAGGGACTGGGGCCGAATTCGGATTTGTGATACTGAATCAGCCCCAGAGTTGACTATAGTTCTATAGAGAAGATCACTGGAGTAACCTGTGTGTCTCGTGCCCTGCTCTACATTAGGCATCCACCACATGAGGTCACCTGGTCACGATTGGTGGGTTCATATGTTTGGCCAAAAATGATGCCATGCAGTATATATTATAACTAGGTGATTCATCGCGCCCTACGGGCGCTCTTCACACCGTCGTAAGGGGCTGCGCCCCCTTAATTTGTGAACATTTGTATATGAGAAAGATGGTTAGAATTAGAGATGAGCGGGTCCGGATCCCCGAGATCCGAATATCGGGGATCCGGGCCAGATCCGAGCCGGCTCGGGTGTTCCCGCCTGAATTCCGGACCAATAACGAGGCCGAACGTCATCATCGCGCTGTCGGATTCTCGCGGGAGCGGGATCTTATAAAAAGACGCACGCGCGCCCGCCATCTTCACTCCAATCTTGGAGAGGGAAGAGGGTGGTTGGGAAGCTCCGTGTGCTCCGTGCTGTGCTCTGTGCCATGTGCTCCGTGACCTGACCTGTGCCCTCACTGCCCTGTGCTGTGCTCCGTGCCATGTGCTCCGTGACCTGCCCTCACTGCCCTGTGCTGTGCTCCGTGCCATGTGCTCCGTGCTGTGCCCTGTGTTGTAGACTTGTGGCCTGAGCCCTGTAGTGTGATTTAACTAACTAGGTGCTGCAGTGCTCACACGCAGGGGCTGCAGTGTCCACTGTCCAGGGGCTGTCCTGTGGCCCGTGCCCTGATGTGATTTATTTAGCCCTAAATCCTGTGTTGTGATTTATTTTATTTAGCCCTGAACCCTGTGTTTTTTTTTGTGATTTAACTAACTCAGTGCTGCAGTGCTCACACACAGGGGCTGCAGTGCTGCTGAGTAGTACACTGTGTACAGGGGCAGCATTAATACAAGGGGCTGTGTCCAGTGTGACGGCCTATATCTTATCCATTGTCCAGTGTCACAAGTCACTCACGACATATATCCTGTGTCCTGTCCTGTGTGACGACTGACGACATATCCTGTGTCCAGTGTGACGACATATATCCTGTGTCGTGCTGCAGTGCTCACACGCAGGGGCTGCAGTGCTGCTGAGTAGTACACTGTGTACAGGGGCAGCATTAATACAAGGGGCTGTGTCCAGTGTGACGGCCTATATCTTATCCAGTGTCACAAGTCACTCACGACATATATCCTGTGTCCTGTCCTGTGTGACGACTGACGACATATCCTGTGTCCAGTGTGACGACATATATCCTGTGTCCAGTGTGAAGACATATATCCTGTGTCGTGCTGCAGTGCTCACACACAGGGGCTGCAGTGTCCACTGTCCAGGGGCTGTCCTGTGGCCCGTGCCCTGATGTGATTTATTTAGCCCTAAGCCCTGTGTTGTGATTTATTTTATTTAGCCCTGAACCCTGTGTTTTTTTTTTGTGATTTAACTAACTCAGTGCTGCAGTGCTCACACACAGGGGCTGCAGTGCTGCTGAGTAGTACACTGTGTACAGGGGCAGCATTAATACAAGGGGCTGTGTCCAGTGTGACGGCCTATATCTTATCCATTGTCCAGTGTCACAAGTCACTCACGACATATATCCTGTGTGACGAATGACGACATATCCTGTGTCCAGTGTGACGACATATATCCTGTGTCCAGTGTGACGACATATATCCTGTGTCGTGCTGCAGTGCTCACACGCAGGGGCTGCAGTGTCCACTGTCCAGGGGCTGTCCTTTGGCCCGTGCCCTGATGTGATTTATTTAGCCCTAAGCCCTGTGTTGTGATTTATTTTATTTAGCCCTGAACCCTGTGGGTTTTTTTTGTGATTTAACTAACTCAGTGCTGCAGTGCTCACACACAGGGGCTGCAGTGCTGCTGAGTAGTACACTGTGTACAGGGGCAGCATTAATACAAGGGGCTGTGTCCAGTGTGACGGCCTATATCCTATCCATTGTCCAGTGTCACAAGTCACTCACAACATATATCCTGTGTGACGAATGACGACATATCCTGTGTCCAGTGTGACGACATATATCCTGTGTCCAGTGTGACGACATATATCCTGTGTCGTGCTGCAGTGCTCACACGCAGGGGCTGCAGTGTCCACTGTCCAGGGGCTGTCCTTTGGCCCGTGCCCTGATGTGATTTATTTAGCCCTAAGCCCTGTGTTGTGATTTATTTTATTTAGCCCTGAACCCTGTGGTTTTTTTTTGTGATTTAACTAACTCAGTGCTGCAGTGCTCACACACAGGGGCTGCAGTGCTGCTGAGTAGTACACTGTGTACAGGGGCAGCATTAATACAAGGGGCTGTGTCCAGTGTGACGGCCTATATCTTATCCATTGTCCAGTGTCACAAGTCACTCACAACATATATCCTGTGTCCTGTCCTGTGTGACGACTGACGACATATCCTGTGTCCAGTGTGACGACATATATCCTGTGTCCAGTGTGACGACATATATCCTGTGTCCAGTGTGACGACATATATCCTGTGTCCAGCGTGACATATATCCTGTGTCCAGTGTGACGACATATATCCAGTGTCCAGTGTGACGACATATATCCAGTGTCCAGTGTGACGACATATATCCAGTGTCCAGTGTGACGACATATATCCAGTGTCCAGTGTGACGACATATATCCAGTGTGACGACATATATCCAGTGTGACGACATATATCGAGTGTGACGACATATATCCAGTGTCCAGTGTGACGACATATATCCAGTGTCCAGTGTGACGACATATATCCAGTGTCCAGTGTGACGACATATATCCAGTGTCCAGTGTGACGACATATATCCTGTGTCCAGTGTGACGACATATATCCTGTGTCCAGTGTGACGACATATATCCTGTGTCCAGTGTGACGGCCTATATCTTATCCATTGTCCAGTGTTTCAAGTCACTCACGACATATATCCTGTGTCCTGTCCTGTGTGACGACTGACGACATATCCTGTGTCCAGTGTGACGACATATATCCTGTGTACAGTGTGACGACATTTATCCTGTGTCCAGCGTGACATATATCCTGTGTCCAGTGTGACGACATATATCCTGTGTCCAGTGTGACGACATATATCCAGTGTCCAGTGTGACAACATATATCCTGTGTCCAGTGTGACGACATATATCCATTGTCCAGTGTGACGACATATATCCAGTGTCCAGTGTGACATATATACATTGTCCAGTGTGACGACATATATCCAGTGTCCAGTGTGACGACATATATCCAGTGTCCAGTGTGACGACATATATCCAGTGTCCAGTGTGACGACATATATCCTGTGTCCAGTGTGACGACATATATCCTGTGTCCAGTGTGACGACATATATCCTGTGTCCAGTGTGACGGCCTATATCTTATCCATTGTCCAGTGTTTCAAGTCACTCACGACATATATCCTGTGTCCTGTCCTGTGTGACGACTGACGACATATCCTGTGTCCAGTGTGACGACATATATCCTGTGTACAGTGTGACGACATTTATCCTGTGTCCAGCGTGACATATATCCTGTGTCCAGTGTGACGACATATATCCTGTGTCCAGTGTGACGACATATATCCAGTGTCCAGTGTGACAACATATATCCTGTGTCCAGTGTGACGACATATATCCATTGTCCAGTGTGACGACATATATCCAGTGTCCAGTGTGACATATATACATTGTCCAGTGTGACTACATATATCCAGTGTCCAGTGTGACAGGGGCTGTGTCCAGTGTACAGGGGCTGTGTACAGGGGTTGTGTCCAGTGTACAGGGGTTGTGTCCAGTGTACAGGAGCTGTGTACAGGAGCTGTGTCCAGTGTCCAGGGGCTGTGTCCAGGGGCAGTGTCCAGTGTGACGGCTGTGTCCAGTGTACAGGAGCTGTGTCCCGGGCGGTGTCCAGAGGCTGTGTCCATTGTCCAGGGGCCGTGTCCAGGGGCTGTGTCCAGGGTAACGGGCTGTGTCCATTGTCCAGGGGCTGTGTCCAGGGTGACGGGCTGTGTCCAGTGTCCAGGGGCAGTGTCCAGTGTGAAGGCTATGTCCAGTGTACAGGAGCTGTGTCCTGAGGCTGTGTCCAGTGTGACGGCTGTGTCCATTGTCCAGGGGCTATGTCCAGTGTGACGGCTGTGTCCAGTGTACAAGAGCTGTGTCCAGAGGCTGTGTCCATTGTCCAGGGGCTGTGTCCAGGGTGACAGGCTGTGTCCAGTGTACAAGAGCTGTATCCAGAGGCTGTGTCCATTGTCCAGGGGCTGTGTCCAGGGTGACGGGCTGTGTCCAGTGTCCAGGGGCAGTGTCCAGGGGCAGTGTCCAGTGTCCAAGGGGCTGTGTCCAGTGTGACAGGCTGTGTCCAGTGTAAATTAAGAAAAACAAATAAAAAGTAATAAATAAAATAAAAACACATTTTTGGAGGATGATGGTGGAGGAAATAGTGGGAGATCAGCAACCTGATAGAAGTGCTGAAGCTTCTACCACCAGTCATGACAAGGCCGATACCTCTTTGTATTTGCTCTTTGGAGCATTTCTCTTTTTTTGGGATATTAAACTGCCACCCTGTCTGCCCCTGCAGTGCCGCTCTGCCAGGTTGGAAGTGTAAGGTCCACATGTATGTGATGCCGACTGCTGTCGCTTAGCTTAGTCATCCAGCTACCTCGGTATACCCTTTTGGCCCAACTACAGTAAATGAAAACTATTTTGTAAGCTGTGAAGTGATCAAAATTTACTAGAAATGAGTGGAAACTAATGTTATTGAGGTTAATAATACTTTAGGGGCAAAAACAGGCCCAAATTCTGTTATTTTAGCCATTTTTAGCATTTTTTCATAAAAATCCAGATCCAAAACCAAAACCCACAAGGGTGGTTTTGCCAAAACCAATCCAGATCCAAAACACGAAGGGAGATCCAGATCCAAAACCAAAACACGAAAAAGTGGCCGCCGCACATCTCTAGTTAGAATTGTATGAAAGATGGCCTGTATTGCAACTTGAGTTATAGGTGAAATGTGTTAAATAGAGAGCATATGATATGGAAGGGGGTGTGTATTGTTTTGTTTCATTAAAAAGCGGTTACAGAGTAAGATGTACATCAGTGTTTTTCAACCACTGTGCCGTGGCACACTAGTGTGCCATGAGTTGTTCTCAAGTGTGCCCCCAGATCTAGAAATTCCCAAATTAGTTTACAGCAACCACCAGTTCGTGTTATTTACTGGTCTCTTCTTTTAATTTAAAGGGCCAATGTATTTTATTTGTGTTACCTGTGGGGACCAGTGTGATTGTTTTTTATATGGGGGGCAATAGGTTTGTTTTTTACCTGTGGGGGGCAATGTGTTTTTCCCTGTGGGGATATCATGGTGTGCCTTGGCAATTTTAAAATCTTATTTAGTGTGCTGCAAGGTAAGAAGGTTGAAAATCACTGATGTACATTGATAGTGTGGATGGTACAGTGACATTTGTGGGTGTGGGGGGGGCTGTGTGTGCATGTTGTTTAGGTGTGTGTGTGCACAATAGTATAGCAAGGTGTTTTGGAGTCAGCGGCTCCCCACTGGCGGAGGTCACGACACAGGAAAACAGGAGGCTGGGTAGTGATAGGGGTGTGTGGGAATAAGGGGGACTAAAGTGGAGGGTGGGAGATACTGTGCTACTTCTGCCAGTGGGTGAGGGTCCAGTGTGGCAGCACAGGAGTACAGGATGGTGGCCCTGAGTCAGTGTCTCCTCCTACTGGGTGGGAGTTAGGGTGCATGAGAGCAGGAGGCTGGGCTATGAGGCATGATAGGGGCATGTGGGCAAAACAGCGTCAGCGACTTACCAGTGGTGGAAGTTACGGTTCAGGAGAGCAGGAAGCTGGGTAGTGATAGGGGTGTGTGAGTATACGGGGGACTAAAGAGGGGCTTAGGGGTGCCGTGAATTGCGGGAGGGGTGCCGTGAATCAAGGGAGGGAGGGGGCGCAGGTGTCCACGAATCGTGGGAGTCCGCAAAGCGTGGGAGGGGGCGTGAATCGCGTAAGGGGGGGTGTTTTGCGATTTGCGGGGGGGGGGGGGGGGGGGGGTGCGCGGGGGATGACGTGAATCGTGGGGCGTGAATCGCCGGAGGGGCGGTGCGCGGGGGTCTGCGAATTGCAGGGGGGGGGGGGGGGGGGGGGGGGGGGGGCACGGGGCGCAATGAATCACCTAGTTCAGGGGTTCCCAATCTTTTTCGAATCACGGCACCCTAGAGTATCATAATTTTTCCACGGCACCCCTAGGCCCAGAAAAATATATTTTAAATTAAGTAGATTGTGTTTATATGTGCTTCTTAGGTTCAGTTATGTGTTAAAGGGCAGGATTTGCTTCTGATTGTACACATATTTTATGATTGGCAGCCAACAGCACTGGTTTTGTCCATAAAGAATTGATCACAAATAATTTTTATTGGTCCTGGACCACCAACCCGTGGCACCCCTGCAAGTGTCCCGAGGCACCCCAGGGAGCCACGGCACACAGTTTGGGAACCACTGACCTAGTTGGTTATATATTCTTGTAGAAGGATAGTAGGATGTTGCGGTCATTCAGAATGCATTTACATAAACAGTAATAGTAGCAGTAAAAGGTCTGACTTAAAACACCTACAGTAAAACAGAACAGGTGTTATATATTATACAAAGAATTGGTTGATGATGTCTAGGTTGACGTGCACATAGTTGTCACTGGAAAAAAATTGCCACAAGAAAAAACACAGAAAGGTCAACACATGTACATGTTGAAATAAGTGTGACACGCCATTGGTGTCCATGTCGACACATGAGAATGAATACGAAAACATTCAAAAAAAAGAAAAATAAATCTTCAAAAACTCATGTCAACCTTTTTCATTGTCGACCATAGCCGTGTCAGTGTTTTGCATGTGCCATTTAATCCTGGGGTTGCCGTGAATCGCACGCGGGGTGAGGGGGGGGGGGGGGGGGGGGGTCCGCGAATCACGGGAGGAGGGGTTGTGGGTGGATGCCGTAAATTGCGAGGGGGGGGGTTGTGGGTGCCGCGAATCGTGGGAGGGGGGCGCGGTTGGTTGCCGCAATGACAGGAGGGGGGAGAAATCGCGGTAGGGGGGTCGCGGGGGGTGGGGCCGCGAATCGTGGAAGTCGTGGGGGGTGCCGCGAATTGGGGGGGGGGGGGGTGTCCGCGAATCACGGGAGGAGGGGTCGTGGGTGGATGCCGTGAATTGCCGGAGGGGGGGTCACGGGGTGGGTGGGGCGCGAATCGTGAGAGGGGGCGCGGGGGGTTGCAGTGAATCGTGGGAGGGTGGGTCGCGGGGGCGGTTGGTTGCCGCAATGACAGGAGGGGGGGAGAAATCGCGGTAGGGGGGTCGCGGGGGGTGGGGCCGCGAATCGTGGAAGTCGTGGGGGGTGCCGCGAATTGCGGGGTGTGTGCTGCGAATCGCGGGAGGGTGCCGCGAATCGCCACAAGAAAAAATCAACACAGAAAGGTCAACACATGTAAATGTTGACATAAGTGTGGCACTTCATTGGTGTCCATGTCGATGAATATGAAAACATTCAAAAAGTGAAAAATAAATCTTCAAAAACTCATGTCAACCTTTTTCATTGTCGACCATAGCCATGTCAGTGTTTTGCATGTGCCATTTAATCGTTGGGTTGCCGTGAATCGCGGCAGCGGGTGTCCGCGGGAGGGGGGGGGGGTGGTCGCGGGAGGGGGGGGGGGGTGTGCCATGAATTGCGGGAGAGGGGGGTCACGGGGGTGGGTGCTGCGAATTGCGGGAGGGGGGGGCGCAGCGAATCGCGGGAGGGGGGGGGGGGGGTCGCGTGGCCGGCCGCGAATCACGGGAGGGGGGGCTGGGTGCGGTGGGTTGCAGCGAATCGCGAAAGGAGGGGGGTCGTGGGGGTTTGCCGCAAATCGTGGGGGGTGCTCACCTGGTGTGTCTGGTGAGTAGCTGTGTCTTTGCTGGGTAACATGGGGAGGCAGAGGGGGCTCACTGGGCTGGTTCTCTGTCATGTGAGTCAGTCATGTGAGTCAGAGGCTCCACCCAGCGTTAGTCAGACACACTTTGAGTGACAGATGTAGCCAAATATATAAAAGAGATGAATCTGATTATCAACGCTTGATACCATAGAGAGCGCATCTACATTTTCTCTTTTGGGCGTAATCAGAGAACACCGGAGCATCGATAAACGTGTCCCACCACTAATGTGTCTGCCTGACATCCACAAGCCTTGCACACAATGTAGTAATGATGAAGAAATAATAATAATAATAAAAAAAAAAAAAAGGTCCTAATGTTAACAGGTAAGTTGCAAACACGGTTTATTTGGTGGTTCATGATGACCAAACCCATCGGCCAATTGTCCGTTTCCCTTGTCACATAAAATTCTAATTGAAATGCTGGAAAAGAGGGCAAAATAACAACCCCTATTTCTGGGAGCATGGTTATCTGTCGGGCGGTAAGTGCAGGGGCTGATCCGACCTCACTCAACACAGTGGGGTAAATATACTAAGAGGGGAGTTCTAATGCCCATAGCAACCAATCATATTATACCATCTAGAAGAGAATAGATAGAATCCGTTCCCATCTTCAACAGAACACCCATCTTAGTATTTAAACCAGAGAATCCGCCTGTTTGCACACTTCCGATTGGCGCATGTACAGATGTGTCCTCATACAGCTGGCCCCAATATGCCATGCACCACGAGATACCTGGCGCGAGTGAGACGGCAGTTCCCGGGCAACTCTGCTGACGTCAGACTTTATTTTTGCCGAAAATGCGTCTTCTATGCGTATAACATGAATGCATACGTATCTGCATATAAAATGCTAGGTTAGTGGTTTCCTGGAAAACACTGTAACAGCATTTCATATGCAGGCATAACCCACACAGAATATGGGCAAGCCACATATCATTTTAATCAGCTGAGTCTGCTAGTGCGTCTTATTTGCATAGTGAAAGCAGGGGGGAAAATACGCACAAAAAGATGCCCGGTATTAGTCAATGCACTTACAACTAGGCACGAGGGCTGTTTAACGTGACTGAAGTAAGGACATCTGTATGTGCTCAAGGTGGACAGGAGGAGACCATGTACGGGAAACCTTTACCCTAGTGTTCACTTGACGCTGTCTGATTATTAAAGGGCAAACCGTGCCCTACCTGTTTAGCAGCACCCTACTAATACAGCCAGACCAGTCTGTCCCGGGAACGCCCCCAACAGAGAGTTCAGCTGGCAGGCCCGCCCAATTTATGACGTCGGCAGGCAGGCCCGCCAATATGTGTGACATAACGTGAAGGGATCCCTATTTAGCCGACTGCCATAACTAGTACTGGTCACTCAACACTGCCATAACGGTACTGAAGACCCCAAAACACTTGACATTTACCCAGGAATGATACAATAACTATATCAGTGTCTTGAGCCTACATAACCTACAGTGTTAGCTTTCCTTTCACTCACCTTCAGCAACTTTTCAAGCTTTGATTCTTTTTCCTTCTCTTTCTTTAACTTTTTTTTAGATACGGCAGATCCGTCCATCTCATCCCCCTTTCGCTTCCTAGGTGGAACGCAGAATGGAACATTTTAAAGGGACGCAGAGTATAAAGACATTGATGCACTTTGGGCCAGGCTGTAAAAGCCAGCCAGACACTAGTTTGGTAGTATTGGTGGGAATGGATACAAATGGCAAATTGTGTAATCACACGGTTTACCTCTAAGCATGTCGTGATTCCATAGTGTTTTTATATTGGGAAGAGTCTACATTTGCCTCTTTAAAAAACAAAACCACACTCCTTACATTGGGGTAGATACATAAAGCAGTGATAAGGGAAGAGAAGTGTTAAAATGCCTGGTACTTTATCACCGGCCAATCAGCTTCTAACTGTCCTTTTTAAACCCAGACTGCAACTTAACAGTCAGGAGCTGATTAGCCAGTGATAAAGTACCAGGCACTTTATCACTTCTCCTCCCTTATCATTGCTTTATGTATCTACCCATTGTGGTCGTTCTGTGATTGGGAAATTGGAAATTCCTAAAAGACCATCAACTAACGTGACTCATCGTATCCTATAGATACGGATTCACTGTCCCTGATAGAGGGCACCGACACTGTCCCTTCCAAAGGGTATCGATTCACCCCAGGGAATCAGCCCCTATCACTTTCCATTGATGGTAAAACTCTTGTTCGACATAAGGAAAACCTTCTTTGTTATATACCTTTTTATTGCATTGCCCCTGATGAAGTCGTGTTGACGAAACGCGTTGGGCTTCTTAAATAAAGAATTACGTTTTGAACGAAGTCTACGTTGCATTGTTGAACACCTGAATTCCACTTCGGAAAAATGGATGATTGAAATATCATGTTTATCATACTTATATGCTAGGTGGTACCATTAGAGCGCGCTCCTAACAACCCCCTATTCTATGTTTACTCTGTGTTTCTCACTGACAGGAGAAACGTTTTGGAGTTGCGGCTTGCTGTTATGGAGAGGATTTTAAATGGCAGAAGAGAAAGATCACAACCGAGAAAGACTATGGCATCCTACAGGGATAATGCAAAAAAAAAAAAAAAAAAATAGGATTACCTATCCTATATAATAAAAGGGCTAACGCTGCTCCTCATCTATGGGGGTGAATTCAAGTGTTTTGAGCACCGGCGTCCACTAGATAGCGCCCGATAGAGCAATTTAAGTGTTGCTCCATTCATTCATGCATGCACAGCCGCTGTTATTACCGTTATTGATGTTGTTGCATCATTTTGACGGGCAGGTAACTAGCTGGGGATAAATCAAAATAGTGGAAAAGGCGCCCATACACTACAGCGATTTGGACGGATTTTATCCGGACAGATGGGGCAGAGTAATCATAGTTACATAGTAGTTACGGCTAAATAAAGACTTGCGTCCATCGAGTTCAACCTTGATTAGCGAGTATGATCTATTTGTTTATCCCTTAGTTATACGTAGTGTATTCTGATATGTTAAAACACAGATTAGGATTATTGCATGAACCCCTGGATGCTTTTACCCAACAGATATTTGTCCAACCTTATTTTGAACGTATTTACTGTGCCTGCCGACACCACTTCCCCAGGAAGAGTTCCACAATTTAACCCCTTCCTGACACAGCCAGTTTTTGCGTTCCTGACAGAGCCATTTTTTTTTCAAATCTGACATGTATCACTTAAGTGGGGATAACTTTTTTTTTGCTTTTACTTATCCCAGTGATTTTGAGATTGTTTTCTCGTGACACATTGTACTTCAAATTAGTGGTAAATTTGGGTCGATACAGTCTGTGGTTTTTTGTGAAAAATACCAAAATGTCGTAAAAAAATTGAAAATTTAGCAATTTGCAAAATGTTAAATTTTCTGCTTGTGAGACAAATAATCATACCACTCAAAATAGTTAATAACTAACATAGACCATATGTCTACTTTATGTTTCCATCATTATTTCAACTTCCTTTTAATTTTTTTGGACACTAGGAGGCTTACAATATCAATAGCAAATTTTCAAGAAAATTTCAAACACTGATTTTTTTTAGGGACCAGTTCAGTTCTGATGTGACTTTGAGGGACTTGTATGTGAGACACCCCCATAAATTATGCCATTTCAAAAACTGCACCCCTCACAGTATTCAAAACAGCATTTTGGAAGTTTGTTAACCCTTTAGGTGTTTCACAGGAATTAAAACAAAGTGTAGGTGAAATTTCAAAATTTCATTTTTTTTGCAGATTTTCAATTTTAATACATTTTTCTAAGGAACACAGTAGATTTTACTAGAGAAATGTGACTAAAAATTGATTCCCCCAATTCTTTTGTTTTCAAAAATATCCTATATGTGGCCCTAGTGTGCACGTTGACCAAACCACAGGCTTCATAATAGAAGGAGCACCTACTTGATTTTGGAGCCTCCTTTTTATGAGATTATTTTTTAGGCACCATGTAGGTTTCTAGGCACCATAAGATGCTAAAATTTAGGAACCCCCCCACAAGTGACCCCATTTTGCAAACTACACCCTTCAGGGAATTCATTTAGGGGTATAGTGTACATTTCAAACCCCCAGCGGTTTCACCAATTTTGATACAACTGGGCTGTGAAAATGAAAAAATTTAATTTTTCATTTTCACAGCTCAGTTGTATCAAAATTGGTGAAACCCCTGGGGGTTTGAAATGTACACTATACCCCCTGATGAATTCCCTGAAGGGTGTAGTTTGCAAAATGGGGTCACTTGTGGGGGGTTTCCACTGTATGGGTGCTTCAGGGGTCATTCAACCAGAATCTGTGCTGCAAAATCCAAATATCACTCCTTTCCTTCTGAGTCCTGCCATGCACCCAACTGGTATTTTTTGGTCACATGTGAGGCATTGCCATACTCGGGAGAAATTGGGGCACAGATTTTGGGGTGCTTTGTCTCCTTCATTCCTTGCGAAAATGAAAAATTTTGAGCCAGATCTGCATTTCTGCTGTCAGGGACAGCAGACATCTCCAAACTGTCACCGCGTCTATAGACGCGGTGACAGTTAGAACTCATGACGTACATTTATGCCATGTGTCGGGAAGTACATCCCGACCATGACGTAAATGTACGTCAAATGTCGGGAAGGGGTTAACTGCCCTGACCGTAAAAAAAGGTCTCCTTCTAAGGGAACGAAATCTTCTTTCCTCTAATCTAAACTCATGCCCACGTGTCCTTCCAGAAAAAAAGATGGCGCCTGATAATTCCTGATATATTTGTACATGTTAAGCATGTTCCCCCTTAAATGTCTTTTCTAGCGTAAACAATCCTAAATGGTTCAATCTATCTTTGTAGCTTAAATTCTCCATTCCCTTTATTATCTTTGGACTTTTCCAGTTCTATGATGTCCCTTTTTATAGTGCGAAAAATCAGATGCGCTTGATGTCCCCTCGGGTCCGATGCTTGTGCATCGAACCAGAGTCCGAGGTCGGACCACCTCAGACTCGAACCCCCAGCAGCGAGGAACAGGGGTTGCATGCAATCCATCACATGTGAAAGGACACGTTGCATGCGACCTTCCCGGGCAGCTCACGGGCGATCAGATACATCGCAGTAACGTATGGCCAGCTGAAGTGGTAGAAACACACACACACACACACACACACACACACAAAGCCAGCACTGTGTGACTTATTACACCACTCTCAGCTGTGCAGCATCCCTAATTAGAACACCTAACCAACGAGGTGTGAGGCGAATTACAGGAAGGGTATTGGTTATCCTCCAAGGGGAAATATTAGCAGAGCGAGAGCACCGGTGACTAATTATTAAGGTAATTAATCAAATCTACTGCTGACAACTCTTATGAATGGTGACATGGAGCATCTGGACCGCAATCAGGTGACAAGGGACAAACAGGAATAAATAGGTGGTAGTGACCCGCTCCCAGCGCACAGAGAACATCACCACATGGGGAGACTGCAGCCCCCACCAGAGCCTCATTCAGCCGACACAGGATAACCGGTAAGTCGCACAGTTTTGCTGGGAAGTACCGGTTTCATAGGTAACGGGATTAAATGCACACAGCAGTGGTGTAGCACATGGGGTGCCTTGAGGACCACGTTAACCTAACGGTCCATGTTTTAAGCATACCCATGCTCGGCCACAGGTAACAATTCATACTTCAATCAATTTGATTTAACCCTCTGTGCCGAGCCATGGATATACTTGGACCGTTCGGGTGCCTAGAGGGCTGCTTTTAATCAGATACATTCCGTGATCAGTATCTGTAGTGATTTCCTCTTCTATGTAGGAATTGGTCTGCAAATATAATGGAACATGAATTTTCTACAGTGTGTGTAAGGCGATCCAATCAGATCCATATACTGTATCAGCAAGGTGATAAATACACCATTGATTTAGTTTGTGCCAAGACATATTGGTGCAGGTGCACTAAGCCCAGTGAAGTGATAAAGTCGAAGATGATAACACAGCAGCCAATCACCACCTAACTGACATTTTTCAAACCAGAGTAACCGGGGTAGGAGCCGATTGGCTGGTGCATTGTCACCTTCCACTTTATCACTTCTCATCTGCCCACTTGTGCTGCCTGTGTCCGCGGGAGCCCTCCTACCTCCCCACACAGACTGCACGGCGCAGACAGAGAGCCTTCCATCTCCCTGCCTGCCGCCGGCTCCCTGCGGCGTGCAAATTTATACCAAGTCTTGTGTACTAATTATACCTGGTGTATTTAAGTACTTAGTACTGAGAAAAGATACGTCTTTACGGACACAGTACCTAAACTGCAAAATTCACTTATTGTCCATCGGTTTGTGATTAATCTGGTCAATGCCTCCATTTCAACCCCCCACTATTGTTGATGTTATAAAGTGTGGCGGGCGCAGCGAGCCGAGCCCGAATTGTGGCTCGCTACGCTTCGGGCTCGGTGACTCGCCACACTTTAAAATCAAATCCACACCGACGTGGATAGTGGGCGTATGAAAAGGTTGGGAGGACGGGTAAAGCGTCCGCTTGCCACGCTTCGGCCCAGACATGGGTAATGGGGGTGTTTTAGGAACACATTCACATCTGTCATGTCAGCCAGGTTTAAATGGTCAATGGTGCCCACACAATGTAATAAGCGCCGACTGACTACGCTAACTGCGTAAGCTCCGGCTGGCCGCAAACGGGCGGGAACACAACGCTGATACTAACAGGGACGCCTGACTGACTACGCTATCTACGTAAGCTCCGACTAGATGTGAACGGGCGGAAACACTACTGTAATACAGAAGCCACGTCAGTAAATAGACGAGTGCGTACACCTCATGCACAAGAGCGCAGTGAAACGCATGCTGCATCAGCCTGGTTTTGTTGTACATGTGACTTCTATAATTTTTTACTACACTAAACTTTTCTATACAAGGACACAATGTTTATAGCGCAATGTTTCTGGGACTCTTGGTAGTTAATTCTATTTAAGAAAATAACAAAATAACTGACATAATACCATTAAGTGCTTCTGGAAGGCATTCTCTGGTGAAGATTTATCTCTGTACATAAAACGAAGCTATAAAATTCAGCTCTTCCTCTGTAGATCAAACTTCAAATAGAAATAGGTCACAAGTGAGACGCTAAGGTCAGCTGCACCGGATTTCGCCTTATTATAGGTCAGCGGTTCCCAATCTGTGTGCCTAGGCTCCCTGGGGGGGCGGTGGGTTGGCGGTCCAGGTCAAAATTAAAATTATTTATGGTCAAAGTAATAGGCAAAACCAGTGCTAGCGAAGCACCAGCAGGTAACTGACCACAAGGATGACAGGGAGGCACAATTTACTTTCCATATTAGGTCAGCAAATATTGAAAAGTGATGGAGCCAATTTACCCGACATAAAATGTTCCTGGTTTCATCTTGAATTCCCCTCTATATTTATAGACAGATGAGGTTGTGAACAGATCAACGTTCCCTCATTCCCCATCTCTTCATAATACAGTGACATGGGAGTTAGGAATATCTGTGTACATATAGGTGCTGCAGTAGGAGAGCGTTACATAGCCAGTGTTTTCGGATGCGGACTTGAACACAAGACCACTACCATCGGATGCCAGGGGAATTTCTGTTGCAGTATTAAATGTATAGTATAATCATAACTGTTTTTGACATTCACTTTAGGTACTTTAAACACATCTCACGGCACCATGAACACCAGCGCCTCCTCCGCCATGGACCTCATTTTCAGCCTGGACATCCCTTACACAGTTGCGGAGACAGTGATTGCCGCGGCAGCCGCTTTAGGAAACATACTGGTGTGCGTTGCCGTCGTACAGGACAGGAAGCTCTGGACGGTGACTAACTACTTCCTGGTGTCTCTCTCTGTGGCGGACGTGTGCGTGGGAGCCTTCGCTATACCTTGCGCCATTCTGACCGCTGTAGGCATCCCGCGGTACAACCTGGAGGTGTGCTTGCTGATGCTCTCCAATCTGATCATGCTGACCATGAGCTCCACCTTCAGCCTCCTGGCCATCTCTGTGGACCGCTACATCGCTATCCTAAACCCTCTGCGCTACAAGAGCATAATGACCCCCACAAACTCCCTGATCCTGATCGTCGCGGCCTGGATCGTTGCATTTCTCAGCGGGCTGATGCCACTGATGGGATGGCACAAGCCACCGCCACTGCATGGCTACTGTATCTTTGTGCACGTCATCGATATGACCTACCTGGTGTATTTTTTCTCCTTTGTCTTCTTCTACTTGCCCCTGATCACCATGTTCATCATCTACGCCCAGATTTACTCTGCAGTGAAGAGGCAGCTGCAAGGCATGGTGGGTAAACACGGAGCGGGGATGAAGGAGTTAAAAACGGCCACCTCTCTCTTCACCATTATCTTCTTTTTCATGCTGTGCTGGGCTCCCCTACACGTCATGAACGGAGTAAGTCTGATCTGCCCACAATGCTACATCCCGCCCATTATCCTGCAGATTGGCATCATACTAACCCACGCCAACTCCGCCCTAAACCCCATCATGTACGTGTACAAGCTGAAGTCTTTCCGGAACACCTTCAAGAGAATCTTCCTGTGCAGGGGCGGCGCGGTCACACCGACTGGATGAAACTTCTGTTGCTCACCTGCATTCATTTAAATGCATGGAGCGCGATTCAGATTGTTCCTAGGCTGCACATAGGGTAACCTGTAAACTGCGTATTTTAAATACAAACTGCTAAGGGAAAGTAGTTAGGAAACACAGGCCAAAATCAGTGCAATCTAGGGTACCACTGCACATCATAGGCCTAATTGAATAGCCCCCCATCTGTATCCAAAAATGGATACTTCGGGGTTAACTGAATTACCCAACGAGTCCCCTCGAGAGAACTTGAGGAGGGAAACTCCAGACTTGTGGATTTTTGTTCACAACCGTCCAGTGCGGGGTGATATCGTCCACTGTGGGTTTTTCCATGCCAGACAGCAATTCATCTACCTGCCGCTAATTGAATTGAGCCCAAAAAGTAGTTCACACACTACTAGAATATATAATAAATATTGAGGTGTTAAATAAATAAAAGTTCTAAAAATGAAGAGAGGCGCTCTTTCCCATAGCAACCAATCAGATTCTGTCTGAATATACAGAATCTGATTTATTCCTATGGGCAACATCACCTTTTTAGAACCTTTACTAAATGTACCCCTAAAAAGGTGGTTAAACACTATACAGATGTACATTAATGGTCTCATCATGCATATCGTTCAGTCTGTACCCACTATATTACCACCGATGGACGTTCCCGCAGATCCCTATCGCCTGAACGTGCAGTGAAATCTGACAATATCGTCAGTGACTGCATGTTCAGCGTGGGTCCCGGAGAAATCAATGAAAGAGATAGTTTACGATATCATTTAGTGTTTAACCTGCAAGTCGTTTGTTTTGCTGCACTGTCGATATCGATGTTGCCTGGAAGGCCCGGAGCAATTTACACTAAACTTAGTACATATGACTTACTATCTGGACAAAAATACTGTGGCCCATATTCAATGTGGCCAGCGAGGAGGCTAAATGGCGGGGATCGCAGAAAACAAGTGATCCTCGCTGTTTAACTCCCCGCACCGGCCACTCACTCAACATTCCGGGGCAATCCTCGATGGATTCCCCCAAACAGCGAGGCTCGTGGCTAATGCAGGGAGCCTGCTGCATTTGGCCGTTAGTCTCGCTGTTTTAGCAGCTGCATGCGGCAATTACTCCTCACTCCAATAACGGAGCGAGGGGTATCGGCGTATGCAGGGGGTCAAGTGAATACTGACCCTGTGAGCTGTCACAGTGAGCAGGCAGCCCTGCTTGCTGTCACACCTCGCTCGCAGCATTGAATACTGGCGTATGTGTGTGTGTGTGTGTGTGGACACACTACAAAGAGGGTCAGGAATGCAAGATATGGCAGAGTTGCATACACATAAAGGGGGTAGAGGACATGGGGGTCTAAGAAAAAAAATGTGATCAGATCCAAGAGCCCACCGCAGACAGGTGTATGCTGCTCACTTCATGGGTATGGCGAGCGGTTAAGAAAGAAGGATTAGGCAATGGATAAATCACAGTAGACGCACAGATGCGAGCGCTCTCACTGGGCTTGTTCAGGACCAAACCACTTTTTAAGTTTTGTACAAAGTTTGTGAAAAAAGTAGCGGAACAGCAAATGATAAATGTAATCCCATCCCCTGAAGAAGTCTCTGCATGAAACGCATTGGAATTTACATCACCCAGCACAAGAACAGGGGTCGGAAACTCAAAGCGATGCCTGGGCTCTACTTGCTGGTCTGAGGCGACACATGGCAGAGATATCCCCTGCATGAAGTCTCATTAAGGAACACTTATCTGACCTTAACTAGCTGCAAATCCGATGAATGCATCGTATATCTATATAGGCGTTTAGATGTACCCAAGATGGGCCTGAATGGTGGGGTCCCCAGTCTGCAGGTCATGCAGTTGACATACATACCCCTCATTCTTTACTGCAGGGAGCTTGGCTTTCAGAGACTCTTTGTCTTCTGCACTGAGAATGCTAAAACCCTTCATCTGGCTGGCGTTGTATATCGGGAGGAAGCCAAGTTCTTCCCTGCGCTCCACAAAGCAGTCTGGGTGATACCAGCGGTCAATCATCCCCAGCTGAGGCCGCTCCACATCCAGGCTTTTCTTCGATAATCGGACTTGACCCTGCACATAGAACATACACAGGCCCGTGCTGAATAACATGATATACCTATTCATTAGTTCACATTATGCAAAAGCAGGAGGAAGCCACAGACAGATTTATAAAGTGGGCGGAGCAGGATCCCCAGCAGCACAGAGTATATCAGGAGATGAGTGATGTGTGAGTGCGGACAGGGCTGCATGTGACAGGGGCAGGGACATGATGTGAGGAGGGGAATGGAGGCAGCAGGAATCCACAGGCTGAGAGTTATATAGTGGGAGGAGCAGGGTCCCCAGCAGCACAGAGCACCAATGTGAGGCTTCTGTCACACTGGATCAGGAAGATGGGGGTGTGGCATGCACCTCTATAGGTGATGGAATGTACTCATCCAGCTACTATTATTTAATATGTCCTTTGTCTTACCTTTTCTATTTTCTGATCACAGCCTTTGCACGTGCTTCGGTTGGACTTTGCATATTCCGCTGCAAAATCGTTAAGCGTCATGCTGGCTTTACCTCCTTTAGATTCACCTCCTGCCCCTGAGGGGGAAAAAAATAAATAGCTCACCAGCTGGAATGCAAAGATTTCATATTTCACAGCCCGCATTATTCTGCACAGAGGTGTAAAAAAATACACCTCAACTAAAGTACTAAAAATATGTGCTCTGGGTGGAGCTCACTTACTTAATATCTGAACCTCTTAACGTTACTTCAATAACTCTCCCAAAGTGTCTGTAATCCTATTCTGATCTATAAACTGGCTCTAAAGTGTTAGCCATGCTGTCAGGGTTGCTTCCCGTGATCTATTATTGACCAAGGTCAGGGTCCGTGGACAGGACTAGCGCACAGAGCAGCAGACAGGACTAGTGCACAGAGCAGCACCGGATAGGACAGGACTAGAGCACAGAGCAGCAGCAGCACTGGTCAGGTGGACAGGACTAGCGCACAGAGCAGCAGCATAGGACAGGTGGACAGAACTAGCGCACAGAGCAGCAGCAGCACCAGACAGGACTACTGCACACTGCAGAAGCAGCACCAGACAGGACTACTGCACAAGCAGCACCAGACAGGACTAGCGCACAGAGCAGCAGCAGCACTGGTCAGGTGGACAGGACTAGCGCACAGAGCGGCACCAGCACTGGACAGGACTAGCGCACAGAGCGGCAGCATAGGACAGGTGGACAGAACTAGCGCACAGAGCAGCAGCAGCACCAGACAGGACTACTGCACACTGCAGAAGCAGCACCAGACAGGACTAGCGCACACTGCAGAAGCAGCACCAGACAGGACTAGCGCACAGAGCAGCAGCAGCAGCACCAGACAGGACTAGCGCACAGAGCAGCAGCAGCAGTGGACAGGACTAGCGCACAGAGCAGCAGCAGCAGACAGGACTAGCGCACAGAGCAGCAGCAGCAGTGGACAGGACTAGCGCACAGAGCAGCAGCAGCAGTGGACAGGACTAGCGCACAGAGCAGCAGCAGCAGTGGACAGGACTAGCGCACAGAGCAGCAGCAGCAGTGGACAGGACTAGCGCACAGAGCAGCAGCAGCAGTGGACAGGACTAGCGCACACTGCAGAAGCAGCACCAGACAGGACTAGCGCACAGAGCAGCAGCAGCAGCACCAGACAGGACTAGCGCACAGAGCAGCAGCAGTGGACAGGACTAGCGCACAGAGCAGCAGTGGACAGGACTAGCGCACAGAGCAGCAGCAGCAGTGGACAGGACTAGCGCACAGAGCAGCAGCAGCAGTGGACAGGACTAGCGCACAGAGCAGCAGTAACCAGGACTAGCGCACAGAGCAGCAGTGGACAGGACTAGCGCACAGAGCAGCAGCAGCAGTGGACAGGACTAGCGCACAGAGCAGCAGCAGTGGACAGGACTAGCGCACAGAGCAGCAGCAGCAGTGGACAGGACTAGCGCACAGAGCAGCAGCCGCACCGGACTAGCGCGCAGAGCAGCAGCAGCACCGATCAGAACTAGCACACAGAGCAGCAGCATCGGACAGGTGGAGACTTGTGGGACCCAAGCAGATTGGTTAGATTCCAGTCTGGTAGGGGAAAGGATTGGATACCACAAAAAATCTAGTCTGAACTTTGGATGGACCTTTTCTACACAGATTACTCCAGGCTGGTATAATGTAAAACTAGCCCTGGGCGCTTTACATTTCATGGAAACAAAAGACCAGGCTTCATGTCCATGTATAATGCATGCAGTTTCCAATTATATACAGTATAACCTGTACATGCAGGATTCTCCATGTTCACAAAGATATTATGTAATACACTGGTTTCCAAGAGCGGTCCTCACACTCCAGATTTTAAGGATATCCCTGTCTCTGCACAGATGGCATAATCAAACTGACTGAGGTACTAATTAAGTCACCTGTGCCTAAACATTGATAACCTTAATTCCAGGATTGTTGGGGTGCATTAAGGACCACATTTATGAACCACTTCCCCCAAGGACAAATATTATTCCCCCTTTAAATCAGAACCATAAACAAGATAACTGAATATAACAGCAATATTCCCTCCTTATTCCGACATTTGCTGCTATAAGAACAATGCTCCTACATTTTGACTGTCTGTAAATACCCTGTTTTGTTGTATCACTGTCTGCTATTGTAAAGCGCAACGGAATATGCTGCGCTATATAAGAAACTGTTAATAAATAAATAAATAAATGCACAGGACACACCTATGTAATTTGGGGAAACTTTTGGGCTTTCCCCCGTTTTACTATCCCAGAATCAGATGGCACTCTCCACCTACCGGCTGTGGCTCCCCCTGTCTCAATCGCCTTCTTAATCTTTTCCTGGTCATCCCACCGCAGCTCCGTGAAGCCATCGATCTCACCGTTGGATAAGACGCGCGTACGCTTCCAGAAGCAGGAATAGTGGTGCCAGTGCGGAACTTTCCCATCAAACATGGGCGACTAGGAGAGAACAACAGGAGAACATCAGTTTCCCATTCAAACAAAGAAAACAGCCAATAGGGCATCAGCATTTTCTATAGCACATACAGTAGGACGCGAATAGGTTTGTGAACTCCCACATTCTCAGTGATGTCATTGCTTTAGCATTCCTAATTATAGATGGGTTAAGGTTTGGGGAGGGGCTAAGAAATAAGATTACCAACAAAATATGCTGATCACGTTATTACTAACTTTAATGTACAAATAATTCCAGCATCACAAAATGTGTTACACACTATGACATATATGTATAAAACAGTATTCAGTCGGCATACGGTCATTCGGTTGACCCTATTTAGGTCAATGTGCATTGGGTCGACCACGGAAGGTCGATTCCTGAATTAGGTCAACAGGGTTGGAAGGTTGACATAAGCATTACGTCGACAGCCAAAAGGGAGACATGAGTTTTTCATGTTTTTTTTTTTGAGCCAACATGTGCCGACAGGTGGTATTTCATGCCCTTCCATCCACTACGGCATGGTGGGAGAATGGAATAGTTTGCAGAGCGCAGCGAGGCACCATGCCCAAAGCATGGCGAGCACAGCTGTGTCGACATTTGGTACAAAAATGTGAAAAAACTCATGTCGATCTTTTGACTGTCGACCTTGCCATTGGCCTAACCTTCCAACCCGGTCGACCTATTTCATGTGTCAAGGCCTGTACTAGTCTGACCATCTAGAAGGGACAGTCTGTGGTCCTGGACCATCTCCTGTTAGCACTGCTGCATCCTGCGGCACGTCAGACAGATCCGTGCCCAAGAGCTTACCAGAGACTCCCCACACAGCGCTATGATATTTGACTCGCCTACCGTGACATGTAATCCGTAAACATTTCTATATTAGCCATCTGGATTTAACCTTTAATTATAACACTTTCCCATTTAGTAAATAGGTTAATTACAATAGTTTGGGCACATTCCGGTAATGAGCTCAGTCTTGATGGCAGTACAGCTATTCATGATTTTATCAGTTTAGCATCTTCTGTTGCAGTAATGATGGTAGCGTCCTGCCAATATGCATGGTTTCCCGCATGTCTGTGCCGCAAATGACACAGTGCGCGCAGCCCGCAATGCACAGCGTCTGGATTGCAGCACCTGCAGCCTTATTGTCCAGTCATAAAAGGTGAATTACTACATTTAAAAAATTCCTGACTCATAGATCCAGATCATTTGATGTCAGAATTAGTGACCTGTTGGATTTTACAGATTTCCCCGACACATTGTTTAATGCGATGCAATCTCTGATATATTTTACAGTGTAGTCGTGTATTTTTCCACAGTAACCAAGCTGGATTTACAGCATGGTCACAAACCAACCCCCGCACATATCTACATAGGTGCTACATTCTGATCAGTACTTCAGAGATACAGAGCAAACTGAGCTGGAAGCGCCACAGTAAAGTGACGCCCAAGGCAGGAAAGCAGAACTGCACAGGTTTTGAAAGCTGCAGGGTGCTAGACCGAACGGGTACGTGTCTTTAGGTCGACATGCACTGGGTTGACCGCTGAAGGTCAGCAGGCTTATCATCTCCAACCATCAGATACGGCATACAGTAAACCTCAGTGGAAGATAGGTACATGACCACCTGAAAAGAAAATATATGAGGTATTCCCAAATGAAAAGGAGACTTTTGCTGTAGCTGCGTTATTGCTAATCGCAGTGGGTTAATGCGTTTGCTGATAAATTTCACTGAACGTGATCATCGCTAAGCCACAATCAAATCCTCTTTCTTCCATCTGAGGAACATAGCCAGAATCAAACACTCAATCCCCTCTGAAGATCTGCCAAAAGTCATATATGCATTTGTATCATCTCGTTTGGATTACTGCAATGCCCTCTACCTTGGTCTCCCAGCAAAGAAACTTCACATATTACAGCTGGTACAAAACACAGCAGCCAGGCTGTTACCCCACCAGCACCGTTCTAGCCACATAACTCCCATTCTCCACTCCCTTCACTGGCTGCCCATAAAATGATCAATTTACTGAGTTTCAAAGCTCTACATGACCAAGGACCCTGAAGCAGCTTCTGATTCCATACTGTCCCACCCGATTACTGTGATCTGTAGATGAAGGACTATTAGTAGTACCTAGAAAGTCCCATAATTCATCTGGGGGGGGGTCGAGGTTTTAGCCATGCAACTCCGACTCTATGGAACTCCCTTCCCTGCACAGTTCGAGAGACCCCTACTCTAGAATCCTTAAAAAAAAAAACAGAGTCAAGACTTTCCTGTTTACTCAAGCATTTCCGTAATCCCCTTAAGTATCGTTTATGAAAAGCTTTTCTGTGCTTGTCCCTGTACTGTATTACATTTATTCTGTTAAGTACTTTAAGTCATATTGGAGAAAGAACGCTATATTAATAAAAGTATTATATAACATGCACATATTCTGCAGTCACTTGCACTGAACAAAAATCTAGGAAGAAAAAAAGAAAAAATTGCCACTTGCATTGAACATGCAGACATTATTTCCACTGTGGTCAATGGCTACATTTGCCCAACTTGTCCTTAAAACGGATTCGGTATGAAATCCCGACAGGGCCAAAATCCCGACATATAGAATGTACAGGTGAAACAGTCAACATGACTTTCCGTCGACAGGTCGACATGGCTTTTTAAACTGTTTTTTACCCGAATGTCGTCACAGTCGACATGGACACAGTTGGAAGTGAACCGCAGCCCCTCGCAATGCTTCGGGCACGGTGCCTCGCTGCGCTCTGCACACTATTTTATTCTCCCACCACGCCCTAGTGGATGGTAGAGCATGAAATACCGCCTGTCGGCACATGACGGGTACAAAAACAGTGAAAAAACCCATGTCGACGGAAAGTCATGTTGACTGTTTCACCTGTACATTCTATGGCAGGTATTCAATGCCGGTGCGAGCGGCCGGCGAGGGGGTTAAACTACGAGGATCACAGAAAACCAGTGATCCTCGCAGTTTAACCCCCGCGCCGGCCGCTCGCACTATGCAACGTTCCGGGGGAATCCTCGCAGTCACAGAACGGCGAGGATTCCTCTAAACTGTGAGAGCCGAGGCTAGTGCAGCAAACTCGCTGTAATTAGCCTCGATTCTCGCAGTTTTTGGAGGCACATTCGCAAATTCCCCCTCGCTCAAAAAACGTAGCGAGGGGGAATTTGCGTATGAGGGGGGTCAGTTGAATACTGACAGGGTGAGCGGTGACTGCGAGCAAAAAGTCCTGCTCGCAGTCACCGCTCGCCCACGGCATTGAATATATGCCATTATGTCGGTATTTTGACCCTGTCAGGATTTTAAATGTCGGGATTTTGTCCTTGTCGGTATTATGACCCATTCGGGATTTTGACCGCATCCCGTTAAAACCCACAAGTTACTCTGCTTTCAAACACCAGTGGGTAAATAGAAGATAGCTTGCGACCTGCAAGCACCGCCAAGAACCTGGAGAGTCTGTACAATGTTCTAGAGCAGTGATTTCCAACCTTTTGGCACACTAAATACGGTACTTATATGTCTGTTGGGCGCCCACTATATTTAGTACGCTCATACCCCCACTATTTATGTCGGCATGGAGTTGATGTTATATTGTGTGGCGAGCCCCACGAGAGGACACGGAAAACTAAGCAAATAGCTTAGTGGGTGGCCAACTAACATATAAGTACCCTAAATACGATTTTAAAATTGCCAAGGCACACCATGTGATCCTCACAGGGCAAAACACATTGGGCGGTATTCAATGAGGCTGATTCGCCAGGTTTTTAAGGCGATTTTGTGCTGTTAGGCGAATTTTTGACTAAAACGGTGAATCACCCTATTCAATGACCAGATGGCGAATACATTTCAAGGTTTTTTTCGCCATGATTCACCGAGTAGCAATCGCTATGTTTTTATAGTGAAGTGAAATGTGAACTTTTAAAATAAAGTGGTTTTTTTTTACATTTGGTGTCAAAAAAATCAGGAATTTTATTCTGAGGAGGGGCATGCTATTTTTATTCATGTGCTGTAAGCACATGAATATATATTTAATTTGAAAAAAAAATATATATATATATATATATATATATTTTTTTTTTTTTAACACAGACCAGCCAGCAGGGGGCCGGAGCCGAGCCGCTCATTAGATATTCATATATTCACTTCACCCGATCATTACATATTCATGACCGGGTGTAGTGAATATACGTGGTCCCCTGCTGGCACCCCCGGGGGGCAGCCTGTGCTGCCTGGCACCCGGGGAGCCCACCTCCCCCCCACAAACGTTCTGGGGCAGGCAGGGAGACTTTCATCTCCCTGCCTGCCACCGTCCTCAGGCTCCCTGCGGCGTTCGCCGCAGGAGCTCAAATTCGCCGGTCAGGGGCAGCGAGCCCCTGACTCATTGAATACCTAAACAGGATTCGCTGCACATCGCCGGTATTCACATTGAATACCGCCCATTGGCCCCCATATAAAAAAATTAAAAATAATCACACTGTCCCCACAGGTAACAAAAATAAAATACATTAGCCCTTTACATGAAAAGAAGAGACCAGAAAATAACACTTGAACTGGTGGTGGCTGTAAACTGGTTTGGGCATCTCTAGATCTGGGGCCCCACTTGAGAACAACTCAAGGCACACTCGTGTACCACAGCACAGTAACTGAAAAACCCTTTAAAATGGGAAAACTTCTAAATGGTTACTCCTTCAATCATCGTGCATGAGCTCTATCTTGTGGTTTTTAACATGTGCCTGTGAGAAAGCAGGAAGTTACCTTGCTCATAACAAACACGTGTTAAAGACTTCTTATACACATCCAACTGTGCTTGCGTCTATACAATGAGCTGAAGGTAACGTTTGCAATTACATTGAGGCGCGTCAGAAGCTTTGAAATAGGATGCACACAAAAGTAACCCCAAAACCACAACGTACTGCAGTACAATAAGGTAATGTAAGCGCGCCCACATATGACATACAGATTATTTTTTATACGTGCTGGGCTTGCGTGAAATACACATCTTCAGCACAGAATGTGAACTACCATTTATCTATATAGCACCAGCACATACCATTGTGCTTTCCATTACTGCAGAAGAATTTAAAACAACAACAAAGGAACAACAGAGGCCCATGCACTGATAATGCACCACAGGGGGGGTTCTTCTTTACTGAAACTATTTGACTGGTAATTGAAGGAATGCAGATTCCCCAGCAGCTTGCTAATCTAGATCTTTGTGCAGGACAAGATAAGATGGACAGAGGAAGATCTCCAATTACAGTACCTGGCAATCACTGTGAAGCTCCCAACCCTGTTCTTTGCAATATTTCCTAACCACTGTAATGGGGCCTACACACAGACTTTGCTGAGCGATGCTGGATTGCTCAGCACACAGCGATGTGTCAGCTATGCGTACTGAGTGGTAGGTCAGGGCCAGTGTTCTCTGCGCTGCAGAGGCATTTTCTAAGCAATCTAGTCAAATTGCTTAGAAAATGCTGTGTGTAGGCCCCATTGCACTCTGTAACACAGCGGTTCCATACAAAGAGCAGACATTAGCTGTAAACTCATCAAGTTTCATATCAATAGTTTGTGTGTATGATGTGTTGCCAGATGTATCCACCACTCGGACCAAAGCGCCATTTATAAGGCCTGCATACACTCTGCAACTTCTCAGAGGGGAGAAGTTGCATGAGATCCCCCTTAAGCTGCCTGGACGGCAGGATCACATACGATATGCGTTTCTTTTGCTTACAATATATCGTATGCGATCCCATTCCCCACTACCAGAAGGCTGTCAGAGACGGAGGCTGGACATGCAGCAGATCGCTCCATTTCTGCAACAAGTAAAAAGAAAAACCTGCTCTCTAAGAGGTAAATTGGTACTAGCTCATCTTTGCGGCCACCACTACGCAAGTTATGTTAGCCGCTTTCAGAATAGCATCATCGTCCCCTCGCGGGCTCGCTTCACGCTCGGTGGCTCGCTTCACGCTCGGTGGCTCGCTCCGCTTGCCACAACTTTATTAAAGGTAATACATGGCGGCGTGGACCCTGGGTTGTGGTGCGCAAAGATTCCTATGTAAGTTCTGTAGCATAAGCGGTGGCCGCAAAGATGAGGAAGTACCGGTAAATTTACTAAAGCTTCTAAAAGGGAAAAGTGGTGATGTTGCTCATAGGAACCAATCATATTCTGTATCATTCATTTATTGCATCCGAGAAAATGATAAACAGAATCTGACAGGTTGCTATGGGCAACATCACTGTTTTTAATAAAAAAAAAAAAGGGGGGGGGGGGTTATGCTATAACAAGAACTGTCCTTTTAAATTTCAGGCTCTTGCAAATCTAACGGAAACATCACTGACTCTCCCAACTGTCCCTCCTCCACCCTCGGATGTGACAACGGTGTCAAAATAGCGCGACTGTCCCACTGTAATCGGGACATTTGGGAGATATGGATTTAGATGACAGTTTCAATATAACTGTACAGCAAAGGAAACAGCAAAAGCCAGATCTGAAGCAGCGTTTCTGGTACTTGAGGATATAATTACATAACAGTGCGGAGGGAGTGATGTGGCTGAGAGTGCATCCTCATTCCTAGCATGACATGGCCAGACAGAAAGCCACTGATCAGCGACTATAAATGCAGTGTCACATACAGTTAAAACCAAAACACCAGGAGTTATCTTATCTCCGGGTACTGTACATACAGAGGAAGTATTTCATGTATGCTGGATACAGTAACTTGTGTGCACTGATCAAATGGCAAATTCTAAAGGTGCGTACCCACGGTAAGATATAGTGCAAAATCTAGCACACTATCTAGCTAGTTTGAATTGCATGCTAGATAGTGCACTATATCTTACCGTGTGTACGCACTATCCGACGTACGATGCGCGCTCCCGCCGGTCATCTGGCAGGGAGCTGCTCGGGTGAGCATGCAACTCAATCTGGCTAGAAAGCATAAGATAGTATAGTGTAGTACAGCTGTGATGTCATATCTTATATGATATCTTATGCACATTGGGCGAGATGTACTAAAGGGAAAAATAATGTAGGATTGCCATCATCTGTGGTGACACCTTTCTGATCAATTACCTAGCTCCCCAACAGGTGATGGCAATCCTACATTACCAGGGAAGACCAGGTACAGAGCATTTGCTCCCTCATGGAGAGGGTCAGGTAGGCTAGGATATATATAAGAACTAGGTGATTCATCGCGCCCTACGGGCACTCTTCACACCGTCGTAAGGGGCTGCGCCCCCTTAATTTGTGAACATTTGCATATGAGAAAGATGGTTATATTGCAACTTGAGTTATAGGTGAAATGTGTTAAATAGAGAGCATATGATGTGGAAGGGGGTGTGTATTGTTTTGTTTAATTAAAAAGCGGTTACAGAGTAAGATGTACATTGATAGTGTGGATGGTACAGTGACATTTGTGGGTGTGGGGGGGGGGGCTGTGTGTGCATGTTGTTTAGGTGTTTGTGTGTGCAATAGGTATAGTAGGGTGTTTTTGAGTCAGCGGCTCCCCACTGGCGGAGGTCACGACACAGGAAAACAGGAGGCTGGGTAGTGATAGGGGTGTGTGGGCATAAGGGGGAATAAAGAGGAGGGTGGGAGATACTGTGCAGCTTCTGCCAGTGGGTGAGGGTCCAGCGTGGCAGTACAGGAGTACAGGATGGTGGCCCTGAGTCAGTGTCTCCTCCTACTGGGTGGGAGTTAGGGTGCATGAGAGCAGGAGGCTGGGCTATGAGGCATGTTAGGGGCATGTGGGCAAAACAGCGTCAGCGACTCCCCAGTGGTGGAAGTTACGGTTCAGGAGAGCAGGCAGCTGGGTAGTGATAGGGGTGTGTGAGTATACGGGGTACTAAAGAGGGGCTTAGGGGTGCCGTGAATTGTGGGAGGGGTGCAGGGGTGCTGTGAATCAAAGGAGGGGGGGCGCAGGTGTCGGCGAATCGCGGGAGAGGGCGGGGGTCTGCAAAGCGTGGGAGGGGGCGTGAATTGTGCGAGGGGGGGGTTGCGAATCGCGGGAGGGGGTGCGCGGGGGGTCCGTGAATTGCGGGAGGGGGGGCACGGGGCGCGATGAATCACCTAGTTGGTTATATATTCTTGTAGAAGGATGGTAGGATGTTGCTGTCATTCAGAATGCATTTACATAAACAGTAATAGTAGCAGTAAAAGGTCTGACTTAAAACACCTACAGTAAAACAGAACAGGTGTTATATATTATACAAAGAATTGGTTGATGATGTGTAGGTTGACGTGCACATAGTTCATAGTTGTCAATGGAAAAAATTGCTCCAAGAAAAAATCAACACAGAAAGTTCAACACACGTAAATGTTGACATAAGTGTGGCACTTCATCGGTGTCCATGTCGACACATGAGAATGAATATGAAAACATTCCAAAAAAGAAAAATAAATCTTCAAAAACTCATGTCAACCTTTTTCATTGTCGACCATAGCCATGCCAGTGTTTTGCATGTGCCATTTAATCCTGGGGTTGCCGTGAATCACGCGCGGGGGGGGGGGGGGAGGAGGTGAGGGGTGTCCGCGAATCACGGGAGGAGGGGTCGTGGGTGGATGCCGTGAATTGCGGGAGGGGGGGTCGCGGGGGGGGGGTGTGTGGGTGCCGCGAATTGTGGGAGGGGGGGCGCGGGGGTTGCAGTGAATCGCGGGAGGGTGGGTCGTGGGGGCGGGGGGTTGCCGCAATGACAGGAGGGGGGGTCAGGGGTGGGGAATCGTGGTAGGGGGGGTCGTGGGGGGCACCGTGAACCGCGGGAGGGGGGCCCGGGGGTTGGCGCGAATCGTGGGAGGGGGGTCGCGGGGTGCCGCGAATCGCAGGAGGGGGGGGTGTCACGGGGTGGGGCCGCGAATTGCGGGGGGTGTGCTGCAAATCGCGGGAGGGGGGGTCGCGGGGGTGTCGCGAATCGCCACAAGAAAAAATCAACACAGAAAGTTCAACACATGTAAATGTTGACATAAGTGTGGCACTTCATAGGTGTCCATGTCGACACATGAGAATGAATATGAAAACATTCAAAAAAATAAAAATAAATCTTCAAAAACTCATGTCAACCTTTTTCATTGTCGACCATAGCCGTGCCAGTGTTTTGCTTGTGTCATTTAATCCTGGGGTTGCTGTGAATCGCGCGCGGGGGTGGGGGGGGGGGGGGGGGGGGGAGGAGGTGAGGGGTGTCCGCGAATCACGGGAGGAGGGGTCGTGGGTGGATGCCGTGAATTGCGGGAGGGGGGGTCGCGGGGGGTGTGGGTGCCGCGAATTGTGGGAGGGGGGGGCACGGGGGTTGCAGTGAATCGCGGGAGGGTGGGTCGCGGGGGCGGGGGGTTGCCGCAATGACAGGAGTGGGGGTCAGGGGTGGGGAATCGCGATAGGGGGGGGGGGCCCGGGGGGTTGGCGCGAATCGTGGGAGGGGGGTCGCGGGGTGCCGCGAATCGCAGGAGGGGGGGGTGTCACGGGGTGGGGCCGCGAATAGCAGGAGTCACCGGGGGTGCCACGAATTGCGGGGGGTGTGCTGCAAATCGCGGGAGGGGGGTCGCGGGGGGGTGCCGTGAATCGCCACAAGAAAAAATCAACACAGAAAGGTCAACACATGTAAATGTTGACATAAGTGTGGCACTTCATTGGTGTCCATGTCGACACATGAGAATGAATATGAAAACATTGAAAAAGTGAAAAATAAATCTTGTCAACCTTTTTCATTGTCGACCATAGCCATGTCAGTGTTTTGCATGTGCCATTTAATCGTGGGGATGCCGTGAATGGGGGGGGGGGGGGGGAGGTGCATACCTCCCAACATGACCCTCTCCAAGAGGGACACATTGCTCTGTTTCTGGACTTTCTTCTTAATTATGGATTACCATCACCTGTGCTTAAACACCTTTCTTATCAATTACCCTGTTTAAAACAGGTGATGACAATCATAAATTAAGATGGAAGTCCACAACCCAGCGTTACAGCTCCAGACACACTTTGAGTGACAGATGTAGCCAAATATATAAGAGATGGGGTAAAACTAAAACCAAACCACATGGGGGGTTGTAAACAGGTTCCCCTGTAGCACATCAGGCCTGTCGGGGCGATATATACTGTAAACAACCTGTGTAGTCTTGGAGATATAAAGTAGCAGCCCACCAGCTGCTCGCTGGTTTACAGGCTTATAGTGACATGTTACATGTATGCAGAGCATGTGAGGAGTCGGCACATACCTGCACCATGATGGCGAGCCGCAGGGACTCCTTGGCGATACTGTCCCCCGCACTTCTTGCAGGAGGCGCGGCCGCTCTTGGCGTACTCGGCCCGGTAGGGCTTGTCGGAGGCATCGGCCATGGCTGGGTGCGGGTGGAGCGGGGCGCAGTAGATGGACACACCGGGAACAACGTGCAGCAGACACGGAGCCGCCGCTACACAACAGACCAGGCCAGAGCTGCTGCTCGCCGAGCCCCCGCCGCGCTGTTCACACGCACAGGCCGATCGGCAGTGGATTGCTTCGGCCTGGAAGGAGGCGGGGGCTGGTTCGGGGGAGCTGTAACGGGCTAGTCAGGGCCTGGGGCGGCTTAGCGGCTGACGGGACCGACTGGGGTGACCTGGTCGGTAGCTCCGGGTACCCCTGACGAACCCCTCTGCGGGAAAAGCTCCGGCGCTCGTCGGTCAGTTCCTGACGGGGGCTTATTCCCTGGCGTGACGTCACCAGGCCCGATCTCCCGCCAAAATTCAGAGCTGGAGAGGCTCCTCGTGCCAGGGGGACTCGGATGAGGGTGGGCATTGCGCCATTGTGGTCCCCAAAAGGGCTCAGCTGGCATACGCCTCTCTGTGAGCGTACATGCGCCTCAGAGCGTGGCGAAAATCTGTGCCCGCTAAATGGGTGTACCTGGACGGAAGAAAGTTGTCTCATGGGCATAGGGTCCATACTTACCTTACCTCCCGGATCAGCCGGGATGCTCCAAAATGTCAGGTGGTGCTCCAGGCTGCCTGGAAGGTCATCCAAGAACCCGGAGCTGCGCCGAGCTCACAACGGTGCCGCCCACTTCCGTAGTAAAGTGTGGTGCATGATAGACAGATGATATGTCACATGATCTGACGGTTTGGACCTATCTATCGGGCACAAACGGGTTAGCCTGTGGATTGTCTCAACGAGCATGCTGTGCGCCCAGCAGGGCGATCCTGGCAATGGCCAGATGCAGAGGAATGCGGCTGTGAATGCATATCGTTCAGTGTGTACGGCTGATATATCGCCGTATTGCTCCTTGCATTGGCTGGGTACACACATTGTCTATTGCAGGGGTTCTCAAACTATTTTGCTCTATGACCCTATCAGAGAAAAATTATTGCAGGACCCCAGCATGTTTCTGAAGAATGGCGGCCCCTTGTGTGGTCATCATGCCGCACATACAAAGTAGCATTAAATTCAATCACTTAATTTCATTTCCAGGACGGGCTCCATTGCCTGCCCTGCATGTGTTTGGCATGTATTCATGTGAATGTTAAAACTTATACCTGCTGTGAAGGCTTTGCTGGGAGATATTGGGTGGCGGGGGGAGGCAGAGGATGGCAGGAGAGGCAGTGGAAGCCTTTTTCATCTTAAGTTTCCTACAGCTCAGAATCTCCAGGACACTGGTGCGCCCTTGCTTCCACCCATGTGCCCTCTCTGGATAACTGCATATAGGAGATGGCACTAGGAGTGTGGCCTGCTCGTGGCAATGGTGGCAGCAGCCACTTGTCTTTGCAGAACACATAAGGGATTCTGCAGCCTATTTAGGGGAGGCTTCCCTAGACGGTTCTGAATTGGCAGCAAAAATGTCTGATTCTTCCATTACGGCAAGACACACCCTTGGCTTACATCATGGCAGGAGGAGGCTGAAATTAAGAAAGCAGTCGAAGCCCTTCCTGATTTAGGGGACTCTCTTTTTGGTCCGGAGCTTGATAAGCTCATTGCCCAGGCAACGTCTTTTCCGGTCATTTCGTGGCTCCTCTAAGTTTAGGGGAACGTCCAGAGGATCTTTCGCCTCATCCAGAGGTAGGGGTAGACGAGCAGCCACGGCCTCAATATCTTCCACAGCTGCAGGACGCCGCACAGAGGTCAAAACATCAGATAAACCCGTGGCATGACGGGTTCCCATCCTACCTGGGGGATTCCAGAGTAGATGCTCGACTTTTGGATTTCAAAACAGTGGTTCAAAACTTGCAGGGACACGTGGATTTGGAATATTGTCACTGTGGGTTACAGTTTGGAATTTGTGTTACCACCGCCAACCCGGTTTTTCACAACGGCTCTACTTGCAGACCCGGGTGAACAACTCACCTTCCTTGCAGAAATAGAATAATTGCTGCAGGCAGGGGTTATCATTCAAGTTCCAGAGGGTCTTCGGGGAACAGGCTTTTATTCAAGTCTTTTTGTTGCCCCGGAGTCGGACGGCTCAGTAAGACCCATTTTGAACTTGAAAAACCTGAACGATTTCATCGTTTACAGAAAATTCAAGATGGAATCCCTGCAATCAGTGATTGCAAGTCTAGAACCAGCGGAATTCCTTATATCACTGGATATAAAAGACGTTTGCTTGCATATTCCCATCTGTGAACAACATCAAAGATTTCTTAGATTTGCAGTAAGAAACAGACACTTCCAGTTTCGAGCCCTCCCCTTTGGTCTCTTCTGCTCCCAGGATATTTACAAAAGTAATGGCTTACATGATGGCAACATTAAGAATACAGGGATTACAACAACAGGCGCAGCAAGTTTGCCAATTCCTAATTCAACATGGATGGATCTTGAACTTCAGGAAATCCCAACTGTCAGAGTGTGTACACACGGTTCGATGTTCTGTGCGATCCGATGTACGATTCGATGTTTTGTCCGACTTTTACTTTTCCCTTTTTTTTTTTTTCTCTACTCCTTAAGATATGCCTTAAGATATGCTTAAGATTTTGACTTTTTACCATACAATTTGCTATGCGATTTCCTATTTGATTTACTATGCGATTTCCTATGTGCCTTAAGATTTTGACTAAGCGATTTTGACTTACCAACAGGATGAATGACAGGGCCCTGGAAATCGTATAGCACATCGCATCTTAAGCATATCGCAAGGCACATACGATGCATGCGATATGCTTGCGATTTGTGCTAGATAGAGTGGGCAGCACACTCTATCTCCCCTCCGATCTCTCCTTAAACGGGGAGCGCGCATTGGGCTAGGAAGCCCTTACAATGCATACAATCAGTATGCGATATGTATACGATATGGCTTCCGATGTTGACGATATCGTCAACATCGGAAGCCATATCGAACCGTGTGTACACACAATTACCCTCTCAAGGCTTTTCTTTCTCGGGTTAATCCTGGATACAGTTCAACAAAAAGTTTTTCTGCCCATAGACAAGATTCAGTCATTGCAGACTTTGGTCAAATTGGTCCCATCGGGTATCAGTAGCAGTATATCAGTATCAGTATAAAGTATCAGTGCATCTCTGCACCCGATTTATAGTGAAAATGGTGGCGTCCTTTGAAGCCATTCCATTTGGCCGGTTCCATTTAAGGACTTCCCATCTATGTAGAGAATAGAAAGGATGTATATAATTACAGTATGTGTGAAAATATAATCACACGTATATTCCTTTTCAAGAGAGAGTGCCACACAGCTGTATCAATTTAATTTAAATTTATTTTCTGTTGATATATCATAAAAAAAGAACATATAACAATCAATATGCATAAAAACATTATCACCCATTATTCCCATCTAGATGTCCTAAAACAGTTGTCAGGTTCGCACGTACCCCCAACCCCCCAGCGAGCAGGTCTGCCCGCACACCCCTTCCCCCTCTGCGATCGTGTCTGCCAGCACCCCACCCGAGCCGGTCGGCCTGCAAACACACACCCCTCCGTGAGCGTGTCTGCCCCCCCAGCAGCGTGTCTACCACCGCACCGCACCCCCGCAGCGGTTCTGCCTGCTGCCCCCGCGAGCTGGTCTGCCCACAACCCCCCCCAGATCAGCGGGTATGCATGCACCCAGAGCGGCGGGACTGCCCACCAGCAGCCGGTCTGCCCGCACACCTCCCCCACAAGCAGCGGTTCTATATGCAACCCCAGCCACCCTCGCCAGTGAATCAGCGATTAGCGGGTCTGAGCGCACCCCCCCCCCCCTGCTGGAGCAGCGGGTCTGCCTGCACCCCCCCTCCCACCTAAGCAGCAGGTCTGCCCACCCCCCTTCCCTCTCCCAGGGCAGCAAGTCTGTCCACACCCCCCCCCCCCTGCATCAGCGGGTCTGCCCGGAACCCCCCCCCCCCGCATCAGTGGGTATGCACGCCCCGGAGCGGCATGTCTGCACGCACACACACCCCCTCGATGAGTGGGTCTGCCCGCGATCCCCCCTCGCTGGAGCAGCAAGTATGCCCGCAACCCCCACCCCGAGCAGCGGGTCTGAATGCATGCAACACCCCCCAACAGCATTCCTGCACCCACGTAAACCCCCAATCAGCGGGTCTGCATGCACCCCCCCCCCACCGGATCAGCGGGTATGCCTGCACAACCCCTCGCTGGATGAGCAGGTCTGTCCGCACCCACCCCCCTCGCTGGAGCAGTGGGTATGCCCGCCCCCTCCACCCAGAGTGACGGGACTGCCCCCCCCCCCCGCGAGCAGCGGTTCTGCACGCACTCCCCCCCCCCCAGATCACCAGGTATGCCTGCACACCCCCCCCCCCCCGGAGCAGTGGATATGCCCGCACTCCGCCGGAGCAGTGGGTCTGAACGCACGCAACACCCCCCCAACAGCATTCCTGCACCCATGCAACCCCCCCATCAGCGGTCTGCATGCACACACACACCCCCCCCCCCGGATCAGCAGGTATGCCTGCACAACCCCCCACTGGTCGAGCAGGTCTGCCCGCACCCACCCCCCTCGCTGAAGCAGCGGGTATGCCCACCCTCCACAAAGAGCGGCGGGACTGCCCCCCGCCAGCAGCCGGTCTGCCCGCACCCCCCCCACCGCGAGCAGCGGTTCTGCACGCACCCCTCCCCCCAGGATCACCAGGTATGCCTGCCCGCACCCCCCCCTCGCTGGAGCAGCAAGTATGCCCGCCCTCACCCGGAGCGGCGGGACTGCCCCTCCTCAAGCAGCGGGTCTGCATGCACATCCACCTCCAGAGCAGCGGGTCTGCCTCCACTCTCCGGAGCTGGAGCGGAGGGTCTGCCTTCACCGCTGATCTGGCGGGGGTGTGTGGACATACCCACTGCTCTGGGGAGTTGCAGGCAGACCCACTGCTCCAGTGGGGGGGGTGTGCGGGCGTAGCCCCTTACGACGGTGTGAAGAGCGTCCGGAGGGCGTGATAAATCACCTAGTATGTATATTTTGTATTGTACAAGGACCTGACACACTGGCAGTGCGTCAGGCCCTTGTGTATAGCACGCTTCCCTGCTTGATGCCTCGGGCCCCGCCTCCAAGTCA